>NC_056626.2:37186256-37813506 GCF_002870075.4 Lactuca sativa | reverse complement strand
CAGTAGATTACGAGCACTAGATTAGCATACCACTACAACCCATTTCCATGAGATTCACTTGTTGATTATCAAGTGAACGACAAAAATCATGATCAGGAGCATGACGATGACAACACCCACAACCAACAGTGCAATTACTTTAATCTGCTTCTCGACATGGTCGAACCTTTGCTGCATGTTGAGGACATCCACCCTGGAATGAAGGTAATCGCGACCCATCTCCTCCTTCATACGCTCAACCTGACCTTGTTGCTCAACTATCTTTTCACCACAGTCACAAAAGATCGTGTGCAAATTGTTCAAGTTAAGCCCGTCTGTTGAGCTTATCTAGTTATTGGAGTTTATAGTATCTGATGATGGTGGTGGGGTAGGATCCATGGAAGACATTGAAGGGAAAAGGGAGTATTGTCGAATGGTTGTCGGCTAGTATTTGGCCGGAAATGGTAACAATAATTTAGGGTTTTGTCTAGCAGATCTTTCAATTATATACTAGGGGACCACTGAACCCTTAGGGCCTAAGCAAGCCAACTCATTCGTGAGTCGGTGATATGTAATCCGAGTTAGGTGAGTAGACTCGCTAACTGAGTTGGGTGATGACTAGGCAAGGAAACCCATTGAATTGAGTCAAAATCCAAAATTAGCGGGTTAAATGTGACTTCACGACCTTATAAAACCAAAAAAATAACATAAGGGACCTTTTAAACCAAAATGGATAACTTGGTGGGGGCTAAAGTAACATTTTCCCAAACACAAAATACTCAAATTCCTTTTGTTAACAAGTGTCTCTTTAAATTTGAACATGGATGTTCATATTTCTCATGAGTTTCTTTTTCTTTTGGATTTCCCCTTCATCGTTTTAACTTTTAACATAAAAATGATAAATCAGTAATATGATGATGAAAATAATTGCCGATGTACCCAATAAACTGCAGAAACAAGTTAAAATTACGTAAGCTGACAGTGAATAGTCACTTGTCTGCGATACAATCGAGATCGATCAAAGGGAACGTTTGTTCTAAATCATGTTTCCCCCTTTTTTCCCAATCGACCTCAGATTGCATCATCTCAACCTTGAATCATACTCTTTTCATCCATCCCCAAATCTAACAAGGTTTTGGTCCACCTTTTCCGCCCTCAAAAATGTCACAACATCGCCCAAAGTTAAAGCAGCAGCAGCAGGCCTGTCTCTCCCTTTCTCGGGCAGCGCGTCCTCCAACAGGTGAACTCCTATTTCATTTTTTTATGTAATCGGGAAATCTAAGAACCCTAATCGCAAAAGCCAAGGATTACAACGATTTTGTCTCGACTTTATTGATTTGGTGAAGTTTCGGGATGGAAAAAAGTAGAAATTTGGTGTCGGTTTTCAAACTAAAATCCACTGTTTTGTTAAAGCAAAGCTTTAAAAAAAGAAGATCTCTCTCCATCTCTCTCTTTCTCTTTCTCTCTCTGTGTTGTCTTCTTACATGGCGCACACGCACACAGTGCGTGTATGCGATACAGTGAAAGTGACCCAAATAAAGAAAGAAAGAAAGAGTGGTCAGCAGCCTACAGGGTACACTAAAATGATGATGAGGGAATCTCTTTTTCTCTTTCACTGTTAACTTTACCAGTTTCCTCTTCCCTATTTCATCTTTTTTTTCACACACAAACACTTCTGTCTTGTGATTATCATTTTCTTGTAGTGTTTGTGATGCTTTTGGACCTGTGTGTGATGAGATGATCTAAAATGTCAGTTCTCTATATGGGTTTTTCTTTAACTGATGACCTTGTAAGTAGTCCCATTCCCCTCTTCTTTCGATTTCACACTTTATGATTTGTTATAAAATGTCAATTCTTGATATGGGTTCTTCGTTCTTAGATGATCTTGTAAGCCTTTTTTTCCCCTTTCCATCTGTTTGTCTATTTCATTACGTTTCTTGATAATTTATCGATTTACAGGAGATGAAAGAAGGGGTGGTGGTTCAATTGAAAGACGACTCCGGTTTTGATTTGGAACCGGAGTTTGAGTTTTGGCCGGTTCAACACCCAACCGAACCTTCCCATGAAGATAGACCGGTTCAGTGTCCAATCCCTCACTCTTCCCACCTCATCAATGTAAGTCTTTTCAAGTTTCTTGAATCTTGATAATCGCGAATTGTTCTAATAACTTCTGGTGTTATAGGATGAAAAAATGCAGGATGATCGGTTTTCTGATCGGAAGAGACCGGAAGTTACAGAACCACCGGCGGCCACCATTAGAACAGTTCGGAAAAGGCATCACGACCACACAGATACCATCGCACCATTGCTGCAAACGCCGACTGTGGCTGTTTATCCTCATTTGCATCAGAAGATGAATACGACTGTTTTCAATAAGTTTCATCAAGTTCACAGGTTTGAATCTTGAAATAGGAGATCAAAATCTGGAATTGATGCTTAAGTTGCAGGTTTTTATGCATTCTGATCATCATGATGTTTTATGACAAGTTAACTTTTAGGTTTAAGGTGATGATAATAGTGGATTAGATGATGATGTAGTACTTTGGTGAAACTATTTACTATTTATGTATGTATAATACGATATGAGCTACTGTTTCTGTCCATGTGTTATCCGACTTTTGACCACTAATTTCATAAGATTGATGGATCACCAAACGGTTTGTTTAAATTCAAAAAGTAATAATCGGATATTCATCAATAACCAAATTCATTTAATTCATCATTAACACTTTCTTTTGTTTCGTAAGGATGAAAAAAAAGAGCAAACTACAATTTTGGTTTCTGAGACCACCTCGACCTTTAATACTATTTTTTTAGGGAAAAATGCAGAAAAACCCAACCAGTTATATATATATATATATATATATATATATATATATATATATATGCAGAAAAACCCTTATATAATTTTTATATTCAGAAAAACCCTTATATTAATAGTTATCATTCGAAAAAAAACCAAAATACAAGGTTTTAAGAGAAATTGACAACTAAAAATATAATGTCGCTTACATTTTTGTTTATCAATACGACATTGATTTTAATCGGGATAAAAACAACTAGTTAAGAAATAAAAAATCAAACATATTAAGAATACAATCAAATGAAAGTAATCGAAATTTACATGTTTTTGCATATAATCAAAGTATAAGGGATATGTATATCATATCATATGATCGTTTCTTCTAAAAATCTACAATTTGGTTTTATTTGAAATGTAAATAATAATATAAGGGTTTTTTTGAACATAAAAATAATATAAGGGTTTTTCTGCATATACATGTATAATTGGTTGGGCTTTTCTGTATTTTTCCCATTTTTTTACACTATATCTATAATTACAGTGTAAAAAAGATCCTTCAAATACTAAAATCCTCCGACCCATTATATTCATATACTGTCCCTTTTAAACTTCAAAATACTATATTTGTCCATCTTAATTTCTTAATATCATATTTACCCTTCATAAACCTTTAAAATATCATATTTGCCTAAATAATTTTTTATAATGTTTTTAATATTTTATAATCAATTTTTATACCTTAGAATTATTATAATAATTACTCTTCATCTTCAACCCTCTCTATGGAATGTATATTTTGGTTGTTTAGTTTTTGTTGTTGTTGATTATTATCATGTTGTTGATGGAGGATATTTTAGATATTACTATTGATATTTTAATGTTTAAAAAGTATATATATATATATATATATATATATATATATATATATATATATATATATATATATATATATATATATATATGCTATTTTGATGTTTAAAAAGGACATATATGATATTTAGAAATTTTATGAAGGGTAAATATGATATTTAGAAATTAAGTTGGGTAAATATGATATTTTGATATTTAAGAAAGGCATATATGAAATTCTCCCTATTATATTTAACACTAAAAAGAATATTCTACATATATTTTTCTTTAATCAACATTATATTTAGTGATGCATTAAAATCCAACATTGTATATAGTGTTACATTACATTATATATAAGACAAAATTGTAAAAATGGTCTCTGTGGTATGCAAAATTTTGGGGTTTTAGTCCAAACCTCGAGTTTTTTGGATTCATAGTCCTTTTAGAGTAGTTTGTATGAGGAATTGGTCCCAAAACTTAACTTCCGTTGACTTGATGTTGTTAACCCTCTCATGTGCCTTTCATATGAGGGTATATTTGTCTTTTTACTTCTAAGAGATCATTTTTACGTTGAAAAAAATTATATCCCTCTTTTTTTTAAAAAATTAATACCTATTTATTTATTTTAATAATTAAAAAATAAAAGATCTCTCTCTCTCTCTCTCTCTCTCTCTCTCTTTCCACCTTCATCTCCATAACCTACAACGAAAAATACACAGTAAAACCACACACACATCGTCCACATGATTACTAAAAGCACTCACCCTCAAAATAAAATTAACTAATTTCAAATCAAAAAACACAAATGTGTTCAACTTTCTTATTCCTGATGGGGATGCGCAAAGAAAAAGTCGCTCTTGTTCAAGTTTCTTTTCACAGACAAATGAGAAACACAAGAAACACAAATCAAATCCAGAAAACATTGGAACTCCATTGGAGCAGTACTGTAAATCAAAAACGCAAAATGAAAGTGAAGAAGAGTCAATGAGGCATTTGGTTGAACAGGTGGTGTGTGTATGTTCACCATCGATGAAGCATGGTATACTGGTGATGAGTTCCATCAATTAGACAAGCATGCTGATAAAATCAAGATTTCAATCTGCAAAAAAACCTCATCTTCAAACTGTTTTATCACGAAAAATCTCGTTTTCAGGGGTTCTATTTTATCAAGAAAAATCACATTCGTGTTTGATTTGAAGCATCGGAGGATTTCTTATTTGAACATGTCTTTGTCTTCGTCTGTTCGGAGAAGCTGAAAAATGGAAGGCTACAATCAGGAAGCTCTGATGGTGGAGTGTGGTTTTGCAGTAGTTAAACAGTCACAAGAGGGGAAAGACGGAGGCAACTAGTTTACCGGTTCTTCTTCCTCTCGTTTCATCGAAGCCAAAATTGAGGACCATTGCAAACGAGGGGATGTTTTGAGTTGTTGATCGACAGGGCAGAATGAGGGAGGAAAGAGAGAAACTGAAATAGGGGCGACAACCTTGGTTCGCCGTATTCTTTCCTCGTCGGAGACGTACAACGAGAGAGAGAAGAGAGGTACAATGTAGAGGAAGAGAGATTAGCTGGTGGGTACGTTTGGGGTTGTGCTCGACGGTAAAATGGTGGAGAAGAGGTGGAGGGCAGCCGGTGGGTAAAATCTAAAGGGCAGCAACACTTTATTTTCTTCGTGCCCCATCTGGTGAAACAAGGGAAGAGAAAAAGGGAGAGAAAGAGAGAGAGAGAGAGAGAGAGAGAGAGAGAGCTTTTTTTAATTATAAAAATAAATAAATACGTATTTAAAAAAAAGGAATATATTTTTTCAGTGCAAAAATGGTCTTTTAGAAGTGAAAAGACAAATATACCCTCATGTGAGAGGCACATGAGGGGATTAACAACAACAAGTTAACGGAAGTTAAGTTCGAGGACCAATTCCACATACAAACCACTCCAAAAAAACCATGAATCCAAAAAACGCGGGGTTTGGACTAAAACCCCAAAAATTTGAATACCACAGGACCATTTTTGCAATTTTGTCTATATATAATGTTAGGTATACCACAAGGTTGGAGCATTATAGTGTAAAAATAGTTTTTTAGTGTAGGGTTGAAGATTCCTTAATTGAACATCCTTTTTTTGATTTTGGTCCCAAGATATAGTTTATAATTTTGATTGTTAGTTTAATTTTTTGTATCTATTTTGGTTATTGAATGGTTACTTTTAAGAGAAATTTCTAAAAAAAAAACTAAATTACAACCTCAAATGCCAAAAAAATAACAAAAATAACCAATCATCAAGTCTCGCATAAGAGTGGCTTCTAAGAAGTGATATCTATTAAAGGGTCAAACTTTTCATTTTAGTTTTCCGGTTCGCATAAGCTACTCTGCGAACTCACTCTATGAATATCCGGTCTGCAAAAACATAAATTAAGAACGACTCTGCAAAAGACGAACAAGTTCGAGAGACGTCTTACCATGGCCTCAATATTCGTATTGCAAACTTAGTAAAGTGTACAAACAGTTAATGAGAAATCAGAATTCGTGCATAGAAATTATGACTTTTTTTCTAATATAAAATGGTAGAATTTATTTAAAAAAAAAAAACAATTTCGTCTGATCTTTCATTTCAGAAATATGAACAAACTTTTTGAAATTGTTTGTATAGGGTCTTGGCAAACAATAGATAAAAGAAAACATATATGATATGCCATTTGTTACAAACTTCGGTGTATATATATATATATATATATATATATATATATATATATATATATATATATATATATATATATATATATATATATATATATATATATATATATATATATATATATATATATATATATATATATGTGTGTTTTCTTTTATCTATTAGGGACCAATAAAATTGGTTAAAGTGAAAACATATTATGTTGATAAGAGTAATATTATGTTGTCTTTCCAACATGTTGAGTATGTGTATGCTACGTATGGAGTATCTATATGTTATGTATGTGTATGTTATGAATGTAGTTGATGATAATGATGGAAGACATCTCAAAACGGTAATTTGTAATATGAACAATGTTGTACATTTGTATATGATGTTGGTTGGTGAAGTTTAAAAATAAAGAGTGGTGAATCGGTTAAATGTTGGATAGCAATCAAATACTGGAAAAAGTCCTAAAAGTGGAAAGGGATCCTGTGGAAACCATTCCAACGGAAGAAAGCAACAATGTAGTGAGTTTGCATAGCGGTCCTTCAAACAACGTATATATAATAGTTCACTAAAAGCTATAGAAAATGATTTACTAGAAAAAATGTTGATGATGGTGTTGAAGATGATGAAGGTACATGTGATGAAAAAAATAAAACGATGGTTGTTACTATTTTTTAGGAAAATAATTTATTTAATTACAGAGTACCAGTAGACTTTTATGAAGAAATATATGACAGTGAATGATCTACTGAATGTGAAAAAGGTTGGTCGGAGGATGAACAATAAAAATTTATTTTACTGTCCAATAATTTATTTTGAGTATTTATTCATGCCTCTTGGTAGACCAATAATTTATTTTACTGTCCAATAAGATATAGTGGTTTATTCAATTAATACATTATGTTTTTAATATATTACATAATTTATGTAGATACGTGTGTTCCAAAATTGTTATAAACGAGTCTTAATTATGGATGGTGCCCATCTTAAGGGCGAGTTTAAATGAAACATATTACATACAGTAACCATGGACGGTGAAAACTAAACATTACCCGTTGGTGATGTCATATGCAAAAGCGGGAGTATGAACTCTTGAAAATGGTTTATTGAAAAACTTCATTAATGCATTGACAATTTGGAAAATATCAGCTTTGTAACTAATAGGTCTTGGAAGCTATCAAATAACTCATCATAAGTATGATGTACAACTAGGATGCTCATATCAATCAAATTTTCTTTTAAAACATGTTTAAATTTATTTCATGTAATGCATATCCATGGCATTGACCACATAGCAATTAAGAGTACATATAGTATAAATAATACCAAAATATCATCAAATATAGTATTAGGGGACATGTACAATAGATATGAATTCACATTGATTGGTTGCTATGTTTTTCTTACACTTACAAGACCATTAACCTTCTAAACATCATCTATTAAATACTATGATAATGTTACAACATGACTAAAATACCCTTACATATTGTTTTCACAAATGTTATGGTTTGGACACTCATTTCAGGCACAATGTCGGACCTTAGTGGAGCCCGGGGGGTCCCGAGCCACTGCTCCGATTCCGGCATGTAGTGTAAAAAAAATTATGTTTTTTTTTATGTTTTTTTTCTATTAGTTGCACCGCCTTAAAATACAAGTGTCACTACTAATTTAGATTTATTCAAAAAAAAAAATAGTGTCACCCCTACTAAAACATCCTGCATCCGCCACTGTTCATGCATATATAAGAGATATGGATCCAACTAGATCTTTATAGTACAAGCGGAATGAAAGTTATAAAAAATTGCCTTTATGCTGGCTAATATCGCAGATTCATTCAGAACTTCTCCCGAGTTGCTAAACCGCTTACCACCCTGACACAAAAGGGTGTAATTTTTAGTTGGGGAGAGAAACAAGAAACAACGTTCCAAACGCTAAAGCGAGCCCTGTGCAGCACACCTATTTTGTCTCTACCAGAAGGGACAGAAGACTTCGTAGTATACTGCAATGCATCTAACCAAGGGCTAGACTGTGACATCCCCTTTTTCACGGCCAGAAAAGACCGATTTGTTTATGCTTTGCTTTTAAAATCAGAGTAATCGTTTAAAGAAAACAGTTACGGAATTTGTTCCCAAAACAAAATGTGATAAGAATTTATCAAAGCATTTCTTTAAAGAAATGTATTTTCATTAAATAACAAAATCTTGGGATGTCATGTTCCGATACAGACCAAAAGCATAAACAGTATAAAATAGACCTTACAACATTTATTTATAACTACTGATCTATAATAAAAAAATCTCTCGTCAAGTCCACCAACTTATACTCTTGTGCCATTACCTGTAATGCAAAGAAAACTGAGTGGGTCAAGCTTGGAAGCCTGGTGGGCGTATAGGGTTTTCAACCCACAATAATATAATTATTATATTTAATCATCAAACAATCAACCCAATTACCCATCCCATTATCTTCGTTTAATCTTCCCAAAAGATATTATCCTAAGGGTCATCTCCTATATCATGTCTACCTCTTATCTCCTTACATCCTATTTCCTTATATGTTTGTTCCTAAGATTTTTTCCTAAGGATCATCGCCTACATTGCATAGACAATACTAATTCGGGGATCACTCCCTCCATATGTGTCTAGTAAGGGTTAGGGTATCATCGCATGATTACGCAGCCACAACATTGCCTGGAATGGTAAATCATAATAAGGGTTAGACTATCACCGCATGAATACGCAGTCACAACATCGCCTGGACTCGTAATTCATAATAAGGGTTAGACTATCATCACATGAATATGCAACCACAACATCGCCTGGACTCGTAATTCATAATAAGGGTTAGACTATCATCGCATGAATACGCAGCCACAACATCGCCTGGCCTCGTAATTCATCACCTATCTATCATTACCTAATTATCATCACCATTATATCCTCGCCTATCTCTTATCACATTATTTCAACAAACATCAACTATTTCATCTACCCATGTTCTACCCAACATATTTGTAGATATAAATTACATATACAGTTTAAATCATTTAACACCCGTATAAAAACATCAATTCCAAGCCCATCTCAAATAGACAAATAATATATAACATATAGCACAAATTTCATAACTAATACTTTATATTTATGTGTTAGAAGAAAGTAATCACACACTCACTTGATCAGAAGATGATCGGGCAGCACTACGGCTCTAAGAGTAGTATTCTTCGGTAGATCTGGAAGATCTTCACAAAAATTGGCTTCTTGTGGGCAGAGCTTGTGACATCCCCATTTTTCACGGTCAGAAAAGACCAATTTTGTTTATGCTTTATAAAAATCAGAGTACTTCTTTTCAAAAAAATGTTGCGGAATTTGTTCCCAGAAAAAAAATACGATAAATACATTATCAAAACATTTTCGAAGAAACATATTTTATTCATTTTAAAACGTTTGGGATGTCTTCGTCAATACAGGAACATAAGCATAAACGGAACTTACATTTATTTACACTAGTGATCTACATCTCTTTAATCTCTCAGTGTAATGTCAATTCATATCGACACCTGTGATATAAATAAACTGAGTGGGTCAGGTTGGGAAACCTGGTGAGTACATAGAGTTTTCAACCCACAATAATATAATTATTATGCTTAAACAATCAACCCAATTACCCATCCCCATTATCTTCTTTACATCTATTTTGCATTCGTTTATTCCGAAGTCCCTTACTTCCAGGGTTATAGGACTGACACTAAATCCATGGCTGCCAATGCTCGTTCGTAAAGCACTAATTCCATAGCTGCTATAGTTTTTCATCGGGTACTAATTCCATAGCTACCAGTGTTTATCTAATAGGTACTAAGTCCATAGCTACCAATTCCTAACAGGTACTAAGTCCATAGCTACCAGTGTTTAACTAATAGGTGCTAAGTCCATAGCTACCAATTCCTAGCAGGTACTAAATCCATAGCTACCAGTGTTTGTCCAATAGGCACTAAGTCCATAGCTGCCGAAGTTATTTATTAGGCACTATGTCTATAGCTGCCTATGTTTACTCACATCATCTTTTATCTCTCATCATTCATCTACCCATGTCATACCCAACATATTCGTATATATAAAACACGTATACAGTTTAAATCATTTAAAACATGTATAAAACGTTCATCCAGCATAGACAACAAGTATTTAGATAATATGCACACATAACACGTAGTTTATATAAAATACTTCATATCTTTGTGTGAGATGAAAGTAACTATGCACTCACTTGATAAGGTGGTGAGTCGGCACTCGGACAGCACTTCGTTACTCTTAAAACAATTATCCCTTGACGAAACCTAGTATCATTACCACTAGAGTTTAGTCTAACGTTTGACGAGACTAATTTAATAGTCTAGCTATTATTACTATTGTATAAGCGTTAAACAATACTTATATAACCCATAATAATAGCTCAAATACTCCTTATAAGGTCCTAATAACAATACTTTATTGAAACATAAGCTATACTAAAGATAGGATAGGTACAGCTCACTTACAGCGGGTTTTCTCGAAATCCGGGCTTTGCTGGAGCAGCGTTCCCGAGCCGAAAGGCTCTTTTCTCGGGACTCCAGGAGCCTCGGGGCTTCCTTCGGGTGCTAGGGGGTTTACCTAGACTTTAGGGGGCTTAAGGGGAGCTAGAGAGAGACTTTAGAGAGAGAAAGTGGAAGAGGAAAGGTGTGAGAATGAATGGAACCCATCACATCTATTTATAGTGTGAAATCCTGATGCACTCGCCGAGTCAGTGCCACGTGATGGCTTTTCTTGGGGAGAAAGCCTTCGCCCATATTCAGCCACGTCACCCCTTTTTCAGCAGCACCCTGCCGACTTCTAAACCCCGTAACTTTCACATACGAGCTCCGCTTTCGACATTCTTTTTTTTCCACGCGTAGGTAAAATCAATATCTACAACTTTCATTTAGACTCCGTCGGCTAATTCTTGACTGATCTTAAATTTAACAGTAGGAGGCGTTTAGACTGTTAAATGACCGCGAAGAATTCGTAACTCCTTCATACGGACTCGGTTTTCGTCTATATTTTTACCGTTGAGTTCCTATTAATGAGATCTTCAACTCTCATTTAGGTCACATAAGCCAAAAACCGCTCAAATTAAAATTCGAGTTTCGGGCCGTGCACTGCTAAGCCCAATCTTAGAAAAATCATAACTTCCTCATACGAAGTCAGATTTGGGCGTTCTTTCTATGGATGTTCTCGGTTTAACATATACTACAACTTTGGTTTAGATCACTAAGGCTAAAAATTCATCTATCTTAAATTCACTATTTACGTCTCCCGGTGTCGTGCCGGTTTTGCCGTAAAACTTCGACGGGCCATAACTTCTTCGTTATAAATCGGATTTTGGCGTTCTTTATATGTACGGAAACCTTGTGACATATTCTAAAACTTGGTTAAGATTATTTATTATAAATAATCTTTTGTCGAAAAGTCATTTTCGACCCTATTGCCTCTAAATTGACTAGCCCGGATTTGCGGGCGTTACAGAGCTTCAGCTCGGGAATTGCACCTCTCGGGATCCTCGGGGCTTCGGAATTTGTTTCGGGGATCGGGAATGATATCGAGGCTTTGGGATATTTCTTGCACGAAATCCGAGGCAAAACAGGAGAGAGAGAGAGAGAGAGAGAATAGAATTTGAGCAAAAGAATCGGCTGCCCTCGACTTCCTTTTATAGGGGCTGGAAACCTCAATTACGCTGGGCATAATCTTGGTTACACTGGGCGTACTTCGACGTCATGGCATGCGTATGGCTCGAGTGATGTCATTGCATGCGTAGCTGAGGCGATTCCGAGTACGATGGGCATACTTGATTAAGCAGACTTCAAACTTGCGTAACTTTCGCATACGAGCACCGTTTTTGACGTTCTTTATATCCACACGTAGGTGAAACTATGCTCTACAACTTTCATTTAGATCACTAAGGCTAAAAGCACTTTATCGTAAATTCACTTTTTACGTCACACATCGTTGTGCCGGTTCTGTCGCGAAACTTCGACATGTCATAACTTCTTCATTATAACTCGGATTTCAACGTTCTTTATATTTACGGAATCCTTATAACATATACAAAAACTTAGTTAAGATTATTCAATCTAAATAATATTCTATCAAAAAGTCATTTTTTGACGCTTATCGTCTTTAAATTGACTAGCCCTGATCTACGGGTGTTACATAGAATGTGTTCTTATGCAACGAGAAAAGGTCATATCCTATGCCTCGAGACATATTAAGACACATGAGGTCAACTATACAACTCACGACCTTGAACTGGGAGCACTGATATTTGCTTTGAAGATCTAGAGACATTACTTGTATGACACGAAATGCATAATATTCACGGACCATAAAAGTCTTCAGCATATCTTCGACCAGAAAGAACCAAACATGAGACGACGACGTTGCGTGGTGCTACTAAATGATTACGAATGCGAAATTCGTTGTCATCCTGGTAAAGCCAATGTAGTAGCTGATGCCCTTAGCAAAAAAGAATACTAGAGACGTCGAGTAAAGTCATTGACCATGACTATTCATTCATACCTGTCCACACAAATCAAAGAGGCTCAACTTGAGGCCTTGAAACCCGAGAACTTGGCAGGTGAATCTTTAAGAGGAATGGACAAGAACTTAGAAATCAAAGTTGATGGAGCCCGATATCTCATGAACCGGATCTGGACACCAAAAACCGCTCGAACTAAAATTCGAGTTTCGGGCTGTGCACTGCTAAGCCCAATCTTAGATAAATCATAACTTCCTCATACGAAGTCAGATTTAGGCGTTCTTTTTATGGATGTTCTCAGTTTAACATATACTACAACTTTGATTTAGATCACTAAGGCTAAAAATTCCTCTATCTTAAATTCACTATTTACGTCTCCCGGTGTCGTGCCGGTTTTGCCGTAAAACTTCGACGGGCCATAACTTTTTCGTTATAACTCGGATTTCGGCGTTCTTTATATGTACGGAAACATTGTGACATATTCTACAACTTGGTTAAGATTATTTATTCTAAATAATCTTTTGTCAAAAAGTCGTTTTCGACCCCTATTGCCTCTAAATTGACTAGCCCGGATCTGCGGGCATTACAATTATCTCCCCCTTAGGATGATTACGTCCCGGAATCATCAACGAAACAGGGCTCGTATAATGACTCCATACATCATCTCTTCATCCTAGGTAATAATTATAACTTCTATATTCCTTCAAGTCTATCTCTTAGACTCGTTGACTGTAAGCAGTACTCGATCGTGCACCTGCTCTCTACCTCAGGCTAGACTCCAAATTATGACCTTCAAGTCACAATCTCGATCCTCACTGGATACGAACTTAAGATAAGTTCTTTTATTACTACTATTGATCGATGTGTCATATTCTAATGACCTATCATTGTATGTTGCAACGCTTAGACTTAGGTCTCTTAGAGTCAAATTCCGGAATGGAATATGCCTTCCTTCATGGTCTAATGTGATATAATCACATTTTAACATGTAGCATTTCTAGCTACCAACTTCTTTAACAACGAGCGCGATACTTCTATTGATCGCTTTGATTTCAATCGTTTGGTTTAAGTCGGACGCTACATCAAACTTGGTTCTCTGAACCACGTAACCTACTCATCGTAGTCGGACTCAATTTGATATGACCACTAGGGTCAGAATAACAATCATCTTCTTAGTCATTACCAAAACGATGGTAACGACATACTTGAATAAAACGGAATCAATTACTAGCTCCTTGGTAGCCTTGTGACTTTCCCTGATCCAAGTGTGAGTCATGTGCTTCTGCTAGTATAGGCCTCTACTACCATCCACACCTACTCATACTCATTCCAAGTATTGTCTCGCAGTTTTCCAAGTCATTATCACAAAAAAACAATTTTTAACACATAAATGTGTCCAAACAATCATAAAAATTTCCCTAGACTCTACTAGGACTTCTTCCATGCGTATGTTCAATCATTAATTCTACTTCAACTCGGTTGGCGGTGGAAACTCCATACGATGGGACAACTTCAGGAATTACACCAATCGTTCCATCATCCCGCCGATCGAAGGTGTACTTTGGACGTACCGTACTCTTCTAAACACACTGTTATTTTACCATACATATTCTAAAGGAAAGATACCATCCTTACAATATATTCTGATAGATTTCATTCACTATCATAAGCCTTTTCATTTCCACAATTTACACAATTTGCTACCAGCCTTCACCATGACGTTACGTTCACGAAAGCATGCGTTCAGTGCATCAAGACGAGAACATAGATAGAGAAGATTTAGACGTGTAATCCTCCTTATTACTCTGAAAAGTTACATGCCAATTCTAATATCGTAATTAAACGTTTATAAACCTGAGCACATGAAATTTCTAGATCCGGTCGGCAACAGACCATAGATCCGATTATACATTTAGCATCATAAAGCATCATAAATCATTTATCACATAAAAGCATGTTAGGAATTTTCCCTAAATAAGCTAGTGCTTGTGTCTATTCAGGTGTATAACCTAAATTTTATTAGACACACTCCTCACAATCATTGCTTAACAATCTAAGTTTTAGTCTAGAAATAAATCCTTATTCCTAGTTCGCTTAAACTAATGCTCTGATACCAATTATGACATCCCCATTTTTCACGGTCAGAAAAGACCGATTTTGTTTATGCTTTATAAAAACCAGAGTACTTATTTTCATAAAAATGTTGCGGAATTTGTTCCCAGAAAAAATACGATAAATACATTATCAAAACATTTTCGAAGAAACGTATTTTATTCATTTTAAAACGTTTGGGAAGTCTTCGTCAATATAGGAACATAAGCATAAATAAACTGAGTGGGTCAGGTTGGGAAACCTGGTGAGTACATAGGGTTTTCAACCCACAATAATATAATTATTATGTTTAAACAATCAAACAATCAACCCAATTACCCATCCCCATTATTGTGACATCCCCAATTTTCACGCCCAGAAAAGACCGATTTTGTTATGCTTTATAAAAATCAGAGTACTTCATTTCATAAAAATGTTGCGGAATTTGTTCCCAGAAAAACACGATAAATACGCTATCAAAACATTTTCAAAGAAACGTATTTTATTCATTTTAAAATGTTTGGGATGTCATCGTCAATACAGAAACATAAGCATAAACGAAACTTACATTTATTTACACTAGTGATCTACATCTCTTTAATCTCTCAGTGTATTGTGACTTCGTATCAACACCTGTGATATAAATAAACTGAGGGGGTCAGGTTGGGAAACCTGGTGAGTACATAGGGTTTTCAACCCACAATAATATAATTATTATGTTTAAACAATCAAACAATCAACCCAATTACCCATCCCCATTATCTTCTTTACTCTTAAGGATTTATCCTAAGAGTCATCTATCCTGCATTCGTTTATTCTGAAGTCCCTTACTTCCAGGGTTATAGGACTGGCACTAAATCCATAGCTGCCAACATTCGTTCGTAAAGCACTAATTCCATAGCTGCTATAGTCTACTCATCGGGTACTAAATCCATAGCTACCAGTGTTTATATAATAGGTACTAAGTCCATAGCTACCAATTCCTAACATGTACTAAATCCATAGCTATCGGTGTTTGTCCAATAGGCACTAAGTCCATAGATGCTGATGTTTATTAGGCACTTAGTCCATAGCTGCCAATGTTTACTCACATCATCTTTTATCTCTCATCATTCATCTACCCATGTCATGCCCAACATATTCGTATATATAACATACGTATACAGTTTAAATCCTTTAAAACATGTATAAAACGTTCATCCAGCATAGACAACAAGTATTCAGATAATATGCACACATAGCATGTAATTTATATAAAATACTTCATATCTATGTGTAAGATGAAAGGGACTATGTGTCACACCCCAAAACCGGAACGGCGGAAACGTTCTGGGGTGGATGACGTCATGTCAAGTATCACAACACATGCATTATAGTAATCGAAGTACAACAAAACATTGCATTAATAGTAATAGTTTTACCTGGTTACATTACAACGATTCAAAGTATACAAGTAATAGAATAAATACAACGCGGTACTAAGCTATCTTCATCAACAGCTCCGGGATGTACCTGTCTAATGCTAACCTGAGAATACAAGTTATTTGAAAAGCGAGTATCAACATTTTTACAAATGCTGGTGAATTCATAAGTATTTAGGGACATTTCATTCAAATCACTTTATAAAGTAATAGTTTAAGTGTTTACAGTGTATTAGAGTTCTTTCCAGAAAATCCTATATTTTCTTTAATCAAAGCAGCCTTCTACCAAGACTGGTCAGTGTTATGTGGTAAAAAGTTATTTTCCCTAAATTGCTATCTTTATCAAAATACTAAATTTGATTATTGAGGAAAGCGAATGACATCAGGGAATAACATATGCCTCAGCAGTGAGGACTGCTGACTAAGGCAAGAAAGCATAGACTCCAGGAGAGTATCGATCGAACGACACGCCTGGCTCAGTCTAACAAATAGAGACACAGACCCCAGAAGGTACCAAATGAAAGGTACAGCTGGTAAGGTCCAAAACAGTGAATATAGACCACAGACAATATCAAATGAAAGATACGTCTAGCAAGGTCTAAAACAATGAATGCAGTGAACACAGTGAATACAGTGGATCTGTGAATACAGTGGATATAGACCCCAGACAGCATCAAATGAAAGATACGTCTTGTAAGGTCAAAACAGAGGAGACAGACCCCAGACAGTATAAAATGAAAGATACGTCTTGTAAGGTCAAAACAGAGGAGACAGACCCCAGACAGTATCAAATGAAATATACGTCTTGTAAGGTCAAAACAATGTGACTCTGAAAATGAGCTACTAGCATACAATGTAAATTGCTGGCGAAATACCGTTACCTTAAAGCCAATGAATTATAAGGTAACCCGGGATACTCGTAACCATACTGAGTAGAGTACCAGACACCCTACGAGCGTCTATAAGATGTGACATTTGTCACCCTTTGGCTTGGTGAGTCGTGGACTATAGCTAGCAGTCAGGGTGCGGGGGTGTCAATCCCGTATAGATCTATACACACAATGTCCGCTCTCCCTACAGGAGACTCTGGTTACCAACTAGACGACGGAGAAGGCCGTGTCCTGAAGATGCATCCCAAATAGTGGGTTTCTAATGAAAGTGCTGAACTAGAGGTAGAGGCTTCCCAATAGTGGGTTTCTAATGTAAGTGTAGACTTGAGGTAGAGACTCTTAACTGAACTGACTGAAGTAACCCGTATGCCTAAGCTTGTATACATAGTATATAACTAATGAATCAAATGACCTTCGGATGGACATCCGATCCCACCAGACCACATATCAACGAAGAAAAGGAAATAGGGCGGACAAACCTTCCTAAGTCCTTCAACCATTATTTATATGCATCTACACAAGCACAGACATACATCTATCTATGCTCGAGTGGGTATCAAGTAAAAGTGATTCTCGTGAAGTAAGAGTGTCTAACAAGTGAAGTAAGAGCGGTCGCAAGTGAAGTATAAGTGTCGAATAAGTATAAGCGTATCGCGAAGTGGAGATGACAACAAGTGAAGTAAGAGTGTATCGAGTATAGTGAAGTAGAGTCGATCTCAAGTATAAGCGAAGTAGACTCGTATCACTAAGTAAGAGTGTGAATAAGTGTAAGCGTCATCAGGTATAAGTGAAAGCGTTACAGAGTAGGAGTATAAAATAAGTATAAGCAAAGCAGCAGTAACTAACAAGTAAAAGTATACATGAAAATCTTGGAAAAACCTTTATACTTAGGAAAATCGCAATTGTATTCTTTGGTAAAATAAGTGTGAAAACCCTTAGAAATCTTTGGGAATCTTTCATAAATCAGTTTGAAAATGGAACTTTGATAAAGCAATAAAAGTAAGAACTTGAACAAGTGAAAAACCCTTTTTGAAAGCCATTTATAGTGTCCTACTCGGTAAAACAGTGTACAGTGGTAAAATCTTGTGCATACGGGTTATCAATCACATGTGATTGATATGATAACTGGCATGTTTAACTTGTATTCCCCCCCCCCCCCTATAAAACATGTAAAAACATTTGAAAGGTTCATTCAGGGGTATGAACTCACCTGGCGTAAGTAGGTCCGACAAAGGTGCCGTTTCGGCGTTCGGTGTCACGCAAGGACTCGAACACACACAATGACCTATTTAACATATGATAACATATGTTCACATACAATTAGCATATATAATACTAATTAAACACATATACGTGCTCACAGGAGCGGAAAACACTTTGGCTAAGTGTTTGGGTGTCCCGGGTAGCGTTTAAGGGTGTGTATGGCTAAGGAATGGAGTTTACCTTCCAAGAATAAACCCTTATCAACTAGTTTACGGCCCAGGGACCTCTCACCATGAGTTTACTGCCGTAAACTCATGGTGATGGGTTCTAGGGTGTTTAAGGCTTCTACTAGCATCATAGAATTATTCCAAGCACTTTTCCTAAAAGGCATGAGTGGGTTTAAGGCTTCTAAGGGCACTATATAAGAGTTTACGGCCTAGAGACACTCCTATGGGAGTTTACGGCCGTAAACTCTCAATCTTTGAGTTAAGTGAAGTTTTAAGCCCCTATTACCTTTCTAGCAATTTCTAATGAAGTGTGATGCTATTTTGGGGGATTAAATCTAACATTTGCATGTGTTTTGGGGAGTTTACGGCCTAGACACTAGCTTGGGCCGTAAACTCCTTTTTACCCCTCCAATTCATGTGTTTAAGCCCTTAAATCCTTCCTAGTATTTTATGGTAAATGTCTAAGGTCATTTGGGGGACAAAAACCAACATTTTGGCTTGATTTGGGGAGTTTACGGCCTTGGTATAGACCTGGGCCGTAAACTCCTTTTTCTCCTTTAATTTGATGTGTTTAAGTGATCAAAACCCCCATTATTAAGTCCCTAAATTAAGTGTTAAGCCCTAGTGTGGTTTGGGAGTGTTTTGGAGGCATTTTAACAAGGTTTTGAGGGGTTTACGGCCTAAGCTTGTGCTTGGGCCGTAAACTCTCTTTTACCCACTAATTCCATGAGTTTTAATGTTTAAACACTCCTAGGCTAATACCTCAATTTATTTCCTAGCCATTAGGGACAAGTTTGGGTCATTTTGGCCTTATTTTAGGTGTTTACGGCCTAAGGAGGAGCTTAGGCCGTAAACTCCTTTTCCATTGCTTCTAAGTCCGAATTTTGGGCTATAAACACAAATCAATATGTTTAGAATAAGCTAGGGTAAGCGGACTTACAATTTGGAAGCGTTTGGTTGCGGATTTGGGGCGAAAACGGGTTTAGAGAGAGAGTGTAAAAAGTCTCCAATGGACTCCACTCACCCTTATATAGGTTTCACAGTCGGGGATCAGTGGAATTTTACCCGATACTGCCGTTAAACGGGGCTTTTGGTCGCACCCGATTTAGTGTTCGTAACAATAAAACTTAACGTTTTCCAGATGAACGGGAATGTGTGTCTTGTGTTATTATTTCCTTTTATCAAGACTTAACGGCATGTTAAAGGTAACCATATGGAATGTTTATTAAATTGACGATTTCCTATTAACGGAATTTTGATACAGTGGAATATTCTGTTAACGGTAACGGGGAAATGTAATGGAACAACTTGGGTTGTCACATCATCCCCCCGTTAGAGGGAATTTCGTCCCGAAATTCTGGTCTAGGCAAGGAAGTAGGTATGAATGGCCAAATAAAGGTGAGGGAGTACTTCCTATACGGTTTTCCTCGCATTCCCAAGTGAACTCCAGTCTGTGTTTGTCATTCCGACAGACCTTCACGTACGGGATGCGGATTCCGTCTAGATAACTAGTGGGTTCTAACAGGTGTATCTATAGGGTTAGAGTTCTCAATGGATTCTATCAAGATGATTGTGGCATGAAGAGTGTTGTTGGGAAAATCACGTACCAAGTCTAAGAAGTGGATCGATCGGGTGTGAATCTTGTGGCGTATCCGAAGGTAGTAGCGGCCTGAAAAAGGGTTGGACCATGTCTCCATGAGGATTTTCGGATGGTCCTACGCTCTCAGAAGGGTAGAGCTTTTCAGTACATAGAACATAGTGTACTTCTATGGCACGATCATCACTGGTGTGATCGTCATTCCGAAGTTCCTAACGTTCTCTCTCGTACTGGTAGTGTAGTCCTTCAGGTTGGTTCTTAGGAATCTCAAGTGGTCTTCAGTTTCGTGTTTTCTGTCATCTGGCTGATAGAGACTTTCTAGATCGTCGAGTGGGTTGCGTGACTATGGTTGTCGGTTTGCTGTAGAGTGTCTATCTCAAGCTTGTGCAAAAGGAATATGCACTAACGAAGTGATGAGATTGAAACTTAATCTGGAAGATCGATTAGATCTTAAACAGGTAAATAAATATTTAAACAGCAAGAATGAACGCAAAATAAAGAACAACTCAAGGATGAATCAAACGTGTCGAATGATTATAAAATAAACCCTCAGAAGAGCTCGATCAAGAACATCAACTGTAGAGGGTTGGAGGTTTACAAGAACGATAAAGAAATCTGCAATACTATCGTAATAATCGTTACTTCTTAATCCTTAACCTAATATGCATGCAAGCATATCTTTATATAGTAAACCTAATAAACTCACGGTTGGACAGGCCCAAAACCGGAGTACAAAATAAATGGACTAACAGCCGAGCCCAATGACGCAATCATCAAACGAGTCTTCAACTCAACAATCTCCCCCTTTGCGTCAATTGGAGCGAGATCTTCACTTGTTACTTGGGCCAGCAGCAGCAGCAGCAGGTACCTTCTTCTTCACAGTCTGAAACAGAAGAGAAACAAGAGCAAGTATCGTCTGTCTAAATCTGATGTACCACTGGATCATATCGTTGAAGTACTTGACATCATCTGCTGCATTCTCTTTACACCGCCGGATGATAAACATCACATGCTCAAGACAAGTTGTGGTATAAAGATGTTTATCCGCTAAAGCAAAGAGGCATTTCTGTCCTTCTGCTCTAGTGAACATGACCATATTGCGCTTTGGGTCGATCTTGCCCATCTTCATTTGATTGAGATCACTGGCCGATCCCACAGGAGCTATCTTCGGTTTCTTCTTGAAGACTGTGGCTATCTCCGGATCCATTAGGGCGACCTCCATGATGTAACAAACAATCATCCTCTTGAGATGGTCTATAATTGGACCATATTCAGCTTCATTCGTCAAAAGGATGTTGTGCAAAACGATCCAATCATGAGGGTTTAGGTTCGGTAGATCTGCCAATGATATAAGATGTTCGGTTCTAGCAGACCCTCTTATCACCCTGAACCGAACGTTGATGAATCTTCCTTCAGTATAAGGCTTTAAGACCCGAACGTTCACGATCTTCTGAGCACTCCATGTTTGGTATTGTGGTTGAGCGGCCTTCAGATAGTATTCGATAAGCTCTTTATCGACCTCAGAATTAGGATGAGGGACTTCAAAAATATTGGAGAAGGCGTGGAAGATAAACGCCTTTCGAGTCAACGACATATCAAACTGCGAATCGACAGAATTAATGCAGTCCAAGGAGATCACCGGTTCGAGCCATAGGATGCTAGGAGTATCTATGGCCTCCTTAATCAGTCTCTCTCGAGTCCAAGCAGGGAAAAGAGTTTTCCTGCTCTCGAGGAGATCGTGGGCTTCTTTCTTCTTTCGTTCAGCTTCTTCAGCTTCACGCGCCACACGATTGATATCATCTTTCTCATTGCGACTGTTTTTGCGTTTAAGCAAGTCAGCAATGGTTTCGGTATCATCTTCTTCTTCTTCCTCAGCTATGTTCTTTCCTTTGTCCTTCACACCCGAACCCGAAGTTTGACCAGTCGGAGGTGGTTCGGTTGTGTGAGCAGCTTTTGAGGAAGGAGGTGGTTTCGATCCGGACTTCGCTTCTCCCCCTTGTTTCGGATTGGACACGAAACTAGGTAAGCCTTCAACTTTGCTAAGAAGGTCCAGGGCAGGAGCAAGTTTTTCAGCAAGGGTTCGCCTCACCGAATGATTGAGAATCGGATCGTGTGCTTCCAAGATGTTGGATAGGGCAGCGTGTACATCCGAAACACAAGTTTTTATAACCTCCCGTTCGGATCGAAGAGCTTCAATCTGTTGCTGAGAGTTTGAAAGCTGAGAGCTCTTGACCTTAAGGGCGGTGGTTTTACTTGCCAAAAAGTCCATTAATGAGTTTTCGGCAGCAAGATCCTCCTGAAGCTTAGCGAGGCGCTCATCAATGGAGGCACGAAGGGCTGAGTTGTCGTCGCTTATGGATTGGCGAAGTGTAGCGAACGACTGTAACTCCGTTGAGACGAACGTGGCCAATTGTTGAAGGATTGGTTCCAACGTTGTCTTTGTGGCGTCAGCACTCTCCTGTAAGGACTTCAACAGGGAAGAGGCGTCTGAGAATAGTTTATCGACTTTTGCGGTCGCAGCCTCACAGGCTTTTGTGGAGGCATCAATGGCGGCTGTGGCTGAAGCAACATAATCATGCTGAGCCCTGGAGAAGGCGTCAACAATCTTCTGAAGAGCGGCTTCAGAGACAGAGGACTGAGTGTTAGAGGATGACGCAAGAAGTAAGTCAACCTTCTCGTTTAGCTCCTTTAGATGCTTCTTTGTTACTTGAGCATCGTCCTCATCGTCACTTTGAACCTGAAACGGACTAAAGTAGACCGAATCGAAGGTCATATTTTCACCGCCAAGGAAGGGGTTGTCTCCATCAGAGGCATGATCTGGAGATGGAGGGGGTGGGGAAGCTGGAGGTGTTGTAGTGTGGGTAGGTTCAGGTTGATTATTGGTTGGGGTAGTTTCGGGTGGTGGTTGAGTGTGGGTAGGTTCGGTTGTATGCTGGGCTTCAGTTTGAGGTGGTTTGGTTACAGGTGGTGTTTCGGTTGCACTGGTATGAACCCCCGTATCAGATACGTTGGTTGTTACCTTTGCAGTTGTTGTAGTGGTATCTGTGAAAATGGGTGGTGATATAGGGAAAGAGGTTTTAGGGATGGTGGTGGTGGAGTTTATGGTCGGAATGGAAGTAGGGATTGTTTGAGGAGGTGAGGGAATTGGTGAGACAGGAATTTCCATGTCTGGGGTAGGTGATCGGGGTGGGGTGTTGCCTCTGGGAGGGGTTTCGCCTCTTTGAGAGCCGTCCGAACCCGAACTCTCGCCTTCTGAGTCACTCGAAGAGGAAGCGATAATAAGCTTTCGCTTCGGTTGAGTCTTCCTTCTCTTCGGTTGCGGGGACTTGGCATGTTTGGTTGGTTTCCTTTTCCTGGGAGAAGGACCTTTAGGAGCTTTGGTCACTTGCTTCCCTTTTTCTGCCTTTTTGCCCCTATGAACAGGCTTGTTAGCGTCATGGATTGACTTGAGCATTTCTTGTGTAAGTACCCTAGGACCAGACGCCTGAAACTCCTTAATGTTCCTGATGATCCTGCTGTCAGAGGGAACATCGCCATACATTGTCTTCGGAATAGAGCCAACGAAAGAAAAATTGGATGCATTAGAGACGATGATCTTCGTGGTATGAAAAGTACCGATCAAAGACATCGATGCACCAGCAGCAGGTGGAATATCGAATTTGTTCATCGCCCATTTGGTGATGATTGTCCAGAACCGGGCATACGACACCTCAGAGTGTCGTGAAGAGGAAGAAAGGCTCTGGATGAGTTGTTGCCAGAGAACCAACCCATAGTCAAGATTTACACCGTTGTAGACGCCGTACAAAATCGACAAGAACAGTCGACTTGAACCATCGGATCCTGAGCTCCGTTCAGATAAGCCCTTGAAGAGGACTGTAAACATGCCGTTCCATTGTGGCGGCAAGCAGGATTTCTTGAACTTTGCGACGGAGGTGAGGACCTCCGTGTACCCCATGTTATAAAACATGTTGTAAAGCATCCCAACCGGAATCGTCTCCGGATTAATTCTTGAAGGTTCAGCAGCCAACCCTAGCAGTGTACCAAATCGTTGTCGAGAAATGGAGGTTTTGTGATCAGCAACCTCGAAGAACACCCTTTCGACGGCTTTGTCATAGTGTGCAGTCGAATACACCTGTGATAGAATCTCCATGGGCACAGACTCAACTCTGGAAAGTGCTGGAGCGATCTGGGAGTACTTCAGGCACTCAATGATCGGAGCCATATAGGAATCGTACAACTGAGGAGTGAGGTCAATCACCAAGCATTGTTGAGGACGAATGGGAAGGATGTGTGAGGTAGCATGGACTGAGGATGATTCTACCATTGTTGAAGGTAGAAGAAGAAGATGAACAGTGAAGCTTTTGGTAATTTTTGCTCTCTTGGAAAAGTCCGGATGCAGTAAAGAGGTAAATGGGAGTATAGACTGCCTTTTATAGTGGGTGAAAGGAGAGAGAAAAATCGTTTCAAATCTTCTATGGAAATACGAAAAGGTTTCCGGAATGACAGATGCGTGACAGTTAAGGCATACGATGATCACGTAGGAGAGAGAGTGTCAGATTCCTAGGATCACGCCACCCAACAAGCGCCGTTTCAGAACATACCGTTTCAAATCCTCACGCGCCTTTAAGTGCCAGATAGGTGTCGCTTGAAATTCGCACACGCATCCATGATGTCAGTAAAAGTATGGGCGTTCCCTTTTTACCGTCGTTTGAAATTCAATCCTTTTAACTCCCGCCTGAGTCAGCAACCCTTTGTCTTATCTTTTAAATGGCATCTTTTCAATTAACTTCCCACGTGGATGATTTTTTACCACAACTTTATAATTAGTCACCAAAGCAATAAAACAACCTGTAATTATTAGTAACGGAATTTTGGAAAATCAAAGATTTTCGTGCGAAGAGTGTAAAAAGAAAAGAAATAAAGCAACTCTTTTTAGGAATGACTGTGATGTCAATAATGACACGAAACAAATGATCCCGGGCACGAATCTCTTCCTTTAAGATCAAGAGAGACCTCAAAGTGTTAGTGTGGTTTCCCGTTGAATGACGATCAAACATTGATTAATAAATGTTGAAAGGTTTCTTTTAATAAGGCTACTTAAGGGTGGCTTTCGCTTTGATTCAACAATTCTTATCTTGAAATAAGAAAGAAAATGAACAAAGTACTTGTGAGACCGGTGTAGTCTGTTGAACAAGTAGGTAGGAATTAATTTTAAATTGGCTTGGAAAATATAAAATCTCAGAAAAAATTAAAAAACTGGATCCCAAGGGAAGAAATGTTATGGTGTTTAACAATTTCATAGGAATCACACAAAAATAAAATTTGAGATTTCAGTAGGATACATCCGTCAATTCGTTGGTGAAAACTTGAGCAAATTTATTGTTCACCGTCAATTCAGATTTGGTGTTGAATTTTGGGTTTCACTCAGCTCGTAGTTGCACGAAACTGAGATCATAAACACAGTTGTTGTGTAACCATAAACCTCAGTGGTAATTTTTGAGAGTCTCAAGGGTTACGTTGATGAAATGAATGTAATGGAGATGGTGTAAGAAACGAAAGTACCTCCGCTGCAAAAATAAGGACCAAGCAGAAAAGTCTTATCTCATGTGAGAAAAGAGTGAGGTAGCTCACGATTAGAATAAATGAGATAGCCTAATTGGGAAGACAAGGTTTGTTTATACCAAGTCATTAAGGCTATTATTCAGAATCTTATGAGGCTTGGGACACATGCAGCAGCATGCTTCTAGGGACACTTAAGTAATCCAACAATTTTATCCCCATAAACAAACGAACACATAAATTAAACAAGAAAATATTTTTGGAGGTTTTGATAGATATTAAAAAATAAAACATAATAAAAAATAAGTACGAAAAAAAATTTGGAAAGAGTAAGAAAAAAAAACTTTGGAAAATTTTGAAAAACCGAACCCGAACGTTCGGTTGGTTTTGGTTTGAGAAAATTTTGAAAAACCAAACCCGAGCGTTCATTTGGTTTCGGTTTTGGAAAATTTTGAAAAACCGAACCCGAGCGTTCGGTTGGTTTCGGTTTTGGAAAATTTTGAAAAACCGAACCCGAGCGTTCGGTTGGTTTCGGTTTTGGAAAATTTTGAAAAACCGATGAATTGAGACATGCAATCAGAATATACTTTTGACAATAAGACAAACAACTTTGTACAAGAAATATACAACCAAGAAAACTACCTTTGGGGTGATGAGCGAGTTAGATAATTTAACCGAACCTGAACGTTCGGTCAATTTCGCTTCTTACTTTTGAGGTTGAGAGGTAGTATGAGGTACTGACTCTGATTCCATCATACCTAGCCCTTGTAAAATTCTGTTGAATGATGCTTCAGGAAGAGCTTTGGTAAAGACGTCAGCCAGTTGATCAATGGTTCGAACAAAGTGTACTTCAACGTTTCCATCTTCCACATGATCTTTGATGAAGTGATACCTCAGTGCTATGTGTTTGGTTTTAGAGTGTTGCACTGGGTTATGACAAATCCTAATTGCACTTTCAGAGTCACAATATAGTGGGCTCTTCTTCATATTGAGTCCATAGTCTCGAAGTTGACTCTGGATCCAAATCACTTGGGAGGTGCAGGATGCAGCGGCTATGTATTCAGCTTCGGCAGTAGACAACGACACGCACGTTTGTTTCTTTGATTGCCAGCTCACCAACTTCCCATCAAGGAATTGACAGCCGCCAGTGGTGCTTTTTCTGTCGAGTCCACATCCTCCAAGGTCTGCATCTGAATAGGCTTGAACGAAGAAGCCTGAGTTGGAAGGATACCATAGACCTAAGGAGGCAGTTCGCTTGAGATAACGTAAAATGTTCTTTACTGCAAGCATGTGAGGTTCGCGTGGGTTTGCCTGAAATCTAGCACAGTAACACACAGAAAACATGATGCCAGGCCTGCTAGCAGTAAGATACATCAGTGAGCCTATCATTTGTCGATAGAGCGTGATATCAACAGCCGGTTTGTCTAGGGATGGAGTTAGCTTGGTGCCGAATGCCATTGGGACTTTGACTTTGGAGTCTCCCATCATACCACACTTTGCAAGGAGAGTCTTCGTGTAAGCTTCCTGATTGATAAAGATGCCTTCGGGTCCCTGTCTAATATTTAAACCAAGGAAAAAGTTAATAGGACCCATTGAGCTCATTTCAAATTTAGTCTCCATCAGCTTTCTGAATTCAGCTGTTAGGCTGGGATTCGTTGAGCCAAAGATGATGTCATCGACATAAATTTGAACTATCATAAGGTGGTTACCTTCCTTTTTGCGAAAGAAGGTTGGGTCAACCGAACCTTGTTTGAATTTGGACATCTTTAAGAATTTAGTTAGCGTTTCATACCAGGCTCTAGGAGCTTGTTTGAGTCCATACACAACTTTATCCAGAATGTAGCAATGATTTGGATACTTTTCGTTCACGAACCCAGGAGGTTGCTCCACGTACACAGTTTCTTCTAGTTCTCCATTAAGAAATGCACACTTGACGTCCATTTGGAAAACTTCGAAGTTTTTTTGGGCAGCATAAGCAAGAAATATTCGTACAGATTCCAGCCTGGCTACAGGAGCGAAAGTCTCTTCATAATCAATCCCTTCCTCCTGACAATATCGTTTTACCACCAGATGAGCTTTGTTTCTTATCACGTTCCCTTCCTTGTCCATTTTATTCCTAAAGACTCATTTGAGACCAACAACCGAGGCATCTAGAGGAGTTGGAATGAGGCGCCATACTTTGTTCCTTTCAAATTCATTCAGTTCGTCTTGCATCGCTTGAACCCAATCGGAGTGATCGAGAGTAGTGTTAACTGTCTTCAGTTCAACTTTTGATACGAAAGAGTTAAACATACAAAACTTAACTTTGGAAAATAAGGATGTCTGTTTTGCCTTCAGTTGTGATCGGGTCAGAACCTTTTCAGAGACATCACCAACCACTTGAGAGATAGGATGATCTCTGGTCCATTTGGTGAGAGGAGGATAGTTTGGATCAAAGGTTGGGTCTAGTTCAGCATTGATCATTTCTTCTGGCTCGGATTGGCTTTCGTAGTCGAGTGACATATCACCATGCTCCCCCTCGATTGATGAGCTATTAGAAACTTGAGGTTCAGAGGTTTCTTGTGGTGCTGGGCTTTCAGGCGTTGATGCACCTTCGGTTGGTGAAGCACTTTCGGTTGGAGTTGGACTTTCGGTAGCAGTTGTAGAGCTTGGCTCCCCCTCAACATGTGAGCTTGGCTCCCCCTCGACTGAAGCATCGTTGGATGGAGGTCCATCAGAATTCGATCCTCCTTCATTCATTCTCCTGGCAGCTTCTTCGACAATTTGCTTCATGTGGTCTACCTTGTTGTCTGCTGCGCCTGCTTCTGAGAGAGTAGCTTTCTCTGGTTTGTCAAATAGCTCCAGAAACTTCTCGTATAGATTAGCGATCGAGACTGTGACTTGGCCAGTTTGAGGAAAGATGTCCCCAGCTGTGTCTTCTTTGGCCTGTAGCTTTTTGACATAGCTATCGTCAAAAGTCACGTAATAGGTCTCTTCGATTTTTCTCGAACGCTTGTTTAGGACTCTGTATGCTTTGGAAGTGAGAGAGTAACCCAGAAAGATTCCCTCGTCGGCTTTGACATCGAACTTGTTGCGGTGTTCTTTAGAGTTAAAGATGAAACACCGTGAGCCGAACACATGGAAAAATTTCACATTAGGCTTTCTGTTGTTGAGAATCTCATATGGTGTGAGCGTGAATCGTTTGTTGAGATAAGACCTGTTTTGTGTAAAACAAGCAGTAGAAATTGCATCAGCCCAAAAATAAAGAGGTAAAGAAGCGAAACTTAGCATAGTTCGGGCAGCTTCACACAAAGATCGGTTTCGTCTTTCGACAATTCCGTTCTGTTGAGGTGTGTAGGGAGCTGAGAAGTTGTGACTTATTCCCTTTTCTGCCAGAAATTCTTCAAATTCCCTGTTCTTGAATTCCAGACCATTGTCGCTCCTGATGTTGTGAACGACCTTCTTGAGTTGTACCTCAATCTGCTTGATGAACACTTTCAGCTTATGAGTCGCTTCAGATTTGAGCTTTAGAAAGAACACCCTTGTAAATCGCGAAAAGTCATCAACAACAACAAGAATATACTTGCTACCACCGATGCTTTCGATAGATGATGGACCACACAAATCAATATGAAGTAATTCGAGTGGTTCAACAACTTTCGTGTTAATTATAGATGGATGACTTTGACGACTCTGCTTCCCCATTTCACATGCAGCACACAAATGATCTCGGTATAACTTGAGCAATGGAAGACCTCGAACATGGCCTCCAGTGACAAGTTTGTTGATGTCTTTAAAATTGAGATGAGAGAGTCTTCGGTGCCACAACCAGCTTTCGTCAGATTGTGCTTTTGATAACAGGCATATAGCTGGGTTCCCTTTGATGGGTTTGAGGTTTAGAGGAAACATTTCACCCTTACGCTCTGATTTGAGAATTACTTTCTTCGTCTTCTTCTCAATAATTTCAGAGCCTTCATCGTCGAATGAGACTTTAAGACCTGTACCTCCAACAAGCTGAGATACACTGATGAGGTTGTGTTGCAGTCCTTCCACATATGCCACCTTCCTTATAGTAAAATCACCATTGGTAATCATTCCGTATCCCTTTATGGTGCCGAAAGAGTTGTTTCCAAACTTGACGTTGCCACCATTTAAAAGAGACCTGTATTCCCTGAGCTCTTTTTTCCTTCCTGTCATGTGACGCGAGCAGCCACTATCGATGTACCATTCTTCGTCAAACTGCTCGTCACTTATAACCTGCAAAAATTAAGCAGATTTAGGAACCCAAAGTTTCTTGGGTCCTCGTGAGCCTTTCACAGGAACAGGAATAGTAAGAGATATGTCAACTAGATACGTTCGTTTTATTAGTGTTGTTTCATCTTTCTTTTTGATGGTAAAAACTTTGATTTTATTAGGATTAGGTGCGTTCGGTTTAGATTCTGTTTTGGATGCAGAAACCTTCTGTTTGCCCTTTTGTTCAGCTGATGAATGAGATTTTTGATAACGAGCTGAGTGAACTTTTGAGTGAGATCAAGATGAATTTGAAGAAGTAGAAGAATTAGATGAGTGAGAAGGCGATGACTTCTTGGCTGGAGACTCTAGGTGACCCTTTTGCTTTTGATCATTGGTGGGACTGACCTTAGAGTTTTGATCTCTTTTGATTTTGGAACCGAACCTTTGCTTTTGGTTGGAGTCGTTCTCTGAACCGAACCTTTGCTTTCAGTTGGAGTCATCTTCAGAACTGAACCTTTGCTTTCGGTTGGTATTCTTTTCCGAACCGAACCTTGGCTTTTGGTTGTTGTGGCTCTCATGCTTTTTAACAGGATTATTCTCAAACTTCAGATTCTTGTCATGATGGGAGAAATATGCATTCTGGGATTGCCAGAATTGTTTCCTTTCAGAGAGATTCTTCCTGTATCTCTGGTTCCTTTCACGTTTCTGATTCCTCATCTGCTTCGGTTGATGATGGATATTGGCTTTCATGTTCGGTTTCTCTTTCGCTGGTTCACTTTGAACTGTGGAAGTTTCACTTTGAACTGAGGAACTAGAGGGAATGTCTTCTTTTGCCGAACTTCCATTTTCTAGAGTAATGTCTTTCGTACCACTGGTACTTGGCACATCGAAATTATATGGCTTTTTCAAGGGTTCTGGTATGTATCTACCTTTACTTATCCATGAGGTCCTTTCTGATAAGCCTACCGTTTCATGTGCATTATCAATTGGAGCTGACCAGAAGAACTCATCGCAGCCATCAGCATTGTCTTCGTTTACAATTGCTGTGAGTTCAGCAGTCTGATGTTCGGTTACTCCTGTGACCTTGTAAACTTGATTTGGAGTGGTCCTAACCTTTTGATATACAACGGCTTTTTCTGCTAAGATCGGGGACTTTTGTTGGGACACTCGAGCGAACTCCACTGAATTTTCTGAAATTAGATTCTTGTGGTTTTTAGGTTCGCTTTTCACAAATTCTGAGCAGTCAACCATGTCCTCTACAGAAATTTCACTCATATTGTCATCCTCATTAAGCTCAGATGCATTTTCAACATCAATTTTGTTTTCTGAGCTCAAGTTGGCGTTTAAAGATTCAAATTTTTGTTTGGTTTCGGTTCTCAGTTTAAGTCTATCATTTTCATCTAAAAGGTTTTTGAGCATATCTTTATGGTCCTTGGATTTAATGAAAGATTCAATTTTGTCCAGTCCATACATATAGGTCGGATTGACGTCATCAGATGATATTACACTCTCACAATTATAGGCTTCAGCATCAATTTCATCCTCCTTAAACTCAAGGAAGGGCAGAATCATGCGATGGATCTTTTGTCCTATCTCACAGTCCAAGTGAAGCTGAGTAATATTAGTATAAAGACGTTTTGCAATCAAACAAAAAACATTTCGTTGTTTTAACAGCTTTAAATTGTCTCTCTGTAAATAAATGTTTTCGTCTTTTATTTTAACTAATTCAGACTTCTTCAACTCGATCCACATGCGCCGCTCCTCACTCTTCGAAGACGCCCTGCTTAATTGATCAGTCAGGTTAGAATTGGTGACTCAAGTTTGAGTTAAACTACTATCTAGATGAGAGATTCGAGAGTTAACACTTTTTAGTTCTTTTTCATATGAGCTTTGTGGTACTTTAAATGAAACAAAAACCGATTGTACCTTCTTGATCAGTTCATCGAGCTCGTTGAACTGCACGCTGAGCGGTTTGGCCGTAAAGCACATATCCTCCTGCTCCTTCGGTTCATTGCTTCCACCATCAGTGTTGTATCCCCTCATCTGAGATACTTCAGACACCATCAAGCACCTACCTCCACTGCTCTCCTCTTTAGCCACACAGTCCTTTCCATGCGAAGGCATCCTCACTTCATCGTCTTCGGAGTCGGTTGACCAGACTTCCACGCCACCGAACTCGTCATCAGCAACCGAACCCTGCACAATTAGAGCATTCATGGAAGGGTTAGCGGTAGATTTCTTCTTCCTTATCTCATCAAGCTTTTTCTGCAGCAAAGCTTCCTCATCCTTTTCCTCATCCTTTTCAGCCATCTTTTTGAGGACACAATCCTTAGCATAGTGATTTTTCCCACCACAGTAGTAACAGCTTACTCCAGAATCACCATCTGCCTTCGGTTCCTTCTTGGGCTCTTCAACCTTCGGTTCATTGTTAACCTTTTCTGAACTATAACTCCCCTGCCAGTTTCGATTTTTGTTGCTGGGGAATCTCTTCTTAATGAACCTTTTGGGGTTAGACACCATCATAGCATAATCCTTTGACGTGAGGTCATACTCCTCCAGGTTGAGGTCTTCGTCCTCCATCACAGCTTTACTTTTTGACAAGAGGGCCAGCGAACCTAGGCTTGAAACTACGTTCTTTTCCTGCAGCACAATCTTCTCCTGGGACTTGAGAATACCCACCAGTTTCGCCAAAGAATATGATTTAAACTGCTCATGGGCTTTAACTGTAGACACCACTGCTCTCCACTCTGACCTTAGACCATTTAGAAACGTAACCTTCTGCTCGATAAGCTTCCTTTCAATTTCATGTTTGATCATCTTGCTGAGAAGATGATTGAAGCGATCGAACGTTTGGGTCACAGTTTCTTCGGCTCCTTGCCTAAATTCTCCAAACTCAGATAAGAGCAAGGTTTGGATAGAGTGTTCAAGATCCTCGTCTGTAGAGTACAGTTCACGAAGTCTATCCTAAACTTCCTTTGCCGTCGTGCATGAGCTTACCAACCTGAAGGTGTCGGACTGAAGGGCGAATCTGATCAATCGTAACGCCTTGATATTACACTGGAATTTATCCTTTTCATCTTGCACAATATCTTTGACATCCTTCAGTAGATCATTATACTCCTTTTGAGTTTTAATAATCCTCGACATTGCTGAATGAGAGAAAGGTCCATTAATGATTGCTTCCCATATGAGGTATCCATTATCCTCAGATCCTATAACGTAGTCTTCGAAGTGATGTGCCCAGACTTCATAATCATGGGTATATAGGATGGGAATCTTCGTGGTTGAACCGATGCTGTTGGAAATATTGATGGGATTCGATTACGACTCGTCCATTAAGATCGAATAACCTGTTCAAAGATCAGACTTGTAATAAATCAGATTAGGGCAAAACAATAAATATCAAGATACGTCAATAATGAGATGACGGTTCAATAATTATCAGTTATTGCGGAAAAACCCTAATTGAAACCTTTTCACAGAAAAGAAGTGTATTGATTACACAGCCTCCTGCTCTGATACCAATTGATGAGATTGAAACTTAATCTGGAAGATCGATTAGATCTTAAACAGGTAAATAAATATTTAAACAGCAAGAATGAACGCAAAATAAAGAACAACTCAAGGATGAATCAAACGTGTCGAATGATTATAAAATAAACCCTCAGAAGAGCTCGATCAAGAACATCAACTGTAGAGGGTTGGAGGTTTACAAGAACGATAAAGAAATCTGTAATACTATCGTAATAATCGTTACTTCTTAATCCTTAACCTAATATGCATGCAAGCATATCTTTATATAGTAAACCTAATAAACTCACGGTTGGACAGGCCCAAAACCGGAGTACAAAATAAATGGACTAACAGTCGAGCCCAATGACGCAATCATCAAACGAGTCTCGATCAAGAACATCAACTGTAGAGGGTTGGAGGTTTACAAGAACGATAAAGAAATCTGTAATACTATCGTAATAATCGTTACTTCTTAATCCTTAACCTAATATGCATGCAAGCATATCTTTATATAGTAAACCTAATAAACTCACGGTTGGACAAGCCCAAAACCGGAGTACAAAATAAATGGACTAACAGCCGAGCCCAATGACGCAATCATCAAACGAGTCTTCAACTCAACACGAAGCTTGAGATGCGGAAACCCTGGAGGTCAGGAATATAAGGTTTCACCAGACGAGTGTTGGACTATCTCGGGAGGTGGTTCTACTATCTCTGCGTGAGATAGTATTCGTGGAACACTTAATAGTCCAATGAATCTCTAAGACTGTGGTTTATCCTAGCGTGGAAAGTGTATGCTCCTGCATAACCCTTCGACTAACACCAGGACTGGTGTCAAGTCTATAACCTCTTCGGGATCAGGGTATGAGGCTTAACGCAACTGCTTTCGCTCTTTGATCAAGTATTCTTGGCTGCGAAGGTTATCCTGTGGTTCTCGGTATCCTAGGGTTCAATTCGGAAGGTGTAATTCCTCGTTTATAGGGCAACGACGATTCCCTCCTTGCGAGAGGGTGGAGGATAATAAGCACTACTCGTCTATAACTGGGCGGAAGAAGTGCCTGAGTAGTGCGAGCATCTACTGCAACTACTCTTCCGAAGGTTCTGAGTTTCCTCGGTCTAGGTCAAGTCTAGTGGGTATAGAGTCTCATCGCTTGGAACTTTACTAGCTCGATCCGCAGTAGTCCTCTTGATTTCGGCTCCTATGTTATCGAATAGGGTGAGAGTGTTTTGCGAAGAGGTTCGTGGTAGAGCTCATGCTTGGCTTAACCGCCCATACTTGATGGATGCCAGCAGTATACCTGGTTATAGTGGTCAGCCTCATGAGTTCTATTCTCTGGGTTCACGAACCTGATGTGTGAGGTGCGAAGGGTCTCCCAGGGGAATCTAAGGGGTATGCCTCAAATGGTTGTCGTTTTCTGAGGTATCTGCAGTGTCTTTCGCTTCGGTGTTTATCTGACTACGAGGGGTCGGTCCACAGTGTATGGTACCCTCCCTTGGGTACTTCAGAATGTTTGAGATAAGAGGGACGATTGACGGGTCGCATTAGGTTTGATTTATTGTGTCAGGTTTAGGTTCGGAAGAAACTTTATTTGCCGATATGGCTATGGAGAAAGTTCTTTTTGCACAGCACTAAGGATCCACACATGGTTGCACGAAGTCAACCCATGATTGATAGGGTCGTTGAAGTTGGCACACTTCGACCTGATATAAAGCGAAGGTCGATAGAGTCATGTGCCGAACAGGCACACAAGTTCTAGGCGTCTCGGGTTTCGTCCTATGTATCACTTCCGCGGATACTTGGACCGATAGAGTCGACGCAGAACTATAGAGAGTCCTAAGTGTTTCCGAATAGAGTATCTTTTCATGAACAGATTCTCACGAGGCATTTCTGTAATCGCCTCACATATACTAGTCATGTATATTTATGGTGGGGAGGACTGTTGACTGAGCGACCCCGCCCTAAATCCACAACCAAACGAGGAACAGGAAATGAGGCGGTATTCGCTCACTCTAGGTCTGTCCATCTTAAATATACACGGCCGTAACGTATATGTTTAGCCATTATAGTTTTACCTAATGAATTTTAAATTTTATAACAGTGCTGCGACTTTCGCCTTACCGAGAAGAATTTACACTTGAATTAGTCTTTTATTGTTCTTAGTTTAGTTATCCGAGATCGAGAGACGTACCAAAATCTAACGAGTTTCCTTGCCGCTTCTCCCTAAGCAGTAATGTCAGGCTCCTTCTGTGTTTTTGTCTTTCTCTTCGGTTGGGCAGTCCCTCTTGAAGTGTCCCATTTTACCACATAGGTGGCAAACTGTACGGGTCGCCATATTGGTGGTTGATGTAATGAACTCAACCGGGGTTCTACAGACGCGAGAAGTATGCCCCAACATGTGGCACCTAGCACAATAGAGTTCCCGGCAGGCTCCATGATGATGGTAGTTGCACTTGCTGCAGTGGGGAAGGTCTCCTAGGTATGGTCTTCTTGAGGTCAGGAGGGAAGGATTGACAGGTGTATAGACTGCCTCAGCTCGTTGCCCTTCGGAAGGTCCTTGAGCCGAGGTACTTCCCTCCTCTATCTTGAGTTTTCTCTTTAGTGGGTTCAGTGGAGGTTCTTGGGTGGCTGAGTATGGAAATGTTGGTTGCTGCTGTCTATTGCCAGGATTGGAAATCCCGACAGGGCCCTTGCTAACATTGGCGGTGTTAGCGTTCAGGTGAGCCATGACAGCTGCTACGGCTGCTGAGACTGCAGCTTGGAACGTAGCTTCATTGAATAAGAGAGCAGGTTTCTTGCTTGCGGATTGGTTACGCTTCTTCGGTGGCATGGTTTTCCTACACGTAAGGGAATACAAGGTAATGAGAGATGATGGTTAACCCTGGACATTTCTGTCCTGAACGTATTAGGCATAAATTTTTCCCGTGCCTCGGATGTTGGTTGTCTGAGTGTCGACCTACATCCCTATGATGTAGTCCTGGTAATCGAAGTGGGTGTATGAGTATCGGAAAAGCCATAAGATGCGAGTCGTTCCTACTAAGTTACCTTTATACTGGAAAAGGTTTCACTCCCCGGCCTGGAGAGATTTGAGAACGGTTCGGAACGAAACTGCAGAAAGAGAGGCTCACAAGGGCAGATGGCTAAAATTCTCCCAATAGAGATGCGGGGATCCGCCCTAATCGTGTATCTGGAAACGGGAAACGATGATTTACCTAACACATAGCGTGAGTAGTGTAACCACCAACTCACTAAATTGCATTATTTTTAAGGGTGAATTATGGTGACGAATACGAGGAAAAGACAATTCCCGGGTACCATGTACTAGCTCCCTCGGTCTGCCTCGTATCTTTGACTGGAATCGTCGTTGGTTTCCTTCGGGTAGTTTCCTAGGGTTCTCTTCTTGTATGGACATATTGAATTCCTACTCCGCCTTCCTTCTGATTCCAACTGTGAGTGTCATCACTTCATGATGGATGACTGGGAATCTCCGAAGTTTAGGCGAATCTCTCACCACTGTCCCTAAAAGAATATGGGCTCTTGGTGCATTCAATAGTCTCGACCCAGTTCATTTACTTCCGAACAGGAAATCTTCTCAATGAATCTCCTCGGGGTCGGAATCAACTCTTCTGTCAAGCACTGAAGTGGGTAGGGTTTTCTACAGGGTTCGAGCGAGAATGGAAATGTCTAAAGAATCCTAAGAGATTATTAACATTTCACTGTATGATCCATATCGAGTCCTGCTACGATTACACAGGGTATACAAATCATATATAGCTTAGATCCGATAGGCCTTCGAATATGTGATTCTACTCTAGAACCACATCCCAACGAGGAAAAGGAAACAGAGCGAGACCACACATTCTTAGCCTATGGGATCCTTATTATATAAAATCTTGGAAGTGTACCCTCTGTAGTTGTAGGTATATCAATAGGGATCTTTTTAGTTATTCACACAAGGTTGTCTATGCATCCTAAAATACCCATATGGTATTTTAATTCTTGTTTGTTTCTTATCTTCTGAATATGACTTCTGGGATTAGTGTGAATCTTTTAGCGTTCTAAAATACTCCTATAGTATTTTTAACTTTATGTTTGGCTCTAACAATCCTAATTGGTAAGTTTCAGACTGTTGCACACCACTACCACTCTCGAGCACACGTTCATCGCATCTCGAATAAATGTAGTTGATCAGGTTATATTTATTCCAACTTACGATTATATAACTGCCCAGGTTTGACTGTAGGGTTCAACATCCGAAGACTTTTATTATTGTTCTTCTTGTGATACTTTTGTTCGAGTGTTTAGATTCTGGATGTTATTATACTTTGGTAAAATATGGTTATATTTTAAAGTATAATTCTTGGTCAGAGTGTTTTATCCCATTGTGTTTATAGGTTGTATATCTTTTATGAATTGATATACTTAGCTCACTATAAACAATGCTCTGATACCAATCTGTCACACCCCAAAACCGGAACAGCGGAAACGTTCTGGGGTGGATGACGTCATGTCAAGTATCACAACACATGCATTATAATAATCGAAGTACAACAAAACATTGCATTAATAGTAATAGTTTTACATGGTTACATTACAACGATTCAAATTATACAAGTAATAGAATAAATACAGCGCGGTACTAAGCTATCTTCATCAACAGCTCCGGGATGTACCTGTCTAATGCTAACCTGAGAATACAAGTTATTTGAAAAGCGAGTATCAACATTTTTACAAATGCTGGTGAGTTCATAAGTATTTAGGGACATTTCATTCAAATCACTTTATAAAGTAATAGTTTAAGTGTTTACAGTGTATTAGAGTTCTTTCCAGAAAATCCTATATTTTCTTTAATCAAAGCAGCCTTCTACCAAGACTGGTCAGTGTTATGTGGTAAAAAGTTATTTTCCCTAAATTGCTATCTTTATCAAAATACTAAATTTGATTATTGAGGAAAGCGAATGACATCAGGGAATAACATATGCCTCAGCAGTGAGGACTGCTGACTAAGGCAAGAAATCATAGACTCCAGGAGAGTATCGATCGAACGACATGCCTGGCTCAGTCTAACAAATAGAGACACAGACCCCAGAAGGTACCAAATGAAAGGTATAGCTGGTAAGGTCCAAAACAGTGAATACAGACCATAGACAATATCAAATGAAAGATACGTCTAGCAAGGTCTAAAACAATGAACGCAGTGAACACAGTGAATACAATGGATCTGTGAATACAGTGGATACAGACCCCAGACAGCATCAAATGAAAGATACGTCTTGTAAGGTCAAAACAGAGGAGACAGACCCCAGACAGTATCAAATGAAAGATACGTCTTGTAAGGTCAAAACAATGTGACTCTGAAAATGAGCTACCAGCATACAGTGTAAATTGCTGGCGAAATACCGTTACCTTAAAGCCAATGAATTATAAGGTAACCCGAGATACTCGTAACCATACTGAGTAGAGTACCAGACACCCTACGAGCGTCTATAAGATGTGACATTTGTCACCCCTTGGCTTGGTGAGCCGTGGACTGTAGTTAGCAGTCAGGGTGCGGGGGTGTCAATCCCGTATAGATCTATACACACAATGCCCGCTCTCGCTACAGGAGACTCTGGTTACCAACTAGACGACGGAGAAGGCCGTGTCCTGAAGATGCATCCCAAATAGTGGGTTTCTAATGAAAGTGCTGAACTAGAGGTAGAGGCTTCCCAATAGTGGGTTTCTAATGTAAGTGTAGACTTGAGGTAGAGACTCTTAACTGAACTGACTGAAGTAACCCGTATGCCTAAGCTTGTATACATAGTATATAACTAATGAATCAAATGACCTTCGGATGGACATCCGATCCCACCAGACCACATATCAACGAAGAAAAGGAAACAGGGCGGACAAACCTTCCTAAGTCCTTCAACCATTATTTATATGCATCTACACAAGCACAGACATACATCTATCTATGCTCGAGTGGGTATCAAGTAAAAGTGATTCTCGTGAAGTAGGAGTGTCTAACAAGTGAAGTAAGAGCGGTCGCAAGTGAAGTATAAGTGTCGAATAAGTATAAGCGTATCGCGAAGTGGAGATGACAACAAGTGAAGTAAGAGCGTATCGAGTATAAGTGAAGTAGAGTCGATCTCAAGTATAAGCGAAGTAGACTCGTATCACTAAGTAAGAGTGTGAATAAGTGTAAGCGTCATCAGGTATAAGTGACTTCAGGTATAAGTGAAAGCGTTACAGAGTAGGAGTATAAAATAAGTATAAGCGAAGCAGCAGTAACTAACAAGTAAAAGTATACATGAAAATCTTGGAAAAACCTTTATACTTAGGAAAATCGCAATTGTATTCTTTGGGAAAATAAGTGTGAAAACCCTTAGAAATCTTTGGGAATCTTTCATAAATCAGTTTGAAAATGGAACTTTGATAAAGCAATAAAAGTAAGAACTTGAACAAGTGAAAAATCCTTTTTGAAAGCCATTTATAGTGTCCTACTCGGTAAAACAGTGTACAGTGGTAAAATCTTGTGCATGCGGGTTATCAATCACATGTGGTTGATATGATAACTGGCATGTTTAACTTGTATTCCCCCCCTATAAAACATGTAAAAACATTTGAAAGGTTCATTCAGGGGTATGAACTCACCTGGCGTAAGTAGGTCCGACGAAGGTGTCGTTTGGGCGTTCGGTGTCACGGAAGGACTCGAACACACACAATGACCTATTTAACATACGATAACATATGTTCACATACAATTAGCATATATAATACTAATTAAACACATATACGCGCTCACAGGAGCGGAAAACACTTTGGCTAAGTGTTTGGGTGTCCCGGGTAGCGTTTAAGGGTGTGTATGGCTAAGGAATGGAGTTTACCTTCCAAGAATAAACCCTTATCAACTAGTTTACGGCCCAGGGACCTCTCACCATGAGTTTACTGCCGTAAACTCATGGTGATGGGTTCTAGGGTGTTTAAGGCTTCTACTAGCATCATAGAGTTATTCCAAGCACTTTTCCTAAAAGGCATGAGTGGGTTTAAGGCTTCTAAGGGCACTATATAGGAGTTTACGGCCTAGAGACACTCCTATGGGAGTTTACGGCCGTAAACTCTCAATCTTTGAGTTAAATGAAGTTTTAAGCCCCTATTACCTTTCTAGCAATTTCTAATGAAGTGTGATGCTATTTTGGGGGATTAAATCTAACATTTGCATGTGTTTTGGGGAGTTTACGGCCTAGACACTAGCTTGGGCCGTAAACTCCTTTTTACCCCTCCAATTCATGTGTTTAAGCCCTTAAATCCTTCCTAGTATTTTATGGTAAATGTCTAAGGTCATTTGGGGGACAAAAACCAACATTTTGGCTTGATTTGGGGAGTTTACGGCCTTGGTATAGACCTGGGCCGTAAACTCCTTTTTCTCCTTTAATTTGATGTGTTTAAGTGATCAAAACCCCCATTATTAAGTCCCTAAATTAAGTGTTAAGCCCTAGTGTGGTTTGGGAGTGTTTTGGAGGCATTTTAACAAGGTTTTGAGGGGTTTACGGCCTAAGCTTGTGCTTGGGCCGTAAACTCTCTTTTACCCACTAATTCCATGAGTTTTAATGTTTAAACACTCCTAGGCTAATACCTCAATTTATTTCCTAGCCATTAGGGACAAGTTTGGGTCATTTTGGCCTTATTTTAGGTGTTTACGGCCTAAGGAGGAGCTTAGGCCGTAAACTCCTTTTCCATTGCTTCTAAGTCCGAATTTTGGGCTATAAACACAAATCAATATGTTTAGAATAAGCTAGGGTAAGCGGACTTACAATTTGGAAGCGTTTGGTTGCGGATTTGGGGCGAAAACGGGTTTAGAGAGAGAGTGTAAAAAGTCTCCAATGGACTCCACTCACCCTTATATAGGTTTCACAGTCGGGGATCAGTGGAATTTTACCCGATACTGCCGTTAAACGGGGCTTTTGGTCGCACCCGATTTAGTGTTCGTAACAATAAAACTTAACGTTTTCCAGATGAACGGGAATGTGTGTCTTGTGTTATTATTTCCTTTTATCAAGACTTAACGGCATGTTAAAGGTAACCATATGGAATGTTTATTAAATTGACGATTTCCTATTAACGGAACTTTGATACAGTGGAATATTCCGTTAACGGTAACGGGGAAATGTAATGGAACAACTTGGGTTGTCACACTATGCACTCACCTATTAATGAGATCTTCAACTCTCATTTAGGCCGCATAAGCCAAAAACCGCTCGAACTAAAATTCGAGTTTCGGGTCGTGCACTGCTAAGCCCAATCTTAGAAAAATCATAACTTCCTCATACGAAGTCAGATTTGGGAGTTCTTTTTATGGATGTTCTCGGTTTAACATATACTACAACTTTGGTTTAGATCACTAAGGCTAAAAATTCATCTATCTTAAATTCACTATTTACGTCTCCCGGTGTCGTGCCGGTTTTGCTGTAAAACTTCGACGGGCCATAACTTCTTCGTTATAACTCGGATTTCGGCGTTCTTTATATGTACGGAAACCTTGTGACATATTCTACAACTTGGTTAAGATTATTTATTATAAATAACCCTTTGTCGAAAAGTCATTCTCGACCCTATTGCCTCTAAATTGACTAGCCCGGATTTGCGGGCGTTACAGAGCTTCGCCTCGGGAATTGCACCTCTCGGGATCCTTGGGGCTTCGGAACTTGTTTCGGGGCTTCGGGATATTTCTTGCACGAAAGCCGAGGCAAAACAGGAGAGAGAGAGAGAGAGAGAGAGAGAGAAAGAGAGAGAGAATAGAATTTGAGCAAAAGAATCGGCTGCCCTCGACTTCCTTTTATAGGGGCTGGAAACCTCAATTACGTTGGGGCGTAACCTTGGTTACACTGGGCGTACTTCGACGTCATGGCATGCGTATGGCTCGAGTGACGTCATTGCATGCGTAGCTGAGACGGTTCCGAGTACGCTGGGCATACTCCAAAATTACGTTGGGCGTACTCGATTAAGCAGACTTCAAACTTGCATAACTTTCGCATACAAGCTCCGTTTTTGACGTTCTTTATATCCACGCGTAGGTGAAACTATGCTCTACAACTTTCGTTTAGATCACTAAGGCTAAAAAGTACTTTATCACAAATTCACTTTTTACGTCACACATCGTTGTGTCGGTTCTGTCACGAAACTTCGACAGGTCATAACTTCTTCGTTATAACTCGGATTTCAACGTTCTTTATATTTACGGAATCCTTATAACATATAAAACAACTTAGTTAAGATTATTCAATCTAAATAATATTCTATCAAAAAGTCATTTTTTGACGCTTATCGTCTCTAAATTGACTAGCCCTGATCTACGGGTGTTACATAGACTGTGTTCTTATGCAACGAGAAAAGGTCATATCCTATGCCTCGAGACATATTAAGACACATGAGGTCAACTATACAACTCACGACCTTGAACTGGAAGCAATGATATTTGCTTTGAAGATCTAGAGACATTACTTGTATGACACGAAATGCACAATATTCACGGACCATAAAAGTCTTCAGCATATCTTCGACCAGAAAGAACCAAACATGAGACAACGACGTTGCGTGGTGCTACTAAATGATTACGAATGCGAAATTGGTTATCATCCTGGTAAAGCCAATGTAGTAGCTGATGCCCTTAGCAAAAAGGAATACTAGAGACGTCGAGTAAAGTCGTTGACCATGACTATTCATTCCCACCTGTCCACACAAATCAAAGAGGCTCAACTTGAGGCCCTGAAACCCGAGAACGTGGCAGTTGAATCTTTAAGAGGAATGGACAAGAACTTAGAAATCAAAGGTGATGGAGCCCGATATCTCATGAACCGGATCTGGACACCAAATTTCGGTGGTGATAGAGAGGTTGTCACGAATTAAGCACACAAGACACAATACTCCGTACACCCGAGTGCAGACAAGATGTATCTGGACCTTAAGAAACTTTATTGGTGGCCTAACATGAAAGTTGAGATTGCTACCTATGTGGGTAAGTGTCTCACTTGTGCCAAAGTCAAGGTAGAATATCAAAAACCTTCGGGTCTATTACAGCAACCAGAAATCCCTAAATGGAAGTGGGAATATATTACAATGGATTTCATAACTAAGTTACCCAAGACAACGTGTGGTCATGATACCATTTGGGTAATCGTCAACATATTAACCAAATCCACGCACTTCCTACCAATAAAGGAAACAAACAAGATGGAGAAGTTAAATAGAACATACATCAAAGAGATAGTTAGACTGCACGGTGTACCAATATCTATTATCTATGACCGAGATAGTAGATTCACCTCACGATTCTGGAAATCACTACATAAATCTCTAGGAACTAGGTTGGACATGAGTATAGCCTACCATCCACAAACCGAAGGACAGAGTGAGAGAACGATTCAAACGTTAGAAGACATGCTGAGAGCATGTGTGATCGAATTTGGTAAAGCATGGGATACCCACTTACCACTAGTCGAGTTCTCGTACAATAACAATTACCATACTAGCATTAAAGTTGCTCCATTCAAAGCCCTCTATGGTCGCAAGTGCAGATCACCTCTGTGCTGGGCTGAAGTGGGTGACATGCAACTGGTTAGAGGTCAAATTCCTGACAACACTCTCACTGGTCTGAAGATCATTCGAGAAACCGATGAGAAGATAGTACAAATCTGGGAACGACTTAAAGCTTCCAGAGATAGACAGAAAAGCTATTCAGACAGAAGGAGAAAACCCTTGGAATTTCAGGTTGGTGACCGCGTCATGTTGAAGGTCTCACCCTGGAAGGGCATGATATGCTTCAAAAAGCGTAGAAAACTAAATCCAAGGTACATCATACCGTTCGATATTCTTTCTAGAATCGGTCCAGTAACTTACAAAGGATTACTTTCACGAATAATTCATATCAAACAGAATACACATATAAATTATAATAGGTATAATTTGTGGAACTCTCACACTATTTTTGCTAGTCAAGTATACAAGGTTTACCTATATACTCTAGTACAAATTACATTACAAACACTTTACACTTCAAGAATACTAGAGAAGGAACATACTATCAGTTCATTTATTTTTGAATGACTTTTCATCATTTTTATACATGTAATTGTCAATATGGTTTTTGTGAGACAAAGTTCACTCGCTTAATCATTTAAGTAATACTATTAAAGACCTAATAATTATAATTAGAATCTCCTGACAGAGAGCGAGACAAATGTGTATAGATCAATACGGGATTGACAATCCCATACTCAGACTGTTCACTACAGTTAGGTTGTTTGCCTATGAGTGACAAATTTCGTTACAGTTCTAACGCCCGTAAAGCGTTGTATCAGGCTTACTAGTCTTAGTATGGTTATAATAACTCGCAAAAAGATATGAACAATACGATTATTATATGAATAATTAAACCAAAGAGTACAAATACAACGTACTGGTTTTACAATAATAAGATGTACAATATAATACTACGACTTACAATTACAGCTGGTGGAACCAGGCACACTCATAATTACAAGGTTTTCAAAGAATACTATTACAACCTGCTGGTTACAACAAAGAGAAACATAAACAATATAGAAAACATTTCTTTTTATAGTTTTATTGTGAACTAAAACTATGTTACACTATTTTATAGTACAACAACTACACATAACATTTTTATGATATTAGAACTACTTTTCAGTTATATTAAAAAATATTGGATTTTCTGGAACAGTAAACATGATTACTATTTTAAGAAACAAATAACAAGCTTCTAAACATAAATACTTATGGGCTCACCAACTTAAATGTTGATACTCTCTTTTTCAAAATACTTGTATTTTCAGGGAACCAGTAGACATATACATTCCCAGGATTTTGAGAAGACGGAGTAGTATAGAGTTATGTCTTCTATCTTTTGCCATATATAACTTTTGATGTCATATATACAATGACTTGAACACTTATGTAAAAACTTATACATTATTAATGCAATGTTTGTTGTATTTTGATTATTATGATGCATGTGTTGTGATACTTAACATGAAGTCATCCATCCTCGGACGTTTTCATCGCTCCGGTTTGGGGGCATGACAAGTATTATGTTGATGTTTGAGCGCTTTAGAACATTTGTAAACCTTTTAATAAAACTTCCTTTTGTATATTAAATTTTGGAGTGATAAGTTTGCAAATCTCTATTTTAACCTTATACAATTTTAATCCCGAATTTTACCGGTTATTAGTTTTAACTTAACGATAAAGCTTGTTTTATTTTTAAAAATATTTTTACCATCTTATGTTAAAAGTTAAATTTTATTAAAACCAAACTCCTTTGTGATGTTTATTTATGTTCAAATATTATTTTGCATTTGAAAAACTAATTTATCAACCATAAAATAATAATAATAACATAAACATAAAACAACACTAATATGCATAACAATTATAACATATATGCATAAACCAAGCCATACTAGTAATATTTGTGTGAGTCATCACAAAAAATATTAAGTCAATTCCTAAAGGGACATAAGGGACCTTATCTTGTGTAATCTTCATGTGCTCCCACTTGTTTCAACACTTTGTAGCAAGTTTATAAAAATATTTTTATAAAGATTAAGAAACTTTAATAAAACCAAGTTTATAAACTTTTGATATTCAAAATGGTCATCATCTTCATTCTTGTTACAGTTATATAAAAATAAACTATTTCTAAACTAATATATTACTTACAAAAATTAACAAATGAAAACTATCTATTTGATTATTACATATCATATGAATAAATAAATAATTACAATCATTTTAAATAAATCAACACATTCAACAACACAATGGTCCATGGCTAGTTTATGTACATCGTACATATATATACTCAAAATTATATAAAACAGCTCTTTATTTTTCTAAGACAACTTTTATGACTAAAAAGATGCATGTAAACTTTTAGTCAAAAAATAACAATTATTAACATTTTAAAGTTGTCATAGAAAATATGTATGGATTTTTCTTATAAAGAGAAAACCATTCATGTTTTCCAAAAACAAAGACTTCATCAACTTAACATAAAATCAAACAAATCTTGCTAATATGGCTCTGATACCAATTGGGATTTTATTCAAAAATTGTTTCAAAAACACAAACGATGCAACAGAAGACTTAAGATTTGAACAAAAATAAAACTAGTTTTATTCCCACCAAAGATCATTTTGTAAGAGTTAGAAAAATTAAAACAACCATAGAAGAGAAAGCATAACAACCTTTGAAGACTTTCATCCTCATTGGAGGTTGGAAGTTGATGAAGATAACACTAAGCTCTAAATTAAGAGCTCTCTAAAATTATCCACCAAGCAAGAGTAAAACCATCAAAACATGCTAGTATACACTTGTATTAGTTGTTTATAAGCCTTAGAAATATATATCAAGTATATGCTCTAAGGTGAAGCAACTAAGGGATTTTTTCTAACATCAAAATGCAAGAGAATGGAGGAGAAGAGAGGGGATTTAACATCAAAATTTGGCAGCCCCATAAAGAGCCAAGTGCTCTCGGTTTTGAGCTCCAAAAATGACCAAAATGATGCTCCCAATGAAGTGGTAACAAAGCTCTCTTATCTCTCTCATTTATGCCTTAACCCATAAATATAAAAGGTGAGATGAGACTTAAAGTAAAAGCATGGACAAGCTTCTTGCAAGCATGGTAGAAACTAACAAACAATTCAAAAGAAAACCATGCTTTGTCTCCTTCTTAAATCTTGAAATTTTGAGAGCAAAAAAAGACAAAAGGTGTATCCCATACTTTTAAATCATGGCTAGTTACTATATATATATATATATATATATATATATATATATATATATATATATATATATATATACACACACACACACACATCATCTTTATATAAAAGGCTATCTTTTATATAAAGTAATTTGAGTGTGTGTGTTTGTGTGTGTGTGTGTGTGTGTATATATATATATATATACATATAACTAGTCATCTATATAAATATATTTTTCTATATAAAACTACATTTTATATAAATAAACTCTAACTAGTTTATTAAGATATAAATATAACTTATAAACAATCATGCTTTATGATATATTTCATAAGTTGTTATCTCTCCAATAAATATTATTTGCATAAATAACAAATTCCTAATTAGTAAAATATTATTTCAATGAAATAATAATTTTCCAATTAAATACAAATGTTGATATATTTATTAATAATCAAATTATACTAATAAATAATCTATTGACGGTAACTTGCCATAAGGTGTGACCCTATATGATCATATGTTATTAGCAATATCATTCTATAATGACTCTTGGGCTTACTAGATCTTTCAAAGCTCTAGGCACCGAATCACCTCCTAGGTTTTCCTAGGGCTACCACCACACTATTCTTCGTTATCAGCTGCTGAAAGAACTCCCTCTAAACTAGCTCACGAACACAATTACATATCATCAACACCATATAACTCTTTGAACGAAAGGTCTCACACTACAACGGTTGGACTCATACAAGAGTTGCACAGTATGGTTAAACCTAACCTTCTAAAATTATCTAATCATAGAAATATGTATCTTAGTGTATCCGCTTACTAGTTAGTTGATGACAGCGGGAACCCTAAAAGCACAAATCAAGCAACATTCGAGTATCGAGTAATTTGAATCAAAGCATAACCTAAACATGCCATCCTATCACTGACTGATCCAATACTAGCATGCAAGGCTAGAAGCTCATATAATACGCATATAAAGACATCTCTCCTAGCATTCTATCATGCATATACTAAGCAGATCCTTAGCCCTAGTCTAGCATGCGATTCTCAGATTCACAATTTAAAGCATATCACAAGAACATGTATGGGTATTTTGGGAAAAATTACTTGAGCTCGGACGATTGCATGCACCACATCCTTTTCTTTTATTAGAAAACTCTTTTATAAAACATTTCTTCTTATTAAAAATCTACCAAACCCTCAGCTTGAGTGCAGTCACACCCGAGAGTATGCCTGGATCCCTCAAACCAAGGCTCTGATACCAACTTGTAAAGTCCCAAAACTCGGAACCAAAAATTTTGTTTTTATATTGAATAATTCATCAACCAAAAATGTTTATCAAAACCATAAAGTATTCAATGTATATCAATAAACATCCCAAAAATACATCAGAGTCAATAAAGAGGAAACCAAGGTGTGTGCAATGCAATCATCATAAGCTCTTCCCCTTCGAACCGGAAGTACCTGAAACATAAACAGAAAACTGTAAGCATAAAGCTTAGTGATTTCCCCAAAATACCGTATACCATACATATATACCAGCTCAAAGTTGTACCGGGTCTATTTTGCCTCAGTTCTATTTCATCCCCAAGTCTATTTCAACTCATATGTCAACCCAAGGTTGTACCAGGTCTATTTCACCCCGAGTCTACTTCACCCCGAGTCTATTTCAACTCATATGTCAACACAAGGTTGTACCGGGTCTATTTCACCCCACATATATATAACAAACATGCACACAGGCGTACAACACATACAACATGAGTCACAAAGACTACAAGCACATAAAATCCCTAGTGTCCTACAGTATAGAGAGCAAACTCACCTTACAGAGCAGCTCAAAAGTCAACACGCCCATAAAATCCCACAACATGTGCTAAACGCCACCTAGATAATCACACAAGGAAAAACCTTAATCTACCTATTAGGACATTAATATTTGAACAAAAATCCACAAGTCAAAAGTCAACCCTCAAGGTTAACGGTGAAAGTCAACAGTCAATATTGACTCCAGCCAACCCTCACGACATGGTCTTCCTTGGCCACGTCATGGCCCACGTACGACCAAACAGTCGAGAAAATCCCAGTCGCCATGTCGTGTTGACCTAAGACCATGTCGTGGTAGCCGAGGTTCCAACATCTTAATGCATTAAACAGTTTCTTCAATTCCGAGAGCTCTAGATCCCAGATCTGGTCCAAAATGTGATCTAGAAGGATAAAGTTTCTAACTTTATCCACTAGGACCACCCAAAAGGTCCAAAACCCAAATCTCTAAGTCCCAAAAGGATTAACAATGCAATAACTTAACCAATAAGCACTTATTCCATAAGGTTCAAAGTCCATCCTTTCCAAAAGTAATTATAACATCAAAACTAACCTAAAAGTTGGTGCTTTATAGACATGTATGTCCAATGCATGTCTTGAACCCATATTAGGTTAAAATGAGGGTTTATGACCTAAATCTCATGCATGGATTGAAAACCCAACCAAACTCCAGATCTAAGGTACAAATTACACCAAATGCCCCATAGATTTATAAAGTTGCAAACTTTAAGAGATCTCACCATCCCAAAAAAGAAAGAACAAGAAGTTTATGGGACAAAACTCAAGATCTAGCAACCTAGCATGATAAAAATCGAGTCTTGGACACCTGCAAAGGCGTTAAGGTGAAGAATGGTGACTTGCTTGCTTGATCTTTGCTTCCTTCTTCCTCCTTCCTTATTTAGCTTCAAGGATCATCAAAACTAGATCAATAATAGATGAAAGTGATTAGGGTTTTCTTTAGGGCTTGAGGGGGTTGATGGAGGCTGAGGATGAGCAAACCCTAGCCTCTTCATTTCTTTAAATAGAGAGCAAACCTGGAAAAATAGGGTTTTCACGTCAGCCGTCCACCACGTCGTGGCCAATACTGCCACACCATGGTGGCTTAAATGAAGCACGCGAACCCTTCTCGCCTCGCCACGTCATGGTGGTGCCTCCACCATGTCGTGTCATTTCTCAAAATTATAATTTTAATTACAAATAAAGTACCTTAAGATTTGGGCGTTACAACGGGAATAAGTAATCAGGTGAATTATTTGATGTAAAATATATAATTAAAGAACTTAATTATTATGGGTTGAAAACCCTATGTCCTCACCATGCTCCAAGCTTGACCCACTCGGTTTCTTTGAATTACAGGTAGTGGTATGAAAGCACATGGATGATGAGTTTAAATCTGATGAGGGATTTGAGGAGTGTGTAGGCTATTAGTATGAATAAATTTCTGTAAGGGATGTTAAGACTAGTTTATGCTTATGTATATGTATCGATGATGTCATCCCAAACTTTTATATATTTCTTCAGAAATGCTTCAACATTTATGTTTTGGGAGCAAATTCCATAATTTAGTGAATACTCTGAATTAAAATAAGCATAAAGAAAAAGTTTTAAATTGACCGTGGAAATGAGGATGTCACAGAAACCCTCATGCACCAAACCCTTACTTCTAGGTCTAAAATGGGACCAAAAGAGCACCCAAATCCATGCATGACAAAGAGGGAAAGACAATGGTCCATTCTTAACATCACAATGGATCAAGAAGACCCCAAGACATAACCTTTGGACCTAGATGTAACACCCGCATATTCGGGCTAGTCAATTAAGATATAATAAACGTTAAAAATGATTTTTTATAGCAGATTATCTAGGATAAATAATCTTAAACAAAGTAATAGTTAGAGTTAACAATTGTAACCTATTTGACATAGTAAAGAAGAATTATATGAATAATATGTGTTTCATTATTGTTATAATATAATAAAATAGGACAAATCAGCCGAATCGTCCGTAAATCGTAAAAATAAGTGCACCAAAACATATATATATATATATATATATATATATATATATATATATGTATGTATATATATATATATATATATATATATATATATATATATATATTGTTGAGATTAAAACTTAATCTTGAAGATCGATTAGATCTTAAACAGGTAAATAAATATTAAACAGCAAGAACACGAAAATAAAGAACAAGTCAAGAATGAATCAAACGTGTCGAATGATTATAAAATAACCCTCAGAAGAGCTCGATCAAACACATCAACTGTAGAGGGTTAGAAGGTTTACAAGAACAACAAAGAAAATCAAAGCTATCGTAATTCTCTATCTTGTAATCTAGATCGTTAACCTCATTATGCATGCAAGCATATAATTATATAATAAACCTAACAGGCTCTCGGTTGGACAGGCCCAAACCGGAGTACAAAATAAATGGACTAACAGTCGAGCCCAATGACGCAATCTTCAAACGAATCTTTAACCCAACAATCTCCCCCTTTGCGTCAATTGGAGTGAGATCTTCACTTGTTACTTGGGCCAGCAGCAGTAGCAGGTACTTTCTTCTTCACGGTATTAAACAGACGCGAGATAAGAGCCAGTATCGTCTGTCTAAACCTGATGTACCATTGGATCATGTCGTTGAAGTATTTAACATCATCCGTTGCATTCTCTTTACACCTTCGGATGATCGACAACACGTGCTCTAGACAAGCAGTGGTGTAAAGATGTTTGTCAGCTAAAGCAAAGAGACATTTCTGTCCTTCTGCTCTAGTGAACATGACCGAATTGCGTCTCGGGTCGATCTTGCCCATTTTCATTTGATTGAGATCACTGGCCGATCCCACATGAGCTATCTTCGGTTTCTTCTTGAAGACTGTGGCTACCTCCTGATCCATTAGGGCTACCTCCATGATGTAACAGACTAACATCCTTTTGAGATGGTCTATAATCGGACCATATTCAGCTTCATTCGTCAAGAGGATGTTATGCAAAACGATCCAATCATGAGGATTTAGGTTCGGTAGATCTGCCAGGGATATAAGATGTTCAGTTCTTGCAGACCCTCGAATCACCCTGAACCGAACATTGATGAATCTTCCTTCGGTATAAGGCTTCAAAACCCGAACATTCACTATCTTCTGGGCGCTCCATGTTTGATACTGAGGACGAGCAGCCTTCAGATAGAATTCGATCAGCTCCCTATCAACCTCAGGGTTCGGATGAGGGACTTCAAAAATATTGGAGAAGGCATGGAAGATAAACGCCTTTCGAGTCAACGACATGTCGAACTGCGAATCGACAGAATTATAGCAGTCGAAGGAGATCACCGGCTCGAGCCATAGGATGCTAGGAGTATCTATGGCCTCCTTAATCATTCGCTCCCGAGTCCAGGCAGGGAAGAGAGTCTTCCTGCTCTCAAGGAGATCGTGGGCTTCTTTCTTCTTGCGTTCGGCTTCTTCAGCCTCTCGCGCCACACGATTGATATCATCATCAACATTGCGACTGTTTTTACGTTTCAACATGTCCGCAATGGTTTCTTCATCTTCATCTTCTTCCTCAGCTATGTTCTTCCCTTTATCCTTCACACCCGAACCCGAAGTTTGACCAGTCGGAGGTGGTTCGGTTGTGTGCGTAGCTTTGGAGGAAGGAGGTGGTTTCGATCTGGACTTCTTCCCTTCTCCCCCTTGTTTCGGATCGGACACGAAACTAGGTAAGCCCTCAATTTTGCTGAGAAGGTCCAGGGCAGGAGCAAGTTTTTCAGCAAGGGTTCGCCTCACCGAATGGTTGAGAATCGGATCGTGTGCTTCCAGGATGTTAGATAGGGCAGCGTGTACATCCGAAACACAAGTTTTTATAACCTCCCGTTCGGATCGAAGAGCATCAAGCTGTTGTTGAGAGTTTGAAAGTTGAGTGCTCTTGACCTTAAGGGCGGTGGTTTTGCTTGCTAGAACGTCCATTAACGAATTTTCAGCTGCGAGATCCGCTTGTAGCTTAGCGAGGCGCTCGTCAATGGAGGCACGAAGAGCCGAGTTGTCATCGCTGATTGATTGGCGAAGTGTAGCGAATGAATGTAACTCCGTTGAGACGAACTTGGCCAATTGCTGAACGATTGGTTCCAAAGTTGTCTTGGCGACATCAGCGCTCTCCTGTAAGGACTTCAACAGGGAAGAGGCGTCTGAGAATAGTTTATCGACTTTTGCGGTCGCGGCCTCACAGGCTTTTGTAGAGGCGTCTATGGCGGCTGTGGCTAAAGCTACAAAATCATGCTGAGCCCTAGAGAAGGCATCAACAATCTTCTGAAGAGCGACTTCAGAGAGAGAGGACTGGTTGTTGGAAGATGAAGCAAGAAGTAAGTCAACCTTCTCGTTGAGCTCCTTAAGATGCTTTTTCGTTACCGGAGCATCGTCCTCATCGTCACTTCGAACCTGAAACGGACTAAAGTAGACCGAATCGAAGGTCATGTTTTCACCGCCAAGGACCGGGTTATCTCCATCAGAGGCATGATCTGGAGATGGTGGGGGTGGTGAAGCTGGGGGTGTGGTGGTTTTTGTAGGTTGAGGTTGAGTGTTGGTTGGGGTAGTTTCGGGTGGTGGTTGAGTGTGGGTAGGTTCGGTTGTATGCTGGGTTTCGGTTTGAGGTGGTTCGGTTACGGGTGGGGTTTCGGTTACAGGTGGTGTTTCGGTTGCATCGGTATGAACCCCCGTATCAGATACGTTGGTTGGAACCTTTGCGGTTGTTGTTGTAGTTGTATCAGTGAAAATGGGTGGTGGTATAGGGAAAGAGGTTGGAGGAATAGTGGTAGTGGGGGTTATGGTGGGAATGGAAGTAGGAATTGTTTGAGTGGGTGAAGGAATGGGTGAATTATGGATTTCCATGTCTGGGGTAGGAGATCGGGGTGGAGTGTTGCCTCTTGGAGGGGTTTCGCCTCGTTGAGAGCCGTCCGAATCCGAACTCTCGCCTTCTGAGTCACTCGAAGAGGAAGGGATGATAAGCTTTCGCTTCGGTTGAGTCTTCCTTCTCTTCGACTGCGGGGATGTTGCAGGTTTGGTTGGTTTCCTCTTCCTGGGAGAAGGACCTTTAGCAGCTTTGGTCACTTGCTTCCCTTTATCCGCCTTTTTACCCCTATGAACAGGTTTGTCAGCATCATGGATGGACTTGAGCATTTCCTGTGTGAGTTTCCTCGGTCCTGACTGTTTGAACTCCTTAATTGTCCTGATGATCCTGCTGTCAGAAGGAACATCACCGTACATTGTCTCCGGAATAGAGCCAATGAAAGAAAACTTGGATGCATCAGAGACGATGATCTTCGTGGTATGAAAAGTACCAACCGAAGACATCGATGCAGCAGCAGCAGTGGGGACGTCGAACTTATCCATTGCCCACTTTGTGATTAGAGTCCAGAATCGGGCATACGACACCTCAGAATGTCGTGAAGAAGAAGAGAGGCTCTGGATGAGTTGTTGCCAGAGAACGAACCCATAGTCAAGATTGACTCCGTTGTAGACGCCATACATAATCGACAAGAACAGTCGACTAGAACCATCGGATCCTGAGCTCCGTTCAGATAAGCCCTTGAAGAGGACTGTGAACATGTCGTTCCACTGCGGCGGCAAGCAGGATTTCTTGAACTTTGCGACGGAGGTGATCACCTCCGTGTACCCCATATTGTAAAACATGTTGTAAAGATGGCCCACCAAAATCGTCTCCGGATTGATTCGTGAAGGGTCAGCAGCAAACCCTAGCAGTGTACCAAATCGTTGCCTTGAAATCGAGGTCTTGTGATCAGACACCTCGAAGAACACCCTGTCGACTGCTTTATCGTAATGAGCAGTCGCATACACCTGCGATAGGAGCACCATGGGCACAGACTCAACCCGAGATAGTGCAGGAGCGATTTGCGAGTACTTCAGGCACTCGATGATCGGAAACATGTAAGAATCATACGCCTGAGGTGTTAGGTCAATCACCAAGCACTGTTGAGGACGAATGGGAAGGATGTGTGAGGTGGCATGGACGGATGATGATTCTGCCATTGTTGAAGGTAGGAAGAAGAAGATGAACAGGAAGGCTTTAGGGAAATTTTTGCTCTTTAGGAAATCCGGATGCAGTAAAGAGGTAAATAGGAGTGGAGACTGCCTTTTATAGTGATTGTAAGGAGAGAGAAAAATCTGTCCAAATCTTCTATGGAAATACGAAAAGGTTTCCCGGAATGACAGATGCGTGACAGTTAAGGCATGCGATGATCACGTAGGAGAGAGAGTGTCAGATTCCTAGGAACACGCCGCCCAACAAGCGCCGTTTCAGAACAAACCGTTTCAAATCCTCACGCGCCTTTAAGTGCCAGAAAGGAATCGCTTGAAATTCGCACACACGTCCATTATGTCAGTAAAAGAGTGGGCGTTTCAAATTCACACGCGCCCCTTTTTACCACCGGTTGAAATTCAATCCTTTTGTTTCCCGCCTGAGTCAGCAACCCTTCGTCTTATCTTTTGAATCGCATCTTTTGAATAAATTGCCCACGTGGATGCTTTTTGACCTCAGCTTGATAATGAACCACCAAAGCAATAATACAGCCTGTAATAATTAGTAACGGAATTTTGGAAAATCAAAGATTTTCGTGCGAAGAGTGTAAAAAGGAAAAGAAATAAAGCAACTCTTTTTAGGAATGACTGTGATGTCAATAATGACACGAAACAAATGATCCCGGGCATGAATCTCTTCCTTCAAGATCAAGAGAGACCTCAAAGTGTTAATGTGGATTCCCGTTGAATTACGATCAAACACTTATTAATAAATGTTGAAAGGCTTCTTTTAATTAGTCTACTTCAGGGTGGCTTTCGCTTTGATGCAACAATTCTAATCTTGAAATTAGAAAGAAAGTGATCAAAGTACTTGTGAGACCGGTGTAGTCTGTTGAACAAGTAGGTAGGAATTAATTTTAAATTGGCTTGGAAAATATAAAATCTCGAAAAAAAAATAAAAACTGGATCTCAAGGGAAGAAATGTTATGGTGTTTAACAATTTCATAGGAATCACAAAAAATAAAATTTGAGATTTCATGAAGGTACATCCGTCAATTCTTTGGTGAAAACTTGAGCAAATTAATTGTTCACCGTCAATTCAGATTTGGTGTTGAATTTTGGGTTTCACTCAGCTCGTAGTGGCACGAAACTAAGATCATAAACACAGCTGTTGTGTAACCTTAAACCTCAGTGGTAATTTCTGAGAGTCTCAAGGGTTACGTTGATGAAACGAATGTAATGGAGAAATGTAATGGAGATGGTGTAAGAAAATAAAGTACCTCTGCTGCGAAAATAAGGACCAAGCAGAAAACTCTTAACTCATGTGAGAAGAGAGTGAGGTAGCTCACGATTAGAATAAATGTGGTAGCCTTATTGGGAAGACAAGGTTTGTTTATACCAGGTCATGAAGGCTATCATTCAAAATCTTATGAGGCTTGGGACACATACAGCAGCATACTTCTAGGGACACTTAAGTAATCCAACAATTATATCCCCATAATCGAACGAACACAAACAAAATTAAAAGAGAAAAATATTTTTGGAGTTTTTGAAATTGATAAAAAAAACAAATAAAAAAATAAAAGGATAAAAAAAATTAAAAGATAAAAAATAAGCAAAAAAAAAATAAGACTTGGAAAGAGTAAGAAAAAAAGCTTTGGAAAACTTTGAAAAAACGAACCCGAACGTTCGGTTGGTTTCGGTTGGGAAAAATTTGAAAAACCGAACCCGAGCGTTCGGTTGGTTTCGGTTTAAGAAAATTTTGAGAAACCGAACCCGAGCGTTGGAAGGATACCAGTGGTGCTTTTTCTGTCGAGTCCACATCCTCCAAGGTCAGCATCTGAATAGGCTTGAACGAAGAAGCCTGAGTTGGAAGGATACCATAGACCTAAGGAGGTGGTTCGCTTGAGATAACGTAAAATGTTCTTCACTGCAAGCATGTGAGGTTCGCGTGGGTTTGCCTGAAATCGAGCACAATAACACACAGAAAACATGATGTCAGGCCTGCTAGCAGTAAGATACATTAGTGAGCCTATCATTTGACGATAGAGCGTGATATCAACAGCCGGTTTGTCTAGCGATGTAGTTAGCTTGGTGCCGAATGCCATTGGGACTTTGACTTTGGAGTCTCCCATCATACCACACTTTGCAAGGAGAGTCTTCGTGTAAGCTTCCTAATTGATAAAGATGCCTTCGGGTCCCTGTCTAATATTTAAACCAAGGAAAAAGTTAATAGGACCCATTGAGCTCATTTCAAATTTAGTCTCCATCAGCTTTCTGAATTCAGCTGTTAGGCTGGGATTCGTTGAGCCAAAGATGATGTCATCAACATAAATTTGAACTATCATAAGGTGGTTACCTTCCTTTTTGCGAAAGAAGGTTGGGTCAACCGAACCTTGTTTGAATTTGGACATCTTTAAGAATTTAGTTAGCGTTTCATACCAGGCTCTAGGAGCTTGTTTGAGTCCATACACAACTTTATCCAGAATGTAGCAATGATTTGGATACTTTTCGTTCACGAACCCAGGAGGTTGCTCCACGTACACAGTTTCTTCTAGTTCTCCATTAAGAAATGCACACTTGACGTCCATTTGGAAAACTTCGAAGTTTTTGTGGGCAGCATAAGCAAGAAATATTCGTACAGATTCCAGCCTGGCTACAGGAGCGAAAGTCTCTTCATAATCAATCCCTTCCTCCTGACAATATCGTTTTACCACCAGACGAGCTTTGTTTCTTATCACGTTCCCTTCCTTGTCCATTTTATTCCTAAAGACCCATTTGAGACCAACAACCGAGGCATCTGGAGGAGTTGGAATGAGGCGCCATACTTTGTTCCTTTCAAATTCATTCAGTTCGTCTTGCATCGCTTGAACCCAATCGGAGTGATCGAGAGTAGTGTTAACTGTCTTCGGTTCAACTTTTGATACGAAAGAGTTAAACATACAAAACTTAACTTTGGAAAATAAGGATGTCTGTTTTGCCTTCAGTTGTGATCGGGTCAGAACCTTTTCAGAGACATCACCAACCACTTGAGAGATAGGATGATCTCTGGTCCATTTGGTGAGAGGAGGATAGTTTGGATCAAAGGTTGGGTCTAGTTCAGCATTGATCATTTCTTCTGGCTCGGATTGGCTTTCGTAGTCGAGTGACATATCACCATCCTCCCCCTCGATTGATGAGCTATTAGAAACTTGAGGTTCAGAGGTTTCTTGTGGTGCTGGGCTTTCAGGCGTTGATGCACCTTCGGTTGGTGAAGCACTTTCGGTTGGAGTTGGACTTTCGGTAGCAGTTGTAGAGCTTGGCTCCCCCTCAACATGTGAGCTTGGCTCCCCCTCGACTGAAGCATCGTTGGATGGAGGTCCATCAGAATTCGATCCTCCTTCATTCATTCTCCTGGCAGCTTCTTCGACAATTTGCTTCATGTGGTCTACCTTGTTGTCTGCTGCGCCTGCTTCTGAGAGAGTAGCTTTCTCTGGTTTGTCAAATAGCTCCAGAAACTTCTCGTATAGATTAGCGATCGAGACTGTGACTTGGCCAGTTTGAGGAAAGATGTCCCCAGCTGTGTCTTCTTTGGCCTGTAGCTTTTTGACATAGCTATCGTCAAAAGTCACGTAATAGGTCTCTTCGATTTTTCTCGAACGCTTGTTTAGGACTCTGTATGCTTTGGAAGTGAGAGAGTAACCCAGAAAGATTCCCTCGTCGGCTTTGACATCGAACTTGTTGCGGTGTTCTTTAGAGTTAAAGATGAAACACCGTGAGCCGAACACATGGAAAAATTTCACATTAGGCTTTCTGTTGTTGAGAATCTCATATGGTGTGAGCGTGAATCGTTTGTTGAGATAAGACCTGTTTTGTGTAAAACAAGCAGTAGAAATTGCATCAGCCCAAAAATAAAGAGGTAAAGAAGCGAAACTTAGCATAGTTCGGGCAGCTTCACACAAAGATCGGTTTCGTCTTTCGACAATTCCGTTCTGTTGAGGTGTGTAGGGAGCTGAGAAGTTGTGACTTATTCCCTTTTCTGCTAGAAATTCTTCAAATTCCCTGTTCTTGAATTCCAGACCATTGTCGCTTCTGATGTTGCGAACGACCTTCTTGAGCTGTACTTCAATTTGCTTGATGAACACTTTCAGCTTATGAGTCGCTTCAGATTTGAGCTTTAGAAAGAACACCCATGTAAATCGTGAAAAGTCATCAACAATAACAAGAATATACTTGCTACCACCGATGCTTTCGATAGATGATGGACCAACCAAATCAATATGAAGTAATTCGAGTGGTTCAACAACTTTTGTGTTAATTATAGATGGATGACTTTGACGACTCTGCTTCCCCATTTCGCATGCAGCACACAAATGATCTCTGTCGAACTTGAGCAATGGAAGACCTCGAACATGACCTCCAGTGACAAGTTTGTTGATATCTTTAAAGTTGAGATGAGAGAGTCTTCGGTGCCACAACCAGCTTTCGTCAGATTGTGCTTTTGATAACAAGCATATAGCTGGGTTTCCTTTGATGGGTTTAAGGTTTAGAGGAAACATTTCACCCTTACGTTCCGATTTGAGAATTACTTTCTTCGTCTTCTTCTCAATAATTTCAGAACCTTCATTGTCGAATGAGACTTTGAGACCTGTACCTCCAACAAGCTGAGATACACTGATGAGGTTGTGTTGTAGTCCTTCCACATAAGCCACCTTCCTTATAGTAAAATCACCATTAGTTATCATTCCGTATCCCTTTATGGTGCCGAAAGAATTGTTTCCAAACTTGACGTTGCCACCATTTGAAAGAGACCTGTATTCCCTGAGCTCTTTTTTCCTTCCTGTCATGTGACGCGAGCAGCCACTATCGATGTACCATTCTTCGACGAACTGCTCGTTACTTATAACCTGCAAAAATTAAGCAGATTTAGGAACCCAAAGTTTCTTGGGTCCACGTGAGCTTTTCATAGGAACAGGAATAGTAAGAGAGATGTCAACAAGATATGTTCGTTTTATAAGTGTTGTTTCATCTTTCTTTTTGATGGTAAAGACTTTTATTTTATTAGGATTAGGTGCGTTCGGTTTAGACTCTGGATTGGATGCATTAATTTTCTGTTTGCCCTTTTGTTCAGCTGACAAATGAGATTTTTGAGAACGAACGGAATGAGCTTTTGAGTGAGATGGAGATGAATTGGAAGAAGTAGAAGAATTAGATGAATGAGAAGGAGTGGGTTTAGATTGAGATGACTTCTTAGCTGGAGGTTCTAGGTGACCCTTTTGCTTTTGATCATTGGTGGGACTGACCTTAGAGTTTTGATCTCTTTTGACTTCAGAAACGAACCTATGCTTTCGGTTGGAGCAGTTCTCTGAACCGAACCTATGCTTTCGGTTGGAGTCATTCTCAGAACCGAGCCTTTGCTTTCGGTTGGTATTCTCTTCTGAACCGAACCTTGGGTTTCGGTTGTTGTGGCTCTCATGCTTTTTGACAGGATTGTTCTCAAACTTCAGATTCTTGTCTTGATGTGAGAAATATGCATTTTGGGATTGCCAGAATTGTTTCCTTTCAGAGAGATTCTTCCTGTATCTCTGGTTCCTTTCACGTTTCTTATTCCTCATCTGCTTCGGTTGATGATGAATATTGGCTTTCATTTTCGGTTTCTCCTTGGCTAGTTCACTTTGAACTGTAGGAGTTTCACTTTGAACTGAGGAACTAGAGGGAATGTCTTCTTTTGCCGAACTTCCATTCTCTTGAGGAATGTCTTTCGTACCACTAGTACTTGGCTCATCGAAATTATCTGGCTTATTCAAGGGTTCTGGTATGTATCTACCTTTACTCATCCATGAGGTTCTTTCTGATAAGCCTACCGTTTCGTTTGCATTATCTATTGGAGCTGACCAGAAGTACTCATCGCAGCCATCAGCATTGTCTTCGTTTACAATAGCTGTGAGTTCAGCGGTCTGATGTTCGGTTACTCCAGTGACCTTGTACACTTGATTTGGAGTGGTCCTGACCTTTTGATATACAACCACTTTCTCTACTAAGATCGGGGACTTTTGTTGGGACAATCGAGCGAACTCCACTGAATTTTCAGAAATTAGATTCTTGCGGTTTTCAGGTTCGTTTTTTACAAATTCTGAGCAGTCAACCGTGTCCTCTACATAAATTTCACTCATGTTGTCGTCCTCATTAAGCTCAGATGCATTTTCAACATCAATTTTGTTTTCTGAGCTCAAGTTGGCGTTTAAAGAGTCAAATTTTTGTATGGTTTCGGTTCTCAGTTTAAGTCTACCATTTTCATCTAAAAGGTTTTTGAGCATATCTTTATGGTCCTTGGATTTAATGAAAGATTCAATTTTGTCCAGTCCATACATATAGGTCGGATTGACGTCATCAGATGATATTACACTCTCACAATTATAGGCTTTAGCATCAATTTCATCCTCCTTAAACTCAAGGAAGGGCAGAATCATGCGATGGATCTTTTGTCCTATCTCACAGTCCAAGTGAAGCTGAGTAATATTAGTATAAAGACGTTTTGCAATCAAACAAAAAACATTTCGTTGTTTTAACAGCTTTAAATTGTCTCTCTGTAAATAAATGTTTTCGTCTTTTATTTTAACTAATTCAGACTTCTTCAACTCGATCCACATGCGCCGCTCCTCACTCTTCGAAGACGCCCTGCTTAATTGATCAGGCAGGTTAGAATTGGTGACTCGAGTTTGAGTTAAACTACTATCTAGATGAGAGATTCGAGAGTTAACACTTTTTAGTTCTTTTTCATATGAGCTTTGTGGTACTTTAAATGAAACAAAAACCGATTGTACCTTCTTGATCAGTTCATCGAGCTCGTTGAACTGCACGCTGAGCGGTTTGGCCGTGAAGCACATATCCTGCTGCTCCTTCGGTTCATTGCTTCCACCATCAGTGTTGTATCCCCTCATCTGAGATACATCGGACACCATGAAGCACCTTCCTCCACTGCTCTCCTTCTTTGCCACACAAGCCTTTCCATGAGAAGGCTTCCTCACTTCATCGTCTTCAGAGTCGGTTGACCAAACTTCCACTCCACCGAACTCGTCATCAGCAACCGAACCCTGCACAATAAGAGCATTCATGGAAGGGTTAACGGTAGATTTCTTTTTCCTCATCTCATCAAGCTTTTTCTGTAGCAAAGCTTCCTCATCCTTTTCCTCATCTTTTTCAGCCATCTTTTTGAGGACACAATCCTTAGCATAGTGATTTTTCCCTCCACAGTAGTAACAGCTTACTCCAGAACCACCATCTGCTTTCGGTTCCTTCTTGGGCTCTTCAACCTTCGGTTCATTGTTAACCTTTTCTGAACTATAACTCCCCTGCCAGTTTCGGTTTTTGTTGCTGGGGAATCTCTTCTTAATGAACCTCTTGGGGTTAGAAACCATCATAGCATAATCCTCAGATGTGAGGTCATACTCCTCCAAGTTGAGGTCTTCATCCTCCATCACAGCTTTACTTTTTGACACGAGGGCCAGTGAACCTACGCTTGAAATAACATTCTTTTCCTGCAGCACAATCTTTTCCTGGGACTTGAGAATACCCACTAGTTTCGCCAAAGAATATGATTTAAACTGCTCATGGGCTTTAACTGTAGACACCACTGCTCTCCATTCTGATCTTAGACCATTTAAGAACGTAACCTTCTGCTCGATAAGCTTCCTTTCGATGTCATGTTTGATCATCTTGCTAAGAAGATGATTGAAGCGATCGAACGTCTGGGTCACACTTTCTTCGGCTCCTTGCCTGAATTCTCCAAACTCAGATAAGAGCAAGGTTTGGATAGAATGTTCAAGATCATCGTCTGTAGAGTACAGTTCACGAAGTCTATCCCAAACTTCCTTTTCCGTCGTGCATGAGCTTACCAACCTGAAAGTGTCGAACTGAAGGGCAAATCTGATCAATCTTAACGCCTTGATATTGCACTGGAATTTATCCTTTTCATCTTGCGCAATATCTTTAACATCCTTTAGCAGATCATTGTACTCCTTTTGAGTTTTGATAATCCTCGACGTTGCAGAGTGAGAAAACGGTCCATTGATAATTGCTTCCTATATGAGATATCCATTATCCTCAGATCCTATGACATAGTCTTCGAAGTGATGCGCCCAAACTTCATAATCATGGGTATATAAGATGGGAATCTTCGTGGTTGAACCAATACTGTTGGAAATATTGATGGGATTCGATTGCGACTCATCCATAATGATCGAATAACCTGTTTAAAGATCAGACTTGTAATAAATCAGATTAGGGCAAAACAATAAATATCAAGATACGTCAATAATGAGATGATGGCTCAATAAATATCAGTAATTGCGGAAAAACCCTAATTGAAACCTTTTCACAGAAAAGATGTGTATCGATTACACAGCCTCCTGCTCTGATACCAATTGTTGAGATTAAAACTTAATCTTGAAGATCGATTAGATCTTAAACAGGTAAATAAATATTAAACAACAAGAACACGAAAATAAAGAACAAGTCAAGAATGAATCAAACGTGTCGAATGATTATAAAATAACCCTCAGAAGAGCTCGATCAAGAACATCAACTGTAGAGGGTTAGAAGGTTTACAAGAACGACAAAGAAAATCAAAGCTATCGTAATTCTCTATCTTGTAATCTAGATCGTTAACCTCATTATGCATGCAAGCATATACTTATATAATAAACCTAACAGGCTCTCGGTTGGACAGGCCCAAACCGGAGTACAAAATAAATGGACTAACAGTCGAGCCCAATGACGCAATCTTCAAACGAATCTTTAACCCAACACACACACACACACACATATATATATATATATATATATATATATATATATATATATATATATATATATATATTATATTTAGAAAGCACACGTCTTCCCGATCCCGAAAATATAAATTTAGTAGAAATTCGACTCCGTATAAATTAAATATGATTTTTATAATATATAAAAGTCAGTCGCGCACAACAAATTTATGACGTAAAAAGCTATGAAGAGAATGATTGACTTTTAGCTAATGCCACTAAAATGAAAATCGTAGTACTCCTTAAAATAAGAATTTTGAGAAAAAGAATTCCAAAAACGGGGTATGTATGAGAGAGTTATGATTTAGCAAAATCATTTAATTTATAAAATATTGACGGAAAATAAAGTCAAAATTAGTCGACGAAGTCTAAACAAAAGTTGTAGATCTCGTCGATAGCTACGCGTGGATATAAAGAACGTCAAAAACGGAGTTCATATGAACAAGTTATAATTTATAATAACATATTTACGTATTAAAATAAACTATAAATCATATATACATATACATATACATACATACATACATACATACATACATACATACATACATATATATATATATATATATATATATATATATATATATATATATATATATATATATCATTAGAAAGGTATCGATGATGCGGTCGTTATAAGACTAGTGTTGAGTACTTTCGACAGTAGTTTAGTACAAATATCGTTAAATCTATTTAAAATAGTATGATAAAGGGGTGTTTATTCAATTTAAGTAACTATAGAGGGTGGTTTTTTAAAATTCAATTACTATAAATAAGAGGCTCTATGCTCTCATATTTCTTGCATCATTCTCTTGATTCAAGAATCTTTCTCTTCTTATTCCCCAAGCATTTTAGTCATTCGTGATTCGACTTCTCTTTCTGTAGTTTTAGTATAGTAAGGTGAGTGCTGAAGCGCTATAAGAATCTTTTTTAGAAAGATTCAATGACGAAGTTCTGCCCCTACTGAGCCCGGTTCCTAGCCAAACCCCTTATAATTAAGTTATGCTTACCCTACTTTAAGTATAACTTATGTTTAAGTTTAATATCATTATTATAACCTATAAACAATATAAGTATTATAAAAAGTGTTATTATAATATCTTTTAACTACTTACCGTACGGGGAATTTGGTTTGAAGGGCCGCACAGGGTTGTTGAATTTCAAAACAGCTTAAATGCCAAAATGGTCTTGCCCTTCGGTGTTTCATGTATGGCCCCTGTCTGTACATAGTGGTTGAAAATTATTGTTTAACACTTATAAAACAATAATTCTCGTAGACCTTGAGCTAATTACTTGTAATAAATATTAGACTAAAATTTAGCAATAATAATATTAAGTTTCGTCGAAGGAAAAAATGATTGTTAGAAGCGAAACGCTGTCCAAATTTCGAGTCATCAGTTTAACAAGTGAGTGCATAGTTACTTTCATCTTATATAGATATGAAGTATTTAATATAAATTACGTGCTATATGTGCATATTATATGTGTTCATGATATGTACGTTGGATGAACGATTTATACATGTTTAAGTGATTTAAACTGTATATGTATTTTTATAAATATATAATGGGTAGCGACGGGTGATGAGAAAAAGGTGATGATAGAAAGGTGACGAGAGATACGTGATGATAAATAGGTGATGTGAGATGTGAGGACATTCCATAATCTTGATTGGCGATGTTGCGATGTAGCGATGTAGTCATCTACGAGAGTATAGATGGCAACCACAGACTATACTAGACAGTCATGTGGAAACGCCATCAGGCTCATAACCTATATGTGATGAATTACGAGTTCATGCGATGTTGTAACTATGTATTCATGCGATGATACTATAACCCTTACTTTGAATTACGAGTTCAGGCGATGTTGTAACTACGTATTCACACGATGATAACCAAACTCTTATTAGACACGTATTGGGGGAGTAATCCCCAAATCAGTATTGTCCATGCGATGTAGGCGATGATCCTTATGAAAAATCCTTAGGAACGAACATATAAGGAAATGCAATGTAAGGAGGTGAGAGGTAAATACGATGTAGGAGATGAACCTTAGGATAAATCTTTAGGGAAGATTAAATGAAGAAAATAGGGATGGTTAATCTAGTTAATTGTTCGACATGAATTATGTGAAGAAACAAATTAACTATATTATTGTGGGTTGAAAACCCTATGTACTCACTAGGTTTCTCAACCTGACCCAGTTAGTTTATTTGTATCACAGGTATCGATATGAAGACACATTACACTGAGAGATTAAAGGAGATGTAAATCATTAGTATAAATGAATGTAAGGTCTGTTTATGCTTCTGTTTCTGTATTGACAAAGACATCCCAAGGTTTTAATATAAACAAAATACATTTCTTCGGAAATGTTTTGATAATATATTTATCATGTTTTCTGGGAACGAATTTGCAACACCCCATTTATTAAATAAATAAACAGACAAGGTAATGAATGAATAGTATCCCTAAAATAAATAATTATATAGCAAGGTGTTGATTTCGAGGAGATAACTGTCATAATTTAGAAGTTTCGGTTAAAAGTGTAAGTTCCGGATTGGTTTTGTAAATATTTGTGAAGGCAGGGACTACCTGGTTAATTATTGGGACTTAATTTTAAGAGATTTTGGAAACTAAGGGGCTGAATGGTAACATATGAACTTTGTTTGAGAATAATTTGTAGAGGAGGGGCTGTTTGGTAACTATTAGACTTAATATGAAAAGAACTGTGGGAGCAAGGGTATGAAGAGTAAATTATGGGCCTTGGTTTGAAAAGATTTTTATGGAGAGGGACCATTCCTTTCATTATGGAATGAAGTTTGAAAGGGTGTCGGGTATTTAACTATTCCATAGCCCTAACCCTAGGAGCCTCTTACAGCTGCCACCTTTATTCTTCAACTTCCGGCGTTGCACCACCTCTATTACCCCCATCCTTCCTCCACCACCGCAACCCAGCCGCCAATAGCCACCGCTCTATCGTCACCATCAACTGCCGAGTCGAGTCCTCCTTATCGCTATCGGAGAGCCACCGGGATGAGTCGCTGTCATCATTTCTACAGTGACCGAGGATGAGGAACAACCTCATGCCGTCATTCAGTCGGGACCACTACCGCTATTTCCGACGTGAGCTGAAGCTGCCAACGTCATGGCAGCGAGAAGTCGAAAGAGCAGAGTTCGTAGCCACCGTTTTCGTGTTCCGGTGGAGGCGCAACCTCCGTTCCCCGCTGTAGTCGCTCCTCATTCCTCTTCTGTCCCGTCGTCAGCCACACCATCAATAGCGCCAAGCGTGTACGCCGCCTATTGATGTGAGTTGCTGCCCAACGTGATGACTGCCAGTGGTGCCACCGCTGCTGCCGCATTCTTGTGTCACTGCCGCCACCATATGCCACTGTATGCCACCGGGTGGGTGGCTGTATTATTGTTTTGGGCAAAGCATGTTTGTGTGTGTTCATTTCAGTGAAGTGGGGTTTGGGGTGCTTTCTTTATCCTAAATTCTCGGGAAAAGCCACCATTACCACCGTTAGGTGGTGGATGCCACCTTGTACCGCCGCCGACCACCACAAGGGTGGCTGTGTGGGTGTGTTTATCTTATTGTGTGTGGGTTTATTTCGAGATATTGCATTGTATATTTGTAATTAGTGACTAGCATAATCAAGAAACTCATAACCACCACCATGAGGTGGTGGCTGCCACCTTCCGCCACCAGCAGCCGTCGTGTTGGGTGACGGTGTGCTTTTGCTTGTGTTTAGATTGCTTTTGGGATGCTTGGACTAATTGGACTAGAACCATAACCACCACCATGAGGTGGTGGCCGCCGTCGTAAGCCGTCGTTGACCACCACTACCCGAGGTGGTAGTGGGTGGTGCCCAACTTATTTAACCCTAATTGGCCTAATGAAACCCTAATTAACCTAAAAACCTAATTTGGATTAATTGGTTTGTAAATTGGTTGGAAACCCTAATTTTGGAAATGTGTATTTTGGATTTGTCAGGACCCGCGTTGGTTCATTGGAATTGAATTATGAATTACACTCGAACATACCGTATGATTTATCTAGTAGAGTGATGGACTTAATGGGTTAAGTGAGAAACACTTAACCCTAATCGCCATTTTATGTGAAAACCTTAATTTTGCTTGGGCCTTGAGTTGGGCCCTTCTATTGGGCTTTGGTGATTGGGCTATTGATGGGCCATCCAGTAACAAGTATATGGACTAGAATATTTGGATTGGGCTTAAGGATAAATCCCATTTGAAAGGCTTGGGCCTAATTTGGAAAATTGGGCCATAGGTGGGCCATAATTGGGCCTTTATGATTATGAGACATTGGACCATTGGAATGCCAAGTGTTTGGACCATAATAAATGGTTGGGCCTTAAGGTAAGTGTGACATCCCCATTTTCACGGCCAGAAAAGACCGATTTTTTTTATGCTTTATAAAAATCAGAGTACTTCTTTTAATAAAAATGTTGCGGAATTTGTCCCCAGAAAAACATGATAAATACGTTATTAAAACATTTTCGAAGAAACGTATTTTATTCATTTTAAAACGTTTGGGATGTCATCGTTAATACAGAAACATAAGCATAAACAGAACTTACATTTATTTAGACTAGTGATCTACATCTCTTTAAATCTCCCAGTGTAATGTGACTTCATATCAACACCTGTGATATAAATAAACTGAGTGGGTCAGGTTGGGAAACCTGGTGAGTACACACCAGGGTTTTCAACCCATAATAATATAATTATTATGTTTAAACAATCAAGCAATTAAACCCCATTACCCATCACCATTATATTCTCTATTCTTAAGGATCTACCCTAAGAATCAGCTTATTCCTCGTTCATTCGTTCCTAAGGATCATCCAAAGGAATCGGCACGAAGTCCATCGTTGCCATGGTTTACACAACGGGCACTAAGTCTGCATAGTCTCCAGGGTTTAGGCACTAAGTCTGCATAGTCGCCAGGGTTTAGGCATCAAGTCTGCATGATCACCAAGGTTTAGGCACCAAGTCTGCATGGTCACCAAGGTTTAGAGTACACCGGGTGAACACATCGTTCACAACACCTACATGTTGCGAGCCTGTTAGTGTTCTACTGGACTGTCTAGAATAGTCCGTGGTTGTCATCCATACTCTGCTGAATGACGGGGACATCGTTTGGGAAAAAGGCTTCTCACATCGTACACCTCTCACGCATACCTCATGGTCTATATCACCTCTCAACTCATCATCTAACTTATATTTCATCTATTATATCTTCTCATGTTTTACCCCAACATTTTTGTAGATATAAAATACATATATAGTTTAAATCAAAAACATGTATAAAATCTTTCACCGAGCATAGACAGCAAGTAAACAGACAATATGCACACATAGCACGTAGTAAATACTTCATATCTATGTGTAAGTTGAAGGGGACCATGCACTCACCTGGGAAGGTGGTGACTCGTCACTCGGACAACACTTCGTTACTCTTAAAACGATTTCCTCGACAAAACCTAGTATCAATATGACTAGGGTTTAGTCTGTCGTTAACCGCGACAAATTAATAGTCTAACTATTATTATTATTATATAAGCGTTAAATAACACTCAATATAACTCATAATAATAGCCCAAATACTTATTATAAGTTCCTAATAACGTTACTATATTAAAACATAAGCTATACTAAAGATAGGGTAGGCATAGCTCACTTACAGCGGGTTTTCTCGAACTTAGAAAAATCATAACTCTCATTTAGAAAAATCATATCGCGTATCAGCCTTCAAACTTAGAAAAATCATAACTCTTGCATACGAGATCCGTTTCTGACGTTCTTTTTTTCAATGTGTAGGTAAAATCAAGATCTACAACTTTCATTTAGACTCCGTCGGCTAATTCTCTACCGATCTCAAATTTAACAGTAGGAGGCGTTTAGACTGCTAAATGACCGCGAAGAATTCGTAACTCCTTCATACGGAATCCGTTTTCGTCCACCTTTTTATCGTTGAGTTCCTATTAATGAGATCTTAAACTCTCATTTAGGTCGCATAAGCCAAAAACCGCTCGAACTAAAATTCGAGTTTCGGGTCGTGCACTGCTAAGCCGAATCTTAGAAAAATCATAACTTCCTCATACGAAGTCAGATTTGGGCGTTCTTTTTATCGACGCTCTTAGTTTAACATATTCTACGAATTTAGTTTAGATTGCTAATGCTAAATCTCACTCTATCGTAAATTCACTATTTACGCTTCCCGATGTCGTACCGGTTTTGCCGTAAAACTTCGACGGGCCATAACTTCTTCGTTATAACTCGGATTTCGGTGTTCTTTATATATACGGAAACCTTGAGACCTATTCTAAAACTTGGTTAAGACTATTTATTATAAATAATATTTTGCCAAAAAGTCATTTTCGACACTTATTGTCTCTAAATTGACTAGCCCGGATCTGCGGGCGTTACAGTAAGACCATGTGAGGGGTTTAGGCCCAATTTGGAAAATTAGGCTATATGTTAGGCTTTGGTACGTTGTTTGACTTTTTGGGCCTTTGGAGTGTGAGCTTGGGCCTTGGGCTTGAATCAAGGTAGGTTAGGAGTAAAGTAGTCTTTTACCCTAAGCATGGACTTATGATTATGTGTTGGAACTCAATTATTAATTGGGTGTTGTTTTGATGTTGACAATTCGGGAATTTGTCATCCAACAACTAGGGTTTTGTCCGCGGGACTTCAGTAGTGTGAGGTGGGTTCTTCTTACTATATCAATCGGGTCTAAGGCACCAATGCTGCCCTTTTCGGAATTTTATCTAGGTTTATTGCATGATGTGCTTATTGATTTGCATCCTGGTAGTTAGGATGGTGATATGCTTAGTGATTTGGTTAGGTTGGTATCCTGGTATATAGGATAATGCTATGTTAGTGACCGGTTAGGTCGGTATCCTGGTTATAGGATGTTGTTATGCTTAGTGATCTGTTAGATTATTTTGACTGTTATATACATGCTAGAGTATGATATTTATGTGCACATGATTGTTTGATTGGGGTTTGAGTTGAGGCAGTCCTGCTTTGTGCTGAAGGCCAGCATACCCAGGGCGGAACAGATAGACTACTAGCCTGGGAGGGAGTACTAGTCAGGCCGAAGGCCCGACGAGTGGTCCGGATAGGCTGAAGGCCCTGCGAGGCGGTCCAGACGTGCCGAAGGCTCGGAGAGCAGTCCAGATAGGCTGAAGGCCCTACGAGGCGGTCCTGTCAGGCCGAAGTCTCATTATGCATGCTGTTTGTTTATATGTTACTGATATGGTTGTATGACATTGATATTTTGGGGAAACTCACTAAGCTTCAGGCTTACAGTTGTTGATTTTGTTTCAGGTACTTCTGATGATCACGAGAAGGCGAAGGCGTGATCGTATGATCGTACATCTCCATATGTTTTTACGATTTGATTCTGGGATACTCTGACACTATACTATTTTGAAAACAAGTTTTGTAATAATTATTAGTTTTGAAATGTTTTAAAAAGTTTAAATTTGGCATGATTTTTATGGACGTTACAAAATTCCGCAATACCACTTTTCAAAAAGGGTACTCTGATTTTTAAATAAGCATAAATAAAAGTTTTAAAATGACCGTAAATTTGGAGATGTCACATTGGAGTTGTCCAAACTCCATCAAAATACCATTAAAAGGACCAATACAAGCTCATAAACCTAGATCTACAAAGCAAAAATCAAAAAGCTTAGAACTTGGAGACTTACCAAGGTCCATAGATTGCTTTAAAGGTTGATATGCCACATGATCTAGCTTCTTGGCACCAAAGGAACTTCCTACACCTTCAATCTACACACAAAAAACTTAAAAGCTTAACAATTCATGAAATGGAGGTTATGGTTTTGGGAGAAACATTTATAAGGGATGGAGGTTGCCAAAAAGGACAACCCTAAGAGCTAATGTCTTTAAATAGGGCCCACAACCCGAAGTTTAGGGTTTTGTGCAAATTGCGGTTTCGCTCTGCGACTAAAGGTTTTTAGTTATGTTGTGACCCAAATTTGTTTGCGTGGCCCTTCCGTTTCATTCACAAAATCCATCATCCTTAAATACTTGAATTAAATAAACTTGGTATAAACATTCCCGAAAAGTAGGCGTGTTACATTTGTCAGATCGTACAATTCTTTTAGCTAGGCCGTTTGCTTAGGGGTATTCTATGAGTTTTTATAGGAATCGAAATAAAATTACCACAAATTCTTGCATTTGATTGCAAAAACTAAAGAAATTTAATTCCAACGAAATCGACAACATGTCATGATCAAAGGTTTTCTAGACCTTCATAGACTCACGTAATATTAATTTCAAATTTCTAACAATTGTTAAATACTTATTTACAATATAGACTCTACATCTCCATATGTTTCCCATGCACCCCTCTCTCTATCAATCTTACAAACTTGATCTCTTCACGTACTCCCTCCAACAACTTCGTCCCCTGTCTTCTTCGTTCTCTCCGTCGACGGTACCGCCCATCAACAAATTAAACGTTGCAAACTATTCCGTCCACCGACACTCAATAAACCACTCCCCCTTGTTGTGTTTACAACGTTTGTGTTGAAAATATTGTGAGCTATTTTACTTTAGAATAGAAAATAATATTACTATATTATTATGAGATCATATATTGTTGTATATCGCAAGTATTTATCATCTAATGTTGAAAAATTTCACATATGATCCTCTAAAATTTGAAGTTGAAGTTCAAATCTTTTTGTGAATTTAACTCGAGCAAATCTTGATATAAATTACCACTTATACGAAAGAAACTAGTTATGGTATGATATTTCGATTCTGATCCGATTTTACGATCATAATTTTTCAAAATAAAAAACAATCGTAGATAAGATCTAAATCCTGAGAACATTAATTTCATTTCTTAAATATTCTTTACATGTTATAACCAAATTCTAAACTGGTTGTGTGTTATTTTACAAAGTTAATTGGTTGTAGTAATTGGAGTATGTTTAAAAAAACATTAATTTCTTAACTATAGCATCTTAAGCATCATTTAAAAGTTATTAGTAAAAGCAGTAACTAACTAATGCCAATTTTTTCATGGTAAATCAGATTATACGATGTTTAAATATTTTCGAATATCTTTTTAACATGAATTTTAGGAAGATAAACTTATTTATTCCTTAAGATAAACAGCGCGTGAGATGACTCGCCTACGCCGTGAACCAATAGTAGCTAAACAACCAAAATGGTCTGCTGCTGACCTGCTGTCTCTCTAAACCCTAATGATTTGTATACAGCTCCTTTTTATTCCTTCTTTCCTCCATAGTTCTCCTTGCAGATTTCTGTAAACCCTAGAGGAATTCTGTCACCACTTCCTTCACAATCCTTCTACGATTTCCAAAATCGTTATCCTTCTGATTCAAACGACACTGACATGGATCTTCCAAGTCTAGCTGTTGTTCTACAAGCAGCACTTAGTCCCAATCCTGCTGAAAGAAAAGCCGCTGAAGAGAGCCTCAATAAGGTATTTACTTCTCATTTGGATCGAAGTTACATTGGAAATCGTATTCATTCGTTATGATTGATTTGGATGATGATTTACAAGTGTTTGCTGTTTCGTTAGTTTTGATTCTGTAGTGATGTACTCTGTTTCATTGTGTTACTTAACTGTGAATCTCAATTCTGTTTACCGACTCGATTTTGGCCAAATATCACAAATTTTGTGTTTGTGGATGGAATCTTACTTCCACGATGAATTGAACAGTTTGTTATAGTGAAGGAGTCATGTAATTTTAGTTTTCCGTTTGTTTTGTGCGAGTTTACTATGTTAATTTGGAAATAATTTTCTTTTTCAGTATCAGTATACTCCTCAGCATTTGGTGAGGCTGCTGCAGATAATCGTAGATGGAAATTGTGATTTGGCAGTGAGGCAGGTTGCAAGTATTCATTTCAAGAACTTCATAGCAGAAAACTGGTCACCTCATGATCCAGGTACATGCTTTCCATAATACACTTCAATTTGATCCTACTGAACTACATCCATACAACTTAATGCCTCCTGTTTTGGAGAAAATTTAGCTTGAAAGCTTGCCAACTTCTGAATATCCTTTGATACAATCTTTGCTAACGTAGATGAACAATCCAAGATTTTGCCAAGTGATAAGGATTTGGTGAGGCAGAACATCCTTGTTTTTGTAGAACAAGTCCCGACATTGTTGAGGTAAAGACAATTACTTTAGATATTGCTTCTTTTGTTCTTTGTCAACAAATCATCATACTCTTTTTACACTTTACAGGGCACAGTTGGGAGAGTGTCTCAAGACAATTATACATGCAGATTATCCTGAACAATGGCCCAGTCTTTTGCAGTGGGTGACACTAAATTTGCAAGGGCAGCAAGTTTTTGGAGCTCTATTTGTGCTAAGAATTCTTTCTAGAAAATACGAGTAAGTTCACTAATGTTGATATGTAGGCTTTTGAATCTTGATCAATGTATGTTACTTATAACTTGCTATATGTAGGTTCAAGTCAGATGAGGAGAGGACACCAGTTCATCATGTTGTTGAGGAGACATTTCCTCATCTGCTGAATATCTTTAGCAGGCTTGTACAGATAGGAAATCCATCAATAGAAGTAGCAGATTTGATTAAGCTCATTTGCAAAATATATTGGTCTTCCATTTATGTAAGTTACTTCATTGAAATATTCTTCTATTGAGAGTATATCAGTTGCTTCTTAGTTCTTACAATGAAATGATATCCAGCTGGAGATTCCAAAGAAATTGTTTGATCCAAATGTGTTCAATGCTTGGATGATTCTTTTCTTGAACATATTGGAGAGACCTGTTCCATTAGAGGGTCAACCTGCTGATCCAGACCTTCGTAAGTCATGGGGATGGTGGAAGGTGAAGAAATGGACTGTTCATATATTAAATCGCCTCTATACTCGGTGAGTCAGAGTCATCTTTGACTTTTTGACTTTTTGAACTTATAAACATCTGAATGATTTTGTGTAACTTTTACACAGGTTTGGGGATTTGAAATTGCAAAATCCAGAAAACAAAGCTTTTGCACAACACTTTCAGAAAAACTATGCTGGGAAAATATTGGAATGTCATTTGAACTTGTTGAATGCAGTTCGTGTTGGTGCTTATTTACCTGATAGAGTTACCAATCTTATCTTGCAATATTTGAGCAATAGGTCCGTTTCATTTGGTTATTTTCTCACTTATTTATTTATTTTTTCTTGTATTTTTTTATAAGTTTCATATATACATGCAGCATTTCCAAGGCTGTTACATACAATCTGCTCCAAGCAAGACTTGATGTGGTTCTTTTTGAGATAATCTTTCCACTTATGTGCTTCAATGACAACGATCAAAAACTCTGGGAAGAAGATCCACATGAGTATGTCAGAAAGGGTTATGGTGAGTCTTCTGTAAAATTACAGTTTTAGACCACGAGTTTTTTTTATTTTTTCAATTTTGGTTTCAATTTCCAAAAAGTTTTCTTTTGCAAATTTGGTCCTTATTTTGAAGTTACCTCACGATTTTCGTTCCCTTAGTGAACAAACACGCCAGCTGTTTAATTCTTTTTGAAAATGACCATTTTGCCCTTGGACAATTCAACATCTATTTCTTGTTCCAGATATCATTGAAGATCTGTACAGTCCCAGGACTGCAGCAATGGATTTTGTGAGTGAGTTAGTTAGAAAACGTGGAAAAGAAAACCTTCAAAAATTTATATTATTCATTGTCGAGATTTTTAAAAGGTATATCTTTTACTCTTTGCAAGCTATCTATTTACCATGTTTCACAAACATTTTACTATTTTATATCAGATATGAAGAGGCACCAGTTGAGATTAAGCCTTATAGACAAAAAGATGGTGCACTTCTTGCTATTGGAACACTGTGTGATAAATTAAAACAAACTGAACCCTATAAATCTGAGCTCGAGCACATGTTAGTGCAACATGTTTTCCCTGAGTTTAGTAGTCCAGTGGGCCATATCAGAGCAAAGGTAAATTTTTTTTTATCTCCTTTTTATTCTTTTTTAGTTCTGAACTTTTTTTTTTTTTTTTTTTTTTTTTAAGGCTGCATGGGTTGCTGGACAATATGCCCATATTAATTTCTCTGACCCGAATAATTTCCGCAAAGCACTACAAAGTGTTGTTGCTGGGATGCGGGACCCAGAGCTTCCAGTTCGTGTTGATTCTGTTTTTGCTTTGCGTTCTTTTGTTGAAGCCTGCAAAGGTAAACTAAACTATAAACTTATTTGGAATTTCTGATTTTTGGAATTCTTTAATTTAACAAAAACCACTTATTTTTCAGATCTTGGTGAAATCAGGCCAATTCTTCCACAGCTACTTGATGGTATGTATTATATGAAATAAAGCAGAGTATATATAAAGAGCTTTATTTTCTTTTCCCTTTTTATTTTCAGAGTTTTTTAAGCTTATGAATGAAGTTGAAAACGAGGATCTGGTGTTTACCCTGGAGACTATTGTTGACAAGTTTGGTGAAGAAATGGCACCTTATGCTGTTGGCTTATGCCAGAACCTTGTAATTCATTTTCTTTTTTCTGATAAAATCGTACATTTAGCAACTTGGCTTATTATTAATCAATATATATTATATTATACAGGCTGCTGCATTTTGGAAATGTATGAACACAGCTGAAGCAGATGATGAAGCTGATGATCCAGGTGCATTAGCAGCCGTTGGATGTCTTCGTGCAATCAGCACCATTCTTGAATCAGTCAGCAGACTTCCTCACCTCTTTGCTCATGTTGAGCCAACTCTACTTCCTATCATGCGTCGCATGCTCACAACTGATGGACAAGGTAATAATAATATTTTATTATTTATTATAATAAAAAAATTACAGTTCACTAATTTTTTTTTAAACAGAGGTTTTCGAAGAAGTTTTGGAAATCGTATCCTACATGACCTTTTTCTCACCAACAATCTCCATGGATATGTGGAGTCTTTGGCCTTTACTAATGGAAGCTCTTGCTGAATGGGCCATTGACTTTTTCCCAAGTATGTTTAACTTATATTTTTTTAGTCAACTTTTTTGTGTTTTTAATTCCTTATATTATACTCTTTTTGTAGATATTCTTGTTCCCTTGGACAACTACATATCCAGAAGTACAGTCCACTATCTCACATGCAAGGACCCAGACTACCAACAAAGCTTGTGGGTTATGCTTTCCAACGTAAGAAATATTAAAACTATTTTTTTTCTTTTCATGTTTTCAGATTAAAAATAATGATGAGGTGTCTGTTTTTGTGTCAGGTAATGAATGACAAAAACTTGGAAGACAATGACATTGAACCTGCGCCTAAGCTTATAGCTGTAGTGTTACAGAACTGCAGGGGACAGGTGGACCATTGGGTTCAGCCTTATATTAATATAACAGTTGAACGCTTGCGTAGAGCTGAAAGACCTTACTTGAAGTGCCTTCTCATGCAAGTTGTAAGTAAATCAAATCAAAATCAAAATCAAAATCACTTTTCTATTTTTCATCTTAAATAATTCTTGATAATGTTTTTTATTTTATTATCATGCAGATTGCTGATGCTTTATACTACAATCCATCTTTAACACTCAATATACTGCATAAGCTTGGTGCTACTGAAATCTTTAACCTTTGGTTTCAAATGTTACAACAAACTAAAAAGAACGGTGTCCGGGTTAATTTCAAAAGGTAAATAAATAAATAAATAAATAAATAAATAATCACCCTAGAATCATTTTATTTATTTAATTTTTTTCAGGGAAAATGATAAGAAAATTTGCTGTTTGGGGTTGACATCTATGCTTTCACTTCCTTCGGATCAGTTGCCAGGAGAAGCCTTGGAACGTGTTTTCAAGGCAACACTTGATCTCCTTGTTGCATACAAAGATCAACTTGCAGGTTCCTCATATCATTAATATAAAATTTTACATTTTTAGTCCCTCATCTTTTTCAATTTCTGCAATTGTTGTCCTTTCCATAACGTTTTGTTCCATGCCCCAAGTAACAATGTAACAAAACGATTTTCGGGACCACAACTGCAAAAATCAGATATATCCAGGGACCAAAAATGTAATTCACCAAAGTTTTTTCGTGATACACAGAAGCAGAGAAGGAAGAGGCTGAGGAGGATGACGATGACATGAACGATGGTTTACAAAGTGATGATGACGAGGCAGATGGGTCCGACAGGGAAATGGGATTCGATGACGAGGACGGTGACGAGGCAGATAGCTTAAGACTTCAAAAACTAGCTGCACAGGTTTGTTATTGACTTGAAAAAAAATAGCAACTTATTTTAAAAAAAGAAAGTTATATTTGTTGGAATTAAATAAAATATTCATCAGGCTAAGGCATTCCGATCAACCGATGACTACGATGACGATTCAGATGATGACTTCAGCGATGACGAGGACTTACAGTCGCCTATCGATGACGTGGACCCCTTTGTTTACTTTGTGGATACCATGAAAAGTAATAAAGCATGAATTATATAATATATATATTTTTTTACCATAACTTTTTTTATTTTTTATTGTGTGTAGTTTTGCAAGTGTCAGATCCAACGAGGTTTCAGAACTTGTCACAGACGCTTGATTTCCATTATCAAGCACTGGCAAATGGGGTTGCTCAGCATGCTGATCAGAGAAGAATAGCAATTGAGAAGGAAAAGCTTGAGAAGGCCACGTCAGCAGCAGCCTCAGCCTCAGCCTCATGATGTGTTTTGTGTTATATATAGATATAATATATTGGTGGTTGAAATTTTGGTGTGTGGAACTGGCGGTCAATGATGGTGAGTGGCGGTCAATGGTGAGTACTCAAAGAGTAATTTTTTTTTTTTTTTTTTTTTTTTTTTTTTTTGATGAGGTGGTGTGTTTGTAGGTGTAAGTTGGGTTTTTGTAGTTGTGAAAGTGAAAGTGAGATTAAGGAAAAGCCCTTTTGGGTGGGGGGTTTTGAATTGTTTGTTGATGATACCAATCATTTGAAGCTTTACATAATTGGGTGTATTATTTTTTTATTCTTTTTTCTCCATCTTTTTTTTTTCTTTTCTTCATAGTTGAGGTGATGATGGATTAATTACCTCCTATGGATATGGATGTATATCTTGGTTTTACGTTATTGAATGGTGTTTTAGACACAAATTTTTGTGTAAATTTCTTACAAGATCGCATTCTAGTTTTTATCTGATTTGGGTGTGTTCTTAGGTTAGAAATTTTGGGGAAATTACATAATGTACTGGTATGATTTGATGATTTATTTGAATGAGCTACGACAGGGCTTTAAATTTTTATAATTTTTGAGAAATAAATGTGCTAATTGAGCAATATTTGTTTATTCTTTATTGAGAAGATACTATCACTCCAACATAAGTTTAGACTAAATTGCATAATTAGTCCCTATTTTTTATAATAAATGAAAGGTTTAGTTCTTTAGCATTATTTTTAGACAAAACTATAAAATTGGTTCCTGTGGTATTCAAAAAACTTTGGATAGGGTTTAAACATTTTTCAACTTGTATGGATGGTTCAATGTCAAGATTTTCTTGTGGTTTTGGTTGTGAAGAACTTGAAAAGATTGTTTTGCCATTTTAATTTATTTATTTTTGTATTTTTTATATGTATTTTTAATAATTTATTAATTAAAAATTAAAGGATGAGGCCTCTCTCTCTCTCTCTCTCTCTCTCTCTCTCTCTCTCTCTCTCTCTCTCTCTCTCTCTCTCTCTCTCAAACACACACACGCCAAATCTTGTATAAATGGATGAATGAAAGGGCTGTTGATTTCTAAAGATAATCAACCTTCTCGATTTAAGCATATGAAAAGTTGTATTGAAATTCTTATAATACTTTACTCATTATCGTCTATATGGCTCCATTAAATGAATGTAAAATAACGAGATTGCCCTCAAACCAAATTAATAAAACCAATAAACTTAAGGTGGCGAAATTCTTATAATACTTTACTCATTATCGTCTAACCTCTAACCTTCTGCATTTCACGAAGTAATAGCCTCCATTATGGCGATCACTTCCATCTCCGACTATAACCTTGATTCTGAAGGCTACCTCTAAGTCTGTCACCCACCTCCTCTCCAGGGGCGGATGTAAGAATATATACTAAGTGTCGCCGATGTTGAAGTTGGTGTTGCCAGTGTAGGAAAAATAGATAAAAAAAATCAATTTTTTTTTCACTGCAAACAGACAGGGTATGTGTTGCCGGTGCCACTATGGGCACCTATACAAAACCGCCACTGCTCCTCTCTACTGGTTCCCAACAGACCTGAACCACGTCACCACAACCCCTGATATACTCATGCTCTCTACCCCTATATTTGGAACTCCTTCGCTATCTAACCATTCATTCTCTCTCACATGACACATCAAGGGGATTTTTTGGAGTTTCACCTGTCCACCATTGGAAATTCACCCAATCGACGAGTTTGGGGTGCAGGTAGGGGTGAGGGTGGAGTAGGTGGGATCCATTTATTTAGTAATATTAAATCTAAAAAGAAGAAAAGACAAACATAAGAAAGAGACAAAAGGAGGGATAACTTCGTTATTTTTTGTGTACTTAACGAAGGGTATGATACGAACCTACTTAACCTATTTTCGTTAGCCACGTTTCCTTTTATTTAGTCAAAGAGTAGCTTGTTGCATTCTATTAGGAACCCACCTTTCATTTTGCATGCATGTTTCTTTAATGTTAATTAGCATGTTTCCCACTAGTGCAGTATATATGTTACGTTCCCATTCTTTTCTCCTGTTTATTTGTTGCATGAAGCTTAGAGTTTAGAAACATATTTATTTGAATGTAATCGTATGTTTGAGTTCAAGAATTAAGCAGAAAATTGTTCCACTCTCCTGTGTTTTTAATCCTTCTTCTTAATTTTTGGGAGATTAGCCATCTCAAATTGGCTCCTATCAGGGTATTAGACGTTAACTCGGCTGCAGACCAAACCTCATGGATTTTAAAATCATGAGGATCAATCACATCATTTTTTCAAAAATAGGATCAAACCTACTGAAAAGTACATACATAAGGGACCAAAATTGTAATTTACTCTAATGTTGTTTAAGCAATAAAAATATAAATTATGTAGGTCTGCCGTCCGCCACTTTCAGATTTGTAAATATCACGCTTACTTAAATACAGGACTAATATGTTACAGTGATATAAAGTAAAATTTTATCAGCTTACAAAGATTATAATAATAGATTAATTTATTGAAATAGTGAATACTCTTTGAATTTATATACAGAAGTAACGAATAAAAAACAATTAAATGATCACGACATCCTAAATGAGATTATTAATTAAATACATAAACTTGGAACAATTAATACTAGATCAATTTCTACAAAAATAAAAAATAAATTAAGCAAGCCAATGAACTTTGTAAGTTTTAATGGTGTTTTACAATACAATGTATCTAAGAAAGTTCTCAACTTTACAAATAAACAAATCTGGTTGATTGGCTCCACATATGTTTAAGAAAAATTTAAACTTTGTTTTTAGTAAAATAGATTATTTGGTTAGTTGATATATAAATTGTTTCCAAGTCAATCAAATATAATTATAATTACAAATTATATTTCTATAAAGATTATAGTAGCATAACCTCAACATCAACTCACTTAGTCATAGTTGTTTCCAAGTCAATCAAATATACTATTTTACATTTTTTTTAAGATTATAGTAGCATAATCTCAAGATCAACTCAATCAGTCATATGATTGTATTCACTTCCCTCATAATCCTTGTATGATTATTTTCCAAGATCGTTATACTATATGTATCTTCCAAGTCTTGATGTCGTTCTCCAAAGAGCACTTAGTCCCAATCACGCTGAAAGAAAAGCCGCTGAAGAGAGTCTCAATAAAGTATTCACTTCTCATTTTGATATTTGTTTTGGAAGATGATTTTGTTAGTTTTGATTTGTAATGATGTAATCTGATTCGATTTTGATGATCTTCTTTTTCAGTATCAGTATACTCCTAAGCATTTGACGAGGCTGCTGCATATAATTGGAGATAGAAATTATGATCTTATATTGCGACAGGTTGCATGTATTCATTTTAAGAAGTTTATAGCAGAAAATTGGTCACCTCATGATCAAGGTACACGATTTCTCCACTACACTTTGATTTGAACTAATCAAACGACATCCATACAATACAACTCAAATCCAAATGATCACCTGAAAATCATGTAACATATATACCCAACAAATTTACGTAATAGAAATTTGTAATTGTATATGAGAATGATGAATTCAAAATTTGATAATGTAGAGGAACAAATCAATATTTCGCCAAGTGATAAAAACTTAGTGAGGAGGAACATCCTTGTTTTTGTAGAACAAGTTCCTATATTGTTGAGGTAATGAGTAAAGACATCTCCTAAATTTATAGATATTGATTTTTTATTTTTTTTTTATTTTTCCTTTCATGAATAAATTAAACACCATATTCTGTTTACAGGGTACAATTGGGAGAGTGTCTCAAGACAATTATACATGCAGATTATCCTGAACAATGGCCGAGTCTTTTACAGTGGGTGACACTTAATTTGCAAGGCCAACAAGTTTTAGGAGCTTTATTTGTGTTACAAATTCTTTCTAGAAAATATGAGTAAGTCTTGATTTTTCAAAAGCTTAAATTGTAGCTTAGAATACATATAAGTTATGGTGTTTCCTTTTTGATCCCTATAAGTAAGTCATTGCATGTGAATCTTTTGAATCTTGATTAATGTATGTACTTATAACTTGCTATTTATAGGTTCAAGTCATATGAAGAGAGGACACCAATTCATCATGTTGTTGAGGAGACATTTCCTCATTTGCTCAGTATCCTTAACAGGCTTGTACATATAGAAAATCCATCAATAGAAGTAGCTTATTCGATTAAGCTCATATGCAAAACATATTGGTTTTCCATGTTTGTAAGTTACTACTTCATTGCAACATTCTTACAAGGAACTGAACTTCCCATTCACATTTATTACAATGAAATTTACTTTCAAATGTTGTTGTTCAGATGGAGATTCCAAATCAATTGTTTGATTCGAATGTGTTCAATGATTGGATGATTCTTTTCTTGAATATATTGGAGAGACAAGTTCCATTAGAGGGTCAACCTGCTGATCCAGACCTTCGTAAGTCATGGGGATGGTGGAAGGTGAAGAAATGGACTGTTCATATATTAAACCTCGTATATACAAAGTAAGTCATGGTTTTAAGCTTTTTTGACATATTGACTTTAAGACTTTATAAACATCTGAATGATTTTGCTTTTACAAGGTATGGAGATTTGAAATTGCAATATCCAGACAATAGAGCTTTTGCACAACACTTTGAGAAAAAATATGCTGCGAAGATCTTGGAATGTCATATGAACTTGTTAAATGCGATTCGTGTTGATAATGGTGGTTATTTACCTGAAAGAGTCACCTATCTTATTTTACAATATTTAAGCAATAGGTAATTTGTTTCATCTGATAATCTTCACACTTCTCTTATTTCTTCTTTTTACTTTATTTTTTATTGGATCTACTCCATATTGTATCATTCAGTATTTCCAAAGCTGCTACATACAATCTGCTCCAATCAAGACTTGATGTGATTCTTTTTGAGATAATCTTTCCACTTATGTGCTTCAATGACAACGATCAAAAGCTCTGGGAGGAAGATCCACATGAGTATGTGAGAAAGGGTTATGGTGAGTCTTCTGTATATCTTTTTTTTTTAATCTAACCATAGTTTATTAGGTGCTCAACACTTTATTCATACTGCAGATATGATTGAAGATTATAGTCCCAGGACTGCAGCACTATATTTTTTGAGCAAGTTAGTGAAAAAAAGTGGGAAAAAAATCCTTCAAAAAGTTATATTATTCATTCTGGAAATTTTTAAGAGGTATGTCTTCTTTAGCTACTATTTAGCATGTTTTCTACTTTCCTACACAAAAAGATTTCAAAGTTTGTAATGGTTTATAACTTTATTTTATATCAGATACAAGGATGTAATGGTTGAGATTAAGCCTTATAGACAAAAAGATGGTGCACTTCTTGTTATTGGAACACTGTGTGATGAATTGATGCAAACTGAAGCTTATAAGTCTGTGCTCGAGCAAATGTTGGTGCAACATGTTTTCCCAGAGTTTAGTAGTCCAGTGGGCCATATTAGAGCAAAGGTAAAAAAAAGTTATCTCATTTTTATTCTTTTTATATAGTTATGAACTTTTTTTTTTTTTTATAAAAGGTTATTTTTGTTAGGCTGCATGGGTTGCAGGAAAATATGCCCATATTTATTTTTCTGACCCGAATAATTTCTGCAAAGCACTACAAAGTGTTGTTGTTGGGATGAGTGACTCGGAGCTTCCAGTGCGTGTTGACTCGGTTATTTCGTTGTGTTCTTTTGTTAAAGCATGTGAAGGTAATTAAACCACTAATTAAATATATTGATATATTCCCTTTTTGTTGTAGTTTCTCTCTTTTGAACCATAATAATGTAATCTTATTCTGTAGATCTTGATGAAATGAAGCCAGTTCTTCCGCAGCTACTTGATGGTATATATATATATATATATATATATATATATATATATATATATATATATATATATATATATATATATATATATATATATATATATATATATATATATATATATATATATTGTATTGACTCAAATTCGAAATTTTGTTTGTTTTCTCTTCTTATACATGGTTTGTTTTCAGATCTTTTGAAGATTATGAATGAAGTTGAAAACATGGATTTGATTTCTACCCTTGAGACTATTGTTCGCTTGTGTGAAGAGGAGATGGCTCCCTATGTTGTTGGCTTATGCCAGAATCTGGTGATGAATTTTTTCTTAAAGATTTTGTTATTATCAACACTTTAACTTTTTTTTAATCATTACACAGGTTGCTGCATTTTGGAAGTGTATGAACACAGCTGAAGAAGATGATGATAGTGATACTTTAGCAGCTGGATGTCTAAGTGCCATTAGTAATGTTCTTGAATCAGTGAGTACATTTCCTCACTTGTTTTCTCATATCGAGCCAATTCTACTTCCAATAATGCGACAAATAATGCTTCCAACTAATGGACAAGGTAATTAATATTTTTATTTTCTTGTGTTTGACATTTGTATAAACATAACTATTTGTTATATTTACAAGTCACTTAACTGACAGAATTTGAAGAAGTTTTTGACATTGTATCACACATGGCGTTTTCCCCACTGACAATATCCATGGATATGTGGAGTCTTTGGCCATTAGTAATGGAAGCTTCGACTGGATGGGCTATTGAAAATTTACACGGTATTTTTCTTCATATAAAAGCTCTATACATATACAAATTAATGTTTTTGGGCTTTTATCTTTTTCTTTAGATATCCATCCTATTTTGGAAAACTATATATGTGGAAATACAGAGCACTATCTAACATGGAAGGAGCCTGATTACCAACAGAGTTTATGGTGTATGCTTTCCAAAGTATGTTGCTCGTATAATTTTTTTTATGAAACAATATATATCTTCTGTAATCCTTGACACTTAAGAAACTGTGTATTACTATATTTCCATACCTGTATTTCTTTTTTCAGTGGCTTCTTTCTCTTTTGTATCAGGTAATGAGTGAAAAAAACTTGCAAGATGAAAACACAGAACCTGCACCTATGCTTATATCATTAGTGTTACAGAACTGTAGGGGACACGTGGACCATTGGGTTGAGTCATATATTAGAATCACAATTGAAAGGTTTCACCAAACTGAAAGCCACAACTTGAAGTGCCTTTTGATGCAAGTTGTAAGTTAATCATGAGCTATATATATCTTTTTATGATTCTTTCTAGATTTCTATACGTGATTTTTGATAACCATTGATAAGGTTTGTGTTGTTGTTTAGATTGCTGATGCTTTATACTACAATGCATCTTTGACTTTTGATATATTGCAAAAGTTTGGTGTGGCTACAGAAATATTTAACCATTGGTTTCAGTTGTTGCAAAAAGCTGGAAACACTGGCACGTATGCGACTTTTAGGAGGTATCTAATTAATCGTTTCTATAATATGGATTATCCCCTAAAAGCATTATTATTATAGACTATTTTATCTGGTTGTTGTTTTGATTGTTTTCAGCAAAAATGATAAGAGAGTTTGTTGTTTGGGGTTGACATCATTGCTTTCACTTGCTGATCAGTTGCCAGAAGAGGTGTTAGGGCGTGTTTATAAGGCAACACTTGACCTACTTGTTGCCTACAAGGATCAAGTAGCAGGTTCTCCATAAAAATCTTGTTTTTCATGCTTGTTTCATGAATATAAATTTACATCATATATTAATAGTATGTGTGATAATATGAACACAGAAGATAAGGAAGAGACTGAGGATGATGATGATGAGTTTCAAACGGATGATGAGGTTGATACGTCTGATAAGGAAATGGGGGTTGACGACTATGATGATGACATCAATGATGATGAAGACTTGAAGTCATCGACTGATGAAGTGGATCCCTTTGTTCTGTTTGTGGATACTATGAAAGGTAAGAAAGTACGAATTAGTTTTTTTTTAACTTCCAAATTTAATCTTCGGATTTTTTTAACCTTTTGGGTTTTTATGTGATGAATTCATAGTTTTGCAAGAATCAGATGCAATGAGGTTCGAGAAATTATCACAAACGCTTGACTTACATTATCAGGCATTGACAAAGGGGGTTGCTCAACATGCTTATGAGAAAAGAGCTTCCATTGAGAAAGAAAAGTTGCAGAAGGCATGAACAGCCACATGATGTTTGTGTTGTGTATATATTATACATTGGTGTTCATTTGTGTTGTATATATATGCATTGGTGTTCAATTTTTGTTGTGTGCCCTCGATTCCTTGGTATTACTTTCTATCCTTATAGCAATGGTTAAAGAAAAACCAACTGCAAGCTCCTTATGAATTTGGTTGTATTTTCAGATAGTGTTTCACATCGTTGTTGATGGTGATCTTCTGTTGAATTCAACCAAAGGTAGTGCTTGTGGTTCACCTGTGTATCAACCCAATTTCTGAATACCCACTAACAAAATTTTTCATAACTTAGTCATACACCTTTCATATAACCCTTGGTACAATTCATAACTATATTTACATTCATGTATCCCCAAAGGCTTTACATTTTTATACACAATAATCTCCCTTTTTAAGGCTTGCTAGATAGTGTCTAGGTTTCCGAAAGAGTCTTACATGAAAAACCCATACTAGTTTACCAAAGTTAAGTTCACATGGATAAACAAAAATACCCAAAAGACATTTAGGAACAAGTCAACACATGCTAACAACTAACTGTTCTGTACCAAATGGTCAATGGCGTAGCGGTAATGAGCGACTCTCTTATTTGAGAGGTCACGAGTTCAAGCTCCGGCGGAGACATAGGTGGTTATTTAGTAGTATGTTAGTTTGTTTGTTGTTTTTAAAAAGAACCTAACTGTTTCGTAATTACCCTTTAAGCTTGAGTTTGTACATGAAATTCATAATCAATTTAAAATAAACTAAACATAAAAGCTCAGTAACAAGTTATGGGCTTCTTGGTCAAAAAGATACCATATTCGTAGTCTTTCAATAACATTATCCATTTTTTTGTCTCTTATTACGATCATTTTTGGTCAAAAAAAGATCACGCAAACGTTATGATCATTGTAGATTTAGAAATTAACTCCATTTAGGTAGTGTTTCCATATCGTCAATGCGTACCATAGCAACTCACTAAAGACCATGAGTTGGATACCTTTTTCATGAATCCTTGAATTGACGAGATATGTATCTAATAATTCGGCCTCGTTGCATCAACAAAAATCCCAACCAGTTCGAGAGGCTTTAAAATAAACCACAAAGTCCTTGAATTGACAATTTCTGAATACCCACTAACAAATTTTTTCATAACTTAGTCATAACTCACCTTTCATATAACCCTTACTTGGTATAATTCATAACTATATTTACGCTCATGTATCCCCAAAGGCTTTACATTTTTATACACAATAATCTTCCTATTTAAGGTTTGTTAGATAGTGTCTAGGTTTCCGAAAGAGTCTTACATGAAAAACCTACACTAGTTTACCGAAGTTAAGTTCACGTGGATAAACAAAAATACCCAAAAGACATTTAGGAACAAGTCAACACATGCTAACAACTAACTGTTCTGTACCAAATGGTCAATGGCGTAGCGGTAATGAGCGACTCTCTTATTTGAGAGGTCACGAGTTCAAGCTCCGGCGGAGACATAGGTGGTTATTTAGTAGTATGTTAGTTAGTTTGTTGTTTTTAAAAAAACCTAACTGTTTCGTAATTACCCTTTAAGCTTGAGTTTGTACATGAAATTCATAATCAATTTAAAATAAACTAAACATAAAAGCTTAGTAACAAGTTATGGGCTTCTTGGTCAAAAAGATACCGTATTCGTAGTCTTTCAATAACCTTATCCATTTTTGTTGTCTCTTATTATGATCTTTTTTGGTCAAAAAAGATCACACAAACGTTATGATCATTGTAGATTTGGAAATTAACTCCATTTAGGTAGTGTCTCCATATCGTCAATGCATATACCATAGCAACTCACTAAAGACCATGAGTTGGATACCTTTTTCATGAATCCTTGAATTGACGAGATATGTATCTAATAATTCGGCCTCGTTGCATCAACAAAAATCCCAACCAGTTCGAGAGGCTTTAAAATAAACCACAAAGTCCTTGAATTGACAATTTCTGAATACCCACTAACAAATTTTTTCATAACTTAGTCATAATTCACCTTTCATATAACCCTTACTTGGTACAATTCATAACTATATTTACATTCATGTATCCCCAAATGCTTTACATTTTTATACACAATAATCTTCCTATTTAAGGTTTGCTAGATAATGTCTAGGTTTTCGAAAGAGTCTTACATGAAAAACCCATACTAGTTTACCAAAGTTAAGTTCACGTGGATAAACAAAAATACCCAAAAGACATTTAGGAACAAGTCAACACATGCTAACAACTAACTGTATCGTACCAAATGGTCAATGGCCTAGCGGTAATGAACGACTCTTTTATTTGAGAGGTCATGGGTTCAAGCCTCGGCGGAGACATAGGTGGTTATTTAGTAGTATGTTAGTTAGTTTGTTGTTTTTAAAAAAACCTAACTGTTTAGTAATTACCCTTTAAGCTTGAGTTTCAAGGCCGACTTTATGTATAAGTTTTTTAAGCTAGGGCTTAGGGCCCTCAATTCTAAGGGCCCCATATTCTCCAAAGTACAAAAGTTTAGTCCATTAAAACACCCAATCCCGTAACTACAAAATAATCCAAACAAAAGAATAAATCAACGATCGCTAGACTTATGAAACTAAAACGACGTTGCATTCTTCTACCGAGTTTGATTTCTACGACACAGTATCTCATCCGTTTCTGATTTCCAAATGAACGAGTCTGAAGAAATACACATTTATCTTCTATTCATTTGACTTCTATGTTGATTCTCGATTCAAATCCTCATATGTATGTGTTTCACTTTCACATTATTTTACTGTTAGACTATTTTTCTTTCCTTAATCTATTTTAGTATCTTTTATATCGTTTGTCGATTCTCTATTAGAAGTCTTCTACATGTATTATCATTAATTGAAATGGATATGAGTAAAATCACATCTTAAAGAAAGCAGAATGTAGGGGTGATTTTATTCGTTAGTCAGATCACTTTCAATTACTTTTTCGATTAGAATATAGCTATGTGATTGAGTTATCTACTCCTAAATACATATATTCTTGACAGTGAATGATAGCTTTTTGTAGCATGTTTGTTATGTACTTTTATTATATTAGGTGTTATAAGAATCATATATAAATTTTCATCCAATTCTTGTTGATTTAGGTTATTACAACAGGAAAACTCATTTATACCATATTAAAATTATCCATGAAGAAAACATAAATAGTAAACTTGTGTGTCAATACAATTGAGGAGTATAATAAAGGCCAAAGGGCCCCAAATTTTTGGTTTGCTTATAGCCCTCAAATTGGTTGAGCCGCCGCTGTTGAGTTTGTACCTGAAATTCATAATAAATTTAACATAAACTAAACATAAAAGCTTAGTAACAAGTTATGGGCTTCTTGGTAAAAAAGATACCATATTCGTAGTCTTTCAATAACCTTATCTATTTTTGTTGTCTCTTATTATGATCTTTTTTGGTCAAAAAAAGATCACGCAAAGGTTATGATCATTGTAGATTTGGAAATTAACTCCATTTAGGTAGTGTCTCCATATCGTCAATGTGTATACCATAGCAATTCACTAAAGATCATGAGTTGGATACCTTTTTCACGAGTCCTTGAATTGACGAGATATGTATCTAATAATTCGGCCTCGTTGCATCAACAAAAATCCCAACTAGTTCGAGAGGTGTCAAAATAAACCATAAAGTCCTTGACACTTTACAAAAATGCAAAATTTGGAGCTTCACATAGCAATTTCTTCAATTTCAAAACTATTCATTATGAAACTTTGTCCATTCAATTTTTTTGCCACCTTAGTAAACTTCACACAAACAAAATTCGCACTTAAGGATTTTATTTTTGTTTATATTTTCCTTCATGAGAAAGTTAAATAACATCCGCAAGTGAATTTCGTGTTCTTGAATCCTTGAATAAATTAAGACGTCATCGATAAAAACACTCATGAATTTGTCTAAAACATTAAAAAAATTACTATTCAAAGATGAAAATAAATGTACATGGTATCACCTATATGTACGTAAATGCAATTATAAAGGAAAATACTGTGCATGTCATGGATCGAGAAAACTTAAATCTTCACAAATTAAAGCATGAAAACACCTAAATTTTGTAGGTGATTATATGAGTAAACCTAGATTTTCGCAGGTGATTACATATGAAAATCTAGGTTTTCTCATATAATCATATACGGAAAATATAAAAAACATACTTGTTTATGGTAATGCATATTAAAAACATAGCTAGAAATAATTAACTCATTGGTTTAAGTAGATTCTTGTCTCTTCCATCCATATTTTTAAAAAGAATTTCTAGTAGTTTGTTAAAAAAAATAGCTTATATATAAGACCATCAGTAATACTCTCCACGACAACGGTCGTGGAGAGATTCCCGATTATCCACCAAAAGCCACGAACCCACTTCGGAGTGGGTACAACGACCAGAAGAGAAGAACGAAGAGAGAAGAGAGAAGAGAGAGAAGCAGACGCTGAGAGTGAAGAAGAAACTGATAGGTCATCCGCCTCCGTGCTCGCCACCACAAATCACCACAACCACGAGCCACCACAGACCGACGGGATAGTGTGCACGGTCGTGGTTCGTGGCCACGTCAACAACGATCATGTTCGTTGTAGGTATACTGGATGACTTTGGAGACCACATCGAAACCAAACACTTAGGCCTATATCGAGTTTTTTGCAGATATTTTAGTAGGTCATCAAGATTTTTATACATATATCGCGTTCAAGTATATATTTTCACGAGCCATCAAAATTTTAGTCGGTGACAACCTACACAAATCATGGCTAAAAAGTTCCATTAACTATTTTTTTTTATTTTTTATTTTTTTAAATTCTTGGGAAGTAATTTAAGGGATTTAGCTACTTTATGTTAATATTTTTATTTTATGTATTTTAAAACGTCAAAGTAATACTATTGTTTTAGATATTGCTTATGTAAATTTACAACTGAAAATAAACACTTTTGTTAAACATTAAATATTTTGGGAATATAAAAAGAGAGACAATTAAAAAGGAAGGTGGGGTGGGCAAAAAGAGAGAGATAAGACTTGGTGTTTTGGATTTGATGTCAGCTGCTGTAAGTGCAAGCAACAACAACAACAACTCAACACAGTTATCGGTTGGATTTTGCTTTATTTATTGTTTCATTTGTCCATGGAAGAACCTCCATTTTAAGTCCCCTTTCTTTTTCCTTAACCTTTCTCTCTCCTCTCTCCTCTCTCCTATCTCTTTCTTTCCTTCTCCCCCCCTCTCTCTCTCTCTCCTCTCTCCTCTCTCCAGAAAAAAAAAGAGCTGTTTTACCCACACAAGTAAGTCTTTCTCTCTCCCTCTATCTCTCTCATATACAAATTGTTATTTCTCTCTTTCCCTCTCTTATCATCTAAAATATTTGACTTATTGAACTTTTTGGAGCTCATACACATATGGGTTCATGTTATCTCACCCGATCTTCAATTTCTTTTTTGCACCAAGATCTGATTTTTTTTACCCCTTTCTTGATCTGAAATTGAAATCGATTAGTAATCGGATTGTGTTTTTGGCTATTTGCATGTTTTTTCTGAATCCGCAATCGTTATTATCTATGAGTTTGTTGTGGATCTGTTTGATTTATCACCGTTTGTGTTAGATCTACTTTTGGAGCCCTAGAATCTTCAATCTGTTCGTATTTGAATTGCTGAATTGCATCTGTTGTTTGGATCTTATCCTTTTTTTTTTCTACGGTTATAGATTGCTGTTTGATTTGTTCATTAGCCGATTGTATCATCATGTTCGCATCGGATCTCAAAGCATTTCAATTTTTCTTTCATATTTGGTGTAAAGGGTTTCTATTTCGATTTCGTTTTCGTCTTCGTTTTGCCTCTGTTTATATCGCTAATCTTTCACGTCTTGAAAAATGTGACAATGGTGTTTTGTTGCTGCATCTACAGCTTCCATGGATGACGACGGATTGAACATGCGAAATTGGGGGTATTACGAGCCTTCATTCAAAGAACATCTCGGTTTACAACTAATGTCTCCTCTCACAGATCATCGAGACACAAAATCTTTCTTATCTTCCCGAGATAACCCCCTCATGATGAACCAAAACGGAGCATCATCCATGGCGGCGGCTTACCACCACCGCCCACAAAACTGCGTCGTTTCAGAAGCACCGATACCTCTTCATTACATGAGAGACAGCTGGATACAACGAGAACGACTCCTCCATATGCTTCCCGGAAACCCAAATTTCTCTCTTCTTCCCGATGCTTCCGCTTCCAATTCAATGCACATGATGCAACAACAACAACAACAACAACAACCCATCGATCTCCCAAAAGACACTCTCGACGACAATGGTGGTGGAGTTGGCACTGGCGGCGACACCGGCGGCAGTGGTCCTGTGAAGAAAAGATCGACAACAAACCCTAAAACCCCACGAGCAAAAAAACCGAGAAAACCTCCAGGTGTACCCAAAGAAAACGGCGGCAACCACCATGGTCAAAGGTCAAAGGTTGTGAAGAGAAGTATGGATGTGGTGATAAACGGGATTGACATGGACATTTCTGGTATTCCTATACCTGTTTGTTCATGTACAGGGGCACCTCAGCAGTGTTACAGGTGGGGCTCCGGTGGGTGGCAGTCGGCCTGTTGCACCACCACCATATCGATGTATCCATTGCCGATGAGCACTAAAAGACGTGGTGCAAGAATTGCAGGGAGGAAGATGAGTAATGGCGCTTTCAAGAAAGTGTTGGAGAAATTAGCATCCGAAGGTTATAACTTTGCGAATGCGATTGATTTGAGGCTTCATTGGGCAAAACATGGAACTAACAAGTTTGTAACAATCAGATAGATGAGATGATGAGATGAGATCATGTGATGTGACTTTTTTAAGTTGTTTTGAAGAGGTGGTATACTTACTTGCCAATGGATATTTCAGTTTTTTTTTTTTTTTGGAGCTGTAGACATTTGGGGTTCCATTTTTATTTCAATTTATGCTTAAAAACAAAAGGATATGATATTTCTTGGTAACTTAACGCTAGATTTATGGTTCAAGTTTTTTGTTGTTTTAACTTATAATCACATTGAATGGATATTTTATTATCTCTTGTTCTTGCATTTTTTTTTAAAGTGTGGAGTCTTTTTGATCCAAAATGGGATCCCTTTCGAGATGCTGAGGTTGACTATATATAGTGGTTGGATCGAGAACAAAACAAAATTAAAGTGGCTGAATTTTTTTCAAAGAATTTTAAAAAATGTGAGGGGTAGTCCGGGCTCCCATCAAGGTAATTGATGGAAATTTAATTTGAGGCTAAATTTTTATTAAGAGAGTTGATATTCCGTTTACTAAAAAAATATTTTTGACTTTTGTACGTTTATCATGATTTCTTATCATTAATTACGGTATAAAAATCAAAATATTTGGTTTTTAGGTGGGCGAATCAAAACTATAAATGGATATTTGTAGGTATATTTGAAATCATTAGAAGGCCAAACATATGGTATACAAACAATATGCGAAGTCATAGATAATAATTTATGTTTCACAGAGTTACGTATGGAAAAACTATTGTGTAAAAATTAGTTCCTAATTAATATATAGTGTTTCAATCACTATTACAACATAGTTTATAAAATACTGTTAAAATGCTCTAAAAATTCCGATTTTGAGACGATTTCATGCACCTGAAATAAGGTTCAAAAAAAAAAAAAACTTAATTATTTTCTGCATCCTTATTTCAGGTGCATGAAATCGTCGACGATCTTTGTAAAATTAATTATTTCCGTTTCTTAAAATATATTTTTCTAAGAAAATTTAATATTTAATCCACTGAAACCAAAATATTTATTTAATTTAAAATTTTGGTTTATACAGGCAACGAAAATGTTTAACAGCTAAGTTTATGTTTTTCGGATGAAAGACGAAACAATTAATTAAAATTAATGTTACAGACTATTTACATAACTACATCATTTTAAGTATAAATTTCTTTAAAAAAGAACAGTTTTTAATCTTACATATAGGGCGTGTTCAACAAACTAACCAGTAGCGGGTGACGGGTAGCTGGTAGTTGGTTGTTGGTAGTGTTTTGTTAAACGTTACATAAGATAGCTTTTAGATTTGTAATGTTTTGTTTAAACTGAACGCTAAAAACTTTTAGTGCCAAATGAATGTTTTTGTTCAAAACGGAGCGTTTTGTCAAATACTAGAAGGTAGAAGTTCTTAAACGCTCTATGCCAAATACGTCTGTGTATTTTGAATTTGTAAAAATTTACAAGTTATGTATTTATGATAAATATACACTTACACTGTTACACATAACTCTTAAAAAATTTATACATTTACAGTTTTATACACATAATGGTTACAAATCTACATACATAAAATAACGTGATAATAATAAAACTTTGAAGCATGTCCTACATCTAAAGGCAATCTGTTAAAGCTTGTTTGACATATCGACTTTCAAATCTACATATATACTCTGAAGGAACGATCAAATCTAAACACATAAAACAATAAGTGAATAATAAGAATGTGGAGGTTTGGATGACGAAATTAACCAAGTTGAAGTTTGTTTGACCTCTCTGGAATATTTTTTTTCCCATATGAAAAAGAACATCAAATAACTAAAGCATAGAAGAAAGAAACAAATGATCAATTAATAAAGTACCTCAAAAGTAGCAGATTTATCTTGACGTCCAATATGTTAGAAAATCAGGGTATAGATATACTTAAATCAATGAGAGTTGTGAAACATTTTCAGATTAAAATATTTCAAGGGTACACTTAAAATCTCTAATCGGATGAAACTCATTGTTTTCTAGAATAAAGAATGAAGAAGACATTATGAAAATCTGTACCCAAAAATGATTTTCGAAATTGATCATATAAGAAGAACTGACTTCCTGTCTTAAAATTGTCATATGGTAGTTACAAGAAAACAACTTCTTGTCCCAAATCTGTCACATTACCTGTCACAAACTAACATAAAACCGGGTCTATTATAGATCACAAAACGGGTTGTATTTATAGAAAATACGGATTTATGTGGCATTTTTTATATAACAACATAACTCATATAAAAAATTTCACCCTAGCTAGGGGCTCTGCCCCTTGGACCCCGCTCCCAGGGGCGCTGCACCTGGACCCCTGTCAGTTCAGGGGCTTCGCCCATAAATAACAGTATACTTTCAACAAAGACAAAATTAAACAAATATGCATTCAGCACCATACAAATTTGTTCAATATTGTCAAAATGACATTGATCAATAATTAACACCGTTACATTAAATAATATTAGTGATATAAAATCACCATACAATACATCTATATAAACACTTCAACACAAATGTATGGTCGATAATGATTAGTAGATGAAAGTATAAACAAGCAAACTTGGGGTAGTAGATGGAAATGAAAGTTTAAAAAAATTGTAAAACATATTCATATTGAAATAGCTTTATATAAAGGATAGGAAGCGCATGCAAAAAACCACTATAAATTTTTGTTCAAATCTAATCAAAGTGTATTACATAGCCAATTAGATGATGGGAACCGGAGCTTATAAATTTTAAAACATGCACCATTTAGGTTGGAGGAAGCGGTAACACTCTTAGCACCTTGGCACATCAGATTTTTAAATGTCACTTTATTTTTTTCCATTTAACATTTAATCTTAGCATTTGGGGTAGCGAATCCCACTCCTTTCAGTGTTATAATTAAGTTTCTATATTAGGAAGCGAATCTCTAAACACAAAACAAACTAAAATCTTTATATATCTAAACGAATGACATAAGAATAAAACAACTTTCTTAACAAATAAACTTCAGTTGAGAAAGCAGTTATATTTTGATCTTCAGATCTAAATTGACTTTGCATACTTAGTAAAAGAAAATTTCCGAAAAAATCATAATATTTTGTGTCTGTTTACGAAATAATTAATTTTTTTTATAAAAGAGTTCTAAAAACCGGTAAAATGTTGCATTTTGATTATTTTTTTCCGGTTCAGCTGCTAACAAATTAATTTGATTTTATTTGGTACATTGGCACAAAATATTAAGACTTTTATTTTTGCAAAACCTTTATTTTTATTTTTATTATTTTATTGAAAATGCAAATAAATATACTATTTTTAGAATTTGTTATTATTAATGTTATAAAATAAATGCATATATAAATATATTTTAAATACATATTTTGACATATAAAAACGTATTATTATACCATATTTTGTTAAATATATATCTGTGTTATGACACAGGCGTTAGTTTTGAAAAAAAAAATAGATGAGATTTTGTACCATTAGCTGTAAACAATTTTGTTTTTTTGAACATGAAAAAATAAAGAAACCATTATGATTGTCGGAAATACTAGGTCTCCTAGCAACACCAAAACATAGGAAAAATTAAGAGTTTTCATATAATGAGTACCTAGATTTACTATTTGTATTTGTTATTATTATTTATATTTTATATTTATAAGATAAAGATATCTTATTATATGTAAAGATATATTATTATAATTTGATAATTCTAAATTGGAATTATTATTACTTAGTAAGTATTAAGTATAAATATAAGTATCTATCTAAATGAGTATATAATGTAGTTTTTTTATTTTTTTTATATGAAATATTTGAAAAGATATGGATAAAATATTATTTTCTTATTTTTTGCTTTTATCTTCGAATTTCATTTACCAAGCAAAAAGTTTCTTAAAATTAATAAGACTCTATTTATATTTATAATTATATTGAATATATTGAAAGTTTATTTAGAATCCCCTACATTATGGATTCTTAGTCAAAATAGAATTTATATTTTATAGATTTTCATTATATATGAGGAGAAGAGTATATATTTTTTTGGATTTGCCTAATTACACCAAAATAAGAATTTCATCTTTTATCTTGTTAATAGAGGTTTCTTGAGCAATAATCATGAATATTGAAAAAGTGACGGATTTTCTATGACTTTTGATTTTTTATATAATTAGATCTTATGTCAACAAAGAAAACCCCATTAATCTAATTTTAACTTGGATTCCGATTTCGAATTATTCATGGACTGGGATGGCGGAACCAACCAGAAACCAGTTCATCTATTCGGAAAAGTTACAAACTAATGATATAACTGAAATAGAAATTGAAAGAGCAAATATTCGCCCTCAAACACTTTATTTTTTGGATTGAAAAATTTGGGTCAATCCAATACAATAAAGAGTAAAACAAATGAAAGATTCGTTTTAACATTCTCAAATATATAAATATAAGAAAAAAATAGTTATGTTATTTAATATATTTAGTTATCTATACAAACAATGTATACAAATTCATAATAGATTAAATGAAATCCATGATTCATTATATTAATTATTAGATACATGTATAACTTCATTCAAATTAATGTATATCTTCATTCAAATTATATTCTATCTGAATTGAATCCAAAATGTTTAATTTGAATTCATTTTATTCGTGATGAGCTGAATGAGAAGAAACTCTCACTTCGAGTAGTAGAGATTGAATTTTAAACAAACCATCAACTATAAACCCCAAAGAATCAGATTATATAATAATTTATGCGTAAAAAATACGTATAAATAGAATAAATACATATGAAAATCATAGTTATATATTTTTATACCTTATAAAACATTTTTAAAGTTCTTTTTTCATTTAAACCTATCTAACCGTTGTTGAGGAAAGAACTGAGTGATGATAGAAAATATCCGGAATAAAAGTTCTTTAGTGGATCTTTAACAAATTAACAATAAATAAGATACAGAATGAAGAACAGTTCAATGGAAATTATAAGAACAACAATTACACCAAGTAATAAAAACTTATTTTGTATCTTATCTAAGCTTGCTTGCAAGAATTGAAGTTAATGAATGATGAACAACAAAAGTGTAATCAGGGCAACTTGTATTACTGATAATGTGAAGGATACAAGACACACTTTTGAACAACTCCTAACCCCTCTGTTTACAAACTAAACAGGTACAACAAACATACCAAGTCATGTTTAAGTATGGTGGACAAACGACCATACTCAACATGCTTAATTGACACGATAAATACAAAATATTTAATTAGATAAAGTAACCAAAAGTACGTTTCTTCGGTGTAGAGAATATCAACGATAAATCTTCAAAACACTTAAGGTCGGGAGTGTCTTTACATCAATCTTCATCATCATTTTCACACAAGACCACACAATATTCATATCATCAAAAACTTATCTTTACATGTATAAAAATGTTTAAATAAAAAACTAACTATCCTAGACTATTACAATGAAATGGCCTAAGAAAATAGTGATAGTACACTCAACTTGAAGGATCAAGCTTAGGATAACTAAGATAAATAAAAAAACTACAACACGTTTTATAATAGTAAAACTCGTGGATTCACCAACATTATGTTGAATTTTCAAAACCACATGTATTCTCAGGAGAATGAGCCTGAATGAAGAGGGAAGTAACCCTAGTGATGTAGCTTGAAGTCTACGTGCCTTACTATTGTACTTTGCTTTTGTATTATATCTATACCTCGAACAACTTTGTAACATATTTTATTTAATGAATAAAAAGTGAAGCTGTATGATATATCAATGTATTATTCAATGTATGTCAATGGCCTAAAATCCAACATCCTAATGTCGCACAACCTGACATTTCTACCACCGACCGAGGGTGTGACAACACGCCTATCTGTGATTGAGTGCAGTGACTTTGAACATTGGGATGATCCCTGAGGCGAATACATATAGGTATGTAAGGTAGTATGATCCCATACTACTGGAAGCACATGATCCATATGAGGTCCAGGAAAAGTCCCAGGGGCGTTGAGGAGCTGGTAGATAAGTGTATAACCTATGATAACTATGGCCTAATTTTGACCCTTTCCTTTGTATGTTTTCAGTATGGTGATGACCGGGGGTTCATGTTCGGGTGCAAAAGATCCGGAGAGACCAGGTCTAAGTGATGAGGAAATCCGTGGAATTATTACTGTCGAGGTGTCTGTTGCTATCAAAGAGACGATTCTAGAGATGTTTGGGTATATTAAGACCATGATGGTCACCGTGTTCGACGAGTGATGCCACCATCACTAAGGGTGCCGGTTCCGCAACCACTGCAGTCGTCGCTGTTGCATAACTTCAGGGAGGTGGGTCGATGTAGTATCGGAAGTTCTGTAACACGAAGCCCTAAAAGTTTAATGGAGTAAAGGACCCGATTTTTTCTATGAGGCAGATCTGTGATGTGGAGGGATGTTTCTATACATGTTCTTTTCCGAAGAACCTGAGGGACAAATTTGCAATGAACCTTCTACGCACTAGAGCGAAGGACTGGTGGAAGTTTGCGAATCAGACCTTTTTGTCCCGTGGAGCGTACCACAATGACTTGGGAGAAGTTTTTGGAGATATTTCAGATATAGTATGTCCCACTTGTGGAGAGGGAGAGACTGGATTAGGAGTGTTTGTCTATGCAGACGACAGAGTCGATGACGGAGGTCATCATGATGTTTCATGAGAGGGCCCTATTTTTACCCGAGTACGCATCCTCGGAGCAGGTGTAAATGACTCGTTACTTGAGTATATTCAAGAATGAGATTATGATATTGCCATATTTATACCTATTTTTAGGCAATATTTAAGTACATTTTTATTAAAAGTTGGTAATTTGTTTAGAATAATGGTACTTATGAGCTTAAATGTTATTTACAGCAAAAAATAAGACATTTTGAAGAAAAGGGACTGAAAGCGTTAAAGAAATCAACTTTGGGAATTAAAAGAGTAAAAGTGAAGAAAATCTGGAAAAAGATTATTCACGACGTGAGACTTAAAGGATTCACGACGTGAATCGTTGGTTCTAGAAGATATGTACGCGGGTGAAGGAATCCTTGACTGGCACGGTTATCTACAACTCACGACGTGAATTTCTTACTATTCACGACGTGAATGTATAGATATCAGCAACTATATAAATCCTTGACCATTACGAATAGAGGCACCTTTAGGCAGAAGGAAGGAGTTCCAGAAGACGATTTGGAGCGAAAGAAAGGTTCTGGAAGAAGGTTTTCAACATCAAAAAGAATAAAGGTCTATATTTTGGTTAAATTAGAACATGTCTTCTATTATTTTTAGCTGTGTGGATTTAGTTACTAGGATGAGCAGTTGAATCTAGCTACTCTTGTTTAGCTAGATGAAGCTTCAACCTTATGAATAGTTCAATGTTTATGGATTAAGTTAGTTGGTAAAAACTGCTTGTGTTTGATTTGTATAACCTAGCATGCTATTATTTGTTTATCTAATTGCTTGATTGCATATTCTGTGTAGCTTAGTGACCATTAAACTGCATGAACTTGTTTACCTAATGATTTAGTGAACATTGAATTGTTAGAGCTAGGATTGACCAATCTTAGTTAGTAATTAGAATAAATAAAGCTTAGCTGTGCTAGAGAACGTGTATTGTGATCATAATTGCGTTTATATAACAAATCTTACATAGCATATTTACATTCATAATTAGTTCTGTGTTTAATTATGTGTGAACATACATGGTTTGACATGAATTAGTTAATTATTGGTAAAGTTAGAACTAAATTACTAATACAACTAAAAAAACCAACTTAATAATCCGTAATCATTAGCTAGCCATAAGGGAGAAGTGGATTCAAAACTAAATAAGAGTGTGTTTTTATTTATTGAATTTGACTTAAGTTCATCTGATCTTGTAAAACCAGATAAAACCCCTTTTAAACTTGTTAATAATTAGGTTAATTTAATAGTAAGTAAATTAATTAGTAACACCGTTCCCTGTGATCGACACCCGACTTACCCAAGCTATACTGTAATCTGACTAGGTACACTGCCTATAAGTGCATAGTTAGTTAAGTTTGTTAGGTTATAAATATTAAAATTAGTGAGTACTTTTGTGCACATCAAGTTTTTGGCGCCGTTGCCAGGGAACGACTTAGATTATTAGTTTATTTAGTTGCATTTGATTAATCGACCCCTTTTTGTGGAATAAAATCTGCAAAAAGGTTAATTGGTTATTTATTTTTGCTAGCTTAGCTTAGTTTATTTTTTTCTGTCACAGAGTTCACGACGTGAGTTTTAATAAACTCATGACGTGAAAGCTGAGATTTCAGTTTTAAGTTTTTCTTATTTTAGTCCAGTTTTACGTTTTTAGTTTAGCAAGTTGCAGGAGTTCATGACCAGAGGATTAAACACACCCTTGGTGCCACCACTTGAAGATCCCGAGTCTGCAATTCACAAGAAAAAGATGCCCTTGCATGAATTGAAGTCAGCTTTTTCAAGGAAGTCGGGAAAGAAGACAGGAGAGTCAAGTTCATCCGCGAGGCACAAGAGCAATATTGAGCACTTGGATCAAACACCCGTCCAAACCGAGTCCGAATACGATACCGAGCCGGAATTTGAAGAACACATGAGCGAACCCGAGAACGAGCCAAGGAACAAGATGTCAGCAATTGAAGAAATGTCCATGGGAGCTTACAAGAAGTGGATTTGAGAAGATGTGGGTCCCGGTTTAGTCCAACCCGCAATACCTGCCACTGCCACATTCGAGCTGAAGGGACACATATTGACCGCACTGAAGGACATCCCATTTTTCGGGAAAGATCATGAGGATGCTTTTAAGCATCTAGATGAAGTCAATGACATTGCGGACTACTTCAATGTCCCAAATGTCAACAGAAACACAGTCTTGCTTAGGATGCTTCCCATCACTTTCAAAGGAGCTGCTAAGGAGTGGTTAAAAGCACTCCCACCGGGTACAATCACCACTTGGGCTCAAATGCGTGAGCAATTCCTGGACCAGTTTAGCCCGCCATCCAAGATAGCCAAACTCAAGAAGGCAATAGCCAACTTTGAGCAACAGCCGGGGGAGTCACTATACGAAGCATGGGAGCGGTACAAGGGCTTGCTCAAAAATTGCCCTCAGCATGACCTAAATGTGCAGAAAGAGATGTCAATCTTTTATGATGGGGTCAACGTGATGACAAGACAACTCCTTGATTCTCAAGGACCTTTGACAAAGAAAAATCCAAGGGAGGTCAAGGAGTTAATTGAAGAATTCGCGAAGCATTCTCGCGAATACCACAACCCGAGGCAAGAAGGAATCAAAGGCGGAGGAGGGGCCCAAACTGAAGAAATAGCAGCGGTCATGGCCATGCTGAATAATATGGACCGCAGGATAACACAGATGGACCAGTCGATACATGCCATAAGAGTGGGTTGCGAGAGATGCAACAGTCCACACTTGAACAAGGACTGCAATGTAGATGAGTATGGGAACAGAAAAGTTCAAGTGTGCTATTCTAGTGGGGATAAGTTTGATGAGGACTGGAGGAAACCGAAGAAGGAGTGGATGCCATATGAAGAGTATAAGAAGCAAAAAGAAGAGAAGTATAGGCAGACAGGTCGAGGCCTTTATCAAAAGGAGCAGCCACCAGCCGAGAAGAAACCCGACCTAGAGGCCATTTTAATGCAGTTTATGGAAGCTTCGGAAAAGAGACACGATGCCACTGATTCTGCCATTCTGGAACAACAAACTTTGATAAAGAATCAACAAGCCTCTATCCATAACCTTGAAGTACAATTTGGTCAACTAGCCACTCTAGTTCATGAGAAGTTATCCCCGAAAAATACCGAAACGAAGACCCAATCTCATGTAATGGCCATAGACACCGAAGAAGAAGCCATCTCTGAGTTCCTGGAGGCATTGGAAGAAGAACCACAACAGCCCGATCCAAAGATGAAGAAGATCAAGCTCGAAAATCATGAAGCTGTTGAGTTCCAGAATTCATGATGTGAACCTTATATGTTCACGACGTGGGCCCGTCATGAACAGAAAAATTATGTATTTGTTTTTGTTTATCATCTGCCTTTGCCTTTTCCTTCCCAAGCTACCCTTAGTCCACTGGAGAGAGAGCATAGAGAGTTTGTCAAGCATGTGAAGGGGATCCCGATTAATACTCCCTTTGTCGAGTCCTTATCCAAAGCTCCCGAGAACCAGAAATTACTGCAAGATTTGATAGACACTCGAAGGCAATTAAAGAAGCAGTCTACAGTGATTCTAAGTGAACAAACTTCAAAAGTTGTGTTGGGAGAAACACCAGAAAAGATGGGGGATCCTGGACGCCTCACTCTTCCATGTGAGTTTGGGAATAAAATGAAGGTTAATGCTTTAGCTGATTCTGGGGCTAGCATTAATTTGATGCCTTTTTCATTTTATCAAAAATTGGAGATTCAGAAAATAAAGGCTACAAAAATGAAGATTCACATGGCAAATCGTTCAGTGACACGACCCCGGGGCATGGTGGAGGATATTTTGGTAAAAATTGGAACATTTGTTTTTCCAATAGATTTTGTAGTAATGGATATGAAGGAAGATCCCGATGTTCCAATTATCCTTGGCCGTTCATTGCTTAACACTGCTGGAGCTCTTGTTGATATCCGCGAGTCTAAGCTCACCTTGAGAGTTGGAGATGAAAAAGAAGTTTTTGGGATAGAAGATGGCTTCCCAAAGGAACATGTTCAAGAAGAAGTGTTCGCAATTAACAAAGACAATGAACTAGAAGAACTGGAGAAGCTTATGGAAGAAGAGATCAAGGCAGTTCATCGAGTCAAAAGAACAAAACCGAGGGCATTTGTTCCATTTTTGATTGAAGTCATAGCTTACAAAAGTCCACCTTCTTGGGTGAGAAAATAGGATGAGGAGATGACAAGTGATGAAGAGGAGGTCACTTCAAGAGTGACAAAGCCGGTGGTGAAAGAGGAGGAGGATGCGATGAGGTGCAAGGAAGAAACTAAGGGCACAAAACGCAAGCTTGAAGAAGAGGTGAAAGTTAAAAAAGAAAATTCAAAGAAGGCATACAAAAGGCAAGTTCAAGATTACAAGAGGAGATTCAAGGAACAAAAGATCCTAGTGGTGGATTCTTCCGAGGACTCAACGTAGGAGGCACGGAGTCCAGCTCAAGACTCCAAGAAAAAGAAGCGCTTCTCGGGAGGCAACCCGAGTTTGGTTTGCAAAATTTTTCTTTTTCTTTTTGCATTTTAGTTTTAAAAACTTAGATCAAGTCATCCAACTCTATTAGAACATAATGTAGGGACCTTAAAACGGAAGTAGTAATAATTGAGAACTTAGTTCAGAGTCAAAAATTGATTTTTCTCTTCCAGACTTAATTCACGACGCGAATAGTTAGCCGTTCACGACGTGAATTGTGAATGAACTGGACACATAATCCATGATATGGCTTAGCCCATTGAACCAGTAAGCCTAAGATCAGTCCGTGAGTACATGGCCCAAACTTCAGCCCAGACACTATTCACGACGTGAATCTTACCGAATTCACGACGTGAATTTTCAAAAGTACGAGACCACAGAATAAACCCCTAGAAACCAGTTCACCCTTCAATTGTTTATTCTTCACGAAGTGGAAGCTGAAATTGGCCCCCCCCCCCTTGGTCCCCATTGCTGCGATTTTAGCCGACAAATCCACTAATCTTCCTTGTGCTTACGTAATACTTCCAACAAAGGTAATAATTATTGGTTATAAAGTTTAATTTCTGCCCTAATAGATGAACTTAGGGTTAGGGTTTGTTAATTGAGTGAAATGACGAGATTAATTCGTTAAAATAACCTTTGAATGTTCATGCTAAGTATTTGAAAGTAGTATAGGAGTAGAACCCATGGATATTTTGACAGGATTTTTTCCCCGATTGCTACGATTCTGCCTTCTGGGTTCGCGAATTCACGACGTGAATCTTCCAGGATTCACGACATGAATTCTGGGGCTGAACAGAATTCATGTTCCTCTATGTTTAATTTGTGGATATTTGTTTTGGCTGTTTTTTTCCCTTGTTTTTGCAGGAATGGCTCCAAGAAGAGAAGTTCCAGCTGGGGTTGCGGGTTTGCACCTGTTTTACAATTTTCCCGCAACAACGGCCCGTGATGTTTTTACCCGTTGGAACAACAGATTGGGGTGGCTTTACAACATGGAAATTGCAGTTGCTCCAACAGTCAATTGGACAAGATTAAGGGAAGTAGGGCTTGTAGACCGGGTGGGCCCGTTCTGCACAAAGATATTCATTGGAGATGGGTATTCGTTTACCTGTTATGGTTGGCAGAATCTGTTCCGGGTGCAAGAGCGGGTCTACAAGGAGTTTTGTGTCGAGTTTTTCGCAACGGTGACATTTCAGGAAACGGTTCAAGATCCACATTGGCCACAGGTGTTGGTATTTAGATTGGGGGGTGAGTACCAGGAGTGCAGCCTGGTTGAGTTTGCTTGGAGAGCAGGACTGTATGATCGACAGGAGGCTATGACTCCCGAGTTTGGCATGTTTTTGAGTGGGGCTGCTAGAGGATATGCGGAGGGTGTCACGAGGTATTCTTTTTGGCATAACATTGCCTCCGGGATGTTTAATTCCGAAGTATCTCCCGAGAGCAGTATTCGGTCCCCGATCCATCGTTTACTCCACCGGTTCATCACCTTTTCCATCAACCATAAGAGGCATGGCGACAAAGTGACTAAGCAGAACTTATTTTTCTTATGGTGCATCTTACAGCCTGGTGTCTGTTGCAACATCCTGTATTTTCTAGCCCGTTTTCTGGCCGGGTTTTCCGCGAGTTCGCGCCCTGGGAGCCCCATTTGTGGGGGGCATTTTGTTACTCGTTTGTCCCATTCTTATCATTTGGTTGTTCCCGATATTACTAGATCCATGACGTGTGTGGACGAGCATGACTTTGGTATGGGATATTTGGAAACTATGCGGGTGGTTAGAAATTTTGGATTGCATTGGGGCATAGTTCCATCAGATGTTGAGAGTGATGATGAGGATGATTAGCCAGACGATCAACCTGCGCCAGAGCCGAGACCGAGGCGCAGGAACGTGAGAGGAAGGGGAGACCGCAGCCAGCCGATACACCCACCTGCTTCCATGGTTGGTGCGCCTTTTGGGAGTGATATGGCTGGTTACTTTGACCAGTTATCGTTGAGTGTGAATTGGATAGGGGGCACGATGGAGAATGTTGTCCGGCATCTTGGGGTGGAGCAGCCGCCTCATTTAGGGTATCATTACCCGATTTGCCCACGATGGTCAGAGTATGGTGGTCGTGGAGGTGATGGAGCTGGTACCAATGGAGCGCATGATAATGAGGAGGATGATTGATCGTTATTTATTTTGTTTGATTTGTTTTTAGTTTGTTTTTATGGGATTGTAAGAACTACTTTGAATATTATGTTACTTTTATTCTTCGTTGTTGATTGTTTCTCAGAAATTGCTAAGGAGCGCCTTGAGAGGATAGCGAGTTATGAATGCGTACGTTTTTAGCCGGGAGTGTTTAATGCCGAGAGTCGAGACCCATATTTTCAAAATAAGTGTGGGGTGAGTTAAGAGAGTGGAGCGTTAGCGAAAGAGTCATAAACTGATGACTTTGGAAGAGTCTTAATACATTAAGACATTAGAAGAACAATTGGGCAATGTTTTCTGCTTGTCCAGGTTTCACGACGTGAACTTTTATTATTCACGTTGTGAGTGAGTTATCAGGAGGTTCTCAGAATACGCTCAGTTTCGATCTCACGTCGTGAATTGTTTCACACTCACGTCGTGAATATTAGATTTTTACAAGATTCAAGGCCCTTGACATTTTAGTCTTTTATGGGTTGATGCTATTCTTCTTGTCAATATATTCAAGATTATTTTGGCTCATTTTTTTACCACCATACAATGTGGCGTATGCTTTCCCACATTGGTCATTCTAATTTTGGAGACTTACACCATATTTGAAGACGATTGAAGGCTCAATTTCGTATTTTGCCGGTACACTCATTATTTCGCGAGTTCAAGAACCAAGTTTCTATTTTTGGAGTCCATATTCAAGATGCACGTTTTCCACACTTTTGGAGATGTTCACGCCACTATCCCAGGGGAGTCTGTTCCTTTTTCTCCCTTTTCTTTAAGTTTCTTTAATTTTGATGCATACAATGAGGACATTGTATGAAATAAGTGTGGGGTAGGGGTAGAAAAAGTAAATTGCTAGATAATCATAGAATTTGATAGTAAAAATTGAAAATTTTTGAAATTGAAATCTTTAATAATTAAATCTAGTAATAATAATTTGAATTATAATTGCTAGTGTTATGTGGGATGATCCGGTAAAAGTTCAAATGTTTAGTTGAGTCAATACACGTTATAATGCATTTGTGGCCTCCCTTATTTTAGTGAAATCATGGAACAAAAACATAACCCCGCTTGGTTTGAGGGATGCAATATGTTTAGCAGCCTAAACCTGAAATGTATCCAGGAAAATTTTTCATTAACCGATAAAGGTTGAGGTTGAGCGCCTCTGCTTAAGCATGTAGGTTTTAAGTGAAAAAAGAGAGGTACATGTTAAAAAAAAAAGAGAGAGAATTACGAGAAAAGTTTGAAGAATTTTGGAGCAAATAAAGTGAAGATCAAAAGATCAAAATTCCAAGAAATTCAAAAGTTGAAGATACCAGAAATCAAATAAGGTGGTGAATGCGAAGAAATCAAAGATCAAATGTCAAGGAAATGAAGAATTCCAAAAAAGCTACATAGTGGTATCAATGATTTTAATTCTAGATTATGTATGCTTAGGTTTCTCAACTAAAAATACCTTGAGGATAAGGAGGTTTTCTGCGGATGGATTCGGAGGGTTGCATAAAATGAGCATTGTTCAGAAAAAGTGGGCGAATGTTTATGAAGATTGTGAGTATTTAAAGTATGGGGGGGGGGTACTTTAGGAAAATTTTAGACAAAAATGCATGCGTTGAGGTCTTGGCGTAATGGCTGAGCTAGAGTCGTATTGTTCTATGTGATGTTAGTAATCAAGGGTTAAGTTTAAATTTGCTTGAGGGCAAGCAAAGTCTAAGTGTGGGGTATTTTGATATTGCCATATTTATACCTATTTTTAGGCAATATTTAAGTACATTTTTATTAAAAGTTGGTAATTTGTTTAGAATAATGGTACTTATGAGCTTAAATGTTATTTACAGCCAAAAAAAGACATTTTGAAGAAAAGGGACTGAAAGCGTTAAAGAAATCAACTTTGGGAATTAAAAGAGTAAAAGTGAAGAAAATCTGGAAAAAGATTATTCACGACGTGAGACTTGAAGGATTCACGACGTGAATCGTTGGTTCTATAAGATATGTACGCGGGTGAAGGAATCCTTGACGGGCACGGTTATCTACAACTCACGACGTGAAGTTCTTACTATTCACGACGTGAATTTATAGATATCAGCAACTATATAAATCCTTGACCATTACGAATAGAGGCACCTTTGGGCAGAAGGAAGGAGTTCCAGAAGACGATTTGGAGCGAAAGAAAGGTTCTGGAAGAAGGTTTTCAACATCAAAAAGAATAAAGGTCTATATTTTGGTTAAATTAGAACATGTCTTCTATTATTTTTAGCTGTGTGGATTTAGTTACTAGGATGAGCAGTTGAATCTAGCTACTCTTGTTTAGCTAGATGAAGCTTCAACTTTATGAATAGTTCAATGTTTATGGATTAAGTTAGTTGGTAAAAACTGCTTGTGTTTGATTTGTATAACCTAGCATGCTATTATTTGTTTATCTAATTGCTTGATTGCATATTCTGTGTAGCTTAGTGACCATTAAACTGCATGAACTTGTTTACCTAATGATTTAGTGAACATTGAATTGTTAGAGCTAGGATTGACCAATCTTAGTTAGTAATTAGAATAAATAAAGCTTAGCTGTGCTAGAGAACGTGTATTGTGATCATAATTGCGTTTATATAACAAATCTTACATAGCATATTTACATTCATAATTAGTTCTGTGTTTAATTATGTGTGAACATACATGGTTTGACATGAATTAGTTAATTATTGGTAAAGTTAGAACTAAATTACTAATACAACTAAAAAAACCAACTTAATAATCCGTAATCATTAGCTAGCCATAAGGGAGAAGTGGATTCAAAACTAAATAAGAGTGTGTTTTTATTTATTGAATTTGACTTAAGTTCATCTGATCTTGTAAAACCAGATAAAACCCCTTTTAAACTTGTTAATAATTAGGTTAATTTAATAGTAAGTAAATTAATTAGTAACACCGTTCCCTGTGATCGACACCCAACTTACCCAAGCTATACTGTAATCTGACTAGGTACACTTCCTATAAGTGCATAGTTAGTTAAGTTTGTTAGGTTATAAATATTAAAATTAGTGAGTTCTTTTGTGCACATCAAGGGAGTTCGTGGGAAAAAACTAGTATTAAACTTGGGCTGAGGTATAGTCAAATTTTAGGAAGAGGGAGATCGAGATAGAGAACTAAAAGATGGAGAAGAGGCCAGTCCTAGATCAGTCGCAGCCAGAGACCAAGCGGTTCAAGATCACAGATTAGAGATAAGGAGTAGTAGAGTAGAGGGACTTTGGGAAGTGTGGGAAGTGTCATGATGGATTATGTAACACCCATTTTCCAGAATAGATCAATTGAGGGTTTAGAAGGATCAAAGGTAACGTTTTTTGAAAAAAACCCTTGTGTCACGATGTGATGAATGGAGAATGACGATGTGACATGCCAATTGGATGAACGCATATCTAGGATAGTTGTCACGACATGACGGAAGGAATGTCACGATGTAACCATGAATTGCATCCCAAGCCCATGATCTTTTAGGGTTTCTTCCATATTTATGCCCTTAAACTAAATGTTTAGGGCATCCTCTTCAGCCTCCAACCCGTTCAACAAAACCCTAACATCTATTTTTTAGTTCTTGAGCTTTTGATGGTGTTTTTGGTGCCTTTATAGAGAAGGAATCATCCTTGGTGCATAGATACAGATTGCAAATCTAGAACTTTATGAGTATTCAAGATCCAATCTTTATGATTCTATGTTGCTAGATTTAGATTATTATGCATTATTCTCCATGTTTAGACTAGTTGGAGTGTTGGGATTCAATAAAGTTGGAAACCTTATGGATCCTTAGTGTCCCATTAGGGTTACATGTGTTAGATTTGAAGTTTGGTGGAGTTTTGAACTCATGCACGAGGTTTTGACCTTTTTTTTCATCATTTGTGACCTAACTTGAGTTCAAGACTTGTATAGGGCATGTATGTCTATAAAACATCAATTTTTATGATCCTTTGGGTGTAAGAAAGCCTTCTAGAGGAGATGAGTGTATAACTTAATATATTAAGAGCTTAATCCATTAAGCTATCCAAGACCAATTCCCACAACCTGAAAATATTCTCGACATGTCATGGTGTTTGAGGATATCGCAATTGTTTTGTTTGGATGTTCCCACGATGTGGCCAAGAGTCCCCTACGTCGTGATGAGGGTTTGAATGTTGACCATTGACTCTTTTGAGAAGTTTGAATTTGGGTCAAACTTAAAGGAATTGGGTTATTAATTAAGGTTCTACCTTGTTTGGTGTTATTTGGTTCGTGGGAGCAATCAATGCAAGTATTGAGCGTGTTTCTGTGTTTCCATGGGTCTTCGATTCAAGTGAGTTTTCTCACTATATTACCTATATCATAGTAGGATGCATGCTAGACTAGACGAGTCTTAGTAGATGATGGTTGTTATGATTATTTACTGAGTTGCTAATAACTCCAGGACCGCTGATAGTCCAAGTGTTGCTGATAACCCATAATTGTGCATATTGACATATGGGTAATGGTAAGTTGGTTAGAGTACCAGGAGGTCGGTATTCGTCTAGTTGAATGTTCTATGGGTTGTATGTAGACATGTAGGATAGCCTGAGAACTCTTGATCTAGGATTTATTTCATGTTCCTTGTTTGGTTGTGGCTCTAGAGGGGGATCACATGTTCGACTGTCTATCTCAACTATGATTACATGTAGTTATGCATTTAATAGTGGTCTGCTAATGTAAGTCCCAAATTTTGCTTGATGTATCAATCAGATCCAATTGATGGTGTTGAATCCTAATCAATTGGATGATGAAAGATCAAATATGGAAGAAGGAGAAGAAGAAGAAGATGAATATATGATGTATTCAATAATGAGATTGATGCTCCATACATATGAGATTCTTACACACACATACTCTTCTTCTCTCTCACTTTCTCTCTCTAGAACACCTTGATTTACACACACTTAGCCCCCTTTTCTTATGACTCTACTGACACTATATATATTGGGAACAATGACTACAAACACATTTACAACCGTAAACGTGTTTACATCTGCAAACGAGTTTGCAGCCACAAACACACCCAACCGCAAACACCACTTGAACCATAAACCCAAGGCTGTTTTCGATACTAGACCAAAAACTATTAAAGCCTAGAAAAGTAAAGTATAAACCATATTTTAGACCCAAAAAAAAAAAATTTGTTGCTAAAAAGGGAAAACCCTGTGTTTCAATGACCTGGGTTCCAAAATCTAACTAATCTTGCGCATCGTGTAGGAACAACTACAGAGGAATGTCGCCAGACCCTGGTATGTTGACAGTGGTTATTCCAGGCACATGACAGGAGACATCGCCCAGCTGCATGACATTCAAAATTTCAATGGGGGTTATGTTTCCTTCGCGGGAGGAGAAGGAGGGAAGATAACACAGAAAGGAACTGTTACAAATGGAGTGTTGAGTTTTGAGAACGTTAATTACATGGGATAATGGCATAAAAACCCTCAAATTTGCACAAAATTGACGGATTTGCCCACAGTTCAAATGTAGGTCCATTTTTGCCCTAAACTTGCATTTAATGTGTCGTTTTTGCCAAGTAGCCGGTTTCCCTTTAATCAACCGGTTACCGCTTGCTTAGGTGGAAGGCTCATTAACGTCGTTTGGCAAAAAAATCCAATTTCGTTACATACGTTAACCTGTCGCATCTCATTTCCCTCTATAACCCAATCACTCTTCACCTTTTCCCATTTCATCGACTGTATACACAGAGAAAAAAAAGGGTTTTCTTGGAGACGATTAGCGTAAAAATTTCTTCAAAAGGTAAGGTTTTTACAGGTTGACTGAAATTACGTTCACATTCAACATTTCTTGAAATGTGTTCCTAAAGTTAGTGTGTTGATGTAGCTGGGTGTAATGGCTTCGTCAGATGAAGGGTACGCTGACTCCTTTGCTGACATACATGAGCCCATTTGCTGGCTTGAGTGAAATGGATTTTGAACTCCATGACATTTACATGGACCACGAACCAGAGGAAGAATTTGTGTTCTCACTCAATAAATGTAAGGATATCTTCCTAAATGTTCTATTAAGTGATGAAAACCTACGAAATTCTAGTATGATAGTTGAAATCAGAGCACAAGTGTACGATGCTACTGATTGGCAGAGTGATGAAGATGAACATGAGGTATTGAAAAACAACTATAGAATTCATGACCCAACCATCAAGTTGGACAAGATGGTACCAAAGCTTGGTGACATCTTTGAATCCCCTGCCCAACTGAAGTTTTGTGTCACCAATTATGCAGTGTCACATGGCTATAGAATATACTTTAAAAAATGTGATAGTAAAAGAATTGTAGCAAGATGTGGCAATAGGAAGGAAGAGAATAAAAGCCCTTTCAGAATTTGTGCTGCATGGATGTACAAAGAGAGATCTTTTCAGATCAAAGCTATGAATGGTGACCATAAATGTTCTAGGCAGTTTAAGTTTGGATCCATTGTGTCCCCTGAATGGATTGGAAGACATTATGTGACTGAAATTGCAAATAAGCCAAAGATGAAACTTCAGGAAATGATTGATGACATCAGACAAAGGTATAGGTGTGTGGTATCAATAGGACACGTTAGAAGGGAAAGGAAATGGGCCAAAAATTTAATAGAAGGTAAACTCACTGAGCATTATGCAAGGATATGGGATTATGCCCATGAATTGTTAAGGTCAAACCCGGGGTCCACATGTCAAGTTGGTGTAACAACCAATCTAGGTGGAAAGAATTATTTTCACAGGTTTTACGTTTGTTTCAAAGCATTAAATGATATCTGGAAAAGAGGATGTAGGAGAGTAATTGGGCTTGATGGGTGCTTTCTAAAGGGGCAGGTGAAGGGCGAACTGCTAATAGCCATTGGTAGAGATGCCAACAACCAGGTTTATCCAATTGCTTGGGCTGTTGTTGATGTGGAAAATAAGTCCAATTGGACTTGGTTCCTTGAGCTACTTAGTGGTGATCTAGACCTTATTGATGGAAGGGGCTTGGTAGTTATATCAGATCAACATAAAGTAAGTTTCTTTATAACATATTAATCCTTTTCAAATTACTTATAAATACTTACATGTATGATGGTTTTTGTATAGGGTTTGTTGTAATCTGTTAAAGATATATTGCCACATGTGGAGCATAGGCAATGTGCCCGACACATATATGCAAATTTTAGAAAAGCTTACACTGGGGTGAAGTTGAAGAAGCTGTTTTGGGCTGCAACTATGAGCTGTGTGGAAGGTGATTTCAAGAGACATATGGACACAATTAAAAAGCTCAATCTTGGTGCATATGAGCATTTGATGTCCAAAGAACCCCAAACATGGTGTAGAGCTTACATGAGTACAAGGTATGCATGTGAGGTAGTGGAGAATGGTATATCAGAGTGCTTCAACTCCATCATTGTGGATGCTAGGAAAAAACCATTGATCACAATGCTTGAAGAAATAAGGATATACATCATGGATAGGTTTTCTCACATGATTGAGGAAAGCACTAAATGGAATACCCGTATATGTCCAACAGTGTTAAAGAAGATGAAGCCTTTTGGGAAGAACATGAGGTAACACTTTAACATGTAACTTTTGTTTTAATTTCATTAGGTAAAACTTTAACATGTAACTTTCGTTTTAATTTCATAAGGTAAAACTTTAACATGTAACTTGTGGATGTAGGTTTTGTTTAGTAATTCATAGTCAACAACATGTGTTTGAAGCAAGGAGAGGCTGTGATAGCTACATGGTGGATTTAGATGGAAGGCATTGTACCTGCAGGTTATGGGATCTGGCTGGGATTCCATGTGTTCATGTCATTGCAACCATCAACTATATCCAACAAACACCTGATGAGTACATTGATCACATGTTTTCCAAGGAACAATTCCTTAAGTGTTACTCTGCTAACATTAGCCTAGTGAATGGTTCAAATCTATGGCCTCAAACTGAATTCATAAAGCCCTTGCCACCAGTGCCAAGGAGAATGCCTGGTAGGCCAAAGGTCAATAGAAGGAGACATGTAACTGAAAATGATGGAAGAGTACACACTCCAAGAACTATAAGGTGTGGTAAGTGATTTGAGTATGGCCATAACCACAAGGGATGCAAGAATGCAACAAGGGAACCTGTCCCTATGCCACCAAAGAAGAAAGGAAGGCCAAGGAAGGAACAACGTGAACCCAGTCAAGCATCATATGATAGGTATGAGAGGTAGGAACTTGTCCCTATGCCACCAAAGAAGAAAGAAAGGCCAAGAAGGAACAATTTGAACCCAGTCAAGCATCATGTGATAGGTTTGAGAGGTAGGAAGCAGTTCCTATGCCACCAAAGAAGAAAGGAAGGCCAAGGAAAAAGGTCCAATCTGACCCAAATCAAGCATCATGTTCTAAATTTGTTAGAAGCAAAAAGAAGTTGGGGATAAAAAGAGGTGGTGACATTGTTGAAGATAGAGTTATACTTGACGAGCATGTTGGTTTAGATGGTCATGTTGAAGGTAGGGGATGTGAGGAATAAATGAAAGATTTGTTTGACAAAGAAGATATTGATGATGATAGATTGGTTGATATGATGTGTACTTTTGAAGCTTCTCTTAGCCAACCAAAGTGTAATTATCAGAAAGGTGATGGATTCCAAGATGCAATGGATGCTATTATTCAAAGTATTCATCATGTTAATGATGACAAAGGTGTTGAGGATGTTGAACCTGACCTGACAAAAACACTTGATGAGGTTGAAGATGCAATGGATGCTATTCTTAAAGGTACTAATGAAAAAAGTCAATATGAGAATGAGGGTAATCCTGAACCTGAATTCACTGAAGGAAATGCAAGTGATGTTCTCCCAGAGATGGTGATGGTAGATCTAGAAAGTGTAGCAGACCTACTTGGGGCAGGATATATCATGACTGAAAAAGAGAGCATAAGAAGGGTTTAAGTTGAATTGATGACATGCCACCAGTTGAGACGGTTAGTTTGACTTCATCATTTTATAATTGCTAACATTAGTAACAAACATGTTTATATCTTTTATTAATAAGTATTTTTCAAATTTTTATTAACAGTATGTGAATGAAGTTGAGGATATTCCATATGTTGATGGTGTGATGGAAGGAAATGAGGGTAAGGGTGATGATGATGATGCTGGTGAAGTAGCAGGTGAGGGTGAGGGTGAGGGTGATGGTGATGGTGTTGGTGAGGGTGATGGAGAGGGTGATGGTGCTGGTGAGGATGATGGAGAGGGTGATGGTGATATTGAGGACGAAGGTGATGGTGCCGGTGATGATGATGCAACAGATATGGAGGGAAATGATGCTGATGATGAAGGGTATGTACCACCTAGAAGGACAAGAAAGCCCCCTTAAAGGATCATCTTGCAAAAGCTGAAGAAACCTTGTATTGACGAAGATGGAAGGGGTTCCACATCTAGCTATCCAGTAGATTTGGAGTAGTTACCTAGGTATATGGGGGAAAAAGTGGGGATGGTATCATGTTTTGGTATACAAAATGGATGGCTACTACATGCTAGTAAAACTTATGTAATGGATGCTTTATATTAAGGTTTATAATGGATGCCCCCTATTATGGTAACCATGATGTTTTTATTTTATTTTCTAGTAAATGTTAAGTATTAACAATGTACTTTCATTAGTGCAATTCCTTTTATGCAAGTTAGTGCAATTCCATTCATGCAAAGTTTACTTTCATTGTGAATGTAACCAATGTACTTTCATTGTACTTCCATTCATTAGCCCTTCCTTTTATGCAATGTACTTTCATTGTACTTCCATTCATGCAACATATACATGGGGTAGAAATTAACTACCATTAATAACATTACCATTAATACCCTTAATACATTACAAACATGTAACATTCAGCCGTTAAAAAAAAACATTACAAAGATGTAACAATTCTTCATTATCCTTACTATATTACTAATACAGGAAAAACCAACAAAACTACATCTTAATAACCACTATTGCTAGCATCAACGATATAACTGCTAAAAATCCTATGATCACTTCTATCAATGGCTTGATCTCCTCTGTATGACACATCTAAAGGGTTTTGAGCATTCTAACACTCCTATGGTGTACATGCAAACCTAGAAACCTTGGATCTATGTTTTTCTATGATACATGAAAATTTGTTTTTCCAAGGTTCATAACCTATCTAGCATACATGGGGAACTTTTAAACATAAAAGTTAGTAAGAAACACATACCTTTAGTTGCTTGGATTCCTTGAGAACCTTGTGAGCCTAGCACCTCAAGTGTGATGCCTCAAATGTCTCACACAACACCAAATCACTTGGAATAACTTAGAGAAATGCAAACACTCTAGAAATCGGCTAGCCCTCACTTTTCTTACTTAGTGGCAGATTTTGGTCTACAACATGATGCTTATATAGTGTGTCATAATTAGGGTTACACCATGTAAACCCTAATTGACATGACTTTTCATTTCTTGGATCCATGGGTTCAAAAATACCATGGAGCCTCCATGCAGCATCTTATGGGTTTTAGCCCAACTTGATAAACCATGGATCATTAACCCACTATACAAGAATGGATGATTTACACAATCAACCCATATATTTAATTAGTCTCCTTTTGATCACTTAATTAATTCCAAATTAATTCTTGATCAATACTAATTAAATAATATTATTAATATATTAGAACTTATAATATATTAATAAACCATAAGTGTCATTTTCTCTCATTTTAGTCTACCCAAGTGCATGATGCCATGCAACCCAAATGGACCATGCCAAACCGGGTCAAATTCATACCAGAAATAGTTATGGACTTAGACACCTTATCAAACAGTCTCCCACTTGGATAAGTCTAATAACTATAACTGCAAGTATGACTTCAGGAACCGATCAACAATTGTAGCTCTTTCAAGGTCTCTCAGAACTGAGATGATGATGATACACCATTTAAGATAAGTGATCATATAATCCTATGTTCTAGATATCAGCTGGACAACTACTTGGAACAATGTCTTACTTATTGTCGAACTGTTTTTTCCCGATTTCTGATTTGTTTGACGTAGAACTTGATTGAACACATTAATTTAGTTCTGACCGGTCCCGGTACATGGGTCAACACAAAATCATTGAGGGGCCCAGATATCGCTTCTAATCCAAGAAGGAACAAATAAACTTCGACTCATATGCTTGTTCTACTACTTGTTGAATCATACACAAAGGCACGTTTTATAACATCAAGTTACCAATGCGTTTTCGTACAATCAATGTACAACCAACTCATAGGCAACAAGTCATATCTCTAGGTTTGAAGACTTATACGATATTACCGTCTCACGATCACTCGAGTTAAATTCCATGAAGTGATACCATTGAGCGTGGGTTGAATCCAATACTCAGAACTTATGAGCACTCATGAGTGTTGTAGCACCACTTTGCTATGTCCAACATCTTAGACCTCTACAAGCCAACCCATGACAGTCTTAATTCATATCTACTTCCAACATATGAATGACTGTGGAGAATTTGAATAACATGAAATAACATAACATAATTATTCTGGAAGTCAAAACATGCAAAATGAAATGATAGTAAACGATTGACAAAGGATAACAACACTTTACTCATAAATAAATACAACTTTTATTCATCATCAAATGTCAACTACACTTTACACATTTCAAAGCTATCTAACTACTAAAACTAATATCATCCTTCAGCCCTATGTGCTCTACATGCTGGAGATGCTTAACCCTGCCCAGTTCCTTCATGAAGGGATCTGCCGGGTTCTCATCCGATGATACCCTTTTTTCCAAGAGGAGTCCTTCTTCTATTCGATGTCTAATGAAATGGTATTTTCTGTCGATGTGTGTGGATCTCCCATGATCCCTTGGTTCCTTTGCTAAGGCAACTGCACTTTAACTATCACGAAAAATCTCTATAGGCTCCTTTATAGCTGGTACAACTCCAAGGTCTCCAATGAAGTTCTTTAGCCATATAGCCTCCTTTGCTGCCTCTCTTTCCGGTATATACTCTGTTTCGCAAGTTGAAACAACCACTATCTCCTGCTTGGAACTTTTCCAAGAAATTGCTCCTCCGTTTAAGGTAAAGACCCAGCGTAACTGAGAGCGGAAATTATCCCTATCATTGTGAAAGCTAGAATCACTATACCCCAATACTCTCAAGTCATCACTCCCACCGAGGGTAAGGACCCAATCCTTAGTCGTTCGCAGGTACTTGAGAATGTTCTTTACCTCAGTCCAGTGAGCCTTTCCAGAGTTCCTCTAATATCTGCTGACCATGCTCAATGCAAAGGCCAAATCAGGGCGCGTACAAGTCATAACATACATGATCGAGCCTATAACGGAAGCATACGGTACTCGACTCATTTCTGCTATCTCGACCTCTGTACTCGGACTCTGAGTCTTACTAAGTCTGGCATTACTCTGGATCGGTAACTCTCTTTTCTTGGAATTCTGCATGCTGAATCTATTCAGCACCTTCTCCAAGTAGGTACTCTGACTAAGTCCAATTAGTCTTTTACTCATGTCTCTCAAAATCCTTATCCCTAGGATATAGGCAGCTTCTCCAAGGTCCTTCATAGAGAAACACTTCCTAAGCTAGGACTTAACTTCCTACAAAGTTGGGATGTCATTTCCTATGAGTAGTATGTCATCCACATACAATACCAAAAAGCTGAATATACTCCCACTAGCCTTGACATATACACAAAATTCATCTTCACTCCTCGAAAATCCAAACTCTTTGACTTTCTCATCGAAGCAAAGATTCCATCCGCGAGGTGCTTTCTTTAATCCATAGATGGATTTCTCAAGCTTACACACTCTATTAGGGTACTCTATACTGATAAAACCCTCTGGCTGACTCATGTAAACATCCTCAGCTAACTTTCCATTAAGGAAAGCGGTTTTGACATTCATTTGCCAAATTTCATAATCATAAAATGCAACAATGGCTAACATAACCCTAATAGACTTAATCTTCGGTACTGGTGAAAAGGTCTCATCATAATCAACTCTCAGATTTTGAGAAAAGCCCTTTGCAACCAGTCGCGCCTTATAAGTGTGTACATTACCATCCATGTCGGTATTCTTCTTGAAGATCCATTTTCACCCGACTGTCTTACGACCTGGTACATTGTCAACCAAGTTCCAAACTTGATTGTCATACATATATTGTATCTCGCTGTCCATAGTCTCTTTCCATTTAGCAGCCTCAGGGCCTGCCATGGCTTCCGTGTAGCTATTAGGTTCATCCAGACTCACCAGTGTGCTATAACAGATAAATGTATCACCTTCTGCAGTAATATGGAAACCATAGTAATGCTCAGGTGCATTCCTAACTCTTGTGGAACGCCTCATAGGTACAGTCTCTTCTGTCGGATCAACAGGAGTTTTCTCCTCAGGTTGATTGCTAGGGTTTGAGGTTCCTTCACCACTTGACTCTTGAATTTTTTTGAAGGTCAATTTGCCTCCCACTGTTTCCTTGGCTCATGAATTCTCTCTCGCTAAAGACTCCTCTCCTTGCTACAAAGACCACATTATCACTAGGTCCGTAGAAGATGTAACCAAAGGATCTATGTGGGTAGCCGATGAAAATACACCTCTCACTTCGAGGTTCGAGCTTATCGTGAGACTCGCACCTCACAAAATCCTCGCAACCCCAAATCTTGATGTGGTCTAGATTGGGAACTTTTCCGGTCCACATCTCATGAGGTGTTTTGGCAACCTTTTTTTGTAGGGACTAGATTAAGAATATGGGAGGCAGTCTCTAAGGTATACCCCTAAAATGAGATTGGTAGCGAAGCTCGACTCATCATGGAACGAACCATATCCAACAAGGTTCGATTGCGCCTCTTAGCCACACCATTACGTTGTGGTGTCCTGGGAGGTGTCAATTGTAAGATAATCCCACATTCCTTAAGACATTCAAGGAACTCTGTACTAAGATACTCACCACCTCGATCAGACCGTAGCATATTAATGTTCCTGCCCAACTGATTCTCCACTTCCTGCTTGAACTCTTTGAATCTTTCAAAGGTCTATGACTGATGCTTGATTAAGTAGACATATCCATATCTACTAAAATCATCAGTAAAAGTCACATAGAAGCGGTTAACATCTCTGGTGGCGGTTCTGAAGTGTCCACACACATCAATATGTATGAGGTCCAACAAACCCTCACCCTAGCACAAGTACCAGTGAAGGGTGACTTTATCATTTTCCCAAGAAAACAAGATTCATAGCTATCATCTGACTTTAGGTCAAACGACTCCAAGACTCCATCCTTTTGGAGTTGGCCTATGCGTTTCTTGCTTACATGTCTAAGAGGACAATGCCATAAAGATGCTTTATCCAAGCTAGTGGAAGAATCGATACATGTAACGCCCGTGTTTCTAGGCTAGGCATTAATATTAACATAATGGTCTAGGTTAATCTTTGTAACTCATTTAGAAGAAATGAAAATGAATTATGTGAATTTTATGTGAATTATGTGTTTTATGCTTAATTATTAGGGTTTAATTAATTAAAAATAAAAAATAATCGTCAAAATTAAAGTGTGAGATAAGCCCGATATCTTTACATAAAGTTGTAGTGGTCGAAACAAGGATTTCGAGGATATAAAGAATGCTGAAATCCGAGTTATAACAAAGAAGTTATGACTTGTCGAAGTTTCGCGACAAAACCGACATGGTGCCGAATGTCGTAAAAAGTGAGTTTTTGATAAACTACTTTTTAGCCTTAGTAATCTAAACGAAAGTCGTAGTATTCGTTAAACCGAGAAGTTAGATAAAAAGAACGCCCAAATCTGACTTCGTATGAGGGAATTATGATTTTTCGAAGTTTCAGCTTAGCAGTAGACAACTAAAAACTCGAATTTTAGATCGAACGATTTTTAGCCGACACAACCTAAACGAGAATTGAAGGTCTCGTCATTAGGAGCACAACGGTAAAAAGTCTGACGAAAACGGACGTCGGATGAAGAAGTTATGAATTTTTAACGGATTTCCTGTCCCGGTCTGTTAAAAATAATAATATAAAATTTAAATCAAAATGAGCCGATGAAGTCTAAACGGAAGTTGTAGAGCGTAATTTTAGCTACGGGTGCATATAAAGAACGTCAAAAACGGAGCTCGTATGCAAAAGTTATGGATTTTAGTAGTTTTCGTGCGAAAATCGAGAAAATTCGCATAGTCACGAGTTGCCACGTCATCCTCGCTGAAAAAGTGCCACGTGTCCTGCTGAGTCACCAACCTGCTGAGTCACCGAGCTGCTAAGTCATCCGAAGCCGTGGCACATCCGAGGAGCGACGCGTGTGCAGCCTAGTCTGAGCCTCGCAATGCCTGCCGCGTGTTTCGAGCCTCACACGTGTAAGACGACTCCGCGGTCCAATCAGCGAGTGCCACCGAGACCCTCGCACATGCTGACCACCTGCGCATCGAACACACGCCTCAGACCAATCACAAGAAGCCAGCAGCCCTTCGCACGTGCAACCCTCGTGCGAGCCTTCGCCTGCGAGCCCTCGGATCTGCGACGTGTGGCTCCTTCTTAGCCGTCCGATCAGAAGGTCCACCCTATAAATAGAAGGGTGTGAGACCTCCCGGGGGTATTTTGAAAACTTGTCATTTTTAGCCCCTTTCTCCATATTTCTTTCATATTATCATCCCCCGAAGCCTGGTATCGAGTATAAGCCCCGGAATACGCCACGAAGTGCCCGTGAAGCCCGGAAAATTTATCTTTTCGGTTTCGAAGCCCGACCTTTCGCAGAGCCTGGTTTCTCAATAAAAATCCCGATTTTATTAGAAATTATCGTCTTAGGAAACGAATTGCTGCCCAGTTTTCATTAAATCACGTGAGTGTGTAGTTACTTTCACCTTACACATATATATGAAGTATTTTACATAAAATACGTGTTGTGTGAATATATATTGTTTGTTTATTTGAGATGGGTGCTGAAGGAATGATTTATACATGTTTTTAAATAATTTAAACTATATATGTATTTTTATCTACGAAAAATGTTGGGTAAAACATGGGTAGATGAAATAGTGGGTATGATGAAAGGTGAGTTGGATAAAGGAGATGATCAATAATATTGATCATGAGTTGAGGGTGAGTGGTGGAAATTTGAGAGAATCACTTACCCAAATTGTTGGCCCCTCTCATCCAGCAGAGTATGGATGACAACCATGGACTATTCTAGACAGTCTATGAAACACTAGCATGCCCGCAACCTGTAGGTGTAATGAACTATATGTTCATTTGTTGTACTCTAAAACCCATTGATATGTATTGCAGGAGAGAACACCTGTAAATAATACTGTCGATAAATGAGAGCTATGGACTTAGCACATGTTGAATAAACTTTGGCAGCTATGGAATTAGTGCCCGTTGTATAAACCCCGGTCACGAGGTGACTTTGTGTCTATTCCTTAGGATGAATCCTTAGGAAGGAGTGATAGTTGATTCTTAGGGTAAACCCTTAAGAAATAAATAAAATAATGGGGTTTGGGGTAATTCGGTTGATTGATTGATGTTTAAACATAATAAATTTATGTATTGTGGGTTGAAAACCCTATATGCTCACCAGGCATCCAAGCCTGACCCACTCAGCTGTTTATATTATAGGTAGAGGACCCCGAGCATAGTCGGATGATGATGATGAGTGAATTTTGGATTATAGGCCAGTAGTTACAAATAACTGTCGTAAGGCTTATAATGTCTTGTTTATGCTTTTGATCTGTATCGGAACATGACATCCCGAGTTTTTGATATAAAAGGAAATGATATATTTCTTAAAGAAAGGTTTTGACAAACTTTTATAATATTTTGTTTTGGGGACCAATTCTGCAACATCTTTTATAAAGATTTCTCTGATTTGATTTTAAAAAGCATAAATTAAATCGGTCTTTTATGGCCGAGAAATTTGGGGATGTCACAATACACAATACATTATTTCCTAGGTTATCAACAACCGATACAGTTTCATATACACCATCACAAGGTAGTGCTTTAAAATAAAAAACATTATTAAAGAAAGCATTAATACCACTAGTATCATTATCAAATGAAAAGGTAAAACCTTGTTTGTACAAACCATTAAAGGAAATAATATTTCTCGCCATTTTAGACGAGTAACAGCACTTATTCAAATCTAATACTAATACACTACTTAGCAACAAAGAATAAACTCCAATCTTGGTGACAGGCGAAGCTTTCCTATTCCGCATGATGAAGTTTATCTTCCCATGCTTCACATTCTCACTTCTTCTTAGTCCCTGGAAATCAGTACATATGTGAATACCACAACCTGTATCAAGGACCCAAGAATTAGAATAGGGTGAATTATTAGACAATATAGTGTATATACCTGCATGGTTGGGTTTCACTTTCCCATCCTTTACATCTTGTAGGTACTTCGGACAGTTTCGCTTCCAGTGCGACTTTTCATGGCAATAGAAGCATTCAGCCTCTTTAGGGTTAGCAGAAGGAGTGAAGAAACCTTTCTTGGTTCCACTTAAAGAGGATCCATCAAGGGTCTTCCCCTTGGTACCCTTCGAAGGGCTCTTCCTCTTCTTTCCTTTGCCTTGCCCGATTGCCAAGACAAGGCCCGCGGTAGAAGTAGGAGTGGTAACAACCAATTTACCTTTAAGACCACTTTCCGTGGTCTTCAAAAGTCCTTGAAGTTTGCTGAGTGTAACTTCCTCCTTGTTCATGTGGTATGTCATACGAAATTGATCATAACATGAAGGTAAGGAGTGCAAAATGATGTCTATTGCCAACTCCTTGCGGAAATTCACATTCAATTTCAGCAAACGGTCCACATACCTTTGCATTTTCTTCTTGTGGCCCGTGACGGGTTCACAATCCTTCATCCGGGTTGTTATCATGGAGGATATGATTTCATATCGCTCTTGACGAGCAATCTGATGGTAGCGGTCCATCAAATCATGGTGCATTTCAAAAGGATAGTACTTCTCATTGGACTTTTGGAGCTCGGCTGTCATAGTGGCCAACATGATACATGCCACTTTGGTAGCATCTCTTTCATGTGCCTGATGTTCAACGATCTCCTCAGGAGTAGCAGATGGCTCGAGTTATTTAAGATCCTTGTCGAGGACATATTCTTTGTGCTCATACCGAGTGACCATCCTGATGTTCCTGATCTAATCCATAAAGTTGGATCCATCAAAGATAACTCTCCCATAAACGTTCATGAGAGAGAAGGAGCCGGTAGGGTTTGAGCCAGAAGCAGCATTGTTGAAAGACATCTGAAAAAAGAAAGACAAGTTTAGATTAGATATAAAGATAGTCCTTAATAAAACACCTAAATGTAATATTAAGGCTAGGACCCAACACAATATTTTATAACTTAGATGAGGGATGTTGTAATCCAAGCTATAAAATATTTGAAGGTAGGTGAATAACGTTTCACCAATTTCCACCATGAAAAACGAAATAAATTATTAGGTTTTAATTGGTTTTGAAACTCCTAGATTCTTTGAGATTCATTGAACTTTTCAATGGCATATTTCAATCTCGAGTGTGCCCTTCAGGTTTTGTGACTGGGATGCCGAGGATCACAAAACAAGGTGTGAAGTAACCATGCAAATTACTTGATACCCTTAATATTTACCCCTCAGTTGATGTGCCGGTTAACCACACGCGCTCCACCGATACTAGGATAAACATTAAGTGACCCTTTACCTACCTTGTTAAGCCTAGATTAGTGTGTCGGTTAACCACACACGCTCCAATAACAACTTAATCGAAGTGCAAAGTGTAATTTCATGGGTTAGCACCTTATTCACATTTTCCTAAAGTAACTAAGATTGGGAATTTATAAAAACATTTAGTTACTTTATATTCATCATACTTTTAATGAAGATTTAAAGTCCTTGTCTTACCCGTTCGGCTAACAACCCTCCACATTTACTTTTAATGAAGATTTAAAGTCCTTGTCTTACCCGTTCAGCTAACGACCCTCCACCTATGATCTAACAATAACTCATAAGTACATAAATATCATATCAAAATTTCAAGAATCATATGAACACATATAAAACATGGAATTTTGATATTAGCCATTGTAAATGGATTAACATAACCATCACACCATCTAAAACAAGTTTTAAAACACCAAAACAGGTTAGGGTAATGTTTCTAGTCTATTTCCAGCAGCAAAAGTCGAAAAATTGCACTCTGACAGGCCAACTCGCCGACTATGTGAACTGACTTGTCGAGTTGGTTGAATATAGGCATGGACTCATAAAGTGCCCCCATGGACTCGGTGATTCCACTGTCCAGACATCCAATTTTTCGAGTTTTTTCAGCAATTTTGCATCAAATATCAAGAAAACAAGCTTAGGCTCTGATACCACTGAAGGGCTTTGAGCATTCTAACACTCCTATGGTGTACATGCAACCCTAGAAACCTTGGATCTATGTTTTCCTATGATACATGCAAATTTGTTCTTCCAAGGTTCGTCACCTATCTAGCATACATGGGGAGCTTTTAAACATAAAAGTTAGTAAGAAATACATACCTTTAGCTGCTTTGATTCCTTGAGAACCTTGTGAGCCTAACACCTCAAGTGTGATGCCTCAAATGTATCATACAACACCAAAGCACTTGGAATAACTTAGAGAGAAATGCAAACACTCTAGAAATCAGATAGCCTTCACTTTTCTTACTTAGTGTCCGATTTTGGTCTACAACATGATGCTTATATAGTGTGTCTAATTAGGGTTACACCATGTAAACCCTAATTGGCATGGCTTTTCATTTCTTGGATCCATGGGTTCAAAAACACCATGGAGCCTCGATGAAGCATCTTATGGGTTTTAGCCCATCTTGATAAACCATGGATCATTCGCCGACTATACAAGAATGGATGATTTACACAATCAAACCATATATTTAATTAGTCTCCTTTTGATCACTTAATTAATTCCAAATTAATTCTTGATCAATACTAATTAAATAATCTTATCAATATATTAGAACTTATAATATATTACCAAACCTTAAGTTTTATTTCTCTCATTTTAGTTTATCCAAATGCATGATGCCATGCAACCCAAATGGACCATGCCAAACCGGGTCAAGTACATACCAGAAATAGTTATGGACTTAGATACGTTATCCAACAACATCTCCATATTTTGACCTAGTTCTTCATCCGCCCATTTGAAAAACCTGCAGTTTCCTCCTTCCACCTACAACAAAAAACAAAAATTAGGGTTCTATTACATACGTTCCTCTTTGGGAAGTTAGAGCAGCCCTAAAATTTTAGGGAGAAATTAGTACAAAAATAAATAGATTTATCTGATAATTAGAGCAACCCTAAATTTTTTGTCCTGGGTTATCAGGTGTTCGTGAGACTGATACACCACAAACATCATCACAATCTCATCTTATTACCTTCTTGTTTCTCATTCTTGTACCACCATTGAAGCTTGATCTTGAAGTCGAAGTTGTCATTTTTCCGTTGTAGCTCTGTGACTAACTGTGGGGGTTGAAGGGATCAATAGCACACAAGCATGTCTGTGAATGAGTTTTTAAATGATAAATGCCATGTATCTTCCACCTAAGCAAGTGGTAACCGGTTGATTAAAGGGAAACCGGCTACTTGGCAAAAACGACACATTAAATGCAAGTTTAAGGCAAAAATGAACATAAATTTGAACTTTGGGCAAATCCATCAATTTTGTGCAAATTTGAGGGTTTTTATGCCATTAGCCCTTAATTACGCTCCCGAGTTAAAGCTTAGTTTATTGATTTTTTCTCAGATATGCAACAAAGGCTATTCAACACACTTCATTAACAAAGAGTGTCTTATCTTGAAGCCTGGAATCGTTATCCTTGAAGATTGGATCTTGGTGAAATCAAAGAGGGATGGAAATGCGTACATCATAGACATGAATCATAATATCCCAGAGCAAGTCACATGTCTCTTCTCTAAAGTCTCTGAACACATTGCCATGCTTTGGCACCGTCGTCTCGGCCATGTGAACGCCAAGAACCCGAATCGTCTTGCTAAAAACGAGATAGTTCGTGGCCTCCCTGTCAAAGACTTTATCACTTTTGAAAAATGCGTGGCGTGTGCTCAAGGAAAACATCATCGCAAGCCCCATTTTCCAAAGACTGTCAACTCAATCAGTAAAGTTCTCCAATTATTACACATGGATTTATTTGGTCCAGTCAACGTTCTTAGCATAAAAAGAGCTCTTATTGCTTGGTTGTGATAGATGACTATTCGCGATTCACATGGGTTTTCTTCTTATCCAACAAAAGCGAGATCGCTGATCTGATCAAGAAGTTCATCGTGATGATTGAGAATCAAACGAATGAAAAAGTGAAGGCGCTCAAAACGGATAATGGCACGGAGTTTAAGAACACAATTCTAGACCACTTCTGTGCCGAAAAGGGTATAGTGTGTCAATATAGTGCCGTTTGGACGCCTCAAAAAATGGTGTTGTGGAACGGTAGAACCGTATTTTGATGGACGCTGCAAGGTCGATGCTTTGTGATTCTAAACTTCCGGTCTTCTTTTGGGCAGAGGCAATCAACACTGCCTATTACGTCCAGAATCGTGTCCTGATTAACAAAGCCTAGATGAAGAACCCATATGAAATTCTGTACAGTCACAAGGCATCAGTTGCTCACTTCCAAATATTTGGATGTCCTTGCACCCTCCTTCATTTAGAATCCAACCCCAAGTTCAACTCGAAGGCTGATGACTGTTACTATTTGGGTTTTGCCACGGATACTGCTTATCGTGTATACAACATGAAAACCAAGCAGATTGTTGAATCTTTCAATGTGCGCTGGATGAAAGAGAATGAGACAGATGCCCGAGTCGGTCCTGACTGGTTATTTGATTACGCTTCTTTATTTAAATCATTTAATGTGTTTTCAGATGATGTGTTAGGTTTTTGCTCAGGTACGAAGGTTGTTATTGAAGATGAAGAGGAAGATGTTATGTATAGACCACCTTTGGTGCCTTCTACGACTCCTAGGGTGGATGAAGCTGTTCCAAGTACTTCTTCAGATTCTCCAATTCAAAGAATCAATCCTTATGCTGAAGCCACTCCACTCACTCCTGCTGAAAGAAAGTTCATGACCATAGATACTTCTGCTGCTACTCAATCTTTCATGAAGCTTCTCTTTCCCGAGCCAATCGCAAATGAGTACGTGGCAAGCACCTCTCATGGTTCCAGATTGTCTGAGGCGGATGATTCAACAGATGACAGACTAATCAACATCAACAACCTTCCTGTCACACTCAATGACATCAGCCATGAAGTTCCCACTAGACTTCAACGCAATCATCTGATTGAAAACGTCATTGGTCAACTAGGTGACAGAGTCAAAACAAGGAGTCGGAGTGGAGATGTTAATACATGTCTCTAATCTTGCTTCATTTCTTAGGTAGAGCCAAATAATGTGGAAATTGCACTGAATGAGCCTAGTTGGGTTGATGTGATGCATGGGGAACTTAATCAATTTGAGAAACTGGGGGTTTGGAAATTGGTTGAGCTGCCAAAGCGAAAAAAGTCTTTGGACACTTGCTAGGTGTTCCGTAATAAGCAAGACGATTGTGGGGTGATTGTGCGAAATAAAGCCCGTCTGGTCGTTCGTGGGTTTCGGCAAATTGAAGGGCTTGACTACACTGAAGTGTATGCTCCTGTAGTGCACCTTGAAGCTATCCGTATCTTCCTGGATTATGCCTCCTACATGGGGTTAACCATTTATCAGATGGACGTTAAGACCTCCTTTCTATATGGAGTTGTGAAAGAAGAAATTTATGTTGATCAACCTCCTGGTTTTGTCAACTCAAAATTTCCCAATCATGTCTATAAATTAGACAAGGCTCTATATGGGTTACATCAGGCTCCTTGAGCTTGGTATGCTACTCTAATAGATCATTTGATTGAGCATGGTTATACCAGAGGCATGATTGATCAGACGCTCTTCATAAATTGATGTGTGTAAAACCAACTAGTTTTAATCCTACTAACTTAGACACAAAATAAACACACGAAAGGCAGTGTACCTATCGATTAGTAATATAGTTCAAGCAAGTAGGGTATCGAACACAGGGAACGGTAAACAATTAAAATAAATGCTAATATTATCTAAATAAAACAAATAACAAAAAGGGGTTTTCTCTAGTTTTACAAGACTAGAAACTTAATTAGAATAACCAACACACAAATTAACTGACTAGCAACTAAAACAATTAATTACCAACTAAATTCAATAGTAAAGAGGATTTCTGTTTAGGTACGACTCATTTGTTCCCATGGATGATTTTAATGTATCAGATTAATTCTTCATTGGCTACCGATTAAGATAATTAGGTTCACGTTCGCTATTCCTAATTCTTAGAAAACAAATTAACTCAAGCAATGGCCAGTTGTCTAAATTAACGGGTTTCCTAGATTATTGATTCGGGTTAAGTAAGACTTGTAATGGTTAATTAAATTGACCCTTCAATTAACCTATTGCTGATGTTCATCAAACAATCTCACACATTAACTTACCTATCTTCTAGTTAATTCTAGTTTCACATTCGTTATTCCTAGACATACAACTATGTGGTCACAATAAGTCATATGAAATTAATAACTAAGAGATGTTCATACAACTTAATTACTGATTTATTAATAGAAGAATAGTTATTGTCAACACATAAGGTTCTTTAACAAGCTTAACAAAACATAATTACCAATTAAAATTAATCCTACTCAAATAATCAATCCATGTTCACAAAATTGTCTACCCTAACAGAAGAATAAGTTTTTAGCTCATGATTGCAGTAAACATAAACTCAAAAACGAAATCAAAGTATGTAAACATGATTCAAATCAAAAAGTTACTAAGAATAAACCAAAATTGTCTTGATTCTCTTCACAATTGAATGTAGGTTTGATTCTTCAGTTCCTCACGACCTAGCAGCACTTCCAATCGTTTCTCAGCCTCCTAGGGTTTCTCTCCCTCCTAGGTTATCGATCTGAAAGTCCCTTTATATAGATTTTCACAAAACAGAGGCTACTCGGCGAGTCCAGTGACCTACTCGGCGAGTCCGTCACTTAAAACCCGTGTACGGCAAGTCAGCGCGTCCCGAATCGTGAAAGTTCGATACAACTCGCCGAGTAATCGACCCTACTCGCCGAGTACGTTTCGAATCAGCATTTTCTCAAAACACAAAAGTCGTCCGAAATTGTGTCTACTTTTCAGAACATTTTGAATCTCGTCAATCGGAGTTACGGTTCATGAGATATGGCGAAAACACTAACGAGGGGTCAAGCTGTCCAACAACATCCTTCTTTCTTCAAAATCCAAGATCCAAGCCTCCAATTGCTAGTTCCGCTTCATTTTCCACCCGAGCATGTAATTGTTGCTGAAAATGAAATATTTAAGCTAATTAAGCACCTTTTATTCATTAAATGAGACAAAAACAACATAAAGTATTAAGATAATGCATGAATTTTATAACTAAATATGTCCATATCAAAATACCCCACACTTGACTTTTGCTTGCCCCCAAGCAAAACTGAATTTTAGTACACTAATATTACATAATACAACTCCAATCGAACCCATCCATTATGCCAAGACCGCAACGCATGCATTTGTGTCTAAAATTTTCCTAATAACCCCCATACTCCAAATACTCACAATCCTCATAAACATTCGCCCACTTTTTCCGAACAATGCTCATTTTATGCATCCCTCCGAATCCATCCTCAGAAAACCTCTTAACCTCAAGGTATTTTTGGTTGAGCAACCCAAGCATACATAATCTAGACAATTACAATTTATGATACCACTATGGAGCTCTTTTAGAATTCTTCACTTCTTTGACATTTGATCTTTAATTTCTTTGAATTCACCACCTTGTTGTTTGATTTTTGGTATCTTCAACTTTTTGAATCTTCGGAATTTTGATCTTTTGATCTTCACTTTGATTGCTCCAAAATTCTTACAACATTTCTTGTAATTCTCTTTTTTTTTTTTTACATGTACCTCACTTTTTTTTCACTCACAACCTACATGCTTAAGCAAGGGCGCTCAACTTCAACCTTTATTGATTAAAGATAAAAATTTTCCTGGATACATTTCTGGTACACGATGCTAAACATATTGCATCCTTCAAACTAAGCAGGGTCGTGTTTTTTTCCCATGATTTCACTAGAATAAGGAAGCCACAAATGCACTAGAACGTATATAGGCTCAACTAAACATTTGAGTCTTCATGCAATCATCAAATATAATACTAGCATGATCCCTAATTGCTTTACCAAAATTTTCTAATTTAGCCCCAGCAATTTTAATGCAAAAATTTCAAAAATTATCAAAAATTAACTAAAATTTTAACTAGTATAACCAACCCCCTACCCCACACTTAATTTATGCAATGTCCCCATTGCATATTATGCATGAATAAGAAAACATAAAAATAAAGAGGGAATTGGAACAAACTCCCCTGGGATAGTAGTTGTGAGGGTGATCTTTCTTCTTTTGAGCTCCATCTTCAGATGACTTTGGCATGGGAACAGCTCATCCATGCCTTGGGTGTTAAACATCTCGTGTGGTACAGTCTTTATAAAAGCTCCAAATATAAGGGAAAACTCTTGGAAATGCTCGGAAAATGATCTTCAAAGAATAGAACCAATGCCCATATCATATGTCATCAAATCTTCAGCTCAAAAGTAAGAAGAATGAGCGACTCGTCGAGTAAGTATGTAGACTCGCCGAGTTGAAGCGTAAATGGCAGAAGAATCGTGAATTTTCACATGGACTCGGCGAGTCCATAAGATGCACTCGGCGAGTAGACCACTGTGTGACAAAATTTTATTCTGCCCAAGTCCGTTTCTGATGTATGGGGGTTATATAAACTAATAATTATTCCCTCATTTTTCTTTAGGGAATAAACACTCTATAACCCTTCTATCAATTGGACTCATAACTTGACTCAAAACTTCGTTTCCTCTCTCGCCTAGACTCGATTTCTCGCTTCATTTAACCTTGAATCTAGACCCTCACATGCAATCCTTACACTCAACTGAAAAGATCAAAAACAAAAACCAAGTAATAAAAAAAACATTAAAATAAAAAAAATCCTAAATTATCCTTAAACACTAGAAGTTTATAAAGAAAAAGAAAAGCAAACTCTAATGACGGGTTGCCTCCCGCAAGCGCTTCTTTTTGTGCGAGTCTTTAGCTGGACTCCCAACTTAATAAAATTCCAATAAACTCATTGCCAATCCATCCGTTGCATTAAATATTTTCTTTGGTGGACCAATTTGTAAAATTTGACTCTTTGCTTCTAAAATTGGCCAAACGAGCTCTAGTACATAAAACCCAAGAATTCTGACAAGGGTTGGGACCGGTCGGGTACTAATTAGAAATGGATCGCGCTTCAGAACTTTCTCCAAAGTTGGAATCGTCACCCCATGCTTTGAAACACAAACCGGAAGAACAGGGGACCATGTCATGGTAATGGTCAAACCACAACTTGGTTCCTGCAATTCAGCTTGTTCTTGTTCTTCGTCTGACCTCTCTGCTAGCAACCTTTGCAGCTCCTCCAAGTCTCTTTCTGGATTAAATTCATCATCTTGTAACTCTAGCTCTTGTGACTCGGATTGTTCTTGTTCGTTAGTCAAGAAGTTATCTAACCTTCTTCCAAATTTCTTCAAATCATCATCAGAGTCATAATCCTCATCTTCCTGCACTACTTCCTCAAGAAAAGCATCAAAAGCATCGAGATTTGGAAAATACATAATAAATAAAAATTAAACTATATAAAAAAAATTAATCAACAAAAAATGATAAGAATTAGCAAATAAAATTAACTATTTAGAACCGTTCCCCGGCAACGGCGCCAAAAACTTGATGTGTGTAAAACCAACTAGTTTTAATCCTACTAACTTAGACACAAAATAAACACACGAAAGGCAGTGTACCTATCGATTAGTAATATAGTTCAAGCAAGTAGGGTATCGAACACAGGGAACGGTAAACAATTAAAATAAATGCTAATATTATCTAAATAAAACAAATAACAAAAAGGGGTTTTCTCTAGTTTTACAAGACTAGAAACTTAATTAGAATAACCAACACACAAATTAACTGACTAGCAACTAAAACAATTAATTACCAACTAAATTCAATAGTAAAGATGATTTCTGTTTAGGTACGACTCATTTGTTCCCATGGATGATTTTAATGTATCAGATTAATTCTTCATTGGCTACCGATTAAGATAATTAGGTTCACGTTCGCTATTCCTAATTCTTAGAAAACAAATTAACTCAAGCAATGGCCAGTTGTCTAAATTAACGGGTTTCCTAGATTATTGATTCGGGTTAAGTAAGACTTGTAATGGTTAATTAAATTGACCCTTCAATTAACCTATTGCTGATGTTCATCAAACAATCTCACACATTAACTTACCTATCTTCTAGTTAATTCTAGTTTCACATTCGTTATTCCTAGACATACAACTATGTGGTCACAATAAGTCATATGAAATTAATAACTAAGAGATGTTCATACAACTTAATTACTGATTTATTAATAGAAGAATAGTTATTGTCAACACATAAGGTTCTTTAACAAGCTTAACAAAACATAATTACCAATTAAAATTAATCCTACTCAAATAATCAATCCATGTTCACAAAATTGTCTACCCTAACAGAAGAATAAGTTTTTAGCTCATGATTGCAGTAAACATAAACTCAAAAACGAAATCAAAGTATGTAAACATGATTCAAATCAAAAAGTTACTAAGAATAAACCAAAATTGTCTTGATTCTCTTCACAACTGAATGTAGGTTTGATTCTTCAGTTCCTCACGACCTAGCAGCACTTCCAATCGTTTCTCAGCCTCCTAGGGTTTCTCTCCCTCCTAGGTTATCGATCTGAAAGTCCCTTTATATAGATTTTCACAAAACAGAGGCTACTCGGCGAGTCCAGTGACCTACTCGGCGAGTCCGTCACTTAAAACCCGTGTACGGCAAGTCAGCGCGTCCCGAATCGTGAAAGTTCGATACAACTCGCCGAGTAATCGACCCTACTCGCCGAGTACGTTTCGAATCAGCATTTTCTCAAAACACAAAAGTCGTCCGAAATTGTGTCTACTTTTCAGAACATTTTGAATCTCGTCAATCGGAGTTACGGTTCATGAGATATGGCGAAAACACTAACGAGGGGTCAAGCTGTCCAACAACATCCTTCTTTCTTCAAAATCCAAGATCCAAGCCTCCAATTGCTAGTTCCGCTTCATTTTCCACCCGAGCATGTAATTGTTGCTGAAAATGAAATATTTAAGCTAATTAAGCACCTTTTATTCATTAAATGAGACAAAAACAACATAAAGTATTAAGATAATGCATGAATTTTATAACTAAATATGTCCATATCAAAATACCCCACACTTGACTTTTGCTTGCCCCCAAGCAAAACTGAATTTTAGTACACTAATATTACATAATACAACTCCAATCGAACCCATCCATTATGCCAAGACCGCAACGCATGCATTTGTGTCTAAAATTTTCCTAATAACCCCCATACTCCAAATACTCACAATCCTCATAAACATTCGCCCACTTTTTCCGAACAATGCTCATTTTATGCATCCCTCCGAATCCATCCTCAGAAAACCTCTTAACCTCAAGGTATTTTTGGTTGAGCAACCCAAGCATACATAATCTAGACAATTACAATTTATGATACCACTATGGAGCTCTTTTAGAATTCTTCACTTCTTTGACATTTGATCTTTAATTTCTTTGAATTCACCACCTTGTTGTTTGATTTTTGGTATCTTCAACTTTTTGAATCTTCGGAATTTTGATCTTTTGATCTTCACTTTGATTGCTCCAAAATTCTTACAACATTTCTTGTAATTCTCTTTTTTTTTTTTTTTACATGTACCTCACTTTTTTTTCACTCACAACCTACATGCTTAAGCAAGGGCGCTCAACTTCAACCTTTATTGATTAAAGATAAAAATTTTCCTGGATACATTTCTGGTACACGATGCTAAACATATTGCATCCTTCAAACTAAGCAGGGTCGTGTTTTTTTCCCATGATTTCACTAGAATAAGGAAGCCACAAATGCACTAGAACGTATATAGGCTCAACTAAACATTTGAGTCTTCATGCAATCATCAAATATAATACTAGCATGATCCCTAATTGCTTTACCAAAATTTTCTAATTTAGCCCCAGCAATTTTAATGCAAAAATTTCAAAAATTATCAAAAATTAACTAAAATTTTAACTAGTATAACCAACCCCCTACCCCACACTTAATTTATGCAATGTCCCCATTGCATATTATGCATGAATAAGAAAACATAAAAATAAAGAGGGAATTGGAACAAACTCCCCTGGGATAGTAGTTGTGAGGGTGATCTTTCTTCTTTTGAGCTCCATCTTCAGATGACTTTGGCATGGGAACAGCTCATCCATGCCTTGGGTGTTAAACATCTCGTGTGGTACAGTCTTTATAAAAGCTCCAAATATAAGGGAAAACTCTTGGAAATGCTCGGAAAATGATCTTCAAAGAATAGAACCAATGCCCATATCATATGTCATCAAATCTTCAGCTCAAAAGTAAGAAGAATGAGCGACTCGTCGAGTAAGTATGTAGACTCGCCGAGTTGAAGCGTAAATGGCAGAAGAATCGTGAATTTTCACATGGACTCGGCGAGTCCATAAGATGCACTCGGCGAGTAGACCACTGTGTGACAAAATTTTATTCTGCCCAAGTCCGTTTCTGATGTATGGGGGTTATATAAACTAATAATTATTCCCTCATTTTTCTTTAGGGAATAAACACTCTATAACCCTTCTATCAATTGGACTCATAACTTGACTCAAAACTTCGTTTCCTCTCTCGCCTAGACTCGATTTCTCGCTTCATTTAACCTTGAATCTAGACCCTCACATGCAATCCTTACACTCAACTGAAAAGATCAAAAACAAAAACCAAGTAATAAAAAAAACATTAAAATAAAAAAAATCCTAAATTATCCTTAAACACTAGAAGTTTATAAAGAAAAAGAAAAGCAAACTCTAATGACGGGTTGCCTCCCGCAAGCGCTTCTTTTTGTGCGAGTCTTTAGCTGGACTCCCAACTTAATAAACTTCCAATAAACTCATTGCCAATCCATCCGTTGCATTAAATATTTTCTTTGGTGGACCAATTTGTAAAATTTGACTCTTTGCTTCTAAAATTGGCCAAACGAGCTCTAGTACATAAAACCCAAGAATTCTGACAAGGGTTGGGACCGGTCGGGTACTAATTAGAAATGGATCGCGCTTCAGAACTTTCTCCAAAGTTGGAATCGTCACCCCATGCTTTGAAACACAAACCGGAAGAACAGGGGACCATGTCATGGTAATGGTCAAACCACAACTTGGTTCCTGCAATTCAGCTTGTTCTTGTTCTTCGTCTGACCTCTCTGCTAGCAACCTTTGCAGCTCCTCCAAGTCTCTTTCTGGATTAAATTCATCATCTTGTAACTCTAGCTCTTGTGACTCGGATTGTTCTTGTTCGTTAGTCAAGAAGTTATCTAACCTTCTTCCAAATTTCTTCAAATCATCATCAGAGTCATAATCCTCATCTTCCTGCACTACTTCCTCAAGAAAAGCATCAAAAGCATCGAGATTTGGAAAATACATAATAAATAAAAATTAAACTATATAAAAAAAATTAATCAACAAAAAATGATAAGAATTAGCAAATAAAATTAACTATTTAGAACCGTTCCCCGGCAACGGCGCCAAAAACTTGATGTGTGTAAAACCAACTAGTTTTAATCCTACTAACTTAGACACAAAATAAACACACGAAAGGCAGTGTACCTATCGATTAGTAATATAGTTCAAGCAAGTAGGGTATCGAACACAGGGAACGGTAAACAATTAAAATAAATGCTAATATTATCTAAATAAAACAAATAACAAAAAGGGGTTTTCTCTAGTTTTACAAGACTAGAAACTTAATTAGAATAACCAACACACAAATTAACTGACTAGCAACTAAAACAATTAATTACCAACTAAATTCAATAGTAAAGAGGATTTCTGTTTAGGTACGACTCATTTGTTCCCATGGATGATTTTAATGTATCAGATTAATTCTTCATTGGCTACCGATTAAGATAATTAGGTTCACGTTCGCTATTCCTAATTCTTAGAAAACAAATTAACTCAAGCAATGGCCAGTTGTCTAAATTAACGGGTTTCCTAGATTATTGATTCGGGTTAAGTAAGACTTGTAATGGTTAATTAAATTGACCCTTCAATTAACCTATTGCTGATGTTCATCAAACAATCTCACACATTAACTTACCTATCTTCTAGTTAATTCTAGTTTCACATTCGTTATTCCTAGACATACAACTATGTGGTCACAATAAGTCATATGAAATTAATAACTAAGAGATGTTCATACAACTTAATTACTGATTTATTAATAGAAGAATAGTTATTGTCAACACATAAGGTTCTTTAACAAGCTTAACAAAACATAATTACCAATTAAAATTAATCCTACTCAAATAATCAATCCATGTTCACAAAATTGTCTACCCTAACAGAAGAATAAGTTTTTAGCTCATGATTGCAGTAAACATAAACTCAAAAACGAAATCAAAGTATGTAAACATGATTCAAATCAAAAAGTTACTAAGAATAAACCAAAATTGTCTTGATTCTCTTCACAATTGAATGTAGGTTTGATTCTTCAGTTCCTCACGACCTAGCAGCACTTCCAATCGTTTCTCAGCCTCCTAGGGTTTCTCTCCCTCCTAGGTTATCGATCTGAAAGTCCCTTTATATAGATTTTCACAAAACAGAGGCTACTCGGCGAGTCCAGTGACCTACTCGGCGAGTCCGTCACTTAAAACCCGTGTACGGCAAGTCAGCGCGTCCCGAATCGTGAAAGTTCGATACAACTCGCCGAGTAATCGACCCTACTCGCCGAGTACGTTTCGAATCAGCATTTTCTCAAAACACAAAAGTCGTCCGAAATTGTGTCTACTTTTCAGAACATTTTGAATCTCGTCAATCGGAGTTACGGTTCATGAGATATGGCGAAAACACTAACGAGGGGTCAAGCTGTCCAACAACATCCTTCTTTCTTCAAAATCCAAGATCCAAGCCTCCAATTGCTAGTTCCGCTTCATTTTCCACCCGAGCATGTAATTGTTGCTGAAAATGAAATATTTAAGCTAATTAAGCACCTTTTATTCATTAAATGAGACAAAAACAACATAAAGTATTAAGATAATGCATGAATTTTATAACTAAATATGTCCATATCAAAATACCCCACACTTGACTTTTGCTTGCCCCCAAGCAAAACTGAATTTTAGTACACTAATATTACATAATACAACTCCAATCGAACCCATCCATTATGCCAAGACCGCAACGCATGCATTTGTGTCTAAAATTTTCCTAATAACCCCCATACTCCAAATACTCACAATCCTCATAAACATTCGCCCACTTTTTCCGAACAATGCTCATTTTATGCATCCCTCCGAATCCATCCTCAGAAAACCTCTTAACCTCAAGGTATTTTTGGTTGAGCAACCCAAGCATACATAATCTAGACAATTACAATTTATGATACCACTATGGAGCTCTTTTAGAATTCTTCACTTCTTTGACATTTGATCTTTAATTTCTTTGAATTCACCACCTTGTTGTTTGATTTTTGGTATCTTCAACTTTTTGAATCTTCGGAATTTTGATCTTTTGATCTTCACTTTGATTGCTCCAAAATTCTTACAACATTTCTTGTAATTCTCTTTTTTTTTTTTTACATGTACCTCACTTTTTTTTCACTCACAACCTACATGCTTAAGCAAGGGCGCTCAACTTCAACCTTTATTGATTAAAGATAAAAATTTTCCTGGATACATTTCTGGTACACGATGCTAAACATATTGCATCCTTCAAACTAAGCAGGGTCGTGTTTTTTTCCCATGATTTCACTAGAATAAGGAAGCCACAAATGCACTAGAACGTATATAGGCTCAACTAAACATTTGAGTCTTCATGCAATCATCAAATATAATACTAGCATGATCCCTAATTGCTTTACCAAAATTTTCTAATTTAGCCCCAGCAATTTTAATGCAAAAATTTCAAAAATTATCAAAAATTAACTAAAATTTTAACTAGTATAACCAACCCCCTACCCCACACTTAATTTATGCAATGTCCCCATTGCATATTATGCATGAATAAGAAAACATAAAAATAAAGAGGGAATTGGAACAAACTCCCCTGGGATAGTAGTTGTGAGGGTGATCTTTCTTCTTTTGAGCTCCATCTTCAGATGACTTTGGCATGGGAACAGCTCATCCATGCCTTGGGTGTTAAACATCTCGTGTGGTACAGTCTTTATAAAAGCTCCAAATATAAGGGAAAACTCTTGGAAATGCTCGGAAAATGATCTTCAAAGAATAGAACCAATGCCCATATCATATGTCATCAAATCTTCAGCTCAAAAGTAAGAAGAATGAGCGACTCGTCGAGTAAGTATGTAGACTCGCCGAGTTGAAGCGTAAATGGCAGAAGAATCGTGAATTTTCACATGGACTCGGCGAGTCCATAAGATGCACTCGGCGAGTAGACCACTGTGTGACAAAATTTTATTCTGCCCAAGTCCGTTTCTGATGTATGGGGGTTATATAAACTAATAATTATTCCCTCATTTTTCTTTAGGGAATAAACACTCTATAACCCTTCTATCAATTGGACTCATAACTTGACTCAAAACTTCGTTTCCTCTCTCGCCTAGACTCGATTTCTCGCTTCATTTAACCTTGAATCTAGACCCTCACATGCAATCCTTACACTCAACTGAAAAGCTCAAAAACAAAAACCAAGTAATAAAAAAAACATTAAAATAAAAAAAATCCTAAATTATCCTTAAACACTAGAAGTTTATAAAGAAAAAGAAAAGCAAACTCTAATGACGGGTTGCCTCCCGCAAGCGCTTCTTTTTGTGCGAGTCTTTAGCTGGACTCCCAACTTAATAAACTTCCAATAAACTCATTGCCAATCCATCCGTTGCATTAAATATTTTCTTTGGTGGACCAATTTGTAAAATTTGACTCTTTGCTTCTAAAATTGGCCAAACGAGCTCTAGTACATAAAACCCAAGAATTCTGACAAGGGTTGGGACCGGTCGGGTACTAATTAGAAATGGATCGCGCTTCAGAACTTTCTCCAAAGTTGGAATCGTCACCCCATGCTTTGAAACACAAACCGGAAGAACAGGGGACCATGTCATGGTAATGGTCAAACCACAACTTGGTTCCTGCAATTCAGCTTGTTCTTGTTCTTCGTCTGACCTCTCTGCTAGCAACCTTTGCAGCTCCTCCAAGTCTCTTTCTGGATTAAATTCATCATCTTGTAACTCTAGCTCTTGTGACTCGGATTGTTCTTGTTCGTTAGTCAAGAAGTTATCTAACCTTCTTCCAAATTTCTTCAAATCATCATCAGAGTCATAATCCTCATCTTCCTGCACTACTTCCTCAAGAAAAGCATCAAAAGCATCGAGATTTGGAAAATACATAATAAATAAAAATTAAACTATATAAAAAAAATTAATCAACAAAAAATGATAAGAATTAGCAAATAAAATTAACTATTTAGAACCGTTCCCCGGCAACGGCGCCAAAAACTTGATGTGTGTAAAACCAACTAGTTTTAATCCTACTAACTTAGACACAAAATAAACACACGAAAGGCAGTGTACCTATCGATTAGTAATATAGTTCAAGCAAGTAGGGTATCGAACACAGGGAACGGTAAATAATTAAAATAAATGCTAATATTATCTAAATAAAACAAATAACAAAAAGGGGTTTTCTCTAGTTTTACAAGACTAGAAACTTAATTAGAATAACCAACACACAAATTAACTGACTAGCAACTAAAACAATTAATTACCAACTAAATTCAATAGTAAAGAGGATTTCTGTTTAGGTACGACTCATTTGTTCCCATGGATGATTTTAATGTATCAGATTAATTCTTCATTGGCTACCGATTAAGATAATTAGGTTCACGTTCGCTATTCCTAATTCTTAGAAAACAAATTAACTCAAGCAATGGCCAGTTGTCTAAATTAACGGGTTTCCTAGATTATTGATTCGGGTTAAGTAAGACTTGTAATGGTTAATTAAATTGACCCTTCAATTAACCTATTGCTGATGTTCATCAAACAATCTCACACATTAACTTACCTATCTTCTAGTTAATTCTAGTTTCACATTCGTTATTCCTAGACATACAACTATGTGGTCACAATAAGTCATATGAAATTAATAACTAAGAGATGTTCATACAACTTAATTACTGATTTATTAATAGAAGAATAGTTATTGTCAACACATAAGGTTCTTTAACAAGCTTAAAAAAACATAATTACCAATTAAAATTAATCCTACTCAAATAATCAATCCATGTTCACAAAATTGTCTACCCTAACAGAAGAATAAGTTTTTAGCTCATGATTGCAGTAAACATAAACTCAAAAACGAAATCAAAGTATGTAAACATGATTCAAATCAAAAAGTTACTAAGAATAAACCAAAATTGTCTTGATTCTCTTCACAATTGAATGTAGGTTTGATTCTTCAGTTCCTCACGACCTAGCAACACTTCCAATCGTTTCTCAGCCTCCTAGGGTTTCTCTCCCTCCTAGGTTATCGATCTGAAAGTCCCTTTATATAGATTTTCACAAAACAGAGGCTACTCGGCGAGTCCAGTGACCTACTCGGCGAGTCCGTCACTTAAAACCCGTGTACGGCAAGTCAGCGCGTCCCGAATCGTGAAAGTTCGATACAACTCGCCGAGTAATCGACCCTACTCGCCGAGTACGTTTCGAATCAGCATTTTCTCAAAACACAAAAGTCGTCCGAAATTGTGTCTACTTTTCAGAACATTTTGAATCTCGTCAATCGGAGTTACGGTTCATGAGATATGGCGAAAACACTAACGAGGGGTCAAGCTGTCCAACAACATCCTTCTTTCTTCAAAATCCAAGATCCAAGCCTCCAATTGCTAGTTCCGCTTCATTTTCCACCCGAGCATGTAATTGTTGCTGAAAATGAAATATTTAAGCTAATTAAGCACCTTTTATTCATTAAATGAGACAAAAACAACATAAAGTATTAAGATAATGCATGAATTTTATAACTAAATATGTCCATATCAAAATACCCCACACTTGACTTTTGCTTGCCCCCAAGCAAAACTGAATTTTAGTACACTAATATTACATAATACAACTCCAATCGAACCCATCCATTATGCCAAGACCGCAACGCATGCATTTGTGTCTAAAATTTTCCTAATAACCCCCATACTCCAAATACTCACAATCCTCATAAACATTCGCCCACTTTTTCCGAACAATGCTCATTTTATGCATCCCTCCGAATCCATCCTCAGAAAACCTCTTAACCTCAAGGTATTTTTGGTTGAGCAACCCAAGCATACATAATCTAGACAATTACAATTTATGATACCACTATGGAGCTCTTTTAGAATTCTTCACTTCTTTGACATTTGATCTTTAATTTCTTTGAATTCACCACCTTGTTGTTTGATTTTTGGTATCTTCAACTTTTTGAATCTTCGGAATTTTGATCTTTTGATCTTCACTTTGATTGCTCCAAAATTCTTACAACATTTCTTGTAATTCTCTTTTTTTTTTTTTACATGTACCTCACTTTTTTTTCACTCACAACCTACATGCTTAAGCAAGGGCGCTCAACTTCAACCTTTATTGATTAAAGATAAAAATTTTCCTGGATACATTTCTGGTACACGATGCTAAACATATTGCATCCTTCAAACTAAGCAGGGTCGTGTTTTTTTCCCATGATTTCACTAGAATAAGGAAGCCACAAATGCACTAGAACGTATATAGGCTCAACTAAACATTTGAGTCTTCATGCAATCATCAAATATAATACTAGCATGATCCCTAATTGCTTTACCAAAATTTTCTAATTTAGCCCCAGCAATTTTAATGCAAAAATTTCAAAAATTATCAAAAATTAACTAAAATTTTAACTAGTATAACCAACCCCCTACCCCACACTTAATTTATGCAATGTCCCCATTGCATATTATGCATGAATAAGAAAACATAAAAATAAAGAGGGAATTGGAACAAACTCCCCTGGGATAGTAGTTGTGAGGGTGATCTTTCTTCTTTTGAGCTCCATCTTCAGATGACTTTGGCATGGGAACAGCTCATCCATGCCTTGGGTGTTAAACATCTCGTGTGGTACAGTCTTTATAAAAGCTCCAAATATAAGGGAAAACTCTTGGAAATGCTCGGAAAATGATCTTCAAAGAATAGAACCAATGCCCATATCATATGTCATCAAATCTTCAGCTCAAAAGTAAGAAGAATGAGCGACTCGTCGAGTAAGTATGTAGACTCGCCGAGTTGAAGCGTAAATGGCAGAAGAATCGTGAATTTTCACATGGACTCGGCGAGTCCATAAGATGCACTCGGCGAGTAGACCACTGTGTGACAAAATTTTATTCTGCCCAAGTCCGTTTCTGATGTATGGGGGTTATATAAACTAATAATTATTCCCTCATTTTTCTTTAGGGAATAAACACTCTATAACCCTTCTATCAATTGGACTCATAACTTGACTCAAAACTTCGTTTCCTCTCTCGCCTAGACTCGATTTCTCGCTTCATTTAACCTTGAATCTAGACCCTCACATGCAATCCTTACACTCAACTGAAAAGCTCAAAAACAAAAACCAAGTAATAAAAAAAACATTAAAATAAAAAAAATCCTAAATTATCCTTAAACACTAGAAGTTTATAAAGAAAAAGAAAAGCAAACTCTAATGACGGGTTGCCTCCCGCAAGCGCTTCTTTTTGTGCGAGTCTTTAGCTGGACTCCCAACTTAATAAACTTCCAATAAACTCATTGCCAATCCATCCGTTGCATTAAATATTTTCTTTGGTGGACCAATTTGTAAAATTTGACTCTTTGCTTCTAAAATTGGCCAAACGAGCTCTAGTACATAAAACCCAAGAATTCTGACAAGGGTTGGGACCGGTCGGGTACTAATTAGAAATGGATCGCGCTTCAGAACTTTCTCCAAAGTTGGAATCGTCACCCCATGCTTTGAAACACAAACCGGAAGAACAGGGGACCATGTCATGGTAATGGTCAAACCACAACTTGGTTCCTGCAATTCAGCTTGTTCTTGTTCTTCGTCTGACCTCTCTGCTAGCAACCTTTGCAGCTCCTCCAAGTCTCTTTCTGGATTAAATTCATCATCTTGTAACTCTAGCTCTTGTGACTCGGATTGTTCTTGTTCGTTAGTCAAGAAGTTATCTAACCTTCTTCCAAATTTCTTCAAATCATCATCAGAGTCATAATCCTCATCTTCCTGCACTACTTCCTCAAGAAAAGCATCAAAAGCATCGAGATTTGGAAAATACATAATAAATAAAAATTAAACTATATAAAAAAAATTAATCAACAAAAAATGATAAGAATTAGCAAATAAAATTAACTATTTAGAACCGTTCCCCGGCAACGGCGCCAAAAACTTGATGTGTGTAAAACCAACTAGTTTTAATCCTACTAACTTAGACACAAAATAAACACACGAAAGGCAGTGTACCTATCGATTAGTAATATAGTTCAAGCAAGTAGGGTATCGAACACAGGGAACGGTAAACAATTAAAATAAATGCTAATATTATCTAAATAAAACAAATAACAAAAAGGGGTTTTCTCTAGTTTTACAAGACTAGAAACTTAATTAGAATAACCAACACACAAATTAACTGACTAGCAACTAAAACAATTAATTACCAACTAAATTCAATAGTAAAGAGGATTTCTGTTTAGGTACGACTCATTTGTTCCCATGGATGATTTTAATGTATCAGATTAATTCTTCATTGGCTACCGATTAAGATAATTAGGTTCACGTTCGCTATTCCTAATTCTTAGAAAACAAATTAACTCAAGCAATGGCCAGTTGTCTAAATTAACGGGTTTCCTAGATTATTGATTCGGGTTAAGTAAGACTTGTAATGGTTAATTAAATTGACCCTTCAATTAACCTATTGCTGATGTTCATCAAACAATCTCACACATTAACTTACCTATCTTCTAGTTAATTCTAGTTTCACATTCGTTATTCCTAGACATACAACTATGTGGTCACAATAAGTCATATGAAATTAATAACTAAGAGATGTTCATACAACTTAATTACTGATTTATTAATAGAAGAATAGTTATTGTCAACACATAAGGTTCTTTAACAAGCTTAACAAAACATAATTACCAATTAAAATTAATCCTACTCAAATAATCAATCCATGTTCACAAAATTGTCTACCCTAACAGAAGAATAAGTTTTTAGCTCATGATTGCAGTAAACATAAACTCAAAAACGAAATCAAAGTATGTAAACATGATTCAAATCAAAAAGTTACTAAGAATAAACCAAAATTGTCTTGATTCTCTTCACAATTGAATGTAGGTTTGATTCTTCAGTTCCTCACGACCTAGCAGCACTTCCAATCGTTTCTCAGCCTCCTAGGGTTTCTCTCCCTCCTAGGTTATCGATCTGAAAGTCCCTTTATATAGATTTTCACAAAACAGAGGCTACTCGGCGAGTCCAGTGACCTACTCGGCGAGTCCGTCACTTAAAACCCGTGTACGGCAAGTCAGCGCGTCCCGAATCGTGAAAGTTCGATACAACTCGCCGAGTAATCGACCCTACTCGCCGAGTACGTTTCGAATCAGCATTTTCTCAAAACACAAAAGTCGTCCGAAATTGTGTCTACTTTTCAGAACATTTTGAATCTCGTCAATCGGAGTTACGGTTCATGAGATATGGCGAAAACACTAACGAGGGGTCAAGCTGTCCAACAACATCCTTCTTTCTTCAAAATCCAAGATCCAAGCCTCCAATTGCTAGTTCCGCTTCATTTTCCACCCGAGCATGTAATTGTTGCTGAAAATGAAATATTTAAGCTAATTAAGCACCTTTTATTCATTAAATGAGACAAAAACAACATAAAGTATTAAGATAATGCATGAATTTTATAACTAAATATGTCCATATCAAAATACCCCACACTTGACTTTTGCTTGCCCCCAAGCAAAACTGAATTTTAGTACACTAATATTACATAATACAACTCCAATCGAACCCATCCATTATGCCAAGACCGCAACGCATGCATTTGTGTCTAAAATTTTCCTAATAACCCCCATACTCCAAATACTCACAATCCTCATAAACATTCGCCCACTTTTTCCGAACAATGCTCATTTTATGCATCCCTCCGAATCCATCCTCAGAAAACCTCTTAACCTCAAGGTATTTTTGGTTGAGCAACCCAAGCATACATAATCTAGACAATTACAATTTATGATACCACTATGGAGCTCTTTTAGAATTCTTCACTTCTTTGACATTTGATCTTTAATTTCTTTGAATTCACCACCTTGTTGTTTGATTTTTGGTATCTTCAACTTTTTGAATCTTCGGAATTTTGATCTTTTGATCTTCACTTTGATTGCTCCAAAATTCTTACAACATTTCTTGTAATTCTCTTTTTTTTTTTTTTACATCTACCTCACTTTTTTTTCACTCACAACCTACATGCTTAAGCAAGGGCGCTCAACTTCAACCTTTATTGATTAAAGATAAAAATTTTCCTGGATACATTTCTGGTACACGATGCTAAACATATTGCATCCTTCAAACTAAGCAGGGTCGTGTTTTTTTCCCATGATTTCACTAGAATAAGGAAGCCACAAATGCACTAGAACGTATATAGGCTCAACTAAACATTTGAGTCTTCATGCAATCATCAAATATAATACTAGCATGATCCCTAATTGCTTTACCAAAATTTTCTAATTTAGCCCCAGCAATTTTAATGCAAAAATTTCAAAAATTATCAAAAATTAACTAAAATTTTAACTAGTATAACCAACCCCCTACCCCACACTTAATTTATGCAATGTCCCCATTGCATATTATGCATGAATAAGAAAACATAAAAATAAAGAGGGAATTGGAACAAACTCCCCTGGGATAGTAGTTGTGAGGGTGATCTTTCTTCTTTTGAGCTCCATCTTCAGATGACTTTGGCATGGGAACAGCTCATCCATGCCTTGGGTGTTAAACATCTCGTGTGGTACAGTCTTTATAAAAGCTCCAAATATAAGGGAAAACTCTTGGAAATGCTCGGAAAATGATCTTCAAAGAATAGAACCAATGCCCATATCATATGTCATCAAATCTTCAGCTCAAAAGTAAGAAGAATGAGCGACTCGTCGAGTAAGTATGTAGACTCGCCGAGTTGAAGCGTAAATGGCAGAAGAATCGTGAATTTTCACATGGACTCGGCGAGTCCATAAGATGCACTCGGCGAGTAGACCACTGTGTGACAAAATTTTATTCTGCCCAAGTCCGTTTCTGATGTATGGGGGTTATATAAACTAATAATTATTCCCTCATTTTTCTTTAGGGAATAAACACTCTATAACCCTTCTATCAATTGGACTCATAACTTGACTCAAAACTTCGTTTCCTCTCTCGCCTAGACTCGATTTCTCGCTTCATTTAACCTTGAATCTAGACCCTCACATGCAATCCTTACACTCAACTGAAAAGCTCAAAAACAAAAACCAAGTAATAAAAAAAACATTAAAATAAAAAAATCCTAAATTATCCTTAAACACTAGAAGTTTATAAAGAAAAAGAAAAGCAAACTCTAATGACGGGTTGCCTCCCGCAAGCGCTTCTTTTTGTGCGAGTCTTTAGCTGGACTCCCAACTTAATAAACTTCCAATAAACTCATTGCCAATCCATCCGTTGCATTAAATATTTTCTTTGGTGGACCAATTTGTAAAATTTGACTCTTTGCTTCTAAAATTGGCCAAACGAGCTCTAGTACATAAAACCCAAGAATTCTGACAAGGGTTGGGACCGGTCGGGTACTAATTAGAAATGGATCGCGCTTCAGAACTTTCTCCAAAGTTGGAATCGTCACCCCATGCTTTGAAACACAAACCGGAAGAACAGGGGACCATGTCATGGTAATGGTCAAACCACAACTTGGTTCCTGCAATTCAGCTTGTTCTTGTTCTTCGTCTGACCTCTCTGCTAGCAACCTTTGCAGCTCCTCCAAGTCTCTTTCTGGATTAAATTCATCATCTTGTAACTCTAGCTCTTGTGACTCGGATTGTTCTTGTTCGTTAGTCAAGAAGTTATCTAACCTTCTTCCAAATTTCTTCAAATCATCATCAGAGTCATAATCCTCATCTTCCTGCACTACTTCCTCAAGAAAAGCATCAAAAGCATCGAGATTTGGAAAATACATAATAAATAAAAATTAAACTATATAAAAAAAATTAATCAACAAAAAATGATAAGAATTAGCAAATAAAATTAACTATTTAGAACCGTTCCCCGGCAACGGCGCCAAAAACTTGATGTGTGTAAAACCAACTAGTTTTAATCCTACTAACTTAGACACAAAATAAACACACGAAAGGCAGTGTACCTATCGATTAGTAATATAGTTCAAGCAAGTAGGGTATCGAACACAGGGAACGGTAAACAATTAAAATAAATGCTAATATTATCTAAATAAAACAAATAACAAAAAGGGGTTTTCTCTAGTTTTACAAGACTAGAAACTTAATTAGAATAACCAACACACAAATTAACTGACTAGCAACTAAAACAATTAATTACCAACTAAATTCAATAGTAAAGAGGATTTCTGTTTAGGTACGACTCATTTGTTCCCATGGATGATTTTAATGTATCAGATTAATTCTTCATTGGCTACCGATTAAGATAATTAGGTTCACGTTCGCTATTCCTAATTCTTAGAAAACAAATTAACTCAAGCAATGGCCAGTTGTCTAAATTAACGGGTTTCCTAGATTATTGATTCGGGTTAAGTAAGACTTGTAATGGTTAATTAAATTGACCCTTCAATTAACCTATTGCTGATGTTCATCAAACAATCTCACACATTAACTTACCTATCTTCTAGTTAATTCTAGTTTCACATTCGTTATTCCTAGACATACAACTATGTGGTCACAATAAGTCATATGAAATTAATAACTAAGAGATGTTCATACAACTTAATTACTGATTTATTAATAGAAGAATAGTTATTGTCAACACATAAGGTTCTTTAACAAGCTTAACAAAACATAATTACCAATTAAAATTAATCCTACTCAAATAATCAATCCATGTTCACAAAATTGTCTACCCTAACAGAAGAATAAGTTTTTAGCTCATGATTGCAGTAAACATAAACTCAAAAACGAAATCAAAGTATGTAAACATGATTCAAATCAAAAAGTTACTAAGAATAAACCAAAATTGTCTTGATTCTCTTCACAATTGAATGTAGGTTTGATTCTTCAGTTCCTCACGACCTAGCAGCACTTCCAATCGTTTCTCAGCCTCCTAGGGTTTCTCTCCCTCCTAGGTTATCGATCTGAAAGTCCCTTTATATAGATTTTCACAAAACAGAGGCTACTCGGCGAGTCCAGTGACCTACTCGGCGAGTCCGTCACTTAAAACCCGTGTACGGCAAGTCAGCGCGTCCCGAATCGTGAAAGTTCGATACAACTCGCCGAGTAATCGACCCTACTCGCCGAGTACGTTTCGAATCAGCATTTTCTCAAAACACAAAAGTCGTCCAAAATTGTGTCTACTTTTCAGAACATTTTGAATCTCGTCAATCGGAGTTACGGTTCATGAGATATGGCGAAAACACTAACGAGGGGTCAAGCTGTCCAACAACATCCTTCTTTCTTCAAAATCCAAGATCCAAGCCTCCAATTGCTAGTTCCGCTTCATTTTCCACCCGAGCATGTAATTGTTGCTGAAAATGAAATATTTAAGCTAATTAAGCACCTTTTATTCATTAAATGAGACAAAAACAACATAAAGTATTAAGATAATGCATGAATTTTATAACTAAATATGTCCATATCAAAATACCCCACACTTGACTTTTGCTTGCCCCCAAGCAAAACTGAATTTTAGTACACTAATATTACATAATACAACTCCAATCGAACCCATCCATTATGCCAAGACCGCAACGCATGCATTTGTGTCTAAAATTTTCCTAATAACCCCCATACTCCAAATACTCACAATCCTCATAAACATTCGCCCACTTTTTCCGAACAATGCTCATTTTATGCATCCCTCCGAATCCATCCTCAGAAAACCTCTTAACCTCAAGGTATTTTTGGTTGAGCAACCCAAGCATACATAATCTAGACAATTACAATTTATGATACCACTATGGAGCTCTTTTAGAATTCTTCACTTCTTTGACATTTGATCTTTAATTTCTTTGAATTCACCACCTTGTTGTTTGATTTTTGGTATCTTCAACTTTTTGAATCTTCGGAATTTTGATCTTTTGATCTTCACTTTGATTGCTCCAAAATTCTTACAACATTTCTTGTAATTCTCTTTTTTTTTTTTTACATGTACCTCACTTTTTTTTCACTCACAACCTACATGCTTAAGCAAGGGCGCTCAACTTCAACCTTTATTGATTAAAGATAAAAATTTTCCTGGATACATTTCTGGTACACGATGCTAAACATATTGCATCCTTCAAACTAAGCAGGGTCGTGTTTTTTTCCCATGATTTCACTAGAATAAGGAAGCCACAAATGCACTAGAACGTATATAGGCTCAACTAAACATTTGAGTCTTCATGCAATCATCAAATATAATACTAGCATGATCCCTAATTGCTTTACCAAAATTTTCTAATTTAGCCCCAGCAATTTTAATGCAAAAATTTCAAAAATTATCAAAAATTAACTAAAATTTTAACTAGTATAACCAACCCCCTACCCCACACTTAATTTATGCAATGTCCCCATTGCATATTATGCATGAATAAGAAAACATAAAAATAAAGAGGGAATTGGAACAAAATCCCCTGGGATAGTAGTTGTGAGGGTGATCTTTCTTCTTTTGAGCTCCATCTTCAGATGACTTTGGCATGGGAACAGCTCATCCATGCCTTGGGTGTTAAACATCTCGTGTGGTACAGTCTTTATAAAAGCTCCAAATATAAGGGAAAACTCTTGGAAATGCTCGGAAAATGATCTTCAAAGAATAGAACCAATGCCCATATCATATGTCATCAAATCTTCAGCTCAAAAGTAAGAAGAATGAGCGACTCGTCGAGTAAGTATGTAGACTCGCCGAGTTGAAGCGTAAATGGTAGAAGAATCGTGAATTTTCACATGGACTCGGCGAGTCCATAAGATGCACTCGGCGAGTAGACCACTGTGTGACAAAATTTTATTCTGCCCAAGTCCGTTTCTGATGTATGGGGGTTATATAAACTAATAATTATTCCCTCATTTTTCTTTAGGGAATAAACACTCTATAACCCTTCTATCAATTGGACTCATAACTTGACTCAAAACTTCGTTTCCTCTCTCGCCTAGACTCGATTTCTCGCTTCATTTAACCTTGAATCTAGACCCTCACATGCAATCCTTACACTCAACTGAAAAGATCAAAAACAAAAACCAAGTAATAAAAAAAACATTAAAATAAAAAAAATCCTAAATTATCCTTAAACACTAGAAGTTTATAAAGAAAAAGAAAAGCAAACTCTAATGACGGGTTGCCTCCCGCAAGCGCTTCTTTTTGTGCGAGTCTTTAGCTGGACTCCCAACTTAATAAACTTCCAATAAACTCATTGCCAATCCATCCGTTGCATTAAATATTTTCTTTGGTGGACCAATTTGTAAAATTTGACTCTTTGCTTCTAAAATTGGCCAAACGAGCTCTAGTACATAAAACCCAAGAATTCTGACAAGGGTTGGGACCGGTCGGGTACTAATTAGAAATGGATCGCGCTTCAGAACTTTCTCCAAAGTTGGAATCGTCACCCCATGCTTTGAAACACAAACCGGAAGAACAGGGGACCATGTCATGGTAATGGTCAAACCACAACTTGGTTCCTGCAATTCAGCTTGTTCTTGTTCTTCGTCTGACCTCTCTGCTAGCAACCTTTGCAGCTCCTCCAAGTCTCTTTCTGGATTAAATTCATCATCTTGTAACTCTAGCTCTTGTGACTCGGATTGTTCTTGTTCGTTAGTCAAGAAGTTATCTAACCTTCTTCCAAATTTCTTCAAATCATCATCAGAGTCATAATCCTCATCTTCCTGCACTACTTCCTCAAGAAAAGCATCAAAAGCATCGAGATTTGGAAAATACATAATAAATAAAAATTAAACTATATAAAAAAAATTAATCAACAAAAAATGATAAGAATTAGCAAATAAAATTAACTATTTAGAACCGTTCCCCGGCAACGGCGCCAAAAACTTGATGTGTGTAAAACCAACTAGTTTTAATCCTACTAACTTAGACACAAAATAAACACACGAAAGGCAGTGTACCTATCGATTAGTAATATAGTTCAAGCAAGTAGGGTATCGAACACAGGGAACGGTAAACAATTAAAATAAATGCTAATATTATCTAAATAAAACAAATAACAAAAAGGGGTTTTCTCTAGTTTTACAAGACTAGAAACTTAATTAGAATAACCAACACACAAATTAACTGACTAGCAACTAAAACAATTAATTACCAACTAAATTCAATAGTAAAGAGGATTTCTGTTTAGGTACGACTCATTTGTTCCCATGGATGATTTTAATGTATCAGATTAATTCTTCATTGGCTACCGATTAAGATAATTAGGTTCACGTTCGCTATTCCTAATTCTTAGAAAACAAATTAACTCAAGCAATGGCCAGTTGTCTAAATTAACGGGTTTCCTAGATTATTGATTCGGGTTAAGTAAGACTTGTAATGGTTAATTAAATTGACCCTTCAATTAACCTATTGCTGATGTTCATCAAACAATCTCACACATTAACTTACCTATCTTCTAGTTAATTCTAGTTTCACATTCGTTATTCCTAGACATACAACTATGTGGTCACAATAAGTCATATGAAATTAATAACTAAGAGATGTTCATACAACTTAATTACTGATTTATTAATAGAAGAATAGTTATTGTCAACACATAAGGTTCTTTAACAAGCTTAACAAAACATAATTACCAATTAAAATTAATCCTACTCAAATAATCAATCCATGTTCACAAAATTGTCTACCCTAACAGAAGAATAAGTTTTTAGCTCATGATTGCAGTAAACATAAACTCAAAAACGAAATCAAAGTATGTAAACATGATTCAAATCAAAAAGTTACTAAGAATAAACCAAAATTGTCTTGATTCTCTTCACAATTGAATGTAGGTTTGATTCTTCAGTTCCTCACGACCTAGCAGCACTTCCAATCGTTTCTCAGCCTCCTAGGGTTTCTCTCCCTCCTAGGTTATCGATCTGAAAGTCCCTTTATATAGATTTTCACAAAACAGAGGCTACTCGGCGAGTCCAGTGACCTACTCGGCGAGTCCGTCACTTAAAACCCGTGTACGGCAAGTCAGCGCGTCCCGAATCGTGAAAGTTCGATACAACTCGCCGAGTAATCGACCCTACTCGCCGAGTACGTTTCGAATCAGCATTTTCTCAAAACACAAAAGTCGTCCGAAATTGTGTCTACTTTTCAGAACATTTTGAATCTCGTCAATCGGAGTTACGGTTCATGAGATATGGCGAAAACACTAACGAGGGGTCAAGCTGTCCAACAACATCCTTCTTTCTTCAAAATCCAAGATCCAAGCCTCCAATTGCTAGTTCCGCTTCATTTTCCACCCGAGCATGTAATTGTTGCTGAAAATGAAATATTTAAGCTAATTAAGCACCTTTTATTCATTAAATGAGACAAAAACAACATAAAGTATTAAGATAATGCATGAATTTTATAACTAAATATGTCCATATCAAAATACCCCACACTTGACTTTTGCTTGCCCCCAAGCAAAACTGAATTTTAGTACACTAATATTACATAATACAACTCCAATCGAACCCATCCATTATGCCAAGACCGCAACGCATGCATTTGTGTCTAAAATTTTCCTAATAACCCCCATACTCCAAATACTCACAATCCTCATAAACATTCGCCCACTTTTTCCGAACAATGCTCATTTTATGCATCCCTCCGAATCCATCCTCAGAAAACCTCTTAACCTCAAGGTATTTTTGGTTGAGCAACCCAAGCATACATAATCTAGACAATTACAATTTATGATACCACTATGGAGCTCTTTTAGAATTCTTCACTTCTTTGACATTTGATCTTTAATTTCTTTGAATTCACCACCTTGTTGTTTGATTTTTGGTATCTTCAACTTTTTGAATCTTCGGAATTTTGATCTTTTGATCTTCACTTTGATTGCTCCAAAATTCTTACAACTTTTCTTGTAATTCTCTTTTTTTTTTACATGTACCTCACTTTTTTTTCACTCACAACCTACATGCTTAAGCAAGGGCGCTCAACTTCAACCTTTATTGATTAAAGATAAAAATTTTCCTGGATACATTTCTGGTACACGATGCTAAACATATTGCATCCTTCAAACTAAGCAGGGTCGTGTTTTTTTCCCATGATTTCACTAGAATAAGGAAGCCACAAATGCACTAGAACGTATATAGGCTCAACTAAACATTTGAGTCTTCATGCAATCATCAAATATAATACTAGCATGATCCCTAATTGCTTTACCAAAATTTTCTAATTTAGCCCCAGCAATTTTAATGCAAAAATTTCAAAAATTATCAAAAATTAACTAAAATTTTAACTAGTATAACCAACCCCCTACCCCACACTTAATTTATGCAATGTCCCCATTGCATATTATGCATGAATAAGAAAACATAAAAATAAAGAGGGAATTGGAACAAAATCCCCTGGGATAGTAGTTGTGAGGGTGATCTTTCTTCTTTTGAGCTCCATCTTCAGATGACTTTGGCATGGGAACAGCTCATCCATGCCTTGGGTGTTAAACATCTCGTGTGGTACAGTCTTTATAAAAGCTCCAAATATAAGGGAAAACTCTTGGAAATGCTCGGAAAATGATCTTCAAAGAATAGAACCAATGCCCATATCATATGTCATCAAATCTTCAGCTCAAAAGTAAGAAGAATGAGCGACTCGTCGAGTAAGTATGTAGACTCGCCGAGTTGAAGCGTAAATGGTAGAAGAATCGTGAATTTTCACATGGACTCGGCGAGTCCATAAGATGCACTCGGCGAGTAGACCACTGTGTGACAAAATTTTATTCTGCCCAAGTCCGTTTCTGATGTATGGGGGTTATATAAACTAATAATTATTCCCTCATTTTTCTTTAGGGAATAAACACTCTATAACCCTTCTATCAATTGGACTCATAACTTGACTCAAAACTTCGTTTCCTCTCTCGCCTAGACTCGATTTCTCGCTTCATTTAACCTTGAATCTAGACCCTCACATGCAATCCTTACACTCAACTGAAAAGATCAAAAACAAAAACCAAGTAATAAAAAAAACATTAAAATAAAAAAAATCCTAAATTATCCTTAAACACTAGAAGTTTATAAAGAAAAAGAAAAGCAAACTCTAATGACGGGTTGCCTCCCGCAAGCGCTTCTTTTTGTGCGAGTCTTTAGCTGGACTCCCAACTTAATAAACTTCCAATAAACTCATTGCCAATCCATCCGTTGCATTAAATATTTTCTTTGGTGGACCAATTTGTAAAATTTGACTCTTTGCTTCTAAAATTGGCCAAACGAGCTCTAGTACATAAAACCCAAGAATTCTGACAAGGGTTGGGACCGGTCGGGTACTAATTAGAAATGGATCGCGCTTCAGAACTTTCTCCAAAGTTGGAATCGTCACCCCATGCTTTGAAACACAAACCGGAAGAACAGGGGACCATGTCATGGTAATGGTCAAACCACAACTTGGTTCCTGCAATTCAGCTTGTTCTTGTTCTTCGTCTGACCTCTCTGCTAGGAACCTTTGCAGCTCCTCCAAGTCTCTTTCTGGATTAAATTCATCATCTTGTAACTCTAGCTCTTGTGACTCGGATTGTTCTTGTTCGTTAGTCAAGAAGTTATCTAACCTTCTTCCAAATTTCTTCAAATCATCATCAGAGTCATAATCCTCATCTTCCTGCACTACTTCCTCAAGAAAAGCATCAAAAGCATCGAGATTTGGAAAATACATAATAAATAAAAATTAAACTATATAAAAAAAATTAATCAACAAAAAATGATAAGAATTAGCAAATAAAATTAACTATTTAGAACCGTTCCCCGGCAACGGCGCCAAAAACTTGATGTGTGTAAAACCAACTAGTTTTAATCCTACTAACTTAGACACAAAATAAACACACGAAAGGCAGTGTACCTATCGATTAGTAATATAGTTCAAGCAAGTAGGGTATCGAACACAGGGAACGGTAAACAATTAAAATAAATGCTAATATTATCTAAATAAAACAAATAACAAAAAGGGGTTTTCTCTAGTTTTACAAGACTAGAAACTTAATTAGAATAACCAACACACAAATTAACTGACTAGCAACTAAAACAATTAATTACCAACTAAATTCAATAGTAAAGAGGATTTCTGTTTAGGTACGACTCATTTGTTCCCATGGATGATTTTAATGTATCAGATTAATTCTTCATTGGCTACCGATTAAGATAATTAGGTTCACGTTCGCTATTCCTAATTCTTAGAAAACAAATTAACTCAAGCAATGGCCAGTTGTCTAAATTAACGGGTTTCCTAGATTATTGATTCGGGTTAAGTAAGACTTGTAATGGTTAATTAAATTGACCCTTCAATTAACCTATTGCTGATGTTCATCAAACAATCTCACACATTAACTTACCTATCTTCTAGTTAATTCTAGTTTCACATTCGTTATTCCTAGACATACAACTATGTGGTCACAATAAGTCATATGAAATTAATAACTAAGAGATGTTCATACAACTTAATTACTGATTTATTAATAGAAGAATAGTTATTGTCAACACATAAGGTTCTTTAACAAGCTTAACAAAACATAATTACCAATTAAAATTAATCCTACTCAAATAATCAATCCATGTTCACAAAATTGTCTACCCTAACAGAAGAATAAGTTTTTAGCTCATGATTGCAGTAAACATAAACTCAAAAACGAAATCAAAGTATGTAAACATGATTCAAATCAAAAAGTTACTAAGAATAAACCAAAATTGTCTTGATTCTCTTCACAATTGAATGTAGGTTTGATTCTTCAGTTCCTCACGACCTAGCAGCACTTCCAATCGTTTCTCAGCCTCCTAGGGTTTCTCTCCCTCCTAGGTTATCGATTTGAAAGTCCCTTTATATAGATTTTCACAAAACAGAGGCTACTCGGCGAGTCCAGTGACCTACTTGGCGAGTCCGTCACTTAAAACCCGTGTACGACAAGTCAGCGCGTCCCGAATCGTGAAAGTTCGATACAACTCGCCGAGTAATCGACCCTACTCGCCGAGTACGTTTCGAATCAGCATTTTCTCAAAACACAAAAGTCGTCCGAAATTGTGTTTACTTTTCAGAACATTTTGAATCTCGTCAATCGGAGTTACGGTTCATGAGATATGGCGAAAACACTAACGAGGGGTCAAGCTGTCCAGCAACATCCTTCTTTCTTCAAAATCCAAGATCCAAGCCTCCAATTGCTAGTTCCGCTTCATTTTCCACCCGAGCATGTAATTGTTGCTGAAAATGAAATATTTAAGCTAATTAAGCACCTTTTATTCATTAAATGAGACAAAAACAACATAAAGTATTAAGATAATGCATGAATTTTATAACTAAATATGTCCATATCATAAATCATGTGGATACCGATCTCATTCTTGTTCAGATATATGTCGATGACATCATTTTCGGGTCGATGAGCTCGAAGTTGTGCAAAGAGTTTGAGACCATTATGAAAAAAAGATTTGAGATGAGCTCCTTGGGATAAATGACCTTGTTTTTGGGGTTTCTAGTCTGTCAAGATTCCACTGGAATCCTTTTACATCAAGAAAAATATGTTGAAGACATGCTTGAGAGGTTCGAGTTTAAAGACTCCAAAACTGCCTTGACGTCGATGGCTGAGCGACCCTTGTTGTCTCCAGATCCTAATGGTGAATCCGTAGATCAAATAGAATACATATCAATGATTAGATCCTTGATGCATTTGACTGCGAGCAAACCCGACATCATGTTCGTAGTCTGTCAGTGTGCACGTTATCAGGCTAATCCTAATCTCTCTCATTTAATTGCTGTCAAAAGAATCTTTAGGTATCTCAAAGGTAGCCCAAAACTGGGTCTTTGGTATCCTAAAAATTATGATTTTGATTTATATGCATTTGCTGACAACAATTATGGAGATTGTGAACTTGACAGGAAATTAACTTCTGGGGGATGTCAATTCTTAGGCGACCATCTGGTGTTTTGGCAGTGCAAGAAACAACAAACTGTCTCAACATCAACGGCGGAGGCGGAATACATTGCTGCTTCTGCCTGTTGCTCTCAAGTCATTTGGATTCAACATCAACTGTTGGACTACAGTTTGAATTTTCTTGAAACCCCTATCTTCTGCGATAATGATGCTGCAATCCAGATAGCTAAAAATCCTGTCCAACACTCCAAAACCAAGCACATCAACATCAAAGTTCATTTTATCAGAGATTGTTATGAGCGTTCTTTCATTCGGTTGGAACAGATCCACACTGATAATAATGTGGCGGATTTGTTCACAAAACCGTTTAACAAAGCTCGATTCGATGTGCTTGTGGGATTTTTAAAAATGCTAGATTTTGAAGACTGGTTTTTGTTTTAGGTTAGTTTAAATTTGCGCATTTAATTTCCTTTCTCTCCTATGCACAAACTTAGGGGAGAAATAAAAACAAAACAAAAATCATAAAATTAAAAAATGAATAGTGTTATTTTTGTTTTTTTTTTTCAGAAAAGATGAAAAATCCAAAAATAGTGTCTCATGATAGCCTGTCTGCAGGTGATGTGTAGGGAAGTGATATCAACCAAGTGATAACAGGCAAATTTTTAATTTGTGTAAGGTACCAACACTGAACTGTGTAGGCTCTATGTTCGATGCGCTGGTAGGCACGAATGATTTAAATGGACCAGACTAGGTATAGATGGACATTTAAAAGGACTTGACAAATATTGACTTAGATAGTTCCGTTTGGTCTGACAATACAACGCTCGGGTAGATTGAGCAGTGAGATATACATGAGAATCTGCGGGCTAGACTAAAGTAATATGTATCTAGAACTGGGACACAACTTTTCCTCGATGTATGGATGCATGTCCTTAATTCCGGTACTGATAGGGCGAATGGGTAATTCCGTTAAAGTAGATATGTAGAAAGTTATTTTCTTGATTTCTTTCTGTTAGTGATATATTGCCTCCTCTCCGTGATCGGGAGATCCAATCTGGACTGCAACATATGCAACTTTATCTCTATGCATCTTCTTTTCTATGCCAATTCTTTCTGTCTGTTAGTCATATGCTGTCTCCTTTGCGTGATAAGTTCTTATCCGACCTGGAACATAACATATGAACCATTCTATTTCTCAATCCCTCTATCTTGTTACTCATATGTTAATCCCTTTGCGTGATTGAAAGATTCGAACTAGGTGTACAACATATGCATTCTAAATCTGACTTCCCTCCTAATAATCGTCTGCTCATATAAAGTAAGAAGTATTCTAGAAGTTCTTCATTACCGAAGTATGTCAAGAAGTGGGAAACACATTCTAGTTCATCTAAAATTGAACATTCAACAAGTTGTATGTAGATATTGCTGCTAAATTTAGGTGGACAACAATATTCGTGGTCGTCGTCAGCTAAATGGTCTTCTATGAATATTATTTAGGATCATAGGGTTAAATGTCTTGTCATCTGTAGTATTTCCACACCTGTCACAATTTTTCTTGTTTAAGTGGACCTCAATACCAACGATTGACCAGATCTAGTCATGAAGGTGGAGGTACTGAAAAACAGATTAAGGTTGTCCTAAAACTTTGTTCCGAAATTCATAAAAAGAATATTAGAAATGGTGAAAAGAAATTTGCGTTATTTTATTTTATTTTATTTTTATTTTACTTTTCTAAAAATTGGAAAAATTAAAAATTCTAGTCAAAATTAGTTTAGTTTAAATTTTTTAGATTTTATTTTAATTTTTTAAGTCCTCAAAATGTCTTATTTTTGAAAATTTGGATATTTTGGGAATGAGCTTGAAGCTTTTTGGGTTTGCAGCCCACGAGACATGGAGCGGTTTTGATCCAAGGTATATAAGGGTTGGTTTTCGGCTGTAAACCTCTTCACTGTCATTTTTCGATTATGGCAACAAACCCCCTTCCAGATTCTCTTAACTGTTCACGGTTCAATATTCGATTAATCATCTTGTTGCTATTATTATCTGAATTGACTCCTAAATGTTCTAGGTACATGAAAGGCGAACACCATGCAATTGTTTTCCATGCAATTCGATCACGTTTTGAGGGTTTATTGGAGCAAAAATAGTTATCGGCATTAAACATCGTTTATGGCCGTGAACCTGTTTACGACCGTGAACCCATTTACGGCCGTAAACCCGTTTATGGCCATAAAATTGTTTTTCATTAAAATCATTTTTTATTAAGGCCAAATAATTTGAAAAATGAGAAAACTTAAATTTTAATTGATTAAATCATTAGTTTTCTCACTTGGCTCGGTTGGTGCAGATCAAATGGCGGACCTGAAATTTTCTGACAATCACAACATAGCTGCTTTAATATTTGATCCACCAGCTGCTCGCTAGGAATTCATGTCTATGATTCATGGACTCAAAAGATGTTGTATTTGAAGGGTTTTGAACATTCTAACACCCCTATGGTGTACATGCAACCCTAAATACCTTGGATCTATGTTTTCACTATTATACATGCAAACTTGAACTTTCCAAGGTATTACCCTAACTAGCATACAATCATTGATACTTGGGTAATATAAACAAGTTAGAAGACACACCTTTTCATGTAGCTTGATTCCATGGAGCTTAAGAGCCTAGTGCCTCAATTGTGACACCTCAAATGGGTCACACAACATCACCAACATCTTGGAATAACTTGAGAGAAAAGGTTCCTATGCTCAAATCAGCTAGCCCTCATGTGTACACACCTTAGTGCCTATTTCTTGAGCCATGGGGTCCTTATATATTGTGGCTATTAGGGTTGCACCATGTAACTCATGTCTTTCCATATTCTTCATGCTCCATGGGTTAAAACCTCCATGGAGTATCCATGGGTTACTCCATGGGTTTAGCCCAACATGAAGAACTATGGATCATAAGCCCACATATATAAGAATGAATGATTTACACAATCAATCCCCATATATTTAAATAGTCTCCTTTTGATCAAAATATTAATTCCAATTAATTATTGATCAATACTAATTAAATAATATGATTTCATATTAATATATTAGAACTTATAATATATTAAAAAATCATAATTATCCTTTTCTCATAAAAGTCTATCCAAATTGTTCCGATGCCATGCAACCCAAATGGACCATGCCAATCAGGTCAAGTACATACCAATTATAGTTATGGACTTAGACACTAATCCAACAGTCTCCCACTTGGATAAGTCTAAAACTATAATTGCGTATGACTCCAAAACCCGACTAGCAATCGTAGCTCTTAAAAGCTGCTGTCGAACTCTTAACAAATCAATGACGCGTCCATTAGATATGGGATCATATATTCCTCCATTCTAGATATCATTTGGACTAAGACATGGATTATAATCATTCTCTCTGTCCATTTGTTGTTTCTCGATTTCCGATTTATGACGACCGGCAAATTGAAAAAATCAAATCAGTCCAGGCTTCGCCAAGCACTTCAGTGTGTCATCACTAAATCATTAAGGGGCCCACATATATCGCTTTTATCCCTTTAAGGGTAAAAGGAATGGATAAACTTTGACTCATATGCTTGTTCTACTACTTGTTGAATCATACACAAAGGCACGTTTTATAACATCGAGTTACCAATGCGTTTTCGTACAATCAATGTATAACCAACTCATAGGCAACAACTCATATCTCTAGGTTTAAAGAATATAAGATATTATCGTCTCATGATCACTCGTGATAAAATCCATGAAGTGAGTCAAATGAGCGTGGGTTTAATCCAATACTCATAACTTATGAGCACTCATGAATGTTGCAGCAACTCTTGCTATGTCCACTACCTTGGACATCTACAAACCAGCTTCTTGACAGTCTTGATTCATATCTACTTCCAACATATGCCCAAATGTGGATGGTTTGAATAACTTAGTCATTCAGGAAGAACGACCTAGTTTTTCTGGAATTCAAAACATGCAAAGTGAAACACAAGAATAATCGAATCCAATATGGTCTCAAAACTTATGAATATAAATAGAACACCTTTTATTTATCACCATATTGATTACACATTATAATGTTTCAAATTTATCAACTTAATACTTGAATTAAAACACTAGTTGTACCATGCTCCGAGCATGTACACTATGTTTTTCTAAACACTAGTCATGCCATACACCAAGTATGCACACTATGTTTTTCTAAACACTAGTCATGCCATACACCAAGTATGCACACTATGTTTTTCCAAACATTAGTTATGCCATACACCAAGTATGCACACTAAGTTTGTCTATGATCTTTAATTTGTGAAATAGATCGATTGAACATAATTACAATGATTCTCATTTCACAATCCCAAATCCTTACTGCAAATGCAAGAATTCCAAATTCCTGCCATTTACCTAAATTTGTTAGATTCTACACTTATATGCATTGATCCTCTTGTAATGATTATGCACAAAGCCACAAAGTCTTGTCAACAGACATTACAAAGTATTCCAATGGAGATCATTCCATGGAAACAAAGTCTCATATCAAAAGTACATTGCTTTGAACATCCTTCTTACATTAAGTTTCCTATTCTTACACAGATTTAATGAACAACTTCCACCTATGGGATCATTTCCATTTTGACTATCACTTATGAACAAGAGTTGCAACTGTTCAGAATATGTCAACGTGGTCCTTCCAAAATTAAGAATATACTTCCAACTGTCCCCGAGCAACCAATCTTTGGTAAACCTTAGATTGTCCTAGATGGTTGTTTAATCATTTTAGTCACATCCAATTCTAGACTTTTCCCTTCTTAATGCCCTAAGCATTTGGAAAATTTAGAAATGATGAATATTATAACACATGCAATTGATCCTATATCCGAAGCATATGAGACACGATTCATGATGTCTCACATAAAGACATGACACTAGACCAATCTTTTTGCTATAATATTTGTATTTCTATTTGCCTAGTTCTTATAATTCAGATTATGAAAAGGGATGCCATAATCATAATAGAATTTTAGAATGCAAATAATGGACCCATATATAGAATTTCTTTATGTTCATCTATTCCAACATAAAATTCATATATATATATATATATATATATATATATATATATATATATATATATATATATATATCCTTGACTAAAAATGATTAAAACCTCAATCTAATCTTTTAGAATTAAAATGAAGTATAATTTCCTCTCTTTTATAGCAAAACAAGTTTTTCCTAATTGAAACCTTTTGTTTTCTATAATTAACATTGCTAACTTGCAACACTTAGCATAATTATCGTGCTCTTAATAACATGATGATTATTACCATAACACTTATGCTCCCACTAGCTTTGACATCTACTTAGAAATCTGTTGGACTTCTAGAAACCAATAATTTATTGACTTTCTTACCAAAGTTCAAATTTCTAATACAAGATTCTTTGATAAAAAACTTTATCAAAATCATACACCTTTCCTTAGATAGCACACATGTATATCTAACAATTTCAGAACTATGAAAAAGGATGTCGTAATCATATTCTCAATTATTTAGACCTTTGCCATTCCTCACAAGTCAATGTTAGTGTGCCGGTTAACCACAGACGCTCCACTAACGACTTTGAGAATGCAAATATCACACTTGCTATCTACCTAAAATCTACTTAGTGAAAGCATTTCCTCACCATCATTTTCATGAATCGGAGAGAAACCTTATGACACTTAGATTTTATGGTGTGTGTGTTCTTATCCATGTGAATTTGTCAAAAGCATAATCACAAGACAAGGTTAGTGACAAATCCAAACTCATATGGATTGAACTTGTGCAGTCTTAACTTCTTGCCACCTGGAAGCACAAGGGCCTGCCATTGTTTCCAAGTTGTTATGCAACCAATTGAGAACTCTCAGAACTTATATGCAAAGCTAAATTTAGCTGGAAGGGGCACATAAATAGGAATATGTCAACATGATAGGTTATAAACCTCAAGTCATGAGCTAGTGAGAAACTACAGGTTTTATTCTTGATTAGATCTTGAAATTCTTTCAGGATCTTTTAGACTCTCACTGTCCTCTTGACATATAAGACTCTCTTGCCAAGACCCATTCTTTGACAAATAAATATTCAAGAGACAGTGCTGATTCTTATCAAGACAAATACTTCACACAATTGGCCTGAGTTGGTCTCTGTTTTATCCAAAATATCACAACTTACCCATTTCAAATGTACAAGAGTAGGACACATTTTACTCTTACGTTTGACTAGTGTTAATAAAGCTTCTTCAAGATGTGTCACTCAAATTACAATCTTGGAGTATGACTCTAAGACTTTGATTTTGGAACGAAGTATGACTCATCTTCTTCATTTAACCATTTCATAAATTCTTGATTCCTCTTCTTAGCCATAGGAATGCACTAAGATGTACTTAGAGGAGCAATTGTGATATGGTTTCTTAATCATTAAGATGATCACAAAACATGATACTAAAGTACTCTCCCATCTTTTCAGATTTGAGAAAATTTTATCTTTCTGCCTAATTTGATTCTTCTCATTCGTTCTGCCATACATCGAAACTTTTCCAATGTTTCAGAATTATACTTAAACTCGTAAGTATAACTACATTTACTAAACTTTTAGTAAATCATGACGAATAGCCTTATCGATATTTGTGGTGGACCTGACCAACGCACAACCAATTATACCCGATCCCTTTGTCCTTCACTTGACTCACATATACATGTAAACAAGGAATTAGTCTTAATTTTCCAAAGCTGAAAGTTCTCATTCATCATACTATACAACTTGCATGATTCCAAGTTTCAATCCAATTGAAACTTGGGTGATGAGAATCTTTCCTTATTTGGTAAATTCAGACACTACCACAAATGGAAGAATCAAATTCATATTTCCATTATTGCTAGAAACATATAAACATCAATTTTCCATAAATGTCATTGCAAGGAGATAAAATAAAATAAAACAAAATTTTATTTATTTATAAAATGCGGAAGAAACTTTTTCCTTACAATGCAACTTTAAATGGAAACTACGCTATTACATTTTTCCTAGCAATCTATCATAACTCTCTAAATAGTAGCTCAAGAATCCGATCTTCGAACCATGCAATTGATATCCGTCTTCGCGATCAGATTCAACATACTCTTTCTTTAAGTTCCCTTCCCTTTGCTTGATCCTGCCATACATTAAAATGTATTAAGAATCTTCAAATAGGAACTTAAGAGAGTTAGATAGTAGGCTTACCTGAAGCAGAGTCAAATTTTTTGACTTGACCTTCTCTCAGAACTTTCAGTTAGTTAGGCAGCTTCGCAACCAATGCCCCTTCCTTTGGCAATAGAAACATATGGACCCTTTGGGAATGGTACACTGGACTATCTCATACTTGCCTTTCTTTTTACCATTTGGTCAACCGAGTTGACTATGGCCGATCCCTTTCCATTGGGAAGAGAAAGCTTTTTCTGGATATCCAATGTTACCAATTGTCAATGTCCATTGTAGTTTGGGAAGTAGATATACTAATCAAATTTGCTTTACCAGAGCTCCAAATCATTGCTGATTCAACAGCACCAAGTAAATAGATAAGATCATTAAGGGTCATGTCATAGTCTGTTACATAGTAGTCCCAAAATAACTCACTATGTGACTTAGAAAGTGAATGGACAACCAACTTTCTCAAGACTTTGACACCCAACTCTCCCGGCTTGTCAACATGTGACTTCATCTCCATGATGTGAGCACACTTAGACCTTGCTTGCCAATAGAGATTGGGTGACCTTGAACTATTCAAGAACGGGTTAGGGAGAATAATTGGAGGAGGTGAAGGGAGTGAAGAATGATTTCTGGGACATCATCTTCATTAGGAAAGCTTGTTCCAAGAGTTTTAGGAATATCATAATTGTCTGAACCAGACATATTGTGACAACCCGAAATTTATTCCGTCATTTTAACCCCTTTTCCGTTAATAAGCCTCGTTTATTTAACTACCCGTTAACTTTTGGACTGGTTAATTAAATTGGGACTTTTATAATGACTTGGTAAGGGTTAAATAAAATTAGAAACACCCACAAAATGTCTTAAAAGTGTTCAGTTTCAACCAAATCAAAATTTGACCGTTTAATCGGGTGCGACCAAAAAGCCCCGTTTGACGGCAGTATCGGGTAGATTTCCACTGAGCCTCAACTCAAGCCCCTATATAAGGGGGAGTAAACCCCATTTCCACCTTTTTCACTCTCTCTCTCTCTATACTCTCTCTTTACAACTTATTTTTCGAGCCAAAAATCGTCCGTTTCGAGCCCCAAACGAGTAAGCCAACGATCCTAACTTGTTGTATTGCTTAGCTAGCATACAAATTCGAGTTTAAGACACAAAATAGAGCCAAGATTAGGTGTTTATGGCCCAAGAACACTCTTAGACCGTGAACACCATTTAATGGGGGGGGGGGGGGGGTTTAAGCCCCAAAACCCCTCTAAACTACCCCTAAGGCTTAGATATGGCTAAATGACTTATGGAAACGGACTTAAAACACATTGAAATGAGTTTTTGGAGAGTAAACTTGAGTTTACTGCCCAAGAACTTGCTTGGGCCGTAAACTCCTCTTCATGGGGAGTAAACTCATATTTGAGTGTTTAAAAGCCACTTAAACACCTCAATAGCCTTAGATTAAATTCTAGAATTGACCACCAACAAGTTAGGGGCCTTAAACTTGATTAAAACAACTCCATAAGGAGTTCACGGCCATAAAACCCTCATGAATGGGTACCTGGGCCGTAAACTCCTATAAAGGGGTTAAATGGTGCCCAAAACTCCCCATTTGACTTGGAAAAATGCTTAGGATTTTATCCTATACCATTTAGGACCTTAAAACACCAAAAGAATGAGTGTATAGGAGCTTACGGCCGTAAACTCCTCAAATGGTCCCTTAAGAGCTTTAAACCCTTTCCAATGCATTAGACTCAAACCTAGATTTAATCCCCAAGCATTTCAAGGCCATTTTGCACCATAAACCTTCCATCCATGAGTTCACGGTCGTGAACTCATGTGAATATGGTGTTTAGGGCCGTAAACTACCATTTGGTCCATTTAGGTGCCTTAAATCCATTCATACACCTTATATTTGGACCTAGCAAAATTCCACAATTGATATAAGGCCTTTAAGCATCCTAGAACACCCTCACCATGAGTTTACGGCCATAAACTCATGGGGAGTTAGTCCCAGGGCCGTGAACTCTATATAGAGTTTACTCTTGAAGAGTAAACTCCTTATCCGAGCCATACACACCCTTAAATGTTACTCGGGACACCCCTAGCACTTAATCAAACTGTTTTCCGCACTTTAGGATGCGTATACTTGTTTAATTGGTATTATATGTACTAATTGTATGTAAACATATGTTATCATATGTTAATAGGTCACTAAGTGTGTCCAAGTCCTTACTTGACACCGAGCACCCAACCGACACCTTCGTCGGATCCACTTACATTAGGTGAGTTCATACCCCAGAATGAACCTTTTAAATATTTTTACATGCTTTTATAGGGGGGGGGGAATACAAGTTAAACATGCCAGTTATCATATCAATCACATGTGATTGATAACCCGCATGCACAAGGATTTACAACACTGTTAACTGTTTTACCGAGAATGATTCTGTAAATGGTTTTCTAAAACGTCGTTACTTGTTCAACTTTTACTTATATTGTTTTATCAAAGTTTCATCTTAAAACTTGTTTATGATAGGTTCCCAAATGATTTCTAAAGGTTTTCAAACTTATTTTACAAAAGAATACCAAGTTGTGATTTTCTTAAGTATAAAGGTTTTCCAAAGTTTTCATCAAGGTTTTCTCCCATGTTTTTATACTCTTACTTGTTAGATACTACTGCTTCACTTCTACTTAGTTTAAACTCCTACTTGATAACGCTTTCACTTTGTGATGCACTTATACTTGATATCGCTTCTACTTCACTTATACTTATCCACACTTTTACTTCACTTATACTTGTGAATACTCCTACTTCACGATACGTTTATACTTCACGGTACTCTTATACTTCACGGTACTCTTATACTTCACGATACACTTATACTTCACAATACGCTTATACTTCATGATGCGCTTATACTTCACGATACGCTTCTACTTCATGATACGCCCCTACTTGTTAACACTTATGCTTTGTGAAACACTTCTACTTTGTTAAACACTTAACTTCGTTAAATGCTTCTACTTAGTTAAATGTATGCCTGTGCTTGTATAAATATATAAATAATGTTTAAAAGACTTAGGAAGGCTTGTTCACCCTATTTCCTTTTCTTCGTTGAGATGTGGTCTGGTGGGATCGGATGTTCGTCCGAAGGTCGTTTGATCATTAGTTATATATTATGTATACAAGCATAGACATATAGGTTTACTTTAGTCAGTTCAGTTATGAGTCTCTATCATTAGTCCAATATTTCACATCAGATCTCACTACACGAGATACATCTTCAGTACACGGCCTTCTCCGTTGTCAGGATAGTAACCAGAGTCTCTTGTAGGGAGAGCGGACATTGTGTGTATAGATCTATACGGGATTAACACCCCCGCACCCTGACTGCTAGCTACAGTTCACGGCCTACCAAGCCAAGGGGTGACAAATGTCTTAGTTACACCGACGCTTGCAGGGCGTCAAGTTCTGTAGTGTCTATCAGTATGGTTATGAGTATCTCGGGGTTACCTTATAATTCATGGCCTTAAGGTAATGGGTTTTCATACATTGTATTCACTGTTTTAGACCTTGCTAGACGTATCATTCAGTTGATACTGTCTGGGGTTTGTGTTCACTGTTTTTAGACCTTGCTAGACGTATCTTTCATTTGATACCGTCTGGGGTCCGTGTCTCTCTTTTGTTAGACTGAGCCAGACGTACTGTTCATTCGATACTCTCCTGGAGTCTATGATTTCTTTTTGCCTTAGTCAGCAGTCTTCACTGCTGAGGCATAGGTCATTTCCCCTGATATTATCCTACTTTCTTTCAAAATCAATACCACATTTTGATAATGATTGTGTTAAGGAAAAACTACTTTTTACCACATAACTCTGTCCAGTCTTGGTAGAAGGCTGCTTTTAATTAGAAAATATAGGATTTTCTGGAAAGGACTCTAATTCACTGTATACTTTAAAACTACTACTTATATAAAGTTATTTGGATAAAATGACACTAAATACTTATGAACTCACCAGCATTTGTAAAATGCTGATACTCGCTTTCAAATAACTTGTATTCTTAGGTCAGCAATAGACAGGTACATTCCAGGAGCTTTTGATGAAGACGGTTCAGTACCAAGCTGCACCTATATTATTACTTGTATTACTTTGACATTTCTATGTAATGTAAACCATGTAAAACTATTACTATTAATGCAATGGTTGTTGTACTTTGATTACTATACTGCATATGTTGTGATACTTGACATGACGTCATCCACCCCAGAACGTTTCCGCCGTTCCGGTTTTGGGGTGTGACAGATTGGTATCAGAGCATTGTTTATAGTGAGCTAAGTATATCAATTCATAAAAGATATACAGCCTATAAATACATAGGGATAAAACACTCTGACCAAGAATTATACTTTAAAATATAACCATATTTTACCAAAGTATAAGAACATCCAGAATCTAAACACTCGAACACAAGTATCACAAGAAGAACAAGAATAAAATTCTTCGGATGTTGAGCATTACCGTCAAACCTGAGCAGTTATGTAATCGTAAGGTGGAATAAATGTAACCTGATCAACTACATTTATTTGAGATGCGATGAACGTGTGCTTGGGAGTGATCGTGGTGTTGCAACAAGTCTGCAACTTACCAACTAGGAATGCTAGAGCCAAACATAAAGTTTAAAAATACTATGGGAGTATTTTGGAATACTAAAAGACTCACATTAATCCCAGAATCATATTCAGAAAATAAGAAACAAACAAGAATTAAAATACCATAGGGGTATTTTAGGATCCATAACTAACCTTGTGTGAAGAACTAAAAAGATCCTCATTGATATACCTACAATTACAGAGGGTATACTCCCAAGGTTATATATAATAAGGATCCCATAGGCTAAGAATGTGTGGTTTCGCTCTACTTCCTTTTCCTCGTTGGGATGTGGATTTAGAGTAGTATCACCTATTCGAAGGCCTATCGGATCTAAGTTATATATGATTTGTATACCCTGTGTAATCGTAGCAGGAATCGATATGGATCACCCAGTGAAATGTTAATAATCTCTTAGGATTCTTTAGACATTTCCATTCTCGCACGAACCCTGTAGAAAACCCTATCCACTTCAGTACTCGGCAGAAGAATTGATTCCGACCCCGAAGAAGTTCATTGAGAAGATTTCCAGTTCGGAAATAAATGAACTAGGTCGAGACTATTGAATCCACCAAGTGCCTATATCTTTTAGGGACATCGGTGAAGAAATCCGCCTAAACTTCCGAGATTTCCAGTCATCCATCATGAAGTGATGATACCCAGAGTCAGTATCGGAAGTAAGACGGAGTAGAAATTCAATATGTCTATAGGAGGAGAGAACCCTAGGTAACTACCCGAAGGAAACCAACGCCGGTCCCAGTCAAAGATACGAGGTAGAGAGAGGGAGCCAGTACATGGAACCTGAGAAGTGTCTTTTCCTCGTGTTTGTCACGCTAATACACCCATAAAATAATACAATTTAGTGAGTTAGTGGTTACACTACTCACGCTATGTGTAGGTAAATCGCCTTTTCCCGTTGCAAGTAATACGCTTAGAGCGGATCCCCACACCTCTATTGAAATTGTTTGGCCATAAGTCTTCATGAGCCTTTCTTTCTGCGGTCTTCGTTCCCAACTGTTCTCAAAACTTTCCAGGCCGGAGAGTGAAACCTTTCCCAGTATAAAGGTAACTTAGTAGGAACGACTCGCATCTTATGGCTATTTCCGATACTCACACTCCTACCTTGTACACCAGGACTACATCATAGGGATGTAGGTCGACATTCAGACAACCAATATCCGAGGCACGGGAAAAATTTAGGCCTAACATAGTAAGGATAGATACGTCTAGGGTTAACCATCATCTCTCATCAGCTTGTGTTCCTTTCCGTGTAGGAAAAACCATGCCTCCGAAGAAGCGTAACCCATCCACTGGCAAGAAACCGACTCTCCTATTAGATGAAGCTACCTTCCAGACTGCAGTCTTGGCAGCCGTAGTGGCTGTCATGGCTCAACTGAATGCTAACAATGCCAATATTAGTAAGAGCCCTATCGGAAATTCCGATCCTAGTAGTGGACAGCAGTAACCAACCTCTGCATACCCAGCCACCCGAGAACCTCACTCAACTCCACTAAAGAGAAAACTCAAGATCAAGGAGGGAAGTACTCGGCTCAAGGACCTTCTGAAGGGAAACAAGCTGAGACAGTCAGTATCCCTGCCAACCTTTCCATCCCTACACCTAGGAGACCATACCTAGGAAACCTTCCCCACTGCAGCAAGTGTAGCTACCATCATCATGGTGTACGCCGGGAGCTCTATTGTGTTAGGTGCCACATGATGTGGTATACTGCTCGCGTCTACAGAACCCCGGTTGAGTTCATCACATCAACCACCAATGTGGTGACCAATACAGTTTGCCACCTATGTGGTGAAATGGGACACTTCAAAAGGGACTGCCCAACTGAAGGAAAAGACAAGGACACAGGAGGAGTCTAACTCTAAGGCTTAGGGAGAAGCATCAAGGAACCTGGTAGATTTTGGTACGTCTCTCAAATTCAGATAACTAACCGAGAACATAAAAAGACTAATACCAAGTGTAATTATTTCCCATTAAGGCGAAAGTCGCAGCACTGTTATAAAATTTAAAATTCATCAGGTAAAACTATAATGGCTAAACATATACGTTATGGCCATGTATAATTGAGATGGATAGACCTAGAGTGAGCGAAGGCTGCCTCATTTCCTGTTCCTCGTTTGGTTGTGGATTTAAGACGGAGTCGCTCAGTCAACAGTTGCCCCCACCTTAATTATACATGACTAGTATATGTGAGGCGATTATAGAAATGCCTCGTGAGAATCCATTCATAAAAAGGTACTCTACTCAGAAACACTTAGGACTCTCTATAGTTCCTCGTCGACTCTATCGGTCCAAGTATCCGCGGCAGTGATACACGGGACGAAACCCGAGACGCCTAGAACTTGTGTGCCTGTTCGGCACATGACTCTATCGACCCTTATTCTATATCATGCCGAAGTGTGCCGACTTCGACGCCTCTATCGATCATGGTTCGAATTCGTTCAACCATGTGTAAATCCTTAGTGCTGTGTAAAAAGAACTTTCTCCACAGCCATTCGGCAAATAAAGGTTCTTCCGAACCTAAAAAAAATAAGGATAATAAAAACTAATGCGATCCGTCAGTCGTCACTCTTATCTCAAACTTTCCAAAGTACCCAGGAGTGGGGTACCGCGCGCTGTTAACCAACCCTCCTTAGACAGATAGAAACCGAAGCGAAAGACACTGCAAGTATTCCAGAAGACGATAACCACCCGAAGCATACTCCGTAGGTCCCCCAGAAAGACCCTTCATCCTATCCCATGGAACGGGAGCTTGAGTCAAGAGAACCCTTGCGGGTTGAGCTACTATAATGACCACAGATCCGAAGTTTGTGTTCATCCCGGTTAAGACAACATAGTAGCTAAACACCCTCGGTTGGTGAAGAAATCTGAGTCGTAAGAGTCCAGGACATTGACTACGACCATCCATTCACGCTTAATCCCACGAATTAAGCATCTCAGCGGATATTCCGGAAATCCGAGAGCTGCGATAAATTAAACTCTGAGAAGAGTGGATGACGAGATTGAAAGTTATGAGCGATGGAAACCTATACTCACTAGATTTGACCTAGACCGAGAAAACTCAGAACCTTCGGAAGAGTAGTTGCAGAAGATGTTCGCACTACTCAGGCACTTCGTCCACCCCGTTACAAACAAGTAGTGCCTAGAATCCTCCGTCCCCTTGCATGGAGGAAGTCACCGTCGCTCTGTAGACGATCGACTGCATTCTCCGAAGCGAACGCTAGAATACTGAGAACCACAGGATAACATTCGTAGCCAAGAATACTTGATCAAAGTGTGAAAGTAGTTGTGTTAAGCCTTATAACCCAGGTCCCAAAGAGATTATAGACTTGACACTAATTTAGGTGTTAGTCGATGGGTTATGCAAGAGCAACCGCTTTCCGCACTGAAATAAACCAACGTCTTAGAGATTCAATGGACTACTAGGTGTTCCACGAATACTATCTCGTGCAGAAATAGTAGAACCACCTCCCGAGGTAGTCCAACACTTGTCTGGTGAAACACTATCTCCCCGACCCTGAGGGTTTCCTTTAGAAATATCTCAAGAATCAGAAGTGCATGTTCATTTTGCACGAGCTTGAGATAGACACTCTACAGCAAACAAGATAACTGTAGACACACAATTCATCCGATGATCTAGAAAGTCTCTAAAAGCCAATTGACAGGAAACGCGAAACCAAGGACAACCCGAGCTTCCTAAGAACCGACCTAAAGGACTACACACCCAGTATGAGAGAGAACGTTAGGAACTTCGGAATGGCGATCACGCCAGAGATGATCTTGCCATAGAAGTATACAATATTCTAAGTACTGAAAAGCTCTACCCTTCCGAGAGCTTAGGACCATCCGAGATTCCTTACAGAGATTGGTCCAACCCCCGTCAGTCCGCTACTACTTTCAGATATTCCACAAGTTTCATACCCGATCGATCCACTTCTTAGACTTGATAAGTGCTTGCCCAGCGTCACTCTTTTTATCCCACCCATCTTGATAGAAACCATTGAGAACCCTAACTTCGTAAACATACCTGTAGGAAATCGCTAACTGCACGAGACGGAATCAGCATCCCGTAGGTGATGGCTTGTTGGAATGACAGACACAGGCCAGAGTTCACTTGGGAGTGCATGGATAAACCGAATGGGAAGTACCCTCCTGCCTCTACTCGGTTATTCATACCTACTTCCTTGCCTAAACCTGAATTTCGGGAAGAAATTCCCTCTAACGGGGGGATGATGTGACAACCCGAAATTTTCTGTCATTTTAGCCCCTTTTCCGTTAATAAGCCTCATTTTATTTAACTGTCCGTTAACTTTTGGACTGGTTAATTAAATTGGGACTTTTATAATGACTTGGTAAGGGTTAAATCAAATTAGAAACACCCAAAAAATGCCTTAAAAATGTTCAGTTTCAACCAAGTCAAAATTTGACCGTTTAATCGGGTGCGACCAAAAAGCCCCGTTTGACGGCAGTATCGGGTAGATTTCCACTGAGCCTCAACTCAAGCCCCTATATAAGGGGGAGTAAACTCCATTTCCACCTTTTTCACTCTCTCTCTCTCTATACTCTTGTAACACCCGTGTTTCTAGGCTAGGCATTAATATTGACATAATGGTCTAGGTTAAGCTTTGTAACTCATTTAGAAGAAATGAAAAGGAATTATGTGAATTTTTTGTGAATTATGTGTTTTATGCTTAATTATTAGGGTTTAATTAATTAAAAATAAAAATAAGCGTCAAAATTAATGTGTGATATAAGCCCGATGTATTTACATAAAGTTGTAGTGGTCGAAACAAGGATTTCGGGGATATAAAGAATGCCGAAATCCGAGTTATAACGAAGAAGTTATGACCTGTCGAACTTTCGCGACAAAACCGGCACGGTGCCGAGTGTCGTAAAAAGTGAGTTTTTGATAAGCTACTTTTTAGCCTTAGTAATCTAAATGAAAGTTGTAGTATTCGTCAAACCGAGAAGTTCGATAAAAAGAACGCCCAAATTTGACTTCGTATGAGGAAGTTATGATTTTTCGAAGTTTCAGCTTAGCAGTAGAAAGCTAAAAACTCGAATTTTAGATCGAGCGATTTTTAGCCGACACAACCTAAACGAGAATTGAAGGTCTCGTTATTAGGAGCACAACGGTAAAAAATCTGACGAAAACGGACGTCGGATGAAGAAGTTATGAATTTTTAACGGATTTCCTGTCCCGGTCTGTTAAAAATAATAATATAAAATTTAAATTCAAAATTAGCCAACGAAGTCTAAACGGAAGTTGTAGAGCGTAATTTTAGCTAGGCGTGCAAATAAAGAACGTCAAAAACGGAGCTCGTATGCGAAAGTTATGGATTCTAGAAGTTTTGGCGCGAAAATCGAGAAAATTCGCATAGTCACGAGTTGCCATGTCACCCTCGCTGAAAAAATGCCACGTGTCTTGCTGAGTCACTGAAGTCTGCTGAGTCACCCTCGCATGAACAGTAGCCACGTGATCCTCGCATGCAGCCCACGTGATCCGACCCGCGTGTAGGCTTCTGATTCGACCAAGAAGGAGACCCAATCCGAACCGAGCATCTGTCCAAACTGAGGCTGCTGACCAATCCGAAGCTCGCACCTAGATCCGAGCCTCGCACGTGTAAGACGACTCCGCGGTACAATCAGCAAGTGCCACCGAGACCCTCGCACATGCTGACCACCTGCGCATCGGACACACGCCTCAGACCAATCACAAAAAGCCAGCAGCCCTTCGCACGCGCAACCCTCGTGCGAGCCTTCGCCTGCAAGCCCTCAGATCTGCGACGTGTAGTTCCTTCTCAGCCGTCCGATCAGAAGCTCCACCCTATAAATAGAAGGGTGCGAGACCTCCCGGGGGTATTTTGAAAACTTGTCATTTTTAGCCGCTTTCTCCATATTTCTTTCATATTATCACCCCCCGAAGCCCCGGTGTCGATTATAAACCACGGAATACGCCACGAAATGCCCGTGAAGCCCGGAAAATTTATCTTTTCGGTTTCAAAGCCCTAACTTTCGCAGAGCCCAGTTTCTCAATAAAACTCCCGGTTTTATTAGAAACGATCGTTTTAGGAAATGAATTGCTACCCGGTTTTCATTAAATCAAGTGAGTGTGTAGTTACTTTCAATTTACACATAAATATGAAGTATTTACCTTGAAATACGTGTTATGTGTAAATATACTAATTGTTTAACTGAGGTGACTGTTGAATTGATGTTTTATACAAGTTTTAAACTGTATATGCTTTTTTATCTACGAAAAATGTTGGGTAAAACAAGGGTAGATGAAATAGTGGGTATGATGAAAGGTGAGTTGGATAAAGGAGACGATCAATAATATTGAACATGAGTTGAGGGTGAGTGGTGAAAGTTTGAGAGAATCACTTATCCAAATTGTTGGCCCCCGTCATCCAGCAGAGTATGGATGACAACCATGGACTATTCTAGACAGTCTATGGAACACTAGCAGGCCCGCAACCTGTAGGTGTAATGAACTATATGTTCATTTGTTTTACTCTAAAACCCATTGACATGTATTGCAGGAGAGAACACCTGTAAATAATACTGTCGATAAATGAGAGCTATGGACTTAGCACATGTTGAATAAACTTTGACAGCTATGGAATTAGTGCCCGTTGTATAAACCCCGGTCACGAGGTGACTTTGTGTCTATTCCTTAGGATGAATCCTTAGGAAGGAGTGGTAGTTGATTCTTAGGGTATACCCTTAAGAAATAAATAAAATAATGGGGTTTGGGGTAATTCGGTTGATTGATTGATGTTTAAACATAATAAATTTATGTATTGTGGGTTGAAAACCCTATATGCTCACCAGGCTTCCAAGCCTGACCCACACAACTGTTTATATTACAGGTAGAGGACCCCGAGCATAGTCGGATGATGATGATGAGTGAATTTTGGATTATAGGCAAGTAGTTACAAATAACTGTCGTAAGGCTTATAATGTCTTGTTTATGCTTTTGATCTGTATCGGAACATGACATCCCGAGGTTTTGATATAAAAGGAAATCATATATTTCTTAAAGAAAGGCTTTGACAAACTTTTATCATATTTTGTTCTGGGGACCAATTTCACAACATATTTTATAAAGATTTCTTTGATTTGATTTTAAAAAGCATAAATTAAATCGGTCTTTTTTGGGCGAGAAATTTGGGGATGTCACAGTTGGTATCAGAGCATTAGTTTAAGCGAACTAAGAAATTGTAGAATTTATAGACTTGAACTTAGAATGCTAAGTGATGATTGTGAGATGAGTGTCTACCATAATTTAGACACGAGCACTAGTTTATTTTAGGAAGGATGCCTAAAATGCTTTTATGTGCTAAATGTTTTGTGTTATAGCTATAATGATGCTATTATTTGTTCGGATCTATGGTCTGTTGCCTACCGGATCTGGAAACCTTTGGTGTGTAGGATTCTAAACGTATGACTACGATATTGGAACTAACATATAAACGTTTCGAAGACTTAACATCTAACAAAAATGAAGATCTAAATTCACCTACGATTGGTGTATAGATCGAAATGTCGAGTACTCAAAGTGGGTTTGGAAGTGATAGTCCACAGCCTGAGCCAATCACAATGACTGGAGTGCAGGCAATGGTACGTATGATGTTAGGTGAACAGATGGAAGAAACAAAATGTTTACTTCAACAAAGTAAGGATGAACTTATTGTGCCAATAGGTCAGACATCTGTTCTTGAGGCAACTATTAGGGTTGCTAAGTCTATTGAAGAAATGATCAATGACACAACCGCCAACAAAGTTGAAGTTGGCAAGAAGAGGAAATTTGAGGGGTCTTCAGGCCCAACAAGAGCAACATATCCTCAAAGTCTGGCAAAAGAAGAGATAAAGGAAAATGGTGCAGGAATTGCAAAAATAAACACTCTGGTAATTGTGACGGGAAGGTGAAGTGCTTTAAGTGTGGAGAAATAGGGCATTACGCCAATAAGTGTACGATTCCCAAGCAGGTGTGCTACGGATGTAAAGAAGAAGGCCATATTTCTAGGAATTGTCCGAAGAACAATGAAGTAACAAGGCCAAGTGCACCATCAATGCCAAAGGAATTTCAGGATATCCTTGACGAAGCGATTAATAATACTAGGAAGTAGAAGTCAAGACTTGATACCCGAAGATCAAGTTATGAAGTAGTAATGTGAATAGTAACAAGTAGTTTAGCCTATGAGAGGCATAGTATAGGGTAAACTTGAACCTTTGTGCAATCGTTTCAAGGAAATAAAATAAACCCTGGTTTTTTCATCTGATGAATAGAATGGCTGGTGTAATTTTTGAAGTTGTCCCAATCATCTGGAATTTCCATCACCAACCAAGTTGAAGTAGAGTTGATCATTGAAGATACGTGTGTAAGAAGTCCTAGTAGAGTCTAGGAAAATTTTATGATTAATTGGACACATTTGTATGTGTTAAATTGTTTTGTGATTTTAGGACTTGGGGACTATGAGACAGTACTTGGGACGAGCATGAGTAGGTGTGAATAGTAGTAGAGATCTATACTACTGGAAGCACAAGACTTGCACTTGGATCAGGGAAAGTCACAAGGTTACCAAGAAGCTATTATTTGATTTCGTCTTGTTCTAGTCTGTCGTTACCATCGTTTCGGTAATCACTAAGAAGATGATTGTTATTCCGACCTTAGAGGTCATAACAAATTGAGTCTGACTACGATGAGTTTATTATGTGGTTCAGAGAACCAAGTTCGATGTAACATTTGACTTAAGCTAGAAGATTGAAATGAAAGATGATCAAAGCGATCAATAGAAGTATCGCACTCATTGTTAAAGAAGTTGGTAGTTAGAAATGATACATGTTGAATGGTGATTGTATCATATTAGAACATGAAGGAAGATATAATTTGTTCTGAAATTTGTCTCTAGGAGATCTGAGTCTAAGTAGTGCAGTATACCATGAGAGATCATTAGAACATGACCCATCGGTCTGTTACAATAAATGAAGGAAAATACTTATTCCAAGAAGAAGGAGGAGTCCTCAATAAGGATTTATTTTGTAACTCGAAGGTTAGAATTGAAAGTCCTATGGAGATCTGAAGTTTTTTAGGATTAGCTGGATATTATTACTGAATTATCCAAGGCTTTTCTTCGATCGCGACTCCATTGACAGCTTTGACCCACAAAGGAGCTGTCTATACTTGGAATGAGAAGCATAGGAAGCTTTGAGAAGTCAAAGAAGAAGTTGTGTGAAGCACCGATTCTTTCGTTACCTAAATGAGTTGATAACTTCACCGTTTATAGTGATGCCTCTGGAGTTGGGTTAGGGTGTATTCTGCCCCGAAGGGATAAGGTGATAGCGTATGCATCGAGGCAATTGAAAGAACATGAAAAGAACTTCCCCACTCACGATTTGGAGTTGGCAGCGGTAGTATTCGCCCTAAAGATATGTAGGCATTACCTTTATGGCACAAAGTGTAAACTTTTCACTGATCATAAGAGTCTTCAATATCTCTTTAATCAAAAGGAATTGAACATCAGACAACGACGCTGGCTAGTATTACTCAAGGATTACTACTGCGAGATACTTTACAACCCTGGTAAAGAAAATGTGGTTGCTGATGCTCTCATTCGGAAGGTAAACCTTGAAAAGAAAAGGCCAAGAGCGTTGAGAATTGAAGTTGTCTCGACAATTGTGGAAAGTATAAAGAAAGCTCAAGAGGAAGCTTTAGAGAAACGTGACTGAAAGGAAGAACGTTTGGGCAAAACGTTAGTATTCGGTACAAACAACCAAGGGTTGAAGGTATTCGAAGATAGGATTTGGGTACCTAAGACGGGCGAAGTAAGAGATCTTCTGATGGAAGAAGCTCACAAGACCATGTAATCGATTCATCCCGGCAGTATAAAAGTGTATAGGGATTTAAAACCCTATTATTGGTGGTCGACAATGAAGCTCGATGTTGCTAAGTATGTGGCCGAGTGTGTAACTGGTGCTAGGGTTAAGGCACAACATCAGAAACTGTATGGGAGTTTAGAACCTTTACCCGTACCCATGGGTAAATGGGAAGACATCACCATGGATTTTGTGACAAAATTACCCAGAACAAGGAACGGTCACGACATGATTTGGGTGATCATTGATCGCTTCACTAAGAGTGTGCATTTCATAGCAGCCAAAGAGAAATGGTCTATGGATAAACTTGCGAATTCTTACGTGAAGGAAATTGTGAGGCTTCACGGTGTTTTGTTAACGATTGTATCCGATCGTGACAGCCGTTTTACCTTAAGGTTTTGGAGGAGTCTATAAAAGGAAATTGGGTAGCAAGTTGCGTTTGAATACAACTTACCATATGCAAACCGATGGTCAGAGCGAATGGACGATTCAAACATTGGAGGATATGCTGAGAGCATGTACCCTAGAGTTTCAAGGTAACTGGGATGAACACTTACCTTTAGTAGAATCCACCTATAAATAATAGTTTCCACTCAAGTGTCAAGATGGTACCTTATCACGCTTTGCATGGGAAAAAGTGTCGGATGCCATTATGTTGGCTGGAAGTCAAGGAAAAGCAGTTTATGGGACTTGAAATAGTCCATTAGATTGCTTAAAAGTTGGAAGTGGTTTGGGAAAAAGATGTAAGCTGCTCAAAAGAGCTATGCTGACAAGAAAAGACAACCGATATCATTCGAAGTTGGAGATTCGGTTTCACTTAAAGTCTCGCCGTGGAAGGGACTTATAAGATTTGGTAGAAGGGGAAAGTTGAGTCCAAGGTTTATTGGATCATTTAAAGTTCTTCAGAGAATCCGGAATCAAGCTTACAAGCTAGAATTACCGGAAGAACTAGAGAGTAGTCATAACACCTTTTATGTGTGTTATTAGAAAAAGTTCACGGGAGGTGTGCCCGACATAATTCCCATTTCTGAATTAAGGTTGGACGAGAACAAGAGGTTAATTGGAGAACTTGAGGCAATCGTTAACCGTAAGACTAAGAAGTTGTAACGTAAGATAGTTGATTTAGTGCCTGTACATTGGAAATATATAAATGGGCCAAATCCCACCTGGGAAACGGAGAGTGACATAGTGAGTCGCTACCCGTAGTTGTTAGTCGTTGTGTGATTCCGGGGACGGAATCATCCTAAGGGGGAGAGAGTTGTAACGCCCGTGTTTCTAGGCTAGGCATTAATATTGACATAATGGTCTAGGTTAACCTTTGTAACTCATTTAGAAGAAATGAAAAGGAATTATGTGAATTTTATGTGAATTATGTGTTTTATGCTTAATTATTAGGGTTTAATTAATTAAAAATAAAAATAAGCGTCAAAATTAAAGTGTGAGATAAGCCCGATGTCTTTACATAAAGTTGTAGTGGTCGAAACATGGATTTCGGGGATATAGAGAATGCCGAAATCCGAGTTATAACGAAGAAGTTATGACCTGTCGAACTTTCGCGACAAAACTTGCACGGTGCCGAGTGTCGTAAAAAGTGAGTTTTTGATAAGCTACTTTTTAGCCTTAGTAATCTAAACGAAAGTCGTAGTATTCGTCAAACCGAGAAGTTCGATAAAAAGAACGCCCAAATTTGACTTCGTATGAGGAAGTTATGATTTTTCGAAGTTTCAGCTTAGCAGTAGAAAGCTAAAAACTCGAATTTTAGATCGAGCGATTTTTAGCCGACACAACCTAAACGAGAATTGAAGGTCTCATTATTAGGAGCATAACGGTAAAAAGTCTGACGAAAACGGACGTCGGATGAAGAAGTTATGAATTTTTAACGGATTTCCTGTCCCGGACTGTTAAAAATAATAATATAAAATTTAAATTCAAAATTAGCCGATGAAGTCTAAACAGAAGTTGTAGAGCGTAATTTTAGCTACGCGTGCATATAAAGAACGTCAAAAACGGAGCTCGTATGCGAAAGTTATGTATTTTAGAAGTTTTGGCGCGAAAATCGAGAAAATTCGCATAGTCACGAGTTGCCACATCACCCTCGCTGAAAAAAATGCCACGTGTCCTGCTCAGTCACCCTCGCATGAACAGTAGCCACGTGATCCTCGCATGCAACCCATGTGACCCGCGTGTACGATTCTGATTCGACCAAGAAGGAGACCCAATCCGAACCGAGCATCTGTCCAAACCGAGGCTGCTGACCAATCCGAAGCTCGCACCTAGCTCTGAGCCTCACACGTGTAAGACGACTCCGCGATCCAATCAGCGAGTGCCACCGCGACCCTTGCACATGCTGACCACCTGCGCATCAGACACACGCCTCGGACCAATCACACGAAGCCAGCAGCCCTTCGCACGCGCAGCCCTCGTGCAAGCCTTCGCCTGCGAGCCCTCGGATCTGTGATGTGTAGTTCCTTCTCAGCCGTCCGATCACAAGCTCCACCCTATAAATAGAAGGGTGCGAGTCCTCCCGGGGGTATTTTGAAATACGTGTTATGTGTAAATATACTAATTGTTTAGTTGAGGTGACTGTTGAATTGATGTTTTATACAAGTTTTAAACTGTATATGCTTTTTATCTATGAAAAATGTTGGGTAAAACATGGGTAGATGAAATAGTGGGTATGATGAAAGGTGAGTTGGATAAAGGAGATGATCAATAATATTGATCATGAGTTGAGGGTGAGTGGTGAAAATTTGAGAGAATCACTTACCTAAATTGTTGGCCCCCGTCATCTAGCAGAGTATGGATGACAACCATGGACTATTCTAGACAGTTTATGGAACACTAGCAGGCCCGCAACCTGTAGGTGTAATGAACTATATGTTCATTTGTTGTACTCTAAAACCCATTGACATGTATTGCAGGAGAGAACACCTGTAAATAATACTGTCGATAAATGAGAGCTATGGACTTAGCACATGTTGAATAAACTTTGGCAGCTATGGAATTAGTGCCCGTTGTATAAACCCCGGTCACGAGGTGACTTTGTGTCTATTCCTTAGGATGAATCCTTAGGAAGGAGTGGTAGTTGATTCTTAGGGTAAACCCTTAAGAAATAAATAAAATAATGGGGTTTGGGGTAATTAGGTTGATTGATTGATGTTTAAACAAAATAAATTTATGTATTGTGGGTTGAAAAAGCTATATGCTCACCAGGCTTCCAAGCCTGACCCACTCAGGTGTTTATATTACAGGTAGAGGACCCCGAGCATAGTCGGATGATGATGATGAGTGAATTTTGGATTATAGGCCAGTAGTTACAAATAACTGTCGTAAGGCTTATAATGTCTTGTTTATGCTTTTGATATGTATCGGAACATGACATCCCCATGTTTTGATATAAAAGGAAATGATATATTTCTTAAAGAAAGGTTTTGACAAACTTTTATCATATTTTGTTTTTGGGACCAATTCCGCAACATCTTTATAAAGATTTCTCTGATTGGATTTTAAAAAGCATAAATTAAATCGGTCTTTTCTGGCCGAGAAATTTGGGGATGTCACAACTCTCTCTCTACAACTTATATTTCGAGCCAAAAATCGTCCGTTTCGAGCCCCAAACGAGTAAGCCAACTATCCTAGCTTGTTGTATTGCTTAGCTAGCATACAAGTTCGAGTTTAAGACACAAAATAGAGCCAAGATTAGGTGTTTATGGCCCAAGAACACTCTTGGACCGTGAACACCATTTAATGGGGGGGGGGGGGGGGGTTAAGCTCCAAAACCCCTCTAAACTACCCCTAAGGCTTAGATATGGCTAAATGACTTATGGAAACGGACTTAAAACACATTGAAATGAGTTTTTGGAGAGTAAACTTGGTTTTACTGCCCAAGAACTTGCTTGGGCCGTAAACTCCTCTTCATGGGGAGTAAACTCATATTTGAGTGTTTAAAAGCCACTTAAACACCTCAATAGCCTTAGATTAAACTCTAGAATCGACCACCAACAAGTTAGGGGCCTTAAACTTGATTAAAACAACTCCATAAGGAGTTCACGGCCGTAAACCCCTCATGAATGGGTACCTGGGCCGTAAACTCCTATAAAGGGGTTAAATAGTGCCCAAAACTCCCCATTTGACTTGGAAAAATGCTTAGGATTTTATCCTCTACCATTTAGGACCTTAAAACACCAAAAGAATGAGTGTATAGGAGCTTACGGCCGTAAACTCCTAGTTTAGGGTCGTAAACTCCTCAAATGGTCCCTTAAGAGCTTTAAACCCTTTCCAATGCATTAGACTCAAACCAAGATTTAATCCCCAAGAGTTTCAAGGCCATTTTGCACCATAAACCTTCCATCCATGAGTTCACGGTCGTGAACTCATGTGAATATGGTGTTTAGGGCCGTAAACTCCCATTTGGTCCATTTAGGTGCCTTAAATCCCTTCATACACCTTATATTTGGACCTAGCAAAATTCCACAATTGATATAAGGCCTTTAAGCATCCTAGAACACCCTCACCATGAGTTTACGGCCATAAACTCATGGGGAGTTTTTCCCATGGCCATGAACTCTATATAGAGTTTACTCTTGAAGAGTAAACTCCTTATCCGAGCCATACATACCCTTAAATGTTACCCGGGACACCCCTAGCACTTAATCAAAATGTTTTCCGCACTTTAGGATGCATATACTTGTTTAATTGGTATTATATGTACTAATTGTATGTAAACATATGTTATCATATGTTAATAGGTCACTAAGTGTGTCCAAGTCCTTACTTGACACCGAGCACCCAACCGGCACCTTCATCGGATCCACTTACATCAGGTGAGTTCATACCCCAGAATGAACCTTTTAAATATTTTTACATGCTTTTATGGGGGGGGGGGGGGGGGAATACAAGTTAGACATGCCAGTTATCATATCAATCACATGTGATTGATAACCCGCATGCACAAGGATTTACTACACTGTTAACTGTTTTACCGAGAATGATACTGTAAATGGTTTTCTAAAACGTCGTTACTTGTTCAACTTTTACTTATATTGTTTTATCAAAGTTTCATCTTAAAACTTGTTTATGATAGGTTCCCAAATGATTTCTAAAGGTTTTCAAACTTATTTTACAAAAGAATACCAAGTTGTGATTTTCTTAAGTATAAAGGTTTTCCTAAGTTTTCATCAAGGTTTTCTCCCATGTTTTTATACTCTTACTTGTTAGATACTACTGCTTCACTTCTACTTAGTTTAAACTCCTACTTGATAACGCTTTCACTTTGTGATGCGCTTATACTTGATATCGCTTCTACTTCACTTATACTTATCCACGCTTTTACTTCACTTATACTTGTTAATACTCCTACTTCACGATACGCTTATACTTCACGATACTCTTATACTTCACGATACGCTTATACATCATGATACGCTTATACTTCACGATACGCTTCTACTTCACGATACGCCCCTACTTGTTAACACTTATGCTTTGTGAAACGCTTCTACTTTGTTAAACACTTAACTTCGTTAAATGCTTCTACTTAGTTAAATGTATTCCTGTGCTTGTATAGATATATAAATAATGTTTAAAAGACTTAGGAATGCTTGTTCTTCCTATTTCCTTTTCTTCGTTGAGATGTGGTCTGGTGGGATCGGATGTCCGTCCGAAGGTCATTTGATCATTAGTTATATACTATGTATACAAGCATAGACATATAGGTTTACTTTAGTCAGTTCAGTTATGAGTCTCTATCATTAGTCCAGTATTTCACATCAGATCTCACTACACGAGATACATATTCAGTACACGGCCTTCTCCGTTGTCAGGATAGTAACCAGAGTCTCTTGTAAGGAGAGCGGACATTGTGTGTATAGATCTATACGGGATTGACACCCTCGCACCCTGACTGCTAGCTACAGTTCACGACCTACCAATCCAAGGGGTGAAAAATGTCATACTTACACTGACGCTTGCAGGGTGTCAAGTTCTCTAGTGTCTATCAGTATGGTTACGAGTATCTCGGGGTTACCTTATAATTCATGGCCTTAAGGTAACGGGTTTTCATACACTGTATTCATTGTATTCACTGTTTTAGACCTTGCTAGACGTATCATTCAGTTGATACTGTCTGGGGTTTGTGTTCACTGTTTTTAGACCTTGCTAGACGTATCTTTCATTTGATACCGTCTGGGGTCCGTGTCTCTCTTTTGTTAGACTGAGCCAGACGTACTGTTTATTCGATACTCTCCTGGAGTCTATGATTTCTTTTTGCCTTAGTCAGCAGTCTTCACTGCTGAGGCATAGGTCATTTCCCCTGATATTATCCTACTTTCTTTCAAAATCAATACCACATTTTGATAATGATAGTGTTAAGGAAAAACTACTTTTTACCACATAACTCTGTCCAGTCTTGGTAGAAGGCTGCTTTTAATTAGAAAATATAGGATTTTCTGGAAAGGACTCTAATTCACTGTATACTTTAAAACTACAACTTATATAAAGTTATTTGGATAAAATGACACTAAATACTTATGAACTCACCAGCATTTGTAAAAATGCTGATACTCGCTTTCAAATAACTTGTATTCTTAGGTCAGCAATAGATAGGTACATTCCAGGAGCTTTTGATGAAGACGGTTTAGTACCAAGCTGCACCTATATTATTACTTGTATTACTTTGACGTTTCTATGTAATGTAAACCATGTAAAACTATAACTATTAATGCAATGGTTGTTGTACTTTGATTACTATACTGCATATGTTGTGACACTTCACATGACGTCATCCACCCCAGAACGTTTCCGCCGTTCCGGTTTTGGGGTGTGACACATATTTTGGGAGATATTCAAGGTAGTTGATTTAAGTCCTTAATATAACACCCAATACGAAATATTAAGGCTAGGACCAACACAATAGTTTATAACTTGGAAGAGGGATGCCGTAATCCACGCTATAGAATATTTGAAGGTAGGAGAATGACGATTCACTAATTTCCATCTTGAAAAACGAAATAATTTATTAGGTTTATTTAGATTTGAAACTCCTAGATCTTTTGAGATTCATTGAACTTTTCAATGACATGTTTCAATCTCGATTGTTCCCTCTCAAATTTTGTGACTGGGATGCCGAGAACCACAAAACAAGGTGTGAATAACCATGCAAATATACTTGGTACCCTTAATATTTACCACTCAATCGATGTGCTGGTTAACCACACACGCTCCACCAATACTATGATAAACATTAAGTTACCCTTTGGCTACGTTGTTAAATCAAGCTAGTGTGTCGGTTAACCACACGCGCTCCACTAATCGACTTAAGCAAAGTGCAAAGTGTAATTTTATGGGTTAGCACAAAATTCATATTTTCCTAAAGTAACTAAGATTGAGAATTTATAAAAGGTTTAGCTACTTTATCATTATACTTATAATGAGGGAGAATTATAGTCCTTGTCTTACCCATTCGGCTAATGACACTCCACCAGTCAAGGAAGCGGTGGGTGAGAGTGGACACCCATTAAACTGCCATTTTATAGGCAGTAACCTTATACCCCCTTATAGACCGGCTTCGTGACTGAGACCTACTAACGGTAGGACTGACTTTGTTCTTATACACACACACACACACACACACACACATATATATATATATATATATATATATATATATATATATATATATATATATATATATTATCTTACAATACTATAAAGTATAAGGGTTAAATTTTAACTTTTAAAATTCTAAGGGCTTAACTTGGAATTAAAGTATTCATTATGGGAAACTTTACAAATTCCAAAACTTGAGGGAAAGTTTTGAACTATTCAAAAACTTTTCAATTCCATAACTTATGTGTTTAAAGTAGTTTTAATGAAAAACTCTTCAAGTTCCATAACTTGAGGACAAGTTATGGAAGACTTTAAAAGATTTAAAAATGAGACTCTCCAGTTTTCATAACTTATGGAAATCTTATGAGTTTTAATAATCATAAATGTGACTTTTCATATAACTTGAGGACAAGTTACATAAACACATATTATGAACAACTTTTAGATTAATTTGGATTGAAAACATATTATCATATAACTTTTCTATTAATCTAAATCAACTCATAAGAACAAGATAATTCAAATCAAACACTTTTCATGTAATTAGCCTAACCATTAAACTAATACAAAACATGAATCTATTGACAATTATCTATGAAATTGGATTAACATGAACATTACCACATCAAAAACAGTTTTACAAGTTGAAAAACAGCTTAGGGTAATGTTCCTAGTCCAATTCCAGCCAAAAACCTCGAAAATATGTTGTCTGGGGGTTCAACTCGTCGAGTGCGTGAACCAACGCGACGAGTTGGATGATTTTATGCATGGACTCGGCGAGTCCATCAGTGGAATTGGCGAGTCCACTGTCCAGAACAACAGAAAATCAAAATTTTCAGCATTTTTCATCAATTTGCATCAAGTATAAAAGAAAAAAAAGGCTTGGCTCTGATACCATTGAAGGGTTTTGAGCATTCTAACACCCCTATGGTGTACATGCAACCCTAAATACCTTGGATCTATGTTTTCACTATTATTCACGCAAACTTGAACTTTCCAAGGTATTACCCTAACTAGCATACAATCATTGATACTTGGATAATATAAACAAGTTAGAAGACATACCTTTTCATGTAGCTTGATTCCATGGAGCTTAAGAGCCTAGTGCCTCAAGTGTGACACCTCAAATGGTTCACACAACATCACAAACATCTTGGAATAACTTGAGAGAAAAGGTTCTTATGCTCAAATCGGCTAGCCCTCATGTGTACACACATAATGCCTATTTCTTGAGCCATGGGGTCCTTATATATTGTGGCTATTAGGGTTACACCATGTAACTCATGTATTTCCATATTCTTCATGCTCCATGGGTTAAATCCTCCATGGATTATCCATGGGTTTAGCCCGACATCAAGAAATTTGAATCATAAGCCCACATATATAAGAATGAATGGTTTACACAATCAATACTCATATATTTAATTAGTATCCTTTTGATCAAAATATGAATTCCAAATTAATTATTGATCAATACTAATTAAATAATATGATTTCATATTAATATATCAGAACTTATAATATATTAAGAAATCATAATTATCCTTTTCTCACAAAAGTCTATCCAAATTGTTCCGATGCCATGCAACCCAAATGGACCATGCCAATCGGGTCAAGTACATACCGATTATAGTTATGGACTTAGACACTAATCCAACAGTCTTGCACATGCTTTCAGGATAAATCCTATCATATGTCAAGACTTGATTAAGCAATTCTGGATCAACGCCTCTGTACAGAAAAAGGATAATAGTGAAGACTTAGTGGAATCACTTATTAATGGAAAGAAGATCATTGTGACTGAGCAAATCATTTGGGAGGCGTTGCAGATAAATGACAATCCCGATTTTCCTATTGAGATTTCCATGGAACAGACAAAAGAACTTGTTGAAAGGATGGGATATGAGGGAATGTTTCCTCCAACCATAAAGAAGCTCTTGCCTCCTTATTGGAGATTTCTTGCACACTCCTTCATTATCTGCATATTTGGCAGGAGAGCCGGTGCTGATGAGATCTCACTGCTAAACACCGGTGTCGTAGCTGCTCTTGCTACGTGCCTTGATTTCAATTTTTACAGATACCTTTTGAACGAGATGATGAGTAACTTAGAAGGAAAGAGGAAGGATAAGTTACTAATGTTCCCGAGATTTCTACAAATGATTTTTTACAACAAATATCCAAAGTTGCAGAGAAAAGGAGATACTTTGGACTTGAAGTCCTTGGGAGAAAATACTTTTGGATTGATGAAACAGAATCGAAAGTGTACAAAATTTGAATTTAAAGGAAAATAGCCTCTGGAAAAATTCGGGCACTTTGCGGAAATAAATGATGCATCAGAATCGGAAAGCTCATCCGACGATGAAGATGTTGAAGACGATGTTATCACTGCTTCAGAACATGAAGAAGATCTTGTTCCTCTAGTTGCAATCATTGCTGAGGAACATGTACCAATGGTTAATGTGGAAGGGAATGATGATGATTATGATGAGGATGATGATGAAGAGATTATGGATCTAGGTGGTGATTTTTCTAGTTATGATAATGATGATTTATTCTTCGGTCTTGAGCAAAGTCATGATATAAGGCTAAACAGTGAAGACCTCGATTCTTTCTTTGACAATGTCAATGATGTTGCACAAACTGCAACGGAGACTGAGGGATCTGGTGATGTTTTCAAGGCAACACATCCAACTTCTACTCAGATGGATGAAGCTTCAACTAATATGGATACATCTTTAAGGGTTCCTCCCCTTCCATTTGTTGTTCCAACATCCTTTCCATATGAAGGTGATCTCATTTTGACACAATCCTCCCAGCCTCCAATCAAAAGAAAAAAGCTGATCCTAGGCCGGGAGCGCTTCCAAGGGAACAAGTGCCACATGCCCAACATTTCACTGATGCTGCAACACTAGCCCAACCAAACCCTGAAGAAAGTCAAGTTTTGAAAGAAGGTCCAAGTGTTATTTGATCTTCTCATGAAGCCGGGATCTCTTTAGCTCCTGGGGGTTCCTCTCCACCAATACCTGCGCATGATGCTGCCTCTGAGAGCCTTGCCAGCTTGTTGGTGCAACAAGATTTTGTTTCTTCTACCCGAGCCAAAGGTATATCTATTGGTGAAGGAAGCTCAGGGGAGCTGACCCTTTGCTCTCAGAACTTAGAGTAGAGATTGGTGTATTAAAATAGAAGATCATCGAGAAGGATGTTTTGATTGGAAATCTTGACGTTCGAGTTTCCGAGCTTGAAGTAGAAAATACACTAAAATCAAAAAAATCTCTGCTCTACAAGTTAACCTTGGAGCCCTGACTTCAGGATACTATGACTTGAAGAACAAGCTTATTGTAGAATTTGGCAACAAATTCAAAACTACAGTCGAAGATCCAAAGGAAGCCGAGACTTCTCCATCTGCCCCAGCCAATACATCTCAACAAGATCCTTTTGTTAATCCTCCACTAGTCAGAACCACAACAGTTTTTGACCATTTTGAAACAGAACCTGCTCAAGCTCATCCAAGAATTACTATCGAACATGCTAGGAGACAAGTATCTTTGCAGAAGAAAGGGAAGTGGCTCTTCATGAAGATTTGCGATCAGAATATTCGGTCAGGAATTGTTATGTGGGGCTTTCATGACAGATTAAATTGCTGGCTGGTGAAGCGAAAGAGCGATAACATTGAATATTACGAGTACAAGAATGATTTCTCTTCGTTGACCAAGGTTGATCTTACTGAGCTCTCTGAAGCCCCATTCTCCAATCCATCCAATGATCCTCGTGGAATAGATTTCAAACTATTCTTGGACAATCAAGTTAAAATAAAATTTGATGGTATGAAGAATGCTGAATCTTTCTTGAAGAGAGCCAAAGATGTTCTTCACCCCAAGACCAAACAGAGCTTCAACAATGTCATGTGGCCCCTGACAAAATAGATAACACAAATTCCAATTGTTAAGAACTTTGTGATGGATCTCTTCGCAAAATGGAATACTGGGTTTTTGATGAAGCCACAACTTTTGTTGTCATCAAATTCCTAGATGGTGTCTTTCGCATTGTTGACAAAAGGGATTTGCTACAATTCGGTGAAAGGGACAAAAACACTTTCGCTCATCATCAAATCGTCTGCAAGCATGAAATTTTTGAAGCTGCTGCAAAAGAATTTACAAGCATGATTGCGGAGATCATTAAGAAGAAGATGTGGCTGGGTGCAATGGGAAGATCTGATGTGTTGGTTGTAGAGAAAGACCAACTTCATGCTAGCCTCAAACCAAGGGGGGACTGTTAGGTCATATTTTGTTGGTTTGGGCTAGGCATTCATCTGTATGAGTCTTATTAATGTCTGTTCATGTAATTAGTGGGTTTGCAGTTGGGTGAACCGAAAACAACATGTTTTTGGTTCGTATGGTGTTTGCGGCCATGAACCCGTTTAAGGGTAACTGTTCCTATAAAAAGGTGTCAATCTTGTCAGAGTCGTTATTGGCTGTATGTGTGTGTTCCTTTGTACCTGACGTTTACGGTTATATATAAACATGTGCAATTTGGAACTTTCTTGCTTCTACTCTTTGTTGTGCTTATCGATTCTAGTTTGTTCTTGTGTTTGATCACTGGTTGGATCCGGATTTGTGGACTTACAACTAATGGTGACATGGAGTACTATATGAGGACCAACATACGGTAGTAAGCTGTTAGACTGATAAATTGGTGTAGGTGTTGCCTATATTATGTTCTTATTTGTTGATTATTGTTATGTCCTATTGAGTTGTTGATGGCTCCAAGGTGTGCTGTTAGCCCATTGGGACCGCTGGATAGTCCCCATGGTTGTTGGTAACCTACCAGATATGCTGTTAGCACATTCAGACTGCTGATAGTCCCCAAGGTTGCTGATAACCCATAACTATTTATTATGTTGTGTTGTATGTGATTATGTAGATGAACTCACTAAGCTTTAGCTTACAGTTGTGGATTAAATGTTTTTCAGTTACCATTGGTGATCGTGGAAAGGTGAAGGCGTGATCGTACACGCACGTCAGGAGCAATGGAGATTCTGCATTACTTATATTACTTTGATTTTCAAACAATTGCTCCCTGGTCTTGGAGTGGACCAGAATATCAATGAAAACCATAATGAGCTGATCGAGCATCAAACTGCATACTCGATTCATCAAATCCATGAATGCTATAGGTGCATTGATGAGCCCAAACGACATAACCATGATCATATAATTACCATACCGAGTACAAAAAGCTATCTTCTCCACATCCTCCTCTATGAATTTCATTTGATGGTAACCCAGACTCAAATCAATCTTAGAGAACCAAGACGCACCATAAAGCTGGTCAAAAAGGTCATCAATCCTCGGAAGTGGATAACAGTTCTTCATTTTCATCTTATTTATCTCCCCGTAATCTATGTACATCTAATGAAAACTGTCCTTCTTCTTAACAAACAAAATTGGTTCTCCCCAGAGTGAACTGCTCAGTCGGTTAATTTCTTGCTTAACAGCTCCTAGAACTGAGAGGAGAACTCCTGCATCTTTGGTGGCATGTGGCTATACGATGCCTTGGCAATCGGGGCTGCATCTGGGATCATGTCAATCCTAAACTCCAACTACCTCACGAGAGGCACACTATGTATATATATTTAGGGAAAATGTAACGCCCGTGTTTCTAGGCTAGGAATTAATATTGACATAATGGTCTAGGTTAAGCTTTGTAACTCATTTAGAAGAAATGAAAAGGAATTATGTGAATTTTTTGTGAATTATGTGTTTTATGCTTAATTATTAGGGTTTAATTAATTAAAAATAAAAATAAGCGTCAAAATTAAAGTGTGAGATAAGCCCGATGTCTTTACATAAATTTGTAGTGGTCGAAACAAGGATTTCGGGGATATAAAGAATGCCGAAATCCGAGTTACAACGAAGAAGTTATGACCTGTCGAACTTTCGCGACAAAACCGGCACGGTGCCGAGTGTCGTAAAAAGTGGGTTTTTGATAAGCTACTTTTTAGCCTTAGTAATCTAAACGAAAGTTGTAGTATTCGTCAAACCGAGAAGTTCGATAAAAAGAACGCCCAAATCTGACTTCGTATGAGGAAATTATGATTTTTCGAAGTTTCAGCTTAGCAGTAGACAGTTAAAAACTCAAATTTTAGATCGAGCGATTTTTAGCCGACACAACCTAAACGAGAATTGAAGGTCTCGTTATTAGGAGCACAACGGTAAAAAGTCTGACGAAAACGGACGTCGGATGAAGAAGTTATGAATTTTTAACGGATTTCCTGTCCCGGTCTGTTAAAAATAATAATATAAAATTTAAAGTCAAAATTAGCCGATAAAGCCTAAACGGAAGTTGTAGAGCGTAATTTTAGCTACACGTGCATATAAAGAACGTCAAAAACGGAGCTCGTATGCAAAAGTTATGGATTTTAGAAGTTTTGGCACGAAAATCGAGAAAATTCGCATAGTCACGAGTTGCCACGTCACCCTCGCTGAAAAAATGCCACGTGTCCTGCTGAGTCACCCTCGCATGAACAGTAGCCACATGATCCTCGCATGCAACCCACGTGATCCGACCCGCGTGTAGGCTTCTGATTCGACCAAGAAGGAGACCCAATCCGAACCGAGCATCTGTCCAAACCGAGGCTGCTAACCAATCCGAAGCTCGCACCTAGCTCCGAGCCTCGCACGTGTAAGACGACTCCGCGGTCCAATAAGCGAGTGCCACCGAGACCCTCGCAAATGCTGACCACCTGCGCATTGGACACACGCCTCAGACCAATCACAAGAAGCTAGCAGCCCTTCGCACGCGCAACCCTCGTGCGAGCCTTCGCCTGCGAGCCCTTAGATCTGCGACGTGTGGCTCCTTCTTAGCCGTCCGATCAGAAGCTCCACCCTATAAATAGAAGGGTGCGAGACCTCCCGGGGGTATTTTGAAAACTTGTCATTTTCAGCCCCTTTCTCCATATTTCTTTCATATTATCACCCACCGAACCCCGGTGTCGATTATAAGCCCCAGAATACGCCACGAAGTGCCCGTGAAGCCTGGAAAATTTATCTTTTCGGTTTCGAAGCCCGACCTTTTACAGAGCCCGATTTCTCAATAAAACTCCCGATTTTATTAGAAACGATCGTTTTAGGAAACGAATTGCTGCCCGGTTTTCATTAAATCACTTGAGTGTGTAGTTACTTTCACCTTACACATAGATATGAAGTATTTTACATAAAATACGTGTTGTGTGAATATATATTGTTTTTTTATTTGATATGGGTGCTGAAGGAATGATTTATACATGTTTTTAAATGATTTAAACTATATATGTATTTTTATCTATGAAAAATGTTGGGTAAAACATGGGTAGATGAAATAGTGGGTATGATGAAAGGTGAGTTGGATAAAGGAGATGATCAATAATATTAATCATGAGTTGAGGGTTAGTGGTGAAATTTGAGAGAATCACTTACCCAAAATGTTGGCCCCCGTCATTCAGTAGAGTATGGATGACAACCATGGACTATTCTAGACAGTCTATGGAACCCTAGCAGGCCCGCAACCTGTAGGTGTATTGAACTATATGTTCATTTGTTGTACTCTAAAACCCATTGACATGTATTACAGGAGAGAACACCTGTAAATAATACTGTCGACGATAAATGAGAGCTATGGACTTAGCACATGTTGAATAAACTTTGGCAGCTATGGAATTAGTGCCCATTGTATAAACCCCGGTCACGACGTGACTTTGTGTCTATTCCTTAGGTTGAATCCTTAGGAAGGAGTGGTAGTTGATTCTTAGGGTAAACCCTTAAGAAATAAATAAAATAATGGGGTTTGGGGTAATTAGGTTGATTGATTGAAGTTTAAACATAATAAATTTATGTATTGTGTGTTGAAAAAGCTATATGCTCACCAGGCTTCCAATCCTGACCCACTCAGCTGTTTATATTACAGGTAGAGGACCCCGAGCATAGTCGGATGATGATGATGAGTGAATTTTGGATTATAGGCTAGTAGTTACAAATAACTGTCGTAAGGCTTATAATGTCTTGTTTATGCTTTTGATCTATATCGGAACATGACATCCCGAGGTTTTGATATAAAAGGAAATCATATATTTCTTAAAGAAAGGCTTTGACAAACTTTTATCATATTTTGTTTTGGGGACCTATTCTGCAACATCTTTTATAAAGATTTCTCTGATTCGATTTTAAAAAGCATAAATTAAATCGGTCTTTTCTGGGCGAGAAATTTGGGGATGTCACAGTTGGTATCGGAGCATTAGTTTAAGCGAACTAAGAAATTGTAGAATTTCTAGACTTGAACTTAGAACGCTAAGTGATGATTGTGAGATGAGTGTCTACCATATTGTAGACACGAGCACTAGTTTATTTTAGGGAAGATGCCTAAAATGCCCTTATGTGCTAAAGGTTTTGTGTTATAGTTATAATGATGCTATTATTTGTTTGGATCTATGGTCTGTTGCCGACCGGATCTGGAAACCTTTTGTTTGTAGGATTCTAAACGTATGACTACAATATTGGAACTAACATATAAACGTTTCGAAGACTTAACATCTAACGAAAATGAAGATCTAAATTCACCTACGATTGGTGTATAGATCGAAATGCCGAGTACTCAAAGTGGGTTCGGAAGTGATAATCCACAGCCTGAGCCAATCACGATGACTGGAGTGCAGGCAATGGTACGTACGATGTTAGGTGAACAGATGGAAGAAACAAAATGTTTACTTCAACAAAGTAAGGATGAACTTATTGTGCCAATAGGTCAGACATTTGTTCTTGAGGCAACTATTAGGGTTGCTAAGTCTATTGAAGAAATGATCAATGACACAACCGCCAACAAAGTTGAAGTTGGCAAGAAGAGGAAATTTGAGGGGTCTTCAGGCCCAACAAGAGCAACATATCCTCAAAGTCTGGCAAAAGAAGAGATAAAGGAAAATGGTGCGGGAATTGCAAAAATAAACACTCTGGTAATCGTGACGGGAAGGTGAAGTGCTTTAAGTGTGGAGAAATAGGGCATTACGCCAATAAGTGTACGATTCCCAAGCAGGTGTGCTACGGATGTAAAGAAGAAGGCCATATTTCTAGGAATTGTCCGAAGAACAATGAAGTAACAAGGCCAAGTGCACCATCAACGCCAAAGGAATTTCAGGATATCCTTGAAGAAGTGATTAATAACACTAGGAAGTAGAAGTCAAGACTTGATGCCCGAAGATCAAGTTACGAAGTAGTAATGTGAATAGTAACAAGTAGTTTAGCCTATGAGAGGCATAGTATAGGGTAAACTTGAACCTTTGTGTAATCGTTTTAAGGAAATAAAATAAACCCTGGTTTTGTCGTCTGATGAATAGAATGGCTGGTGTAATTTTTTTGAAGTTGTCCCAATCATCTAGAATTTCCATCACCAACCAAGTTGAAGTAGAGTTGATCATTGAAGATACGCATGAAAGAGGTCCTAGTAGAGTCTAGGGAAATTTTATGATTAATTGGACACATTTGTATGTGTTAAATTGTTTTGTGATTTTAGGACTTGGGGACTACGAGACAGTACTTGGGACGAGTATGAGTAGATGTGAATAGTAGTAGAGATCTATACTACTGGAAGCACATGACTCACACTTGGATCAGGGAAAGTCACAAGGTTACCAAGAAGCTATTATTTGATTCCGCCTTGTTCTAGTATGTCGTTACCATCGTTTCGGTAATGACTAAGAAGATGATTGTTATTCCGACCCTAGTGGTCATATCGAATTGAGTCCGACTACGATGAGTTTATTATGTGGTTCAGAGAACCAACTTCGATGTAACATTTGACTTAAGCCAGAAGATTGAAATGAAAGATGATCAAAGCGATCAATAGAAGTATCGCACTCATTGTTAAAGAAGTTGGTAGTTAGAAATGATACATGTTGAACGGTGATTGTATCACAATAGATCATGAAGGAAGGTATAATTTGTTCTGAAATTTGTCCCTAGGAGATCTGAGTCTAAGTAGCGCAGTATACAATGAGAGATCATTAGAACATGACCCATCGGTCTGTTACAATAAATGAAGGAAAACACTTATTCCAAGAAGAAGGAGGAGTCCTCAATAAGGATTTATTTTGTAACTCGAAGGTTACAATTGAAAGTCTTATGGAGATCTGAAGCTTTTTAGGATTAGCTGGATATTATTAATGAATTATCCAAGGCTTTTCTTCGATCGCGACTCCATTGACAGCTTCGACCCACAAAGGAGTTGTCTATACATGGAATGAGAAGCATAAGACGCTTTGAGAAGTTAAAGAAGAAGTTGTGTGAAGCACCGATTCTTTTGTTACCTAAAGGAGTTGATGACTTCACAGTTTATAGTGATGCCTATGGAGTTGGGTTAGGATGTGTTCTGACCCAAAGGGATAAGGTGATAGCGTATGCATCGAGGCAATTGAAAGATCATGAAAAGAACTACCCCGCTCACGATTTGGAGTTGGCAGCGGTAGTATTCGCCCTAAAGATATGGAGGCATTATCTATATGGCACAAAGTGTAAACTTTTCACTGATCATAAGAGTCTTCAATATCTCTTTAATCAGAAGGAATTGGACATGAGGCAACGACGCTGGCTAGATTTACTCAAGGATTATGACTACGAGATACTTTACCACCCTGGTAAAGCAAATGTGGTTGCTGATGCTCTTAGTCGGAAGGTAAATCTTGAAAAGAAAAGGCCAAGAGCGTTGAGAATTGAAGTTGTCTTGATAATTGTGGAAAGTATAAAGAAAGCTCAAGAGGAAGCTTTAGAGAAAGGTGACCGAAAGGAAGAACGTTTGGGCAAAACGTTAGTATTCGGTACAAACAACCAAGGGTTGAAGGTATTCCAAGATAGGATTTGGGTACCTAAGACGGGCGGAGTAAGAGATCTTCTGATGGAAGAAGCTCACAAGACCATGTACTCGATTCATCCCGGCAGTACAAAAATGTATAGGGATTTAAAACCCTATTATTGGTGGCCGACGATGAAGCTCGATGTTGCTAAGTATGTGGCCGAGTGTGTAACTTGTGCTAGGGTTAAGGCGCAACATCAGAAACCGTATGGGAGTTTAGAACCTTTACCCGTACCCATGGGTAAATGGGAAGACATCACCATGGATTTTGTGACTAAACTGCCCAGAACAAGGAACGGTCACGACATGATTTGGGTAATCATTGATCGCTTCACTAAGAGTGCGCATTTCATAGCAGCCAAAGATAAATGGTATATGGATAAACTTGCGAATTCTTACATGAAGGAAATTGTGAGGCTTCACCGTGTTTCGTTAACGATTGTATCCGATCGTGACAGCCGTTTTACCTTAGGGTTTTGGAGGAGTCTATAAAAGGAAATTGGGTACCAAGTTGTGTTTGAATACAACTTACCATCTGCAAACCGATGGTCAGAGCGAATGGACGATTCAAACGTTGGAGGATATGCTGAGAGCATGTACCCTAGAGTTTCAAGGTAACTAGGATGAACACTTACGTTTAGTAGAATTCACCTATAAATAATAGTTTCCACTCAAGTGTCAAGATGGTACCTTATCACGCTTTGCATGGGAAAAAGTGTCAGATGCCATCATGTTGGCTGGAAGCCGAGGAAAAGCAGTTTATGGGACTTGAAATAGTCCATTAGATTGCTTAAAAGTTGGAAGTGATTAGGGAAAAAGATGTTAGCTGCTCAAAAGAGCTATGCTGACAAGAAAAGACAACCGATATCATTCGAAGTTGGAGATTCGGTTTCACTTAAAGTCTCGTCGTGGAAGGGACTTATAAGATTTGGTAGAAGGGGAAAGTTGAGTCCAAGGTTTATTGGATCATTTAAAGTTCTTCAGAGAATCCGGAATCAAGCTTACAAGCTAGAATTACCGGAAGAACTAGAGAGTATACATAACACCTTTCATGTGTGTTATTAGAAAAAGTTCACGGGAGGTGTGTCCGACATAATTCCCATTTCTGAATTAAAGTTGGACGAGAACAAGAGGTTAATTGGAGAACCTGAGGCAATCGTTAACCGTAAGACTAAGAAGTTGTAACGTAAGATAGTCGATTTAGTGCCTGTACATCGGAAATATATAAATGGGCCAAATCCCACCTGGGAAACGGAGAGTGACATAGTGAGTCGCTACCTGTAGTTGTTAGTCGTTGTGTGATTCCGTGGACGGAATCATCCTAACGGGGAGAGAGTTGTAACACCCGTGTTTCTAGGCTAGGCATTAATATTGACATAATGGTCTAGGTTAACCTTTGTAACTCATTTAGAAGAAATGCAAAGGAATTATGTGAATTTTATGTGAATTATGTGTTTTATGCTTAATTATTAGGGTTTAATTAATTAAAAATAAAACTAAGCGTCAAAATTAAAGTGTTAGATAAGCCCGATGTCTTTACATAAAGTTGTATTGGTCGAAACAAGGATTTCAGGGATATAAAGAATGCCGGAATTCGAGTTATAACGAAGAAGTTATGACATGTCGAACTTTCGCGACAAAACCGGCATGGTGCTGAGTGTCGTAAAAAGTGAGTTTTTGATAAGCTACTTTTTAGCCTTAGTAATCTTAACGAAAGTCGTAGTATTCGTCAAACCGAGAAGTTCGATAAAAAGAACGCCCAAATCTGACTTCGTATGAGGAAGTTATGATTTTTTGAAGTTTCAGCTTAGCAGTAGACAGCTAAAAACTCAAATTTTAGATCGAGCGATTTTTAGCCAACACAACCTAAACGAGAATTGAAGGTCTCGTTATTAGGAGCACAACGGTAAAAGGTCTGACGAAAACGGACGTCGGATAAAGATGTTATGAATTTTTAACGGATTTCCTGTCCCGGTCTGTTAAAAATAATAATATAAAATTTAAATCAAAATTAGTCGACGAAGTCTAAACGGTAGATGTAGAGCATAATTTTACCTACGCGTGCATATAAAGAACATAAAAAACGGAGCTCGTATGCGAAAGTTATGGATTTTAGAAGTTTTGGCGCGAAAATCAACAAAATTCGCATAGTCACGAGTTGCCACATCACCCTCGCTGAAAAAATGCCACGTGTCCTGCTAAGTCACTGAAGTCTGCTGAGTCACCCTCGCATGAAAAGTAGCCACGTGATCCTCGCATGCAACCCAAGTGATCCGACCCGCGTGTAGGCTTCTGATTCGACCAAGAAGGAGACCCAATCCGAACCGAGCATCTGTCCAAACTGAGGCTGCTGACCAATCCGAAGCTCGCACCTAGCTCCGAGCCTCGCACATGTAAGACGACTCCTCGGTCCAATCAGCAAGTGCCACCGAGACCCTCGCACATGCTGACCACCTGCGCATCGGACACACACCTCGGGCCAATCACAAGAAGCCAACAGCCCTTCGCACGCGCAGCCCTCGTGCGGGCCTTCGCCTGCGAGCCCTCGGATCTGCGACGTGTGGCTCCTTCTCATCCGTCCGATCAGAAGCTCCACCCTATAAATAGAAGGGTGCGAGACCTCCCGGGGGTATTTTGAAAACTTGTCATTTTCAGCCCCTTTCTCCATATTTCTTTCATATTATCACCCCCGAAGCCCCGGTGTCGATTATAAGCCCCGGAATACGCCACAAAGTGCCCGTGAAGCCCGGAAAATTTATCTTTTCGGTTTTGAAGCCCGACCTTTCGCAGAGCCCGGTTTCTCAATAAAAGTCCCGGTTTTATTAGAAACGATCATTTTAGGAAACGAATTGCTGCCCGGTTTTCATTAAATCACGTGAGTATGTAGTTACTTTCACCTTACACATAGATATGAAGTATTTTACATAAAATACGTGTTGTGTGAATATATATTGTTTGTTTATTTGAGATGGGTGCTGAAGGAATGATTTATACATGTTTTTAAATAATTTAAACTATATATGTATTTTTATCTACGAAAAATGTTGGGTAAAACATGGGTAGATGAAATAGTGGGTATGATGAAAGGTGAGTTGGATAAAGGAGATGATCAATAATATTGATCATGAGTTGAGGGTGAGTGGTGAAATTTGAGAGAATCACTTACCCAAAATGTTGTCCCCCGTCATTCAGCAGAGTATGGATGTCAACCATGGACTATTCTAGACAGTCTATAGAACACTAGCAGGCCCGCAACCTGTAGGTGTAATGAACTATATGTTCATTTGTTGTACTCTAAAACCCATTGACATGCATTGCAGGAGAGAACACCTGTAAATAATAATGTCGATAAATGAGAGCTATGGACTTAGGGGCTGTTTGGCAGGATCTGAATTTTTAAGATCTGAATTATTAAGAGGTCTGAATTTCTAAGAGGGTCTGAATTTTTAAGATCTGAATTTTTAATATGCTGTTTGGTTGGAACCTCTTAATTATTGTGCTGAATTATAAAAATGACCATTTTACCCTTCTGTATAATTTTTTGCTAAGTTCAAAGTTTATGTTTATAAAATAATCGAATAACCCTCTTGAATAATTATAAGGAAAATTATAAACGCCATACACAATTCAAATTAAACATAAATCAAAATTAATCACAAATACAAATGTCCCACTTCATATATTTGATCAATACCAATACTACTTGTATACATAGAATCTAAACTAAAATCAATGTGAATAAATACTTGTTTCTCAAATATGGAATAACCAACATTAATAGCTTCCTATGTAATTATCCCATCCTTTTGTTCATCTTGTCCCACAACATCTTCATTTTCCTCAATTGCAGTAGAAAGTGAAGGAAACCCTAACTTCATTACAACTTTAATCAACCCTTTCATTGTCCAAGCAAATACATTCTCACGTCTCATTTTATTCACATTTTATTCAGCTTTTTCACATCAATAACCTTTTCCTTCTTATCTTCTCCCACTCCTTTTGTAGAACTTTTAAAACTCTTATATCTGCTTTCAAAATTCTCCATCAATGGAGGCCCTAAAAGGGTCTGAAGAACATATTGATGGAAGATAGGCAATTCAAAATGGTGGTGCCTTTGATATCAGCTTCTCTACTTGGTCATGTAAATTGTAATGGAGATAATTACAAAGTAGCAGGTTCAGGAGTGTTTCCTGCACATCATACATTTCAAAATTCATAAATCACACCACCAATAATGATCACAACAACAGTTATAATAACCAAATCTGAGAGCTAATTTCACGGGAATTCTAAATTCCAAAACAGTATATAATAAGCAAAGTTCTTCCTGGAGTGTATACACATATATTTTTTTATAATCAATCGCTCAATAACATATAATGGAAATCAAATTCATCAATAAACAAAAGATGTGATGAAACAAACAATGATAGAGATCAAATTTTGAGAGATGATTATGTTGTATAAGGGAACGAGTCGTAGATCAAAACTGATTTAGAAGGAGCTGTTGGAACCTGATTCAGGGCAAGAACCAACTATTCCAGCTTTTTTAGGGCAAGAACTATTAAAGATTTTTAAGGCAAGAACAAAAGAAAAAAGCTTTCTTTCAACGAGATTTGAAGGAAAAAAATAAACTTTTTACCTAAATGTTGTCGATGAGATTTCATGGAAGTGGAAGGCGTCGCTGGTGGCGGGGCTGGCGGAAGCGATGGCGGAGGCAGAGGCGCCAACGGTGGTGGAGGGTTGCAGGTCCGATCAGCAGTAAGGGAGAATGTACGATGCGTCGAGTGAAGTAGAATGGGAGGGAAAGAATCAGGGTTTACTGCAGAGCCATTGTTGGCGATGGAGGAGGGTGAAGGTCGGAGGTGGGTCTTGCACAAGATTTTTCGCCGAGGGTTTCAAGGCGTTTTGTTGGAGAATGGTGGGAGGGAAAGGCAGCCTGTGAGAAATACAAAGAGCGGAAGGAGCAACGATGGGTAAAAAAGGAACGACTGTCTCTTATTTTCTTTCAGACTCTCGTCCATATCTGAAATATTAAGAGGTTTTAAAAAAATTAAGAGGCAAAAAATAAGATGCAATCAAACAAGTTATATCTGAATTTTTAAGAGGTTACCTCTTAATTTTCCAATTAAGAGGTAAACAAACAGAGCCTTAGCACATGTTGAATAAACTTTGGCAGATATGGAATTAGTGCCCGTTGTATAAACCCTGGTCACGAGGTGACTTTGTGTCTATTCCTTAGGATGAATCCTTAGGAAGGAGTGGTAGTTGATTCTTAGGGTAAACCCTTAAGAAATAAATAAAATAATGGGGTTTGGGGTAATTAGGTTGATTGATTGATGTTTAAACATAATAAATTTATGTGTTGTGGGTTGAAAAAGCTATATGCTCACCAGGCTTCCAAGCCTGACCCACTCAGCTGTTTATATTACAGGTAGAGGATCCTGAGCATAGTCGGATGATGATGATGAGTGAATTTTGGATTATAGGCCAGTAGTTACAAATAACTGTCATAAGGCTTATAATGTCTTGTTTATGCTTTTGATCTGTATCGGAACATGACATCCCGAGGTTTTGATATAAAAGGAAATGATATATTTCTTAAAGAAAGGTTTTGACAAACTTTTATCATATTTTGTTTTGGGGACCAATTCTGCAAGATCTTTTATAAAGATTTCTCTGATTTGATTTTAAAAAGCATAAATTAAATCGGTCTTTTGTGGCCGAGAAATTTGGGGATGTCACAGAAAACATACGGAAACTCCCTAACCATTGGCACATCCAAAACTTACTTTTTCCCTTAAACTCAGTTATTCACCACATATGAAAGATAACCTGAACATCGATGTTGCAGATACTACCTAGCCATGAAGGCAAAACAAAAAGCTAATCTAACCCTGGTACCCTCACCATAAATGGTTAGTTCTCCCCCACTTGGGGTTCGAACCATCACAAGCTACCCTTCACGATCAATCATAGATCCGAATCTGCTCAGCCAATCCATCCCTATAACCATCCACACATCTCCCATAGGGATAGAGATTAGGTCAATCATGTAGAGCACCCCAAATATCTCCAAGGTATAGTCACTTAAGACGTGAAGTAGAAACCTTGTGCTCATTAGTGATGCACTCTCAATGGACACTCTAACTCCCTAAGGGTCACATTAAAATCTCTAATGAAAGATCGAGACACAAATGATCGACTCGCACCCGATTTGAAAAGCACAAGAGCAGAAAATGAATTCACTAATAAGGTACCTATTAGGAACATAAACATAAGCATAAATAAATTTAACTTAAATACATACCAATAACAACGTCGGGTGCCGCCCTGGGCTCCTCCGCAGTCAGCTGAAATGCACGACCTCTGGCATTCGTGGCGTCATCCCTCCTCTGACGGCCATCAATGATTTAGAGAGTAGTAGGAGCTGGTGCCTGCACGGGCCTAACAACGAGAAATGGACAGTTGACATTTACATGGCTAACACATGCGATAATCACAAAGATAATAACATACAATACAGTCATCGGGCCTCACCCGACATTGAGCCCCCTCGGCATACATACCAATGCATACATAATGCAAGAGTCACGCAGACATCTAGAATCCTAAAATAATAAACCATGGGCCGGCATTGGTGCCTTCAACCTGCTAAACACAGTGAGGAAACTCACCGTAGACTGCTGAATCTCATAGATAAATCTGTGGATGCTGGTCCAAAAATCCCCGTGTTATATCATAAAATAACATCCAATTAATAATTGGATCCCGACTCATACCAAGAGTCTAAATTAGGGTAAAAGACCATTTTACCCTTTACCTAACTTGACCCAAGTCCAAAGCCCTATGCAACTACTCAAAAAGGCCTAATTCCAAAAATGGTCACCACCACATATGGCCCAATCTTCCAAATTAGGCCCAAATCCCATCCCAGGCCTTCAACCAAAAAAACCCAACATAAAGAAATTAGCCCAAAATAGAAATATGATGGCCCAACAAGGTCCTAATCTCCTAATGTCCAAATATGGGACCAAAACTGAGAACCCTAAAATTGAAGCCCACCTGCTGAGTACGCAGGGCGTACTCAGCTCATACGATTAGCATACTCATCATGGGGCTAGTACGCGCATCATACTCCCTAGTTGGCCACCCCACTTTATTAAGCATCAAATCCATCGAGAATCAAGCCAAACTCTTAGATCTGATTCCTTAGGGTGACCTTTCACGTAAAGTCGGAAACTTTACATACATGCATGTCTTAATGGGGCTCAAGAGTTTAAAAAGGACTTAACCACGTTCTTAACACATGCATGATCGAAGATACACCACAAAACTTGTCTTTCTGTGAATAAGGGGACCAAAAGCACCCTAGATCTTACACCATAACTTCTAAAGTGAGTCAAGAAGCTCATCAACCACTCCAAGGACTCAAAAAGCATAAAATAACCACATAAGTAGATTTAGCCTCATGGATCATCAATATTTAAGATTTTTACCTCAAAAAGTTTGCAAATGATGAGCTAACCCCATATCTTCAAGCTCAAGACAATTCTCCAAAATGGTCCTCTTCTGATTCTCCTTCAAAAATCATCAACAAACACTCTTTAAGGCTCAAAATTCACAAACACACACTAAGGTTTCGATTCTGGACAATTGATGGTGGAGGCTGTGTAACACTCGGTTTTGGATTTGCTTCATTATTTGGAGCTGCGACCAAATCTTCAGTTGTCATAGGGATTAGGGCCTTGAAAGGTTTTGGTCTTTTTGGATGTGGGTGTTATGGTTTCAATGATCTAAGTGTCCAATGGTGCTTTCGGAGGCCAAGGGTATAATCGTAATTTGATAACTTGGTCCTTTTTGAATTTTGGGTTTTGGTTCAGGAAGTTTTAAGGCTATGGTGTGTTGTTATAAGCATAGGGTTTTTCACCACCTTTCCGTGCATATAAGGTTCGTTGGAAACAGACTTAAGATAAGGAAGTTATGGCAATTTGGATTATTGGCAAAAATGGCCCTTAATGGAAAAGAGTGGCATAGTAGTCCCATGCGTGCATGGTAAAGAGGGCACATGCCTGGGTGAGTATGCCCAATGTAACGAGCAAAGTCTCAAACCCTACTTTTTAGGGTTGTGCCCTAATCCGCTTGGTGGTGCATTCTTGAGCTTAGAGGTAATTTTGAAGGGTCCTTAGTGTTATTTCAAGGAAGTGGATCTTGGTGATCAAGCTTGGTGTAGCCTTGGGGTTATAGATCCAAAATCTTCACACTCTTGGGAAGCTTTAGGAGGTAAAAATTTCTTATCCTGACTTCTTCTTATGCTAGTTTGAGTTTAGGGCAAGATTAAGGGTTTTTATGGTGTATTAAGTTCTCCTTGTGAGTTTGAGCCACTCCAGGAGCTTGGAATGATAGATCTTGCCTCTTCTTATGTTGCTAGTTCATAAAAGTGCTGGCTTGATGTTTAAGAATGGTCCATGCATGTTCTAGTTAGATTATAATGGGTCTTAATGGATTAAGATGGTTGTTGGGTCCAAATAAGCAATGCAAATGCGTAAAGGTGCCGACTTTATGCATTAAGAGCTTTATTTTAAGGGTCTTTGAAGTTTGGGTGCAAAGGGCTTAGCTACTTAAGTTAGAAATGTAGTTTTGGAAGGAGTCGAGTTACACCCCACGTAACTGATGGTCCGCCTAGTGTACCTTGTTTTGGTTGTGATCTGGATTCACAGTATATGCCCAACGTACAATGTTCAGCTAGGCTTGGGGTTGTTGTTTTTTGGGATTCGCATCTTTTGGGCCACCTTGTTGCTTTGGGCCTTTTGGGCGGTTTGAGATCAACTTTTTGGGACTAAGGAAATTATTGGGATTTAGGATAAGGCCCATATGGGGGTTGGGCCCAATTTGGAAAATTTGGCCATTAGTGGGACTTTGTGGATCTTTTGGTTTTGGGCTTTGGTGGGCCTAATGGGTTTGGGCCATTAGTGGGCTTGGTTAGTTAGGCCATCTTTGGGCCTAGTGCTAGGGTTCATTAGAGAAAAGGAGCCAATAGGGTTTGAGCCAGAAGCAGTGTTGGAAGACATCTAAAACGAAGGAAAGACAAGTTTAGATTAGATAAAGAGTCCTTAATAAAACACCCAAATGAAATATTAAGGCTAGGACCCAACACAATATTTTACAAAAATGGAAGAGGGATGCCGTAATCCATCTTGCAAAATATTTGAAGGTGGGTAAATGACGATTTACCAATTTCCATCATGAAAAACGAAATTGTTATTAAGTTTTAATTGGATTGAAACTCCTAGATCCTTTGAGATTCATTGAACAATTCAATGGCATGTTTAAATCTCAATTATACCCTTCAGGTTTGTGACTGGGATACCGAGGATCACAAACAAGGTGTGAATAACCATGCAAAATGTGCTTGGTACTCTCGACTTTATCACCCAAACAATGTGCCGGTTAACCACACACGCTCCCTTGATCTTATGATAAACATCAAGCCACTCATTGCCACCCTTACTAGTCCAAGTTAATCTGCCGGTTAACCACAGACACTCCATCAACAACTTGGTAAGGTGGAAAGTGCAATTTTCATGGATTAGCATCAATTTCACATTTTCCTAAAGTAACTAAGATTGAGAATTTAATAAAACATTTAGTTACCTTATTATCATTATACTTAATGAGAATTATAGTCCTATCCTACCCGTTCGGCTAACAACCCTCCATCAGTCAAGGAAGCAGTGGGTGAGAGTGGACACCCATTAAACTGTCATTTTATAGGCAGTAACCTTATACGCCCCTTATAGACCGGCTTCATGAATGAGGCCTACTAACGGTAAGATTATATATATATATATATATATATATATATATATATATATATATATATATATATATATATATATATATGTTTAACTTATAATACTATAAAGTATAAGGGTTGAATTTTAAACTTTTAAAATTCAAAGGTTTGGAATTAGAGTATTCTAAAGTGACTTTACAAATTCCAAAACTTGAGGGCATGTTTTGAAACTATTCAAAACCTTTCATTTCTATAACTTATGAGTTTTGATGACTTTTAAGGAAAAGACTTTTGGGATTTCATAACTTGAGGATAAGTTATGGAGTCCATTAAAAGGCATTTAGATCAACAATTAAACTAACAAGCAAGTCTCAAATAATTTCTATGATCTAGCAAAACTCATAAGCAAGGATAATTCACATCAACAATTTTCAAGAATCATATAAACTAGTATAAAACTTGAAACTTTGACAATTCTCTTTTGAATTGGATTAACATGATCATTACCACATCAAAAATAGGTTTATAAGTTCAAAAATAGTTTAGGGTAATGATCCTAGCCCAATTCCAGCTTTAATTAAAACTCGAAAATCTGCATCCAGAAGCACGAACTTGTCGAGTGCATGAACTGACTCGACGAGTTGGTAGGATTTTAAGGCTGACTCGGCGAGTCTGTCAGTGGACTCGACGAGTCCACTGTCTAGACAACAGAATTTTGATTTTTTCAAGCTTTTAACACAAGTAGCATCAAATATAATAGAAAATAAGCCTAGGTTCTGATACCACTGAAGAGTTTTGAGCATTCTAACACTCCTAAGGTGTGCATGCAACCCTATAAACCTTGGATCTATGTTTCTCTATTATACATGCAAACTTTGATTTTTCCAAGGTTTCATCCTAACTAGCATACTATGAAGTATATGTAATACAAAATTCTAGTAGAATGACATACCTTTTCTTGTAGCTTGATTCCTTAAGCCTTTAAGAGCCTAGCACCCCAAGTATGATGCCTCAAATTCTTCACACAACACCACCAACAATTGGAAGAACTTGATAAGGGATTATCTAGCACTAAATTCAAGTATAGCTCTCTAAGAACACTAGGGTGCCGGGTTTGGTAGCCTAGGGGCTTCTTATATAGTGTGGTGGAATTAGAGTTACACCATGCAAGCCTTAATAACCATGACTTTCCACATTCCTCATGCTCCATGGGTTTTAACCTCCATGGAGCATCCATGGGTCACCACATGGGTTTAGCCCAACATAAGGAGTCATGGATCATTGGGCCACACCATAAGAATGAATGACTTACCAAATCAACCCCTTATATTTAATTAGTCTCTTTTGGTCACAAAATTAATTCCAAATTAATTCTTGATCAATACTAATTAAATAGTATGATTTCATATTAATATATTAGAACAATAGAACTTATAATATATTAACAAATCACAAATATCCTTTTGTCAAAAGTCCAACCATAAAACTTGTTCTGGTGCCATGCAACCCAAATGGACCATGCTACTCTCAAGTCAAGTACATACCAATTATAGTTATGGGCTTAGACACTAAATCCAACAGTCTCCCACTTGGATAAGTCTAATAACTATAACTGCAAGTACAACTTCAAACACTGACTAGCAATTGTAGCTCTTAAAAGCCTCTGTTGAAACAAGACGCTCCATTTTAGATAAGTGATCATATAATCCTCTATGCAAGATATCAACCGGACAAATACATGGAACAACGTCATACTTATGGTCCAACAGTTTGTTTCCCGATTTCCAATTTGTTTGACATAAAACTTAATCGATCACATCAATTTAGTTCTGACCAGGCCCGACACTTAGGTTTGTCATCACTAAATCATCGAGGGGCCCACTGATATCGCTTTTATCCCTATAAGGGTCAAAGGAATGGATAAAATTCGAATCACATGCTTGCTCTATTTACTCATCAAATTACACACAACGATATGTTTTATAACACCAAGTTATTGGTGCGTTTACATATCATCAATGTGCAACCGACTTGTAAACTACAACTATATGTCTCCGTTTCAAGAATATAAGATATTATCGTCTCACTAATCACTCGTGAAAAAAATCCATGAAGTGATTCAAATGAGCATGGGCTTAATCCAATACTCAAATCTTATTACAGGATTACTCATGAACACTGTAGCAAACTTGTGCTATGTCTAAATACTCTAGACAATCTAAAGTCAGATTCATGACAGTCTTGCCTCAATACCTACTTCCAAAGTATGATCGACTGTGGATGGTTTGAATAATCTTATTATTCGGGAAGTCAAAAGATGTGAAGTGAAACACAAGAATAATCAAATCCAATATGGTCTCAAAACTTTTAAATATAAATAAAACACCTTTTATTTAATCACCATATTGATTACACATTATTCATTGTATAATGTTTCCATTAATCAACTTAACACTTGAATTAAAACAATATTTATCCCATGCTTCAAGCATGCACAACTATGTTTACATATGGCCCTTATTTTGTGATATAGATCAATTGAAAACATTTCAATGATACTCATTTCACAATTCCAAATCCTTAGTGTAAGAACACCTAATTCTTGCCACTATGATGCAATGATCCTTTTGTAATGTCGAGGTACAAAGGTCACAGAGACTTTGCCAATGATATTACAAAGTATTCGTTTGGAGATTGAAAACAGGACAATTCCAAGGAAGTGAAGTCTCAAATTCAAAGTACATTCCTTTGAACATCCTTCTTGCATGAATAGATTCTGAATATCCATCTCCCATTATGGAAACATTTCCATATATGCCATATGACAAATCATTATAAATAGAAGCCTATCTATTCATAATAATGTCAATATGGTCCATCCATTATTGTACTCCCAACTACAAGCGATCAATCCTTAGCGAACCTTAGATCGTCCTTGACAGTTGTTTAACCATTTTAGTCATACCCGGTTCTAGTCCTTTTCCCTCTTAATGCCCTTGGCATTTGGAAAATTAGAACACGTGAATATTATAGCATATGTAATCGATCCTATATTCGAAGCATATGGGACACGATTCATAATATCTTACATAAAGACATGATACTTGACCAGTCTTTTGCGATAATATTTCCATATATAGAATTTCCAATGTTGAAATATTTCAATATGGTATTCATATATATCCTTGACTAAGTTTTATTAATACTTCAACCTAAACTTTTAGATGCGAAACAACTTTTCAAATTTTTGCAACTTTGCAAATTTGTAATCATTGTTTCTTATAACTAGTATTGCTAACTTGCAACACTTCACATAATAATCCTGCTCCTACTGTCATGATAATTATATTCTAACTAGCATAACACTTATGCTCCCACTAGCTTTGACATGTACCCAGAAATCAGTTGGACTTCTAGAAATCAATACTTATTGCATTTCTTTCCAAAGTTCAGATTTCTGATACGAGATGCTTCGATAAGCCTTTATCTAATCTCACACACCTTTTATTAGAAAGCCCATATGCGTGTCTAAACTATTTCAGAACTTATAGCAATAAGTTCTGAATGTTCAAACTATTTTCCATTTCTCACAATTCGAACTATGAAAAGGGTTTCCGTAATCATAATCGAATTTGAGAATGCAATTAACACAACTGCTATCTCCTTAAAATCTACTCAGTGAAAACATTTCCTCACAATCATTTTCATGAATTGGAGAGAAACCTTATGACACTTAAATTTTATGGTGTATGTGTTCCTATCCATGTGCATCTGTCATTTCCAACCATTATCATAAGACTAGATATATGGCAAATTCAAACTCATATGGACTGAACTTGTTTAATCTTAATTTCTTGCCACTTGGCAATACAAGAGCCTACCATGTCTTCCAAGTTGTTCAGCAAATCACCCTTACTGATCAATGAACTTTCACTGATCAAGGTGCTTTGCCCTATGTAAACACTTGAGAACTCATAGAATTCACATGCATAGTCAACTTTAACTAGAATGGGCACAGAAACAAGAATATGTCAGCACGATAGGTAACGAACCTCAAGTCGTGTGCTAGTGATAAACAATAGGTTTTATTCTTGATTAGTCCTTGAAGATTTTCAATATCTTTAAGACTCCCACTGGCTTCTTGACATATAAGATTCTCTATCAAGAACTATTCCTTAACAAACAAATATTCAAGAGTTAGTGTGGATTCTTATCAAGAATGACACCTCATATAATTGCTCTAAGTTGGTCTTTGTTTTAGCCAACACATGACAACTACCAATTTGAAATATGCAAGAGTTAGAAAAAATTTCTATTCTATATTTCATGATATGTTATAAGCCTACTTAAGACATGTCACTCCAATCATAATCTTGGAGAATGACTCTAAGACTTGATTTTGGAACAAAGTATGATTCACCTTAATTGATTTAACCATTTCAACAATTCCTGATTCCTCTTCTTAGCCATACAAATGTACTAAGGTATCCTTAGAGGATCAATTGTGATATGGTTTTCATAAACATTAAGATGATCATAAAACATGATACTAAAGTACTCTCCTTTCCTTTCAGATTGGAGAAACTTCTATCTTTCTACCTAATTGATTCTTCTTATTCGTTCTGCTATACATTGAAACTTATTCAATGATTCAGAATTACACTTAATCTTGTAAGTATAACCATATTTACTAACTTTAGTAAATCATGATGAATAGTCTTGTCGTTCTTTGAGTTGGACCTGGCCAGTGCACAACCAAGTGTACATGATCCCCTAGTCCTTCACTTGACTCACATACACATGTGAACAAGGAATTAGTCTTAATTTCCCAAAAATGAAGGTTCTCATTCATCACATAATACAAGTCACATGATTCCAAGTTTCTATCCGATTGAAACTTGGGTGATGTGAACCTTTCCTTATTTGGTAAATTTAGACACTGCCACAAACAAAAGAATCAAATCCATTTTCAACATTGCTAACAATATAAACATACAAACATCAATTTTCACAAATGTCATTGCAAGGAGATATAAGATAAGATAAAATCAAATTTTTATTTATTTATAAAATGTGGAAATTTTTTCCTTACAATGAAATTACAAATGAAAACTATGCTACTACATATTTCTAAGCAATCTATCATAACTCCTAAGCAGCTGCTCAAAAATCCGATCATCAAATCAGGAAAACAAAATCCATCTCTTCACGATCAGATTCAGCTTACTCTTCCTTTAAGATTCCTTTCTCTTCTTCGATCCTACAAAACATCAAAATGTAATTACATTACATCATGTATTAAGAATCTCCAAATAGGAACTTAATAGAGTTAGACAATGGACTTACCTGAAGTAGAGTCAAACATTTTGACTTTACCATCCTTGTGGTCCTTCAGGTAGATACGACAGCATCGCAACCAATGCCCCTTCTCTTGGCAGTAGAAACAAACTGATTCTTTTGGAATGGTACACATGACAATCTTAGACTTAGCCTTTCTCTTTACCCTTAGGTCAAATGGTTCGACCATGGCCGATCCCTTTCCATTGGGAAGAGAAGACTTTTCTGGACTTCCAGTGTTTCCATTTCCAATGTCCATGGTTGCTTGGGAGGTAGATCTTCTAATCAAATTTTCTTGACCAGTGCGTCAAATCATTTCTGATTCAACGACAATTAGAAAATAGATAAGATCAATAAGGGTCACGTCGCGGTCTGTCATATAGTAGTCCTTAACAAACTGACTATACGAATCTGGAAGTGACTGGAGAACCAAGTTAACAACTAACTTCCTCGACACAATGACTCTTAACGTTCCCATCTTGTCAATATGTGACTTCATCTCCAAGACATGTGCACACACAGACCTTCCATCTTGGTGTTTGCTTGCCAATAAGGTTTGAGTGACCTTGAACTTTTCAAGTCTTCGAACATTTGGGTTAAGGAGAACTATTGGAGGAGGTGGCGGAAGTGAAGTATGATTTCTGGGAACATCATCTTCATGAGGAAGGCTTTTTCCAAAAGATTCGGGAAGACCATAGTTGTCTGAACTAGACATCTAAAAGGAAGAAATTCAAGTTTAGTTGATTTAATTCCTTAATATAACACTCGAATGAAATATTAAGGCTAGGACCCAATACAATAATTTACAATTCGAAAGAGGGGTGCCTTAATCCAATTGCAAATTATTTGTCGGTAGGTAAATGACGATTTACCAAGTTCACCATGAAAACAAAATTTTGAAAGAATTTAGTTTTAAATGAAACTCTTAGATCTTTTGAGATTCATTGAACTTTTCAATGGCATGTTCAATCTCGATTATGCCCTTCAAGTTTGTGACTGGGATACCAGGATCACAAACAAAGTGTGAATAACCATGCAAATATACTTGGTACTCTTGATGTCATTTATCACTTAATCAATGTGACGGTTAACCACACACGCTCCATTGATCTATGAAAAACATCAAGCTACCCTTTTCCACCCTTGTTAGTTATAGTTAGTGTGTCGGTTAACAACACACGCTCCACTAACGACTGTGCAAGGTGCAAAGTGCAATTTTATGCATTAGCATGAAATTCAGATTTTTCCTAAAGTAACTAAGATTGGGAATTTTATAAAAAATTTATTTATTTTATAATTTTCATTATACTTTTAATGAGAATTAATTTGCTATCCTACCCATTCGGATAACGACCCTCCACCAGTCAAGGAAGCGGTGGATGAGAGTGGACACCCATTAAACCACCATTTTATAGGCAGTATCCTTATACCCCCCTTATAGACGGGCTTCCTGAATGAGGCCTACTAACGGTAAGACTGACTTGTCTTATACATATATATAATTATTAAACTTATAGTTTTATATAGTATAATGGTGTATTTAACACTTTTAAAATACTAGGTGGTTTAATCTATTAATAAATTATACTCTTAACTTAATTAATCTTAAACCATGTTATTATTATGGATTTATTAATCTTCTCTTTTAATTAAACACTTTTAATTAATTTAATACAATCCATAAGAGTTAACTTGAGCTATTCAAAAGAAAATCATTAAGGTTCAACATATAAAAAATTCAAAATTAATGACTGCATGTCCATGAGGATTCCACCAGAGTACCTTCCACTTCTAATAGGCCACGGACTAGATCGTAATCATTCTCAACGAGTGCAGAGTGATCCCATTTTTTCATCGGGTCCGGGTAGAGACCAAAGATCTTGAGTGACCGATTTGGCAGAACAACTCAAAAGATAAAGAAGTATCGTTAATTTCTTCATGCTCGTTCCAAGTTCGAAGTACCAATTGTACAAATAATAATCCACTTTGTTATGTGATTTCTTTTTCATATAGATAGATATATGATCTATGGGGAAATTACTTAAAAGTACATTTTGTGCTACAACCCTTCCTATCTTATAGAAAAGGATCCCATGATCTTGGACCGATCTTACGTGAGATCGCAAATCCCAAATTTGTCTATGAAGAGCGGATATGGAGAAAGCTGAAATCAATAGGATTTCCCTAATCCTCCCTTACCGAAAGGAATAGTGTGAAATTATTTTTCCTTTCCGCAGGGACCAGGAGATTGGATCTAGCTGTAAGAAGAATGCTTGGTATAAATAATACTTAATTAATTTTTTAAGTTATGAACCCAAGAGTTGCACCTTTTGAAAACTTTTCAATATTCCATAAATATAACTTTTCAACTTTCAAAACTTGAGGGAAAGTTTTGTAACTCTTGAAAATCTTTTAAGTTCCAAACTTGATGACAAGATTTGTAAGTCCATAAAAAACTTTTGGCTTTCCAAACTTGATGGTAGTTTTGTAACTACTAAAAACATTTAGATCAAACTTTAAAACCATTAAAATAATCATAATTTTATCTTTTACAAATTTCACATAATGCAAGTCTTAGAGCAAGATAACTTCAAATAAAAATATTACAAACAATTAGCATATCATATAAACTAGTAATAATTTCAAGATTTGACAATTTATCTTTTAATTGGATGGGATAATCATTAACATACTAGAAAAACGGATTTTATGACACAAAACAGTTTAAGGTAATGATCCAAATCCAATTATGGCAAAAAAACCCCGAAAATCTGCCAATAGACTACTGAACTCGTCGATTCAGATAATGGACTCGTCGAGTTCATGATGAACTCGTCAATTTCATGAGTGGACTCGCCGAGTTCACCTTGGCAGAGTGCCGAATTTCATTTTTTCCAGCTCTTAACAATTAGCCATGCATCAAATATAACAGAAACAACCCGTGGCTCTTACACCATTGTTGGGTTTTATATCTACAACATCTTATGGTGCACATACAACCCTGAATGTGTAACATCCCAAGTTTGGAAGCAAGAAGTTGGAAGGTGCTAAGTGTAAATTAAGGAAGCTACTCGACGAGTAGGTATGCTACTCGTCGAGTCGGAGCGGGATTGATCGCAGGTTTAAGTGGCCAACTCGCCGAGTTGGTGTTGAAGAGAGAAAACCCTAATCTCGAGGGTTGCACCCCATTTAAAGGACTTTATGTCCTTCCCCCAGCCTCCTAGTCCCCCTGAGAGTTCCAGAAAATCCTAATTTCGTGTGAGGCTTCATTGTTGAGGAGATTGGGACTTGGAAGAGGAAATTGTTGGAAGGAGCTTGAGAAATTGGAAGCTAGCATCAAGGGGTTTGTATAGATCTGGGATCTACATCAGATTTGGGCACATCTCTGAGGTAAGGAGCCCTTATCTTAAGCTATTTCCTTTGTGGTTCATCCTTGGTGGTTCTTTTGGAAGTTCTTTAACTTGTTTTGTGACCTATCTCGAATTTGGAGTTAGATCTGGGGTTGCTACTCCAGATCTAGACTCATGATGGCCTAGAATGTCATAAACCTTCAGTCTTTGAGTTGTTGGTGAAGCTCCTTTGTCTAAAACCCAAGCCCTAGTATGTTTTGGGCCTATATCTCCTTGGTTTCACGTAAAGTTTGCAACTTCATATAAGGGTTAGATTGTAGAAGGGTGGATCTATGGATTGGAGCCCCTGCATGGCTCGAAAAGCTTCTGAATGGATTGAGAACTGGAGAGACTCGGCGAGTCACATGGGTGTACTCGACGAGTTGTATGAACATGTGCATGGACTCGACGAGTTGGAAGAACAACTCGGCGAGTCTGTTGAAGATTGCCTTGGACTCGGCGAGTCTAGTCGCAGACCCCAACCTCTTTTGGTTAAAGCCTTGGATTAAGTGAGTCGGTCGGCGACTCAGTGAGTCGGATAAGATGGGACTCAGAGATCGTTGGACGCGACGATTCTTGGGGCGACTCGGCGAGTTGAGTCATATTATGGGAGTTTCTGAGTATAGGAACTCGACGAGTCATGGGGGTGACTCGACGAGTAGAATCAACCAGGAAGGTTGAATTTGACTGAGGACTGTGACTTTGACCAAGACTTGACCAGTTTGACTTGCAAGGGTATTTTGGTAATTTTGGGTATTTATGGAATTGGTTGTTTGGTAGTGTTCTGTGGTGAAGATCGTGTCGGTGGTCGGAGCAGCTTGGTCTTATCTTTCTAGTCGGCAATTGCAGGTGAGTTATCCTCACTATATCGACAGGGTCTGCGGTACCAAGGCCAACCCTTTATCGGATGGAAATGCGGGTATTGTTTGTTATGTTATTGCTTTGCTAGTTATGCATCCAGGTATTTAGGATGGTGTTATGTTAGTCACCTGGATAAGGTCGGTACCCGGTATATAGGGTAATGTTATGCTAGTGACCGGTTAGGTCGGAATCCTGGTTAGGATGTTGATATGCTATGTGATCTGTTAGACTGTTTGTCTGGTTAAGGATTTGTTATGTGATTAATTGTTTTATGTGCACATGGTTGTTTGACGGGGGTTGGGTTGAGGCGGGTCCTGCTTTGTGTTGTAGGCCACCATACCCAGGGCGGACCGGATGATCCGAAGGCCCAACCAGCGGTCCGGATAGGCTGAAGGCCCCAAGAGGGCGGACCAGACATGCCGAGGCTCGGAGAATGGACCAGGCCGACTGAAGGCCCGGTGTGGGAGGACTAGTCATACTGTAGACTCAGAGAGTAGACCTGGTGGATTGAAGGCCTGGTGCGGGCAGACCAATCACACTGTAGACTCGATGTATATGAATAGACTCGGAGGGTGAACTAGGTGGACTGAAGGCCCGGTGCGGGCGGACCAGTCACACAGTAGACCCGATGTGCATGGTTGTTCTATTTGCGACATGTTATGAGTATTTTTATGTGTGGTTGGTATTTTGGGGGTAACTCACTAAGCTTTCAGGCTTACAGTTCAATGTTTTGTTTCAGGTACTTCAGGACAACGTGGCAAGGCTAAGGCGTGATCGTACCGCTCCTCATGTTTTATGATTTATTTGATATGGTTCTGGGGAATACTCTGAGGTTTAAACTATTTTGAAAAACGAATGTATGAACTTAATGGTTTTTGAATGTATTAAAATGTTTTAATTTGGCTCGAATTTTATGGGTGTTACAGAATGCTTTGGATCTAAGTTTTCTCTAGCTATACATGCAATAAAAATTTCCAAAGCAAGACGCCTACAACTAGCATACAATTTGTCATATGAATCATAAAAGTAAGTTAGAAGATTACCTCTTGTTGTAGCTTGTTGAATTTTGGCCTTTAAGAACTTAGCACCCGAAGTGTGATGCCTCAAACGGTTCACAACACACCATGAACAAATGAAGGACTTCAGAGAGAGGTTACTAGGCACAAAATCAGCTATATAAGCTCCAAGAACTCTAGTATCTGATTTTAGGCTATGGGATAACACACACACACACACACACACACATATATATATATATATATATATATATATATATATATATATATATAGTGTAGGATTCCAAGGGTCATGGGTAAACCCTAATCCATACACATAGGCTTATGATTCATAACTTATGTGTACTAACTCTTTCTGGATTCTTACATAAACTTAGTCCATTAAGGATCAATAGCCCAATCCATATGTTTCATTAATACACACAATTAGCCCAATTAATTTAATTTGTCTCTTTTGATCACTAAATTAATTCCAAATTAATTCTTGATCAATACTAATTAAATTATATGATTTCTCAATTAATATATTATACTTATAATATATGAGTAAATCATAAATAACATCTTACTCAAATATCCATCCTATCAAATTGTCTTGGAGATATACAACTCGGAATGGACCATGCTACTCTCGGGTTAAGTACATACCAATTATAATTATGGTCTTAGACACCTAATCCAATAGAGTTGTGGTATGTGGGTCGAATATTTTATGATCGTTTTTATGGAATGGAGTGTTACTACACAAATGCTTCTTGCTTTGTGTTTTGTGGAACTCTTGGGTAATGAGAGTTATCCCCTAAGTGAATATGAATATATTCATGAGGTGGGTGTATGTCATTATGGGAGTTCTTTAGCAGCTGATGCAGGTTGAGGTTGGGAACTTAGGAGAGCCTAGGAAGTGCTTCAGCAGGTTTTGTTACGTTTTTTAGTGAGTTTTGGGTGCATCGGTTTGAGAAGGTGACTTAGAGGATTCGGGATGATTGTTGAGGAAAGTATGGATAGGTGTGGATGGTAGTATTGGGCCCGTACTACAGAAAGCACAGGATCCATACTCGAATCGGGGAGAGTCTTCGAGAATCTAAGAAGCTCGTGGGAAGAGGATTCTTGGGTATGTCTGATCTTTTGCATGTGTATTTCAGTTTGGTACGAACTTATAGGAAGGAGGTTCAGGTCCTGGTTCCGGCTTAGGTGAGGGTACAAATCCAATTAGCGAGCAGATGTTGGAGTTCATCTTGTCGGAGATTACTCGTGATAGTTTGGAGCAGACTTTTGTGATCTCCGGTTTAGTTAAGGAGGGGATTTTGGAGAGCTTTGATGAGCGCTTGGGCGTGTTTTGTTCTGAGGTTATGGCCAATGTTGGGATCGCACTCTATCATTCTGTGAGCGAGAGATTGACTTGGGCACCTGGGAACGAAGGGGCCAAATTAGGTGCAGACAAGGGAGGGTCTCAGGAAAAGATCCACTACTTCAGATTAGCGATTGGGAAGCCAGTAGGGTCGGGTTCAGTGTGACACGTGCGGGAAACTACACGATGGATTTTGTCGTTCCACAGGTGGGGGTTACTACAAGTGTGGAAGGATTGATCATGTCAGTAGGGATTGTGCTCTGGGGGCAAGCCCATTATGTTTTCTATACGATCAAGTAGGCCACAAGTGGGCCGTCTGTCCAAGGAGGAGGGAGAGCAATGAGTGCACCTGATCCGACTATTTTGTGGATCTATGATAGTTGTGAGGGTAGGACATGAGCCCGAAAAGAAATGAGTCGGTCATTGCAGTGTCAGACCGGGGAGGTCCATGCTCCAACAGGTGATTTTGCGGGTATGCTATCTTTTGTGTTCTTTTCGGATGTTATCACTATTTTGTTGCTAGGAATTTTAAATTGGTTTGGGTAAGCTTTACCCTTGTTTAATTCTTTGAAAGTTGGGATATATCTTCTAGATTTTCTTTATGTCTTTTGCATGCCTTGAATCATTAGTGGGTTATTAAGGGGTTGTATCTCGTGTAGCGGGTTCCAATGTTTTCGATTTTTATTTCGGGTTCGGTCGAGATTGGTTCAAGGGTGTGGTGTAGAATATATTTGGTTAGGGTTCAACGGGATAGTTCCCCTATATCGTAGGGTTCACTGGTTTTGTATTTGTTCTGGTAGGAGGGGCAGTTTCGTATGGAAGAACTGTGGGGGTTCAACACTACCGTTGCTAGGAATTGAGTGGTGGTAGGAAGTTGGTGGTATCAGTTGCATGAGTTGTTAGTAATGGGAGATGTCAAGTGAGTTTTATAATTTCTCAGGTTGTTGTCATCTAGTATTTAAAGATTCTTCGAGAGTTGGAGCTAGGATGAGGATTCGTCAGTTCAGGGAAAGGGCTATGGTTTTCTGCTGCCCGCATAAGAAATCGGAGAATTGGTATGGTATTGTGGGAGGTGATTTGGATTATCAGTTTGGCTAAGGTTCAAGAACATCCTTTAGGGGTTCAGGAGTTGGGTGATCATAGTCGGTTCATGCAATTTGTGGTAGGCGGGTCGGAGATCCATCAGAATTAAGAGGTGAGAGTGAGATTCGTCGAATCCTAGTGGGGGAGAATCGATCAAGATTCCCGGAAGTTAGAAAGCGTGTGGAACTAGGGCAAGTTTCATATCCTGGTCAGGGGGAGAGAGGCGACTCAAGTGTCTATTCAAATTGAGGTGGTGTCGGTAGGAGTTAAGGAAGCTTCCAACCATGGATTGACGTCTCCCTTAATATGCATGGTAGTCTTGTGGTTGAGTCCAGGGTGTGGACTTCAGGATTTGAAGTGTGCCTCAGACATCCGTTGGATGCAAGTTGTTGCTCAGGATGCGTGGAGTGGTGATGATTAGGGTGTAGCAAGGCCATGGTTGGTTATAAGTGTTGTAAGACCACGATGGGATCGTAGCGTTCTCCAGTTCGAGGTAGATTATCTTTGGAGGTGGGCAGTAGCGCAAAAGGGAAATCAGTTCGTGCCTTGGGCACGCTGGCCAAGATTTTCGAGGAGTATTTCTGTTTCAGATTTAGGACCATTGGGGTCCAAGGCGAAGTCGGGCTTGAGTATCCCTCGAAGGGTGGAGCTATGGGTGATTCCCCTTGTGTTTATGGGAACACATGTTGGACCTGGTAGAAACCATTGGGTCAAGTTCTTGGATGTTGAGTTGCAGGATCAAGTGGGCGGTCAGTATGTGGCGTAGAGGGGTTTATTGGCTGGGTAACCTTGTTGTTTGGACTCTTAGGAACCTGATGGCTGGACCAGGTGCGAGATTGGTAGTCTTAGAGTTGGTTGGGAACATTTGTATCGGTCAGGTGAGGGGTCATCGGGAATCAGAAGGTTTTGGTGTGAAATGCAAGTACAGATTTGTGGATCTCGGGTTATGAATTGTGTATCGAGTTGGTTTTTGGGTAAGATCTCAAGTTGACTATCGCGAGTGTTTTGTGCAGGGTCTTCATTTGAGTAGAATAAGTGTTGGGGTATCTATATGCCAGGAGCATCAATCGTAGGCTTCAAGGGTAATGAATAGATTTAGTTTTGTTGCTAGATCAAGCCATTGTGTTTGTGTCTTGGGATGGTACTATCTGTGGGAAAGCCACAACATGTTTGGAATCAGGAAATGATAGGTCATTGGAGACCGTGTATGATATGATTCTTCAGTTGGTCATGTAGCATTCTTTTAGCAGTGGATTTGGTGGTGATGTGGTTCGGGTAATTATTGCCAGTTGAGGCTTTCGTTCAGAAGTCGTGTGGGTTTCTTTTGACTCAGTCTCCGGGCAGGAATCCGGTATTTCAGATAGTTGGCAGACAAGTTAGGACCAGGGAGGTCTCAGTTGCTTTTGGAATGTAGCTAGGAGGTAGCATGATGTTTCGGGTAGTATTGGTGATTTGAGATTATTGTGGGTAGAGTAGCTTGATGTTCGGGAAATGTTGAGTCACTTACAGTTTGGATTAGGTAATCTTAGAGTAAGTGAGTTGACCTTGTTATGCAGCTCTCGTATGAGTCTAACTGTTGTAGGGATGAATCTTCTACTCAAAGGATTATATGAGCTTTCTGTCAAGCGTAAGTGTTCCACAACTGTTTATGGTCAGTGACTTTGTTTACTTTGGTCGCATCAAGATAATCAGGGTTGGAAGTGTTCTTTTTAGTTTGTTATTCGATGAGAAATTGGCATGGTAATGAATCACCTTGGGCGGTCAGTCGGGGAGTCAGACCGATGTAGATTTTAGGTTTCGGAAAGGTAAAAGTGGTTTTCTGCAGGGGCTATGTGACATCCCCAAATTTCTCGGCCACAAAAGACCGATTTAATTTATTCGTTTTAAAATCAAATCAGAGAAATCTTTATAAAAGATGTTGCGGAATTGGTCCCCAAAACAAAATATGATAAAAGTTTGTCAAAACCTTTCTTTAAGAAATATATCATTTCCTTTTATATCAAAACCTCGGGATGTCATGTTCCGATACAGATCAAAAGCATAAACAAGACATTATTAGCCTTACGACAGTTATTTGTAACTACTGGCCTATAATCCAAAATTCACTCATCATCATCATCCGACTATGCTCGGGGTCCTCTACCTGTAATATAAACAGCTGAGTGGGTCAGGCTTGGAATCCTGGTGAGCATATAAGGTTTTCAACCCAGAATACATAAATTTATTATGTTTAAACATCAATCAATCAACCAAATTACCCCAAACCCCATTATTTTATTTATTTCTTAAGGGTTTACCCTAAGAATCAACTATCACTCCTTCCTAAGGATTCATCCTAAGGAATAGACACAAAGTCATCTCGTGACCGGGGTTTATACAACGAGCACTAATTCCATAGCTGCCAAAGTTTATTCAACATGTGCTAAGTCCATAGCTCTCATTTATCGACAGTATTATTTACAGGAGTTCTCTCCTGCAATACATGTCAATGGGTTTTAGAGTACAACAAATGAACATATAGTTCATTACACCTATAGGTTGCGGGCCTGCTAGTGTTCCATAGACTGTCTAGAATAGTCCATGGTTGTCATCCATACTCTGCTGGATGACGGGGGCCAACAATTTGGGTAAGTGTTTCTCTCAAATTTTCACCACTCACCCTCAACTCATGATCAATATTATTGATCTACTTCCTTTATCCAACTCACCTTTCATCATACCCACTATTTCATCTACCCATGTTTTACCCAAAATTTTTCTTAGATAAAAAGCATATACAGTTTAAAACTTGTATAAAACATCAATTCAACAGTCACCTCAATTAAACAATTAGTATATTTACACATAACACGTATTTCAAGGTAAATACTTCATATCTATGTGTAAATTGAAAGTAACTACACACTCACTTGATTTAATGAAAACCGGGTAGCAATTCGTTTCCTAAAACGATCGTTTCTAATAAAACCGGGAGTTTTATTGAGAAACCGGGCTCTGCGGAAGGTCGGGCTTCGAAACCGAAAAGATAAATTTTCCGGGCTTCACTGGCACTTCGTGGCGTATTCCGGGGCTTATAATCGACACCAGGGCTTCGGGGGGTGATAATATGAAAGAAATATGGAGAAAGGGGCTAAAAATGGCAAGTTTTCAAAATACCCCCTGGAGGTCTCGCACCCTTCTATTTATAGGGTGGAACTTTTGATTGGACGGCTGAGAAGGAACTACACGTCGCAGATCCGAGGGCTCGCAGGCGAAGGCTCGCACGAGGGTTGCGCGTGCGAAGGGCTGTTGGCTTTGTGTGATTGGTCCGAGGCGTGTGTCCGATGCGCAGCTGGTCTGCATGTGCGAGGGTCTCGGTGGCACTCGCTGATTGGACCGCAAAGTCGACTTACATTTGCGAGGCTCAGAACTATGTGCGAGTTTCGGATTGGTCAGCAGCCTCCGTTTGGACAGATGCTCGGTTCGGATTGGGTCTCCTTCTTGGTCGAATCAGAAGCCTACACGCGGGTCGGATCACGTGGGTTGCATGCGAGGATCACGTGGCTACTGTTCATGCGAGGGTGACTCAGCAGATTTCGGTGACTCAGCAGGACACATGGCATTTTTTCAGCGTGGGTGACGTGGCAACTCGTGACTATGCGAATTTTCTCGATTTTCGTGCCAAAACTTCTAAAATCCATAACTTTCTTATACGACCTCCGTTTTTGACGTTATTTATATGCACGCGTAGCTAAAATTACGCTCTACAACTTCCGTTTAGACTTCGTCGGCTAATTTTGACTTTAAATTTTATATTATTATTTTTAACAGACCAAGACAGAAAATCCGTTAAAAATTCATAACTTCTTCATCCGACGTCCGTTTTCGTCAGACTTTTTACCGTTGTGCTCCTAATAACGAGACCTTCAATTCTTGTTTAGGTTGTGTCAGCTAAAAATCGCTCGATCTAAAATTCGAGTTTTTAGCTGTCTACTGCTAAGCTGAAACTTCGAAAAATCATAACTTCCTCATACGAAGTCAGATTTGGGCGTTCTTTTTATCGAACTTCTCGGTTTGACGAATACTATGACTTTTGTTTAGATTACTAAGGCTAAAAATTAGCTTATCAAAAACTCACTTTTTAGGACACTCGGCACCGTGCCGGTTTTGTCGCGAAAGTTCGACAGGTCATAACTTCTTCGTTATAACTCGGATTTCGGCATTCTTTATATCCCCGAAATCCTTGTTTCGACCACTACAACTTTATGTAAATACATTGGTATCTCACACTTTAATTTTGACGCTTATTTTTATTTTTAATTAATTAAACCCTAATAATTAAGCATAAAACACATAATTCACATAAAATTCACAAAATTCCTTTTCATTTCTTCTAAATGAGTTACAAAGGTTAACCTAGACCATTATGTCAATATTAATGCCTAGCCTAGAAACACGGGCGTTACAGGCTAAGGGTTTATTCTTCTTTGGGTTGGGAGATTTTGTTTGGGTTCGATTGTCTTGGTGGGGTCGTTTTATACGCAAAATTTGCGGTTGCATTCCTCGGGTTGTTGGTATGATCTAAGTGTTGTAAGGAGCGATTTCGAGGACAAAATCTAAATTAAGTGGGGGAGAGTTGTAGCACTCGGTTTCGGATTTGCTTCATTATTCTGGGTTGCGGCTAAATCTTCAGTTGTCATGGGGCTTGGGTGTAACATCCCAAAATTCATATCCAAAAATTTTAGTTTAAAATAAGTAATTATGAAAATCAGTAGTCTGAAACATCAATAGTGTCAATCCATATCGAAACCAGTATGTCAATTAACCAAAACATGCCATAAAAAATATTATCAGAGTACAACTCCCAACGATCTCATATGCGGAAAATCATAGGGTGATGCGTTGCGATCATGTCGGCTCCTATCCTTTTGAAGAAGAAGTACTTGAAACCAAAACTGAAAACCGTAAGTACGAAGCTTAGTGTCATACCACATACCATATAACAAACATACTGTCAGGTATATATGGGTGCTCGACCTACCCTGCTGAGCATACATGGGTGCTCAACCTACCCATGTCAGACATATCGGGGTGTCTGAGTCACCCCTATTAGGCATACCTGGGTGCCCGACCTACCTATGTCAGGTATATCTGGGTGCCCAACCTACCCTCCAGTTTATTTCAACCGGTTACAGGGTCTATTTCACCCCTACCACTACCACAAAATATCATATCATAACATACTGTCATACATATCTGGGTGCCCGACATACCCTACAATTTATTTCAACTGGTTACGGGGCCTACTTCACCCCTCCTAAAACTACCACATCATAACATATCATACAAGCATATAAATAACTATTAGTGGGCCGAAATTGGTGCCTTCGACCCACTCATATAAGGAAGGTAACTCACCTCACATTGCTGGAGTTCACTGCAAGAAATCCTTAGCTGCCACCCTGGCAACTCCTCGAACTATCAATACCAATATATCACCCAATTAGCAATTGGGTCCCAAACCATGATCCATAATCCATACTTGGAGTAAAATGACCATTTTACCCCTGGCCCAACAAGATTCATAACTAAGTCCCAACCCAAAACCAAACAAGTCCAAAACTCTAAAATCCATATAAGCCTACTAATAGCCCAATTTTCCAAATTGGGCCCAAACCCTTTCATAGGCCTTACCCCTAAGCCCAATGACTTATTCCCAATCCAAACATACATCCTTAGCTGGTCCAACAAAATCCATGCACTTACAAGCCTATAAGAAAGCCTGAACCCGAAATGCACCACAAGGCCCAATAAGGCCCAAATCCATTATGGACGTAACCCAAGAAGGCCCAATGTCCAAAAAGGCCTGAAATACTGAATGGTCAACCCTAGTCAACTCTTGGTCTAAGGGACAAATCCCAAAAAGTCCACAATCCAAGAAAGGCCCAGCCTAGTCGAGTACGCCCTGCGTACTCATCTGGTATGCTAAGCGTACACCTATTGGAGCTAGTACGCGCCGCGTACTAGATGGGTACGCCCAACGTACTCCTCTGTACTCCAAACTTCTCCAATAAGCACTTAATCACTTCAGCCCTTGCTCCCACTCTCCAGTCTGACTCCTTAAGGTGACTTTTCAAGTAAAGTTGGCAACTTTACTAACATGCATGGCTTAAGGGGACTCTAGAGCTCAAAAGAGCTTAATGTATGGTCTTAATGCATAACTGAGCTCAAAATCTCCACAAATCTTGCACCTTTATGAGAGAGGGAACCTTAGAATGTCCAGATCTACTAGTTTGAGTCCTTAAAATGACCCTAGCTCACCAAGACCAAGCAAAAGGGACTAAAATGGCCAAAAACCAACCCAAAGTAGATCTATGAAATGAATAACCAAGGTAGAGACTTTATACCTTGAAAGTCTTGAAATGGATATGTTAGCACTGGATCTCCAAGCTCTTCTCCAAAGGTTGAGTCTTTCACCTCCTTCTCTTCTTGCACAAAGCACCAAAAGTCTTCTTTCAAGCTCCAAGCTTCATCCAAGGCAATCTAGGGTTTTATGGACGTAAGAAGGGGTGGTGGCTAACTTAAAATGACATAAGTAGTGGTATAATGTTGCTTATATAGGGTAGAAACCCCGAATTTAGGGTTTTGGTCTGAAGGGAGTACGCCCCGTGTACCCTTTGTAAGCCCGACGTACTCATTAACCACCCGCGACCAATCACCTTTATATACTGGGCATACCCAAGTTTATGTTGGGCGTACCCAACCAAGCACGTGCATGCATCTTTGCATGCATGGGACTAATACGCAAGCTTTTCCCTCTAAGGGCCAATTCGGTCAATAACTTCAAAATGCCATAACTCACTCATCCTAAGTCCGTTTCCAACGAACCTTATATCCATGAAAAGGTGGCGAGAATCCCTACGCTCCTAATAACACAAACAATCCTTAAAACCTTCCAAATAAAACCCAAAACCCATAAATGACCGAGATATCAATTTACAGTCATACCCTTGGCCTCCGAAGACACAATCGAATACGTGGATCACTTAAACCATGTCAACTAGATCCGAAATGGGCTAAATCCTTCCTTTCCCAAAGCCCTAAACTCCATGACAATAGATGACGGGGTCGCAGCCCCAAGCAACAAGGCAAATCTAAAATCGAGTGTTACATTAGAGCCTTGGGGAAGAAAGTTTTTGGTCTTTTCGGATGTGGGTGTTATGGTTTAAGTGATCGAAGTGTCTGATGGTGCTTTTGGAGGCCAAGGGAATAATCGTAATTTGATAACTCATTCCTTTTTGAATTTTGGGTTTTGGTTCAGGAAGTTTTAAGGCTATGGTGTGTTTTTAGAAGCGTAGTGTTTCTCGCCACCTTTCCGTGGATATAAGGTTCGTTGGAAACAGACTTAAGATGAGGAAGTAATGACAATTTGGATTATTAGCAAAAATGTTCCGTAATGGAAAAAAGTGGCAAATTAGTCCCATACGTGCATGGTAAGGAGGGCACGTGCCACGGTGAGTACACCCAGTGTAAGCTGGGGGTATCCCCAACGTAACAAGTACATTGTCAAACCCTAATTTTTAGGGTTTGGGAACTATTTAAACATCTTTATGAGCTCAAGACTCTTTCATTTCTCAGCCTCCATTATCTTTGAGCCTTATTTTGAAGCCTAATCCCCTTGGTGGTGCATTCTTGAGCTTGGAAGTGATTTTGAAGGGTCTTTAGTGCTATTTCAAAGAAGTGGATCTTGGTGATCAAGCTTGGTGTAGCCTTGGGGTTATAAATGCGACATCTTCACACTCTTAGGAAGCTTCTGGAAATCAAAAGTTCTTCTCTTGACTTCTTCTTATGCTATTTTGAGTTTAGGTCAAGATTAAGGGTTTTTATGGTGCATTAAGTTCTACTTGTGAGTTTGATCCACTCCAGGAGCTTGGAGTGATAGATCTTGCCTCTTCTGATGTTGCTAGTTCATAAAACTGCTTGTTTGATGTTTAAGAATGGTACATGCATATTCTAGTTGGATTATAATGGGTCTTAATGGATTAAGATGGTTGTTGGGTCCAAATAAGTCATGGAAATGCATAAAGCACTACTAGAAAAACAGCCTTTTACGATGCACAATGCATGTCGTAAAACGCTCAGACGACGCGCAAATACACGTCAAGGAAGGCCCTGTCATAACGAGAGACGACACACATTTATGACACACAATGTGTATCATTAAAACGTCTGTCAAGAAAGGCCATGTCATAAATGAAGATGACACACATTTTTGCGTATCGTAAATTTAAATGTTTAAAAAAATATATTTATACATTTATTAATTTTTAAATTAGATTTTCATTTAATGTCTCATAATAGAAATAAAATACCATATACAAAAAATACAATCCATTGCATAAAATTTAATGTCATACAATTCTATTTCTTACAATATATAAATTTGCATTCATCTAATCTACTCTGTGTTTCATACAAAAAATCTATTATGTGCGGCTTCTTCCATTTCCTTTATTAGCAGCTTCCATCATTAGTAGAACAACTAACAATTGAAATGAAAAATGCAACACTTGTATATCTGCAAAAAACTTGAAAAAAAGAACAAAGATTTAAGGTTTCAAGTCAACATTGTTATGCCTATATCCTACAAACTCCCAAAAAACTTTCCACTTCCTATACTACAAACAAGATGATTGATTATATGCACATAAGAGTAATGATTGAGGTGAACAATAGTATGCATTTTTTTAGGTACTTTAGCATTGACACAAGTAACAGACTAGTAAAATGGGAGTATAAGTTGAAAGGTACCTGTTGCCTAAAAACTTGCACCAATATGTTCCTAAAAGCTGCTTCTCAGCTTCAGCAGGACAAGTAAATGATATCAGCAATTCTCACGACACTTAATCTTCCCTTACCATCTCCTAGAGCAATCTAGTTGTCCACACAACCTGGGCCTGGGAATACGCTCATACAAACTATTAGAATCTATCGAATACCGATGGTTAGAAACTGAGAAAAAGGTTATTATTATACACAGACTTCATCAAATCTTGGAGCCTTTTATGCTTAGACGACGTGTTGAAGATATCGAAGGTTCACTTCCTCCAAAGGTACACACTTACCTTTGTTTATTTGTTTATTGTAGCATCCTACTTTTAGTTTGTCTTATTATAGCATTGTACTTTGAGAAATATACCCATTTATAGCAATGTCATCTAATTACATGACAATTTTATTGCTATAAAATGTATTAATGAGAAAAAAAAACGTATTTAGATGTTTTAAAGTACAATGCTTTAATAGGAAAAGAGTGAATATATGATGTTGTAATAGAGAAAATGAAAGTAGATATTCTAATTAACAAATAAATGGAAGTACTTTGTTATTTCTTGCATTTCGACGATAGGAATGTCATGGAATTGCAAAACAATTACGTGTAGTATACTCTCTTAGGGGCAGAATTGTAATCACCAGCTGGAATTGGCAAACTTGGAGTGGGTTTTGATAACATAGGAGTCGTTGACTCTTTCCAGGTTGTATTTTATTTTCTTGTTTGCTGACTCAATCTGTAGAAATGAGGAAACTTTATGGATTAAGAACTGCAGACCATATGATATAAATTAAAAAAAAAGGAAAACTCTTACCTTATGATCTTGCCTTTTGGAAGTATTTTGATGACAGAAGTAACCATAGTAAAGTGCTTGGGTGGTCAGAGATAAGCTAGTCACCAAGTACAACTACATCCCACCCAAAAGTCAACAAAAAGTGCAAATTCAACTTATAAAACAAAAAAAATGAATTAAGACACTTTGTGGGTTAAGAACTGCTTACCGACCACTACCATATAATATTGTGTTGGAAGCTGCAAGGTAAGAGAATACAACCAAACACCATAATTAAAACAATGAAGAAGAAAAATAACACATCTTTAAACAAAAACAAAAATAGAAACCCACTGTAGATTTCACAGCTGCAAGGTAATAGCCTTTCTCTCAGTTTCTAACCAATCATCATCAGCTACAGAAAAGTTGAGTCCATGCTACATCACTGGTATAAGATATTTTAGCAAGGTACAGGAACCCATTGTTTGTGGCTACATAAAGCTCACATTCACTTACAAGATGCATACAATGTACATATTCGCTCTTGCTGCAAGTGCAACAAATGTGAAGGTAACCAAAAGGTATACTCAACTCAAAAGAACACAATATTCTTTGCAAGTGGCATATACTTGTTCATTAGTGCAGTACACTTTGAATTTGGAATTTAGATAGTAAACCTAGTTCCTACCTCTATAGAGAACTCATAAGCACTAAAAACACGATCAATGGGGTTTCTAAATATGGTTAGTACTAAACTTTTCTCTCTGGGCAGTTTAGACATTATGCTATAGTCATCATGAGTTGCAAACAACCTGCAATTCTGTTTGTGGCACTAAAAACATGTAAAAAACACAACTTAATAACAAGCATAAAGATTACAAAAGGAAAGATATAATGATTATAAAACATACCGAGGATCAAATCGAAGTTTATCATCAGACCCAACTTTGATCGATCTAATCAACAAGAGAAATAATCGAATAACTGCAACAGATGAAATAATATTAATAATCCCATGGCCTGAAAAAGAAATCAAGAGAAGAATTTAAAGTCAAAATCACTAACAATTTGATTCTTGAACTAAATAAATAATCATGTAAAAGAATTTAAAGTCAAAATCACTAACAATTTGATTTAGACGAAGAGATGTGGTATGACAAGCGTCAATGACGTACCGAAGAAATTCATGTGCATCTTCATTCCTCCATAAACAAAAATGCTCATCAAAGACTTTCAATCCCCCAATGATCTTACCAGGTGTATCTAGGGTTGAGTCGATGCTAAGAGATCGAACAGTTCTCTTCTCCAGTAGACAAAACGGACAACCACTCTTCTTGTCTTGCTGGGCCAGGAACTCACCTGTCGAATTAGGGAAATTTATGTTAACGAAGTGGAACAATTTACCGAACGTAATGAAAAAATTAGGTTAAAATTCATGAAAATTTAGATATGCTAGCATGCATGTGTGCATATGTGTGTATGTAGAAGAAGAGCACATACAATTTTCGGAGTGTTGAAGTTGGAGATAGAAATTGGCGAGGGGAGGAGTATAGGTTAAGCACTGGAGAACGATGTTGAGGTAGCAGGTATTATCGAGATTCTTGAACCCTAATTGAGGACCGTTCTTTCGTTTCTTCAACAACAAACTCGTTTTCCAAGTCATTTGCAATTGGAAACCAGCGATTAACAGTGAGGACCTCTCGCTCCCGATTCATTCGCTGCATTGAATGACAATCCCCACCGCCTGTACATTGTTGTCGTGCGAGGCCTGAAGATTCGGTGTGGGTTGGAGGTAGTGGAGGTGGGTATCAAGCGGGGTTTTAGGGTTTTGTTTGATCGAAGATGATTTTAAGAACTTCAAAAATATGAAAATATCGATCGAAATTCTTCACACCAAATACTAATTCAGAAAAATCGCATATCAAAGTCAAAAATATGATTTTAGGAACTTCACAACTAAAAATCGCATATTAGGAACCCACACAATACTTTTAGGGTTTCTTTTGATCGAAGAGGATTTCATAACATACAAAGAAGAAGGAGGCGGGGTTTTCAATGTTTTGGTATTTCATTACCCCTTGGCAATTAAAAAATTGAAGAACGCGCGTTGATGAAAAAAAATTATAAAACGACAGTTTTACACGACACAATTTTTTATAGTAGGTGTCCTTCGTGTTTTTAATTTTTTTTGATGGACACTAATTTTAGGGCACACATAAATGTGTGTCCTCTATGCTTCATAGTTTGGAAAAACGACATCAATTTTTAGGGCATGCACAAATGTGTATCCTCTGTTAGCGCGTGTCATTGATTGCACGTCGTAAAAGGTTGTTTTTCTAGTAGTGAAAGGTGCCGACTTTATGCATTAAGATCTTTCTTTTAAGGGTCCGTGAAGTTTGGGTGCAAGGGGCTTAAGTGGTTAAGTTAGAAATTCAGTTTTGGAAGGAGTCGAGGTATCTCCCGCATAACTGATGGTACACCCAGCCTACCTTGTTTTGGTCGCGATCTGGATTCACTGTGTACGCGCAGCGTACGACGTTCAGCTGGGCTTGGCCTTGTTGTGTTTTGGGCTTCACATCTTTTGGGCCACCTTGTTGCTTTGGGCCTTTTGGGCCATCTGAGATCAACTTTTTGGGACTAAGGAAATCATTGGGCTTTAGGATAAGGCCCATGTGGGGGTTGGACCCAATTTAGAAAATTGGGCCGTTAATTGGCCTTCGTGGATCTTTTGGTTTTGGGCATTGGTGGGCCCAATGGGTTTGGGCCATTAGTGGGCCTGGTTAGTTGGGCCGTCTTTGGGCCTAGTACTAGGGTTTAGCCTTGTTTAGTCATTGATTATGGTGTTGGGTTGTTTGGCTCAGTTCGGGAGCCGGTTCGCAGCAGCAGCGGCAGTGTAGGATTATTTGTGTAGTGGTTGAGGTGAGTCATGGGTTGAATGCACTAATGTCGGCCCATTACATGTTATGTGGTGTCACACCCCCAAACCAAGGATGGCGGAAACGTCCGGGGGTGGAGGACTTCATGTATAGCATCATAACAACAATTGCAATAATGATTTAAGCAAACACAACCAAAATATATATAATTGAAAAAGTTACATCATTGTATGAATTACATGTTTCCAAATCAATTACAATATGTTGACAAAATGTGAAATGTTTGACGCCTTAACGTCCCATCCTCAAAAGCACTTGGTTACCTGTTTAGTGATTTCCTGAGAATACAAGTTGTTTGAAAAAGTGTCAACACAAAGGTTGGTGAGTTCATAAGCATTTGTAGACGGTTTATGAAAAGTTTTTTCTTGTAAAAGTAGTGTTTGTTCCAAAAAAAATATCCAATATTTTCCTTAAAATGTAAAAATAGTCTTAAAACCCAAAGACCGAGGTGCATAAGTAAATTGTTATACTTATGATAAAATGATACAAGTTTAATTCTACGTAAACTCGTTTGATCTACATGAATTCCCCGTAAATTCTATGTTTGTTAATACTTAATGTGAGCTATTATAACCATACTATGACCTAGTTGGCCTGAAACGACGTTCTTCAGGCGTCGGAACTGTTATGACATTTGTCACCACAGACCTGCCGGTTTAGTTGTTGCAAGCAGCTCAGGTGTGGGTTTGTCAATCCCAATATAGATCTATATACAACTATCACGCTCTCCATTCAGGAAACTCTGGTTACAATACATGACTTATTGGTAAAGTGAAGCGAATGTCTCACAAAAGCCATTAACGAATTCACGTGTAATGTAATGGAAAATTCCTTTTTGTATGAATGTAACCTTTTTGTATGAGTGTGTTATGTGATGTATCATAAACTATACCTATTATAGTTTATCAAAACGAGGGTAAAAGTGGTAATGTACATAAACTATACTTAACATAGTTTACTCAAATGTTTGTATGTAATAGATGTACTTTGGTTATAACAAATTGTTTTTTCTATGCTTTGTCTAGAAAACTTCAATTGTTAACTGATGTATGTCTACATACTAAGAAAATAATGTCATATATTGCAATAACATAAAATCACATAAAGATATACACCTTGCTCAACATGTTACAAGGTGAAATGACATTGATAGTATCTTTCTGTTGATAACATTTTCTATCCCTGTTCTTAGAAAATTTAAAGAAAAATCATCAAAGGTCCAAATCAGAATCCAAAAATTCTGAGAGATTGGAAAATGAGTCTAGTTTCTCCATAATTTTTCTCATGATTTTTAATGACCTCTAACTTGTGTGAACAAGTCCATAATCACAGACTGGTCTGGATTGATGTTTGAAATGATAGGCAGTTTTATAATAATCACCATAAATTGTAGAAAGATCTTATGAAGATGTGCAAGTAGTCATTTTAAAGCTAAGAACTTGAACTATTTGCACCTAATACAGTTTTTAAAACTAAAATGTTTAAGTTGTCCAAAACAGTCCGTGAATGGAGTCCAACTTTTCTGATGAAGGCTGTTAGAAAAGTTTAGTTATGTTCTTGGTGTTTTAACTTGTATCCCCCCTCCCCTTAAAACTTAAGAAAACATGAAAATACAGGGGTATGAACTCACCTTATGTGATTTCAGTAGATGATTGTTGGAGAATCGAAGGGTTCAACTCAAGAACACTTGAAGATTCCTTGAAGATTTTCAAGAATCTAACATCAAAGTGACGGAGTTTGTGTAAGCAATTGATGATTGGAGTAGGATTGTTGGACTGAAGATCTGTTTAATATTGCGTCATTGGGCTCGGCTATTAGTCCAATTGTTTTGTACTCCGGTTTGGGCCTGTCCAACCGAGAGCCTTTTAGGTTTATTATATAAGTATATGCTTGCATGCATATTAGGTTATCGATCAAGAGTATAACGATAGTATTACAGATTTCTTTGATCGTTCTTGTAAACCTACTAATCCTCTACAGTTGATGTTCTTGATCGAGCTCTTCTGAGGGTTTTGTTTTAATCATTCGACACGTTTGATTCATTCTTGACTTGTTCTTATTTTCGTGTTCTTGCTGTTTTATATTTACTCACCTGTTTAAGATCTAATCGATCTACAAGATTAAGTTTTAATCTCATCAATTGGTATCAGAGCAAGAGGCTATGTAATCGATACACATCTTTTCTGTGAAAAGGTTTCAATTAGGGTTTTTCCGCAATTACTGATATTTATTGAGCCGTCATCTCATTATTGACGTATCTTGATATTTATTGTTTTTCCCTAATCTGATTTATTACAAGTCTGATCTTTAAACAGGTTTTTCGATCATAATGGACGAGTCGCAATCAAACCCCATCAATATTTCCAACAGCATCGGTTCAACCACGAAGATTCCAATCCTATATACCCATGATTATGAAGTCTGGGCGCATCACTTCGATGACTACGTTATAGGATCTGAGGATAATGGATACCTCATATGGGAAGCAATTATCAATGGACCGTTTTCTCACTCTGCAACGTCAAGGATTATCAAAACTCAAAAGGAGTACAATGATCTGCTGAAGGATGTTAAAGATATTGCGCAAGATGAAAAGGATAAATTCCAGTGCAATATCAAGGCGTTAAGATTGATAAGATTCGCCCTTCAGTCCGACACCTTCAGGTTGGTCAGCTCATGCACGACGGCAAAGGAAGTTTGGGATAGACTTCGCGAACTGTACTCTACAGACGAGGATCTTGAACATTCTATCCAAACCTTGCTCTTATCTGAGTTTGGAGAATTCAGGCAAGGAGCCGAAGAAACTGTGACCCAGACGTTCGATCGCTTCTATCATCTTCTCAGCAGGATGCTCAAGCATGACATCGAAAGGAAGCTTATAGAGCAGAAGGTTACGTTCTTAAATGGTCTAAGGTCAGAATGGAGAGCTGTGGTGTCAACAGTTAAAGCCCATGAGCAGTTTAAGTCATACTCTTTGGCGAAACTGGTGGGTATTCTCAAGTCCCAGGAGAAGATTGTGCTGCAGGAAAAGAACGTTGTTTCAAGCCTAGGTTCACTGGCCCTGCTGTCAAAAAGTAAAGCTGTGATGGAGGATGAAGACCTCAACTTGGAGGAGTATGACCTCACGTCTGAGGATTATGCTATGATGGTGTCTAACCCCAAGAGGTTCATTAAGAAGAGATTCCCCAGCAACAAAAACCGAAACTGGCAGGGGAGTTATAGCTCAGAAAAGGTTAACAATGAACCAAAGGTTGAAGAGCCCAAGAAGGATCCGAAGGCAGATGGTGATTCTGGAGTAAGCTGTTACTACTGTGGTGGGAAAAACCACTATGCTAAGGATTGTGTCCTCAAAAAGATGGCTGAAAAGGATGAGGAAGCCTTGTTGCAGAAAAGGCTTGATGAGATGAGAAAGAAGAAATCTACCGCTAACCCTTCCATGAATGCTCTAATTGTGCAGGGTTCGATGCTGATGACGAGTTCGGTAGCGTGGAAGTTTGGTCAACCGACTCAGAAGACGATGAAGTGAGGAAGCCTACTCACAGAAAGGCTTGTGTGGCAAAGGAGGAAAGCAGTGGAGGAAGGTGCTTCATGGTGTCTGATGTATCTCAGATGAGGGGATACAACACTGATGGTGGAAGCAATGAACCGAAGGAGCAGCAGGATATGTGCTTTATGGCCAAACCGCTCAGCGTGCAGTTCAACGAGCTCGATGAACTGATCAAGAAGGTACAATCGGTTTTCGTTTCATTTAAAGTACCACAATCCTCATATGAGAAAGAACTAAAAAATGTTGATACAAGAATTTCTCATCTAGATAGTAGCTTAACTCAAACTCGAGTCACCAATTCTAACCTAACTGATCAATTAAGCAGGGTGTCTTCGAAGAGTGAGGAGCGGCGCATGTGGATCGAGTTGAAGGAGTCTGAATTAGTTAAAATTAAAGACGAAAACATTTATTTACAAAGAGACAATTTAAAGTTGTTAAAACAGCGGAATGTTTTTTGTTTAATTGCAAAACGTCTTTATTCTAATATTACTCAGCTTCACTTGGACTGTGAAATAGGCCAAAAGATCCATCGCATGATTTTGCCCTTCCTTGAGTTTAAGGAGGATGAAATCGATGCTGAAGCTTATAATTGTGAGAGTGTGATATCATCTGATGACATTAATCCAACCTACATTTATGGACTGGACAAAATAGAATCTTTCATTAAATCCAAGGACCACAAGGACATGCTTAAAAACCTTTTGGATGAAAATGATAGACTCAAACTGAGAACCGAAACCATACAAAAATTTGACTCTTTAAACGCCAACTTGAGCTCAGAAAACAAAATTGATGTTGAAAATGCATCTGAGCTTAATGAGGACGACAACATGAGCGAAATTTCTGTAGAGGACACGGTTGACTGCTCAGAATTTGTAAAAAGCAAACCTGAAAACCACAAAAATCTAATTTCTGAAAACTTTGTGGAGTTCGCTCAATTGTCCCAACAAAAGTCCCCGATCTTAGCAGAGAGAGCGGTTGTATATCAAAAGGTCAGGACCACTCCAAATCAAGTCTACAAGGTCACTAGAGTAACCGAACATCAGACCGCTGAACTCACAGCTATTATGAACGAAGACAATGCTGATGGCTGCGATGAGTACTTCTGGTCAGCTCCAATAGATAATGCAAACGAAACGGTAGGCTTATCAGAAAGAACCTCATGGATGAGTAAAGGTAGATATATACCAGAACCCTTGAATAAGCCAGATAATTTCGATGAGCCAAGAACCAGTGGTACGAAAGACATTCCTCAAGAGAATGGTAGTTCGGCAAAAGAAGACATTCCCTCTAGTTCCTCAGTTCAAAGTGAAACTCCCACAGTTCAAAGTGAACCAGCCAAGGAGAAACCAAAAATGAAAGCCAATATTCATCATCAATCGAAGCAGATGAGGAATAAGAAACGTGAAAGGAACCAAAGATACAGGAAGAATCTCTCCGAAAGGAAACAATTCTGGCAGTCCCAGAATGCATATTTCACACATCAAGACAAGAATCTGAAGTTTGAGAACAATCCTGTCAAAAAGCATGAGAGCCACAACAACCAAAGCCAAGGTTCGGTTCGGAAGAGAATACCAACCGAAAGCAAAGGTTCGGTTCTGAGAATGACTCCAACCGAAAGCAAAGGTTCGGTTCTGAGGATGACTTCAACCGAAAGCAAAGGTTCGGTTCACAGAACGACTCCAACCGAAAGCATAGGTTCGTTTGTGAAATCAAAGGAAATCACAACTCTAAGGTCAGTTCCACCAATGATCAAAAGCAAAAGGGTCACCTAGAGTCTCCAGCCAAGAAGTCATCTCAATTTAAACCCACTCCTTCTCATTCATCTAATTCTTCTAATTCTTCCAATTCATCTCCATCTTGCTCTAAAGCTCATTCTGTTCGTTCTCAAAAATCTCATTCGTCAGCTGAACAAAAAGGCAAACAAAAGGTTTCTGCATCCACACCAGAGTCTAAACCGAACACTCCCAATCCTAATAAAATCAAAGTTTTTACCATTAAAAAGAAAGATGAAACAACTCTTATAAAACGAACATATCTTGTTGACATCTCTCTTACTATTCTTGTTCCTATGAAAAGTTCACGAGGACCCAAGAAAGTTTGGGTTCCTAAATCTGCTTAATTTTTGCAGGTTATAAGTGATGAGCAGTTCGACGAAGAATGGTACATCGACAGTGACTGCTCGCGTCACATGACAGGGAGGAAAGAAGAGCTCAGGGAATACAGGTCTCTTTCAAATGGTGGCAACGTCAAGTTTGGAAACAATTCTTTCGGCACCATAAAGGGTTACGGAATGATAACTAATGGTGACTTTACCATAAGGAAGGTGGCATATGTGGAAGGACTACAACACAACCTCATCAGTGTATCTCAACTTGTTGGAGGTACAGGTCTCAAAGTCTCATTCGATGATGAAGGTTCTGAAATTATTGAGAAGAAGACAAAGAAAGTAATTCTCAAGTCGGAGCGTAAGGGTGAAATGTTTCCTCTAAACCTTAAACCCATCAAAGGAAACCCAGCTATTTGCTTGTTATCAAAAGCTCAATCTGACGAAAGTTGGTTGTGGCATCGAAGACTCTCTCATCTCAACTTTAAAGATATCAACAAACTTGTCACTGGAGGTCATGTTCGGGGCCTTCCATTGCTCAAGTTCGACAGAGATCATTTGTGTGCTGCATGCGAAATGGGGAAGCAGAGTCGTCAAAGTCATCCATCTGTAATTAACACAAAAGTTGTTGAATCACTCGAATTACTTCATATTGATTTGTGTGGTCCATCATCTATCGAAAGCATCGGTGGTAGCAAGTATATTCTTGTTATTGTTGATGACTTTTCACGATTTACATGGGTGTTCTTTCTAAAGCTCAAATCTGAAGCGGCTCATAAGCTGAAAGTGTTCATCAAGCAGATTGAAGTACAGCTCAAGACGGTCGTTCGCAACATCAGGAGCGACAATGGTCTGGAATTCAAGAATAGGGAGTTTGAAGAATTTCTAGCAGAAAAGGGAATAAGTCACAACTTCTCAGCTCCCTACACACCTCAACAGAACGGAATTGTCGAAAGACGAAACCGATCTTTGTGTGAAGCTGCCCGAACTATGCTAAGTTTCGCTTCCTTACCTCTTTATTTTTGGGCTGATGCTATTTTTGCTGCTTGTTTTACACAGAACAGGTCCTGTCTCAACAAACGATTCACGCTCACACCATACGAGATTCTCAACAACAGAAAGCCCAATGTGAAATTTTTCCATGTGTTCGGCTCACGGTGTTTCATCTTTAACTCTAAAGAACACCGCAACAAGTTCGATGTCAAAGCCGACGAGGGAATCTTTCTGGGTTACTCTCTCACATCCAAAGCATACAGAGTCCTAAACAAGCGTTCGAGAAAAATCAAAGAGACATATTACATGACTTTTGACGATAGCTATGTCAAAAAGCTACAGGCCAAAGAAGACACAGCCGGGGAAATCTTTCCTCTAACTGGCCAAGTCACAGTCTCGATCGCTAATCTATATGAAAAGTTTCTGGAGCTATTTGACGAACCAGAGAAAGCTACTCTCTCCGAAGCAGGCGCAGCAGACAACAAGGTAGACCACATGAAGCAAATTGTCGAAGAAGCTGCCAGGAGAATGAATGAAGGAGGATCGAATTCTGATGAACCTCCATCCAACGATGCTTCAGTCGAGGGGGAGCCAAGCTCACATGTTGAGGGGGAGCCAAGTTCTACAACTGCTACCGAAAGTCCAACCGCAACCGAAAGTGCTTCTCCAACCGAAGGTGCATCAACGCCTAAAAGTCCAGCACCACAAGAAACCTCTGAACCTCAAGTTTCTCATAGCTCATCAATCGAGGGGGAGCATGGTGATGTGTCACTTGACTACGAAAGCCAATCCGAGCCAGAAGAAATGATCAATGCTGAACTAGACCCAACCTTTGATCCAAATTATCCTCCTCTTACCAAATGGACCAAAGATCATCCTATCTCTCAAGTGGTTGGTGATGTCTCCGAAAAGGTTCTGACCCGATCACAACTGAAGGCAAAATAGACATCCTTATTTTCAAAGGTTGAGTTTTGTATGTTTAACTCATTCGTATCAAAAGTTGAACCGAAGACAGTTAACACTGCTCTCGATCACTCCGATTGGGTTCAAGCAATGCAAGACGAACTGAACGAATTTGAAAGGAACAAAGTCTGGCGCCTCATTCCAACTCCTCTAGATGCCTCGGTTGTTGGTCTCAAATGGGTCTTTAGGAATAAAATGGACAAGGAAGGGAATGTTATAAGGAACAAAGCTCGTCTGGTAGTAAAGGGATATTGTCAGGAGGAAGGGATTGACTATGAAGAGACTTTCGCTCCCGTAGCTAGGCTGGAATCTGTCAGAATATTTCTTGCTTACGTTGCCCACAAAAACTTTGAAGTTTTCCAAATGGACGTCAAGTGTGCATTTCTAAATGGAGAACTCGAAGAAACCGTGTATGTGGAGCAACCTCCTGGGTTCGTGAACAAAAAATACCCAAATCATTGCTATATTCTGGATAAAGCTGTGTATGGCCTCAAACAAGCTCCGAGAGCCTGGTATGAAATGCTAACTAAATTCTTAAAGATGTCTAAATTCAAACAAGGTTCGGTTGACCCAACCTTCTTTCGCAAAAAGGAAGGTAACCACCTTATGATAGTTCAAATTTATGTCAATGACATCATCTTTGGCTCTACGAATCCCAGCCTAACAGCTGAATTCAGAAAGCTGATGGAGACTAAATTTGAAATGAGCTCAATGGGTCCTATTAACTTTTTCCTTGGTTTAAATATTAGACAGGGACCCGAAGGCATCTTTATCAATCAGGAAGCTTACACGAAGACTCTCCTAGCAAAATTTGGTATGATGGGAGACTCCAAAGTCAAAGTCCCAATGGCATTCGGCACCAAGCTAACTCCATCTCTAGACAAACCGGCTGTTGATATCACACTCTATCGCCAAATAATAGGCTCACTAATGTATCTTACTGCTAGCAGGCCTGACATCATGTTTTCTGTGTGTTATTGTGCTCGATTTCAGGCAAACCCACGCGAACCTCACATGCTTGCAGTGAAGAATATTTTACGCTATCTCAAGCGAACCACCTCCTTAGGTCTATGATATCCTTCCAACTCAGGCTTCTTCGTTCAAGCCTATTCAGATGCTGACCTTGGAGGATGTGGACTCGACAGAAAAAGCACCACTGGTGGCTGTCAATTCCTTGACGGGAAGTTGGTTAGCTGGCAATCCAAGAAACAAACGTGCGTGCCGTTGTCTACTGCCGAAGCGGAATACATAGCTGCTGCATCCTGCACCTCTCAAGTGATTTGGATCCAGAGTTAACTTCGAGACTATGGACTCAATATGAAGAAGATCCCACTATATTGTGACTCTGAAAGTGCAATTAGGATCTGTCATAACCCAATGCAACACTCTAAAACCAAACACATAGCACTGAGGTATCACTTCATCAAAGATCACGTGGAAGATGGAAACGTCGAAGTTCACTTCGTAAGAACCACTGATCAACTGGCTGACGTCTTTACCAAAACTCTTCCTGAAGCATCATTCAATAGAATACTGCAAGGGCTAGGTATGATGGAATCAGAGTCAGTACCTCACACTACCTCTCAACCTCAAACGTAAGAAGCGAAATTGACCGAACGTTCAGGTTCGGTTAAATCATCTAACTCGCTCATCACCACAAAGGTAGTTTTCTTGGTTGTATATTTCTTGTACAAAGTTGTTTACCTTATTGTTAAAAGTATTCTCTGATTGCATGTCTAAATTCCTTGGTTTCTCAAAATTTTCCAAAACCGAAACCTACCGAAGGTTCGGGTTCGGTTTCTCAAAATTTTTCAAAACCGAAACCTACCGAAGGTTCGGGTTCGGTTTTTCAAAATTTTCTTGAACCGAAACCAACCGAACGCTCGGGTTCGGTTTTTCAAAATTTTCTTGAACCGAAACCAACCGAACGCGCGGGTTCGGTTTTTCAAAATTTTCTTGAACCGAAACCAACCGAACGCTCGGGTTCGGTTTTTCAAATTTTTCCCAACCGAACGTTCGGGTTCGGTTTTTCAAATTTTTCCAAAGTTTTTTTTTACTCTTTCTAAGTCTTATTTTTTTTCTTACTTATTTTTTATTATTTTTTCTTTTTTCTTTTAATTTTTTTTTAATTTTTTTATCAATTTCAAAAACTCCAAAAATATTTTTCTCTTTTAATTTTTTTGTGTGTTCGTTCGTTTATGGAGATATAATTGTTGGATTACTTAAGTGTCCCTAGAAGCATGCTGCTGTATGTGTCCCAAGCCTCATAAGATTTTGAATAATAGCCTTCATGACCTGGTATAAACAAACATTGTCTTCCCAATAAGGCTACCACATTTATTCTAATCGTGAGCTACCTCACTCTCTTCTCACATGAGATAAGAGTTTTCTGCTTGGTCCCTATTTTCGCAGCAGAGGTACTTTATTTTCTTACACCATCTCCATTACATTTCTCTATTACATTCGTTTCATCAACGTAACCCTTGAGACTCTCAGAAATTACCACTGAGGTTTATGGTTACACAACATCTGTGTTTATGATCTTAGTTTCGTGTGACTACGAGCTGAGTGAAACCCAAAATTCAACACCAAATCTGAATTGACGGTGAACAATTAATTTGCTCAAGTTTTCACCAAAGAATTGACGGATGTACCTTCATGAAATCTCAAATTTTATTTTGTGTGATTCCTATGAAATTGTTAAACACCATGACATTTCTTCCCTTGGGATCCAGTTTTTTAATTTTTTTTTTTGAGATTTTCTATTTTCCAAGCCTATTTCAAATTAATTCCTACCTACTTGTTCAACAGACTACACCGGTCTCACAAGTACTTTGATCACTTTCTTTCTTATTTCAAGGTTAGAATTGTTGCATCAAAGCGAAAGCCACCCTGAAGTAGCCCAATTAAAAGAAGCCTTTCAACATTTATTAATAAGTGTTTGATCGTAATTCAACGGGAATCCACATTAACACTTTGAGGTCTCTCTTGATCTTGAAGGAAGAGATTCGTGCCCGAGATCATTAGTTTCGTGTCATTATTGACATCACAATCATTCCTAAAAAGAGTTGCTTTATTTCTTTTCTTTTTACACTCTTTGCACGAAAATCTTTGATTTTCCAAAATTCCGTTACTAATTAATTTCAGGCTGATTTATTGCATTGGTGGTTAATTATTAAGACGTGGTCAACAATCATCCACGTGGGAGTTTTATTCAAAAGATGCGATTTACAAGATAAGACGAAGGGTTGCTGACTCAGGCGGGAAATAAAAGGATTGAATTTCAACCGGTGGTAAAAAGGGGCGCGTGTAAATTTGAAACGCCCATTCTTTTACTGATCTCATGGACGCGTGTGCGAATTTCAAGCGACACCCCTCTGGCACTTAAAGGCGCATGAGGATTTGAAACGGTATGTTCTGAAACGGCGCTTGTTGGGCGGCGTGATCCTAGGAATCTGACACTCTCTCTCTTACGTGATCATCGCATGCCTTAACTGTCACGCATCTGTCATTCCGGGAAACCTTTTCGTATTTCCATAAAAGATTTGAAACGATTTTTCTCTCTCCTTTCACCCACTATAAAAGGCAGTCAATACTTCCATTTACCTCTTTACTGCTTCAGAATTTACAAGAGAGCAAAAACTCGAAAAAACTTTACTGTTCATCTTTTTCTTCCTACCTTCAACAATGGCAGAATCATCATCCGTCCATGCTACCTCACACATCCTTCCCATTCATCCTCAACAATGCCTAGTGATTGACCTAACACCTCAGGCGTATGATTCTTACATGTTTCCGATCATCGAGTGCCTGAAGTACTCGCAAATCGCTCCTGCACTATCTCGTGTTGAGTCTGTGCCCATGGTGCTCCTATCGCAGGTGTATGCGACTACCTATTACGACAAAGCAGTTGACCGGGTGTTCTTCGAGGTGTCTGATCACAAGACCTCCATTTCTCGACAACGGTTTGGTACTTTGCTAGGTTTGGCTTCTGACCCATCGAGAATAAATCCGGAGACGATTCCGGTTGGGTATCTTTACAACATGTTCTACAACATGGGGTATACGGAGGTGCTCACCTCCGTCGCAAAGTTCAAGAAATCCTGCTTGCCGCCGCAGTGGAACGGCATGTTCACAGTCCTCTTCAAGGGCTTATCTAAACGGAGCTCAGGATCCGATGGTGCTAGTCGACTGTTCTTGTCGATTATGTATGCAGTTTACAACGGAGTCAACTTAGACTTTGGGTTGGTCCTCTGGCAACAGCTCATCCAGAGCCTTTCTTCTTCATCACGACATTCTGAGGTGTCATATGCCCGGTTCTGGATTCTTATCACAAAGTGGGCAATGGATAAGTTCGACGTCCCCACTGCTGCAGGTGCATCGATGTCTTCGATCGGCACGTTTCATACCAAGAAGATCATCGTCTCTGATGCATCCAAGTTCTCTTTCATTGGCTCTATTCCGGAGACAATGTTTGGCGATGTTCCTTCTGACAGCAGGATCATCAGGACGATTAAGGAGTTCAAACAGTCAGGACCGAGGGAACTTACACCGGAAATGCTAAAGTCCATCCACGATGCTGACAAACCGGTGAACAGGGGCAAAAAGGCGGAAAAAGGGAAGCAAGTGACCAAAGCTCCTGAAGGTCCTTCTCCCAGGAAGAGGAAACAAACAAAACCTACCCAGTCACCACAACCGAAGCGAAGGAAGACTCAACCGAAGCGAAAGCTTGTAATCCCCTCCTCTTCGAGTGACTCAGAAGGCGAGAGTTCGGATTCGGACGGCTCTCAATGAGGAGAAACCCCTCAAAGAGGCAACACCCCACCCCGATCTCCTACCCCAGAAATGGAAATCCATCATTCACCCATTCCTTCACCCACTCAAACAATCCCTACTTCCATTCCCACCATAACTCCCACTACCACCATTCCACCAACCTCTTTCCCTATACCACCACCCATTTTCACTGATACAACAACAACAACTGCAAAGGTTACAACCAATGTATCTGATACGGGGGTTCATACCAGTGCAACCGAAACACCACCTGTAACCGAAACCCCACCCATTACCGAACCACCTCAAACCGAAACCCAGCATACAACCGAACCTACCCACACTCAACCACCACCCGAAACTACCCCACCCCACACTCAACCTGAACCTACCCAAACCACTTCAACCCCAGCTTCACCACCCCCACCATCTCCAGATCATGTCTCTGATGGAGATAATCCGTTCCTTGGCGGTGACAACATGACCTTCGATTCGGTCTACTTTAGTCCGTTTCAGGTTCAAAGTGATGAAGAGGATGATGCTCCAGTGACAAAGAAGCATCTAAAGGAGCTACACGAGAAGGTTGACTTACTTCTTGCGTCATCCACCAACAACCAGTCCTCTCTCTCTGAAGCCGCTCTTCAGAAGATTGTTGATGCCTTCTCCAGGGCTCAGCATGATTCTGTAGCTTCAGCCACTGCCGCCATAGACGCCTCTACCAAAGCCTGTGAGGCTGCGACCGCAAAAGTCGATAAACTATTCTCAGATGCCTCTTCCCTGTTGAAGTCCTTACAGGAGAGCGCTGATGCCACCAAGACAACTTTGGAACCAATCGTTCAGCAATTGGCCAAGTTCGTCTCAACGGAGTTACAGTCATTCGCTACACTTCGCCAATCAATCAGCGATGACAACTCGGCCCTTCGTGCCTCCATTGATGAGCGCCTCGCTAAGCTTCAACAGGATCTCGCAACTGAAAATTCATTGATGGACGTTCTGGCAAGCAAAACCACCGCCCTCAAGGTCAAGAGCACTCAGCTTTCAAACTCACAGCAACAGCTTGAAGCTCTTCGATCCGAACGGGAGGTTATAAAAACATGTGTTTCGGATGTACACGCTACCCTATCTAAGATCCTAGAAGCACACGATCCGATTCTTAACCATTCGGTGAGGCGAACCCTTGCTGAGAAACTTGCTCCTGCCATGGACCTTCTCAGCAAAATAGAAGGCTTACCTAGTTTCGTGTCCGATCCGAAACAAGGGGGAGAAGTGAAGTCCGGATCGAAACCACCTCCTTCCTCCAAAGCTACTCACACAACCGAACCACCTCCGACTGGTCAAACTTCGGGTTCGGGTGTGAAGGATAAAGGGAAGAACATAGCTGAGGAAGAAGATGAAGATGAAGATGATGAAACCATTGCGGACTTGTTGAAACGTAAAAACAGTCGCAATGTTGACGATGATGTCAATCGTGTGGCGCGAGAGGCTGAAGAAGTCGAACGCAAGCAGAAAGAAGCCCACGATCTCCTCGAGAGCAGGAAGACTCTCTTCCCTGCCTGGACTCGGGAGTGAATGATTAAGGAGGCCATAGATACTCCCAGCATCCTATGGCTCGAGCCGGTGATCTCCTTCGACTACTATAATTCTGTCGATTCGCAGTTCGACATGCCGTTGACTCGAAAGGCGTTTATCTTCCACGCCTTCTCTAATATTTTTGAAGTCCCTCATCCGAACCCTGAGGTTGATAGGGAGTTGATCGAATTCTATCTGAAGGCTGCTCGTCCTCAGTATCAAACATGGAGCGCCCAGAAGATAGTGAATGTTCGCGTATTGAAGCCTTACACCGAAGGAAGATTCATTAATGTTCGGTTCAGAGTGATTCGGGGTTCTGCAAGAACTGAACATCTTATATCCCTGGCAGATCTACCGAACCTAAATCCTTATGATTGGATCGTTTTGCATAACATCCTCTTGACAAATGAAGCTGAATATGGTCCGATTATAGACCATCTCAAAAGGATGTTAGTATGTTACATCATGGAGGTAGCCCTAATGGATCAGGAGGTAGCCACTGTCTTCAAGAAGAAACCGAAGATAGCTCCTGTGGGATCGGCCAGTGATCTCAATCAAATGAAGATGGGCAAGATCGACCCGAGACGTAATTCGGTCATGTTCACTAGAGCAGAAGGACAGAAATGTCTCTTTGCTTTAGCTGACAAACATCTTTACACCACTGCTTGTCTAGAGCATGTGTTGTCAATCATCCGAAGGTGTAAAGAGAATACAGCGGACGATGTCAAGTACTTCAACGACATGATCCAATGGTACATCAGGTTTAGACAGACGATACTTGCTCTGATCTCTCGTCTGTTTAACACCGTGAAGAAGAAAGTACCTGCCTCCGCTGCTGGCCCAAGTAACAAGTGAAGATCTCGCTCCAATTGACGCAAAGGGGGAGATTGTTGGGCTGAAGATCTGTTTAATATTGCGTCATTGGGCTCGGCTATTAGTCCAATTGTTTTGTACTCCGGTTTGGGCCTGTCCAACCGAGAGCCTTTTAGGTTTATTATATAAGTATATGCTTGCATGCATATTAGGTTATCGATCAAGAGTATAACGATAGTATTATAGATTTCTTTGATCGTTCTTGTAAACCTACTAATCCTCTACAGTTGATGTTCTTGATCGAGCTCTTCTGAGGGTTTTGTTTTAATCATTCGACACGTTTGATTCATTCTTGACTTGTTCTTATTTTCGTGTTCTTGCTGTTTTATATTTACTCACCTGTTTAAGATCTAATCGATCTACATGATTAAGTTTTAATCTCATCAAGGATGAAGTGTAATAATCACAAGAAGGATGAATTATACTTACCAAGAGTATAATAAAACTTGATGATCAGCCTTGGAGTCTTGAACTAGAGGAAAAAGTTTGAGAGAAACGTTGTGTGTGATTTTTGGTGAAATGAGAGCAAGTAAGTGTAAATGAGGAGAGAGGTTGACTTATTCCAGCTCTTAGAACGTGGGAGGGGCTGATGATTGATGGAAAGGTACAAGGAAGTGACTAGGGATGGTGGGGAGGAGTGTGGGTTAGTCATGGAGTGGGTATGGTGGTTGCTTGTGTCATAATACAAAGAAAAGCCAACACTCAATCTTTGTACTTCACCCACTCATTTCTTGGATAAGATTTGCACCAAAAACGTGGGAATTAATGAATTATGAGACTTTAATTGATAAAATAAATTTTTGGGTGAAAATCCTACATTAAAACGATGAAAAACGAATCCAAAACGAAGTCGGAATCGAAAACTGGGAAGAAATGGGCTTCCCTGCAAGACCTCTCGGTCCTGGCCGAGGTTCGGTCCATTCTGATCATGGGCCGAAGGCGAAATGGAGAGAAGATGGGTAAGAAGCGAAATGGACCAAAGGTGGCTTCAGTTGCTCGTGTGAGATTTGGGCCCGAGAGCACCCTCCGGGTTCGGTTCAGCAGCCTTCGGGTTTAGTCCAAGAGGGTTCAGCCCCTAAGAGGACTTTCAGCCCTAAGAGGGGTTTCGACTCCTTAAGAGGAGTTTCGGCTCCTTAAGGCTGTTTTTCGCGTAGACTTCCGTTTTCGAGCGGTTTTTAACTAAATTAAGGGTCGGGATGCCCCGAGTGATTTTAGAGAGATTTGGGAGAGATTCCACATTCTTGGAGAGATTTGGGAGAGATTTGACATTCTTGGAGAGATTTGGCATACTTAGAGAGATTTTACATACGGAGAGAGATTTGGGAGAGATTCCATATTCTTGGAGAGATTTGGGAGAGATTTGACATTCTTGGAGAGATTTGGGATAGATTTGACATACTTAGAGAGATTTCGCATACAGAGAGAGATTTGGGAGAGATTCCACACTCTTAGAGAGATTTGGGAGAGATTTGACATTCTTGGAGAGATTTGGGAGAGATTTGACATACTTAGAGAGATTTCACATACGGAGAGAGATTTGGGAGAGATTCCACAATCTTGGAGAGATTTGGGAGAGATTTGACATACTTAGAGAGATTTCACATACGCAGAGAGATTTGGGAGAATATGATTAAGAGAGGTTTCGTTTGTGATATTTTTGAGTGTCCGGCTTCGCAATGCAAGTTCCGGAAACCTCATTAAGCCATGTTTTAGGATCTTACACACTCTAGATGAGTATGCAACATTGTTTTATCGGTTTAGTTCATTGTTTAGCACTAAGGCTAAGGAAAATTAAACACACGAATTTTCCAAGTGATATTTTCTCATTAAAATAGTGAGTTATACAGTAATTACATAATGTAAACCCTAATACACAAGGTTTAATCGAGTTGACCGGTTTGACTCGTTGACTTTGTTTGACTTTGACTTGACCTGAAATTGACTATTGTCACATGTGGTATGTTATTTTTCTCTATAATACTTGCATGGAAGACCCCGGGGGTAGCCCGTGGCACTTGGATGTCAGACTATGGAGGGAGCCCATAGCATTCCAGATAAAGACAATGGGGGGAGCCCATTGCGACTATATGTATGTATGTTGCATGATAATTTGTGGTTGTATGTTGTATGGTATTTTGGGGAACTCACTAAGCTTTGTGCTTACGATTTTTAGTTTATGTTTCAGGTACTCCGTTTTTCAAATGGAAGGGCTCGGGATGATTGCAGTGTACATACCATATGCTTCTGCATTCTGTGAATTACTCTGGTCTAATGATGTTTTCTTAGGACTTGTTTACCTTTGTTTTATGGAAAATATATGTATTAACGATTTATTTATCTAAAAACAAAAAAAAATTATGTTATGATTTTTGGTTCATTACAGGTTGGCTAAACATGACCAAATGAGGTTGTCATAAGGTTTAAATAGGGTGCAAACCCTAAAAATTAGGGTTTCATTAAGCTTACGTACATCATTCATACTCCACGTACGCCCAACGTACATGGATTGAATTCACGATCAACTTCAGGCTAGTATGCTAAGCGTACCACCCTATATGCCCCACGTACTAGCTTAAGGACCAAAATGAAAAGTTTAATAAAAATGGGTTAAATGCGAAACCTACCAAATTCAAGTGTTATAACAATGACCACCGTTCACCCACAACCACCATTAAGCTATTCCACACCACCATCGACCACATCTCCAACAATCATCACCAGCCACCATTTCTGGCCATTGTGTAACATCAAATCTGAAAAAAAAAAATACAAAACTAATAAATCCAAAATCAAAATAATGCTCAAATCCATAAAAAAGAACACAAATACTGAATCTAGTGAGGTTTAAATCCCTAAAATGAACAAAAGATCATTCTGTAATTCTCAAATCTGAACCAAAAAATAAAAATGAACCAGAAATCACCAAAAAGAACCTGAAATCTTTGAATTGCTAGGTTGAAATCCCCAAAATTAACGTGAAATCATTCCCGAATTTCCCAAAGATGAACAAAAAAAAACACAAAATCAACCAGATTTTCCCAAATCAAACATGAAATCATGCTTCGACTTTGAAGCATAGGTTGTTGAATGAAAAGCAACAGCCTATGGTGGGAGATCGATGAGTTAAGAGAGGGTAGTTGATCTGGGTTTAAAGAAGGAAGATAATGTATTTCAGGGGTTGGTTTCTTGCAACTGTGAAGATGTCGATGATAGTTGTATGGAGAAGACAATGGTTGCAGTGATGATGTTCTTACTGTGGTATTGTAGGCGATGGTGATGGATTGTGGTGGAGATGACGACGACGTGATGATGTGTTGTAGGGGAAGGTGATGGTGATGGGCTGCGGTGATGTGTTGTAGGCCAGTAAGCGATGGTAATGGGCTGCATTGATTGGTAGGGATAAAGGGTTGAGAGGGTGATGGTTGTCGGTGGAGGTTTCCAATAAGAGGAGGGAGGGGGAATGTTTGGTGAAGGAGATGAATAAGGTCACGTGAAGTAGAAAAGGTTAGGTGAGACCAATATATAATTAAATATTTTCTTATTAATAATTTTAAATAAAGAAAACAATTAAAATAATCAATAAGGGTATTTTAATCTTTTTAAGTTGATTATGGACCAAAAACGCAAAAAAGTCGTACCACAGGGACATTGTGAGATTGAAAAAAAAAAGATAGGGACCAGACACGTAATTTTTGTAAACCACAGTGACAATTTCAGTGATTTGTTCTTTTATCAATTTAAAAAAAAACATATTATATTAAAACTAACATATTAATAAAAACAAAAAAGATATAAAAAGAAAACTACTTGTTTCGTTTTTATGTAATGCTACATAATGTGTACCTCTTAATGCCAGTTTTCATTAATCATGAAGCAATTGTATTTCACTTTTTAAAATGAGTACCTCTTAAATTTTTTATAAGTTTTAAAAAATGAAAGAATATGTTTTATGTAATCGTTTTAGAAATAAATGGAAATGTTAGTCAAAACTTGGTCAAATTAAGCAATCTCAACCATTTTTGAATGATTATTTTAATATATTTACTTTAGGTGTTAAACTTATGTTTTTAATGTTTCTTGGTATCTCGCAGTCGCAGTCAGTCCACTAAACTTCTCCATGTGTGATGGGCTAGTTGTTCAACTGGGCTAAAGTGTGGGACTGGTTGCTAGGCTGAAGTTTTGGGAGCTGTTTATATAAGAATGATGAAGATGGAGTGAAGTTGCCTTATTTGAAGTATCAGGGAGGCGAGACACACGGCAATGCCTTATTCGAACATGGTATGCATATTATTTAATTAAAATCTTTAAATTTATAACAAATTCAAACTTAACCCTCCAATTATTATGTTATATCTTGATCATTTTAGTCTATTATAAATAACTAATAATACTACGTAGAAATATTTACAAATCAAGTCATTGCAAATACACACCATAAACGTGAAAGTGGAATATTTTTAAGACCAAATGATATATATACGTTAAATGTAATATAATCGAAATGTTTTTATTATGTTTTAAGTCAAGTTAATTGACTCGTAACACATGTTACACACATTTTTCTCGGTGTAATAGATTTCCCTACAAATAAAATGATATTTAGTCATACAATTTTAATAACATAATTGAGTTTTCTACACTAAAGTCTCATTATTTTGAATTTTCTTTGATAAAGTCATAAATATTTTTTTCAACTATCAATCGTATGATTGTGTTTTCTATATGATTAATAATAATGATATATATATATATATATATATATATATATATATATATATATATATATATATATATATATATATATATATATATATATGGAAAAGTGAATATACCCTTAAGGGTTTGTAAGCTTAGGTACCCAAACTCATTACACTACATCGTTTGTATCATATATAGACATTGTAATTGTCCAATGTTCTTATAATTCAACTTCTAACTTGAATTACTTCAAAGATTTTTATAAATTTCATATTTATCTTCTTCTTACATAATTGTCATTTTCAATAATAATATATATAGAATAGTAAGTGTTCGACAAAAAGATGTGATGTAAGAGGAAGATAATAGTGAAAATTTAAAAATATTGAATATAAATCAAGTTAAGGATTGAAGTTTAACAATATTATAATGAATATATCAAACAAAACGACGTATTATTATGAGTTTGGGTACCTAAGTTTATATACCCTTAAGGGTATATTCACTTTTCCCATATATATATATATATATATATATATATATATATATATATATATATATATATATATATATATATATATATATATATATATACTAGACTAGACTAAATTACACATTGGTACTCTCTACAATACAAATAGTACTAGTCTAATATCCCCCAGCAAGCTAAGGCCGGGATGAGACCTTTAGCTTGTTCCGTAAATTTAAAAATCTTTAAGATGACAATGGTTTTGTGAAGATGTCTGCAATCTGATCATCTGTGGAAATAAATTTAACAGACAGATTTCCTTGAGCGACTTTTTCCCGGTCAAAGTGAAAATCTACTTCAACATGTTTTGTTCTCGCGTGAAACATAGGATTCGCTGACAGGTAGATCGCACCTAGATTATCACACCACAATGTCGGGGTTCTTTTCATAGGGACGCGAAGCTCATGTAACAAGGTCTGTAACCATGTGAGTTTAGCGACTGTATCAGCTAAGGCTTTGTATTCAGATTCGGTGGATGAACGTGAGACGATCTTTTGCTTTCTCACCGACCAGGAGATGAGATTCGATCCGATATATATATAGCATACCCCCCCCCCCCCCCGGTGGATCGACGATCATCTGGACAGCCAGCCCAGTCCGCATCAGAAAAGGCGTTGAGGTTAGTAAAGGTAGAATCAGTGTAGGCATGGAGAGAAGTTCCTGAATTTTGGTGGATGCGAAGACCGTAAGTCGAGGTTCCCTTTAAGTACCGGAGGATAAGTTTGACAGTAGACCGGTGGTTTTCTGTAGGAGTGTGCATGAACTGACGCACTTTGTTGACAACATAGGCGATGTCGGGCCGAGACAAGGTAACATACTGTAAGGCACCCACAATTTGGCGATACTGGACCGAATCAGCAAGTGGAGAGCTATCGCCAAGAGCCAAATTGGCAGTCGTGGCAATCGGTGTCGGCATTGGCTTTGCATTTGACAATTTTGCGCGCTCTAACAGGTCCATAATATATTTTTGTTATAAGAGAAGAGCATTGTGACCTTGTTGTAAAATTTCAATCCCCAAAAAATATGAGAGTCGGCCCATGTCTTGAATGGCAAAGGCATGGCTGAGATTTTTAACTACCTGGTGGATGGCTTCTGGATTATTACCTGTCAAAATAGTATCATCCACGTAGACAAGCATGTAAAGGAGAGTACCTGACTTGGCATAAATGAAGAGGGACAGGTCGGTTTTGGAACCGTGAAAACCAAGTCGTTGTAGGGCACCAGAAAGTCTTTGGAACCATGCTCGGGGAGCCTGTTTTAGGCCATACAATGATTTGTGTAAACGACACACGTGATCTGGTTTTTGAGCATCAACAAATCCTTGTGGTTGCTTTAAATATACAGTTTCCTGTAGATTACCGTGAAGAAAAGCATTTTGTACGTCCAGTTGTCGCATATGCCATTGTTGAGCGACAACAAGAGAAAGAACAAGCCGAATGGTTGTAGCTTTCACAACGAGACTAAAAGTCTCATGAAAATCGACACTTGGTTGTTGTCGGATTCCCTTTGCACCTAACCGGCTTTGTAACGCTTAATGGCACATGTTTGATCACGTTTTACCTTATACACCCATTTGCAATCAACCACATTGGAGTTCGGGACACGAGGAACTAATGACCATGTGCCATTCCGGATAAGGGCCGAGTACTCATCATTCATCGCTTAGCGCCATTGAGGAGATGCATTAGCAATGTCAAAGGAGGTGGGTTCAATATTAGAATTGGAAGTTTGAGTGTGAAAGGAGGAAGCAGTGTATTTAGGATTAGGTTTAGGGTGTTGTCGAAGATTGGGAGGATGGGTACGGGAAGTAGAGGTGTGTTTTGAGTTAGAAACAGGGGTGGTGGAGGTGTTTGGGTCGGGAGTCGTGGGTTCAGGAGATGAGTTAGTATTGGTGGAAGGGGTTGGGATGGGAAGAGAGTCCGTATGAGGTTGAGTATAAGACTCGAAAGCTGAAGTGGATGGATGTGTATGGGTACGACGACTATAAGTGTGGATAGGAGAGTGAAGGGGCAGTGTGTGGTCAGTATCGAGTATTTGCGGTGAAGGAGTGGGAGATTTAGGATAAGAGGAGTAGTAGGGTTCGGTGAAACTAGAGGGCTCCGGAGAGAGAGTCGGTTTAACAAAAGGGAATGAATATTCATTGAAGCGGACATGGCGAACGACATCGAGTCGTTCAGTGAGAGGGTCATAACAACGATAGCGATGATGGGAGTGGCTGTAGCCAAGGAAGACACAAGATGTGGAGCGAAAATCCATTTTATGATTGTTGTATGGATGTAAACGAGGAAAACACTGACACTCGAATATACGCAAAAATGAGTAGTCGGGTGGGTGGTGAAAAACGAGTTCAAAGGGTGAGGTGTTAGAGTTGGTTCTAGTGGGCATTCGATTAATGAGGTAGGTCGCGGTGTCAAAGGCAAAATGCCAAAATTTTTGTGGGACATGAGATTTGCAAGAAGAGTAAGGTCGGTTTCAACAATGTGCCGATGACGGCGTTCAACAATACCATTTTGTTCACTAGTATGGGGACATGAGAGTCTATGGGTGATGCCAAGAGTGGAAAAGAAAGATGATAGGTTGCGGAATTCACCGCCCCAATCGGTTTGGACAGCTTTGAGCTTTGTGTTAAATTGACGCTCAACGCTCAACGGTCAATAGAAATTGTTTAAAGGTATGAAAAACGTCTGATTTTTGTTTTAATGGAAAAAACCACATGTATTTGGTGAAGTGGTCAACACACAATAGAAAGTAACGATGACCATCAACAGAAACAGTAGGCGCAGGGCCCCATACATCACAAAACATAAGATCCAAAATATTATTGCTTTTTTAAAAGATGACAAAGAAAGTTTGGTGGATTTTCCAATAGAACATGAATCACAAAAAACACTAGAACAATTTTTTGACAAGGGTAAACGATATCTAAAACACATGGAATGTAAAAGCTGGAAGAACCGATGTGTAAACTAGGGAGACTTGTACCATTGCCAACACGGAGATTATCCTCACCATAATAGGATTCTGAGTGATCAAAACTGGAGAGACTGGAGGCAACATGGTGATTCGAACCTGTATCCGTGATCCAAGTTCTTGAAGCTTGTGAGTTGTAGTCTGTAAAATTTGCAGACGGTCGTCGAATGGTGTTTGGGTCCCGGTTCGGGCAGTGAGACGGTAGATGACCGACGCCACACTTGTTACATGTGCCATACACAATGTTTTGATTAGATGCCCAAATGAATTGGTTGCGATTACCTTGATTTCGGTTGTTGTAGTTTCCACGTCCTCGATTGTTGGATCGATTGTTTTGAGGTCGATCCCGACTATTATTTGACCGATTTGTGAAGTTGGCTTGCGATGAGCCAAACGGCTGAAGTTGAAAACCTAGTTGGGCTGCTAATTGTTGAACAGCTTGTACAACTTCGATAGAGGTCACCGAATAGGAGGAGGAGTTAGTCGCCGTTGATTTTCTAATGCTCGCAGTGGTAGTGAAAGCTTGTGCCGGTGGGACTCCTGTGGATGACTTTGAGATCATATAATCGTGATCTAGTAGGAGGGCATGAAGATCAACGAAAGCAATCAGTGTTTGACGGGCGAGAATTGTTGACTTGAACCCATTGTATTCCTCGCGGAGACCAGATAGGAGAAGCATGACAATATCTTTTTCCTTCATGGGCTCGCCAATATTCGCTAGGGCATCCGCGTATTCCTGGGCTCTAGTGAGATAGGCAGACGAAGATTCATCCGGTTTCATCTGAAGTTTCAGAAGTTGGGGCTTCAGGGTATACTCTGTCACACCCCAAAACCAAGAACGGCGGAAACATTCTGGGGCGGAGGACGTCATGTACAATATCACAACAATGTAAAGTAGTAAACAAGCAACAACATTATCCATTGCATTAATAATATAATTTATTATACAAGTGTGTTCTGTCAAATTTTGATAAACACTAAAGCATAAATCAAAATGAAACATGAGTCTTGAACGAGCTCCATCTTCCCTAATCCTTGCATCGGTACCTGTCTATGTTTGACCTGAGGATACAATTAATTTTGAAAGCGAGTATCAGCTTTGAAGCTGGTGAGATCATAAGTATTTTAGTGTCTTAATTTGTATGTAAGAAATTGTTTGTAAATGAACTGTAGTATGGAAAATGTATATGAACTGTAAATGTAAAAATGTTTGTAAAACAACTATAAACATTTGAAAAACCCTAGAAATCCCTATGATTCCTACTATTATATAAAGTGTGTCTTCTACCAAGACCTAACTGTTCTCAATGTAGTCTTCTACCAAGACTTAACTGTTCTAAATGTTCGTTTCTTGTAAAAGTGTGTAATTTTCCCAAGTGTAACTATCATTTACAAAATATAGTTTTTACATTTAATGTTTAAGTGAAATGATCACTAAAATATGTAAAGGGGAAATTAATGTAGTACTGTAGTGTTGTATTATAGGAACTACTGCTGTACTAACTACCTTAAACCGGATTTATATTAAGGCATCATGTGATTAATTGCACCATACATGGTCGTAAAACGGAATGGCGTTTGGCACCCGCAGACCTGCAGGTCCGGCTGTAGCTAGCAGCAAGGTGTAGGATAGTCAATCCAGTATAGATCTATACGCAAACTCACGCTCTCCCTCCAAGAGACTCTGGCTACAACTCGGGCCATGACATTTAAGGCATGCTCCGATACAGTGGATCACAATTATTAACGTATTCATATATATGAAATGTAATGAACTGTTCTAGCTGTGATGTACGTGCTCTCTACCTAGCAAGTATAGTAATGTACTCGCTCTAGTATCGTTGTATATGTTCTCTTTCTAGTATAGTTGTATATGTTCTTCTCTAGTATAGTTGTATATGTTCTCATAGTAGTAAGTATTGACTCATGAATGAACTGACTCATAGTATGATATTGTGTTCTAGTAATAGTTCTAGTATCTTCCTAAACCACCCCTATGGTAGTTTACTAGTAATCTAACTGGTAAGTATGAACATGGATGGATACCCTTGCTACCCAAGGGCATTGGATGAACTGGGAGGACCTTTATGACTATATATGTACACATGTTATATAACTAATATTTAAACGACCTTCGGACGAGTACCCGATATCCCACCAGACCACATCTCAAGCGAGAAAAGGAAATAGGGTGGATAGCCTTCCTAAGTCTTTTTAAACATTTCTTATATAACTATACATATAGAGGCATTCAATTTATAATATAAAAGCATAAATAAGTTTTGTAAAATCTTAGAACATAATTACTATCTAAGAAAAGATCGACTTGATGTCAATCGATAAAACAGTTTGAAGTGAAAACAGTTTGAAGTAAAACGATTTGGTAATAGCTTGGAGTAAAATGGATCGGAGCAAAATGGTTTGAAAAGGATCATACAGTGTGTAATGAACAGTTTAATAAGGATTTTTAAACATATAAAACATTTAAGAAAATCATTTGAAGAACCTGTTTGGTAAAACGGTTAATGTGTAGTAAATCATTTGAATGCTGCATATTAATCACATGTGATTGATATAATAACTAGCATAATTCTACTTATTAATCACATGTGATTGATATAATAACTAGCATGATTCTACTTGTATCCCCCCATAAAACATTTAAAAGTAGTTTAAAACATTAATTAAGGGGTATGAACTCACCTGCAGTAAGTGATTGGAATTGAACAGACTGTTATCGTAAGGAAGGATCGGACAAGTGCTTGGTGTCAAGTGAAGACTTTAGACACACACAATGATCCTAATTACATAAGAAGACATATGTATATAAATAATTAGTTATTAAAACACTAATTATACAAGTATAAGCATTTTAATGCGAGGAAAACACTTTTGGTCAAGTGCTAGGAGGCAAATGGGTTGCAACAAAGGAGTGCAAAGCCTCCTATGGGAGTTTATGGTCAAATGACCATATGCTTTGGATTTTACGGCCCAGGGGAGTAAACTCCTGGCCGTAAACTCTCAACAAGGTCTCTAAATGAAGCCTATCATTTATACAACTAGTTTGGTGAATTGTTCCAAGGCTTAAACAATTGATTGGGCTTCCTATTGACTCCATTGAGGAGTTCACGGCCCTGGGACCATATCCCATGGAGATTATGACCGTAATCTCCCTTGGGGGAAGGTTTATGGTGCTTTCAAGTCCCTAAATTATCAACGAATGCATTAAGGCAATTGTCCAAGGCTTTAGGAGGATTTATGGCACCATTTGGCACCATTTATTGGAGTTCACGACCCTGGAACATCTTGGGTCGTGAACATCCTTTTCTTGGTGTTTTAATGGTGTTTGCTAGCCCCAAACACACTAGGGTACATGTCTAAATTCAAGCCTAAGCTTTACGAAGTGTTTGTGGCATCAAAACACCCCTAACTAGAGTTTTCGGCCCATGAAACATTTGGCCATGTGTTTGCGGCCGTGAACACCCATAGGTGTTGGTATTTTGATTGTTTTGGGTCCTAGACACATCAAGGTAATGTGCTATGCTAGTCTCTTGGCTCAATGAAGGCATTTAGGACATTTTGGCAACCTAAAATGGAGTTCACGACCCAAGAACTTCCTTGGCCGTGAACTCACTTTCACCCTTGATTCTTAATTGTTTTGTGGACTAAACATTGTAATGAAGGCTTCTAGTTAGAGTTCTAAGGCTTTGAGGGTCATTGCGACACTTTTGGCCCTTAAAATGGAATTTACTCCCCAAGTGTTCTTGGGCGGTAAACTCCCAAATCTTGGGGTTTTGGTCCGATTTTGATGTTTCTAAACACAATCTAAGCTATATAATATAACTAGATCGAAGTACTCACAATTTGGGATAAAAACCCGAAGATCCGTGAGAGAGAATTTTGACTTTTCTCTAAATGGAAATGTAACTAATGAACCAATATGGTTCAGTTTTCTATATATAGTCTTGGGATTTTTGGCAGAAAATATTTTTATTCCCGGAATGAACTCTAATATCATAGAGTATCAGAATAACAGTGTTGCATGAAACCCTGGTGCATCCACTCTCCTGATATTTCCTTAAGTGTTAATCCTGAAAAACTGCCAAACTTATACTCGAAGTCTGGAATTTCACTATAACTGTTCTGACTTCTATTGGATTGATGTGGTTTGTTCAGAATGGAAATTTCGGGTTGTCACATACTCTCTGGAGGATGTATGAGGGGCGTAAGCTCGTTCCAATGCTAACCATAGATCACGAGATGTTGTGCCTTGGACGTGTTGACAGGCACTTTCAGAGATTATGGAGAGAATAAGCATTCTTACGTGAGCATCATTAAGAACCCATGTTGTGTAGTCTGGGTTTACTCCTATTGTGATTACAAGCGCTGCATCCTTATTGTTTGATGGTGTGCTGATCGAAATTGTTGACAGAGGACACGTGGTTATACCATCGACATAGCTGAACAAGTTGTTTTTAACAAGGAATTGCTGGAGCATTGTCTTCCAGTATCCATAGTTTGTTGAGGAAAGCATGAATCCAAACTTGTGTGAATTATGGATGGTCTTATCTGCTTGTGTAAAGACTGCAATGGTTGCCATCTGTTATGAAGATTTCATTGACAAGGAGAGGAAGGAAGATGAAGATGGGTGAGGAATGACGACAGTTAGGGTTAGGCCAAAAGTGGCTCTGATACCATATCAATCATATGATTGTGTTTTCTATATGATAATAATAATGATACAGGGATATATATATATATATATATATATATATATATATATATATATATATATATATATATATATATATAGACACACACACACTAGACTAAATTACACATTGGTACCCTCTACAATACATAAAGCACTAGTCTAATATCAACAAAAAAATATCGATTATTTAACTTTTTGAACTTAAAAGCCTAAAAAGCCGAATAATTTATTCATTTTAACACTTTTGCCCTGTTCGACAGGTCATGAGACCAAATTAAGAATTTTCTTAAAATAATTAGACTTTTCTGTAGATTTCCTCAAAATTGGTATATAATATATAAACGTATTTTTAACGTATTTTACGTATTTTTAAGTTTATATATATACACACACACAAAGTTAGGTTCAAATGTGAAATGACATTTATTATGCGGACGTGTGAACAGTGTTATGATGTGAGAATGACAAAGAAAATATGTTCTTTGATAATGTGAATACGTTCAATCTTACATAACTATTATGTTGGGTCAAAAATATGGTTTATACTTTACTTTTCTAGGAAAATTGTACTTTTGTGTCTTGGACGGTAAACAACTTGGTGTTTACGGCCATATAAGTGTTTACGGTCAGTGTTTACGGCCGTAAACCCATTCACGACCCATGTTCACCAAGCCCATGTTTCTCATGTATAAATATAGGTGTAAGGGGTGAGGATTAGATTGATGAATAGAAGAGAATAGAGGAGCTTATGTGTGTGTATTTGAAGGTGTTCTAGAGAGAGAGAGAGAAAAGAGAGTGTGTGTTAATGTATGTGAATCTTGTATCTGGATCTTCATTCATATCAATACATACAAGATTCATCATCTTATTCTTCTCCTTCTCTTATATTTGATCTGACATCATCTGTTTGATTGGGATTCCGCTCCATCAAACGGATCTGATTGATACACAAGCAGATTTGGGACTTACAATTGGTATCAGAGCTTGGATTGTATCAGTTAATTTTATCAGAACTGGAGCTTATTTGATCTTATTTTCGAAAGATTTTGCGTTTTTGGATAGATCTTGGCAAAATAAGGGGGGTTTGTTCTTCATATTTTTTATAAAAAGAGGTGTTTGATCGAGTTTTGGAGCTTCAAAGTCGAAAAAACACTGTTTTTGGTCATAACCAGCGAGGGGGTGGCGGCGTGTATGGCCAGCGGCTAGGGTTTCCGAGGAGTTTGCGGCCGGAGTTTGCGGTCCGAAGAGTTCGCGGTTAGAGGGTTTACGGTCCGCGGCCTCGCACGTGTACAGCCCGAGTTTGCGGCCTCGGAGTTTACGGCCGGTCTTCGTACCTCGCATAGCTTCGCATCTCGCACCTCGCGCCTCGTCCTCGCCTCACATCTCAGCAGAAGAAGTCCTCGCCTCGCAGCAGCGTTGCCTTCGCATATAAAAAATAGGAAGCAGATTTGGAGGTGTCGGGGTTCGAACTCGGGACCTCTGGTTCATTACCTCAGCGCTTTACCCAACTCGACTAGCTGATTCTTTGTTTCATTCCTTCGAAACTTAATTTAAATCAAGTCCTTCTCGCTTCCAAATTTCAAATTTTGACACTTTTAACCCAAAAACTCAATTTCGTTTATTTTTAAATTCCTTTTTCATCCACAATATAAAAATAATAATAATAATAATAATAATAATAATAATAATAATAATAATAATAATAATAAAATATAAAATAAAAAAATAATTAAAAAAATATAATAATAATAATAATAATAATAATAATAATAATAATAATAAATTTTTTTATTTTTTATTTTCAATTTTTACTTTTTACTTAAAATTTTGACTTTGACTTTTAGAATTTTGTCTTTGACTTTAAACTTTGATTTTTCAAGTTTGACTTTTTAAATTTGACTTTTAAGGTTGACTTTTGAGGTGTGTTGTCAAAGGGTTTGACTTTATAGTAGTGCTTTTAATGGCTTTTGAGGCCAACAAGGGAATTGAAGACATGAAAGAGAACCGTCAGGATATGTTAAGACAAAATTTCAACATGTTCAACTACATTCCCGGAGAAACCATGGAGGCTCAGCTGCAGCGATTTACCAGACTTACTACTGAGATGAATATAGTTGGGATCTTCTCGACCAAATCTGAGATATACAAAAAGCTACTAAATTCACTTCCGAAATCGTGGGATATGAACGTAGCTGTCATCAAGAAGACAAAAGATCTCAATCGTCTTAGTATTGCTGATGTAATTGAAGAGCTTGATGCTTTGAAATGTGGAAAAACAATGAGTTCCAAAAACATCCCGGTCAATGAAGTTTCATGTACTCCATCTTGTGAAGATACGATTAAAATTCTTCGTAAACATAATGATTTGCTAAAAAGGGAAGTCAAGGACCTAAAATATGAAGGATATCAACTTAGGAAAGGGCAGAAACCCCTGAAGGCTAAATTAGAAGAAAAAACCAAAGACTTTAAGAAGCTTTAGGAAGAGTATTGCAACAAGTGTGAAAATTATGACTATATTAAGAGACAACTTGTTGCTGTAACTGAAGAACTTGACACTTTGAAAATTAAGTGTTGAAAAACAGATGTCAGTTTCAAAAATTATACAGCGTCAAGTCAGACAGTCGAGTCCTTATTTGAAACCCAATTAAAATTCAAAAATAATCAAAACAAGGGTCTAGGGTATGATAATGTTTCTCCACCTTTCAATCATAACTACACATCCATCCCTATGACACAGGAAGAAATTGACAAGGAGGCACATCTTCATTATGGCAAACCATCTGGATTTGTGTCAAGAGGTATTCAGGTTGAAGATTCTAATGTTTCCACTTCATGTGCAGGTAATGTAGCAGAAGATGAGAACAATGAGAAAACCATTGAACAAACCAACATGTCCTTGAGCTCTGAATCTGTTGCTTCGAACTCAGTTGCTTCTGATCAACTTGATGTTGAGAAATACAAACCACCAATTCCAGTGAAACAGAGTGCCTGTTGTAATTGTGCTTGTGGGAACAATAAGAGACAAGGCAAGGATATGCCACCAAGGGCAGGAAGAAATAACTTCACAGTGAAGAAAAGGACTTGTTTTCATTGTGGAACACCTGGACACATTTCCAGAAATTGTCCTAATCGCGCATACGTTCCCTACTATGCACAAGGCTGGCAGAACGCGCCAAGAGGGAGATACTCCAAAAGAAACCCCTCAAGGTCACGTTCAGACAATGGTGACTGGAATGCGCAGAAGGCCAAGACTCAAACCCACAAGGCCAAGAATCCGAATCCCAAAATTAAGAAGGGAATTCCAACCAAGAAGTCCAATCCAAGAGATGCTCCAGCGAAACCAAGACCGGCTACGTCAAATTCATCTCGGCGATCGGCTTTAAGTTCAAAAGCAAGTACTGAGCCACCCATCAGATCGAAAAAGAAATGGGTTAAACCCTACGACAAATGGGTTCCGAAGGCTCAATCTCCCAAATCTTTTAACGATTCTAATATTTCTACATCTTCTGTTTGTGATAAGTAGGATATGTCATGGGAGAGAGTACCTTGCATTGATGACAAATGTCGACCCAGTTTCAAAATGGACTGGGTTCCAAAGACCAACTGATCCCGCTATGTGTAGGAGCAGCTATAGAGGCATATCATCTGACTTCGGTTTGTTGGTAGTGGCTGTTCCAGGCACATGATATGGAGGCATCTCTCAACTGTACAACACTCAGAACATTGTTTGAGAGTATGTGTCCTTACGGGAAGGGAAGAAAGGAAGTGATCACTCATGGGGTTAGTGCTTAATGACATGAAGAATTTTCGGATCTGTTCTGAGACTATGCGTGCTGTTCTCAGAACTTCTGGATGCAAATTCAATCGGTGAATTACGTTTTGCGTTTTCTTCTCTATACTCGTGAGTTTATGTTACTCTGATTTGTTTTAAAGACAAATTTTCATTTTCTTAATAGTTTTTCGTTAGTAGTTATTATTGGGAAGTGATATCAGGAATGTGATAATGGGCAGTCTAAAACATGTGTAAAGGACTGAATCTGAATTGTCTAGACTGTGTGTTCAATGTGCTGGTAGGCACGAAGGATTTGACAGTGCGGATTTAGATAGGATTGTTTGGACTAACCATACGACGCTCGGGTAGATTGAGCAGTGAGATAAACATGGGAACCTACGGGATACACTAAATTAGTACGCATCTAGAACAGTGGTTCGAATTTTCCTTGATGTACGGACTTATGTCCTTAATTCTAGTTCTGATAGGGCGACTGGGGGGTTCTGATAAAGTAGGTCTGTAGGAAATTATTTGCTTACTTTCTATCTGTCAGTCATATGTTGCGTCCTCTGCGTGATCGGAAGATCCGACCTGGATTGCCTATCTGTGAGCCATATGCTGTCCCCTCTGCGTGATCGAAAGATCCGACCTGGGACATAGCATATGCAACACCCTACTATCTCTATAACCCTCTATCTATGTTAGTCATATGTTGTCCCCTCTGCGTGATTAAAAGAAATCTGACCTGGGACACAACCTATGCATCTATCTCTAAATCTGACTTCCTCCTTAATAAATGTTTACTCACCTAAAGTAAGGAGTCCTTAGGAAGTTCTTGATAACCAGGGTATATCGGGAAGTGGGGAACACATTCTAGTGCAACTAAAATTGAACCATTTAAAGGTTTTTTTTGTAGATCTCGCTGTTTAATTTAAGTGGACAACAATACCCGTGGTCGTCGTCAGCTAAATGGTATATATTTAGAAAAACTTGTCGATATCCTTCGTGTTTAAGTGGACCACAATACTAGCAATTGACCAGATCTATTCATGAAGGTGAAGGTACTGATAAACAAGTTCAGGCTGTCTCACAACTTTGATCCCAAATATTTTTTTTTGTTAAATTTGTTCATAGTTTTCCTCTATGCACAAGTTTAAGGGGAAAATTAAAAAGAAATTAACAAAAAAAAAAATTCAAAAATCAAACAAAAATTCAAAAATTCAAAAATCCAAAAATATTTTTGTTTCTGTTTTAATTTGTATGCTAAGTTTTCTTTTAGTTTTGTTTTGTCTTGGAAAGTGAATTCAGGTATAGATGAGACTCATGGAGACTGTGTCGAAAATTTCTGAGCCAAAGCTTCATCCGTGAGCATCGAAGAATTCTCATTTGAAGGAGCAAGAAATGAAGATTATTCTTTCGACATTTAATCCTTAAACCCCAGAAGGAAGGTGAAGCAGAAATTGAAGATTATGTGACGGATTGCATTGAAGCCTCCTCAATCAATTTGCTGCTATCTATGAACCTGCTGAAGTGATCCAGAAGATTATTTCTCTCTGAAGTTCTCTCTGAAGAGTCTTAAGCCAATGTGCGTTCAATGTCAAATTCAGAAGAAAACCCCAACTGCTCCAGATGAATTCATTCATTGAAGATTCATCAAGTTCATCTTGAAGTCGTCAAGAATTTGAAGATTAATGCTAAAGCCAAGCTCTCGATGAAGATTGACAAGAAAAGCCAGCTACTTTTTAGGGGGACCTTGTTGGGTCATTTAGAAAAAAAGTTATAAACCAAGGGGGAGATTGTTGGGTCAAAAATATGGTTTATACTTTACTTTTCTAGGAAAATTGTACTTTTTTTGTCTTGGACCGTAAACAGCTTGATGTTTACGGCCATATAAGTGTTTACGATCAGTGTTTATGGCCATTAACAGATTTACGACCGTAAACCCATCCATGACCCATGTTCACCAAGCCCATGTTACTCATGTATAAATATAGGTGTAAGGGGTGAGGAATATATTGATGAACAGAAGAGAATAGAGGAGCTTATGTGTGTGTATTTGAAGGTGTTCTAGAGAGAGAGAGAGAAAGAAAAGAGAGTGTGTGTTAGTGTATGTGAATCTTGTATCCAGATCTTCATTCATATCAATACATACAAGATTCATCATCTTCTTCTTCTCCTTCTCTTATATTTGATATGGCATCATCTGTTTGATTAGGATTCTGCACCATCAAACGGATCTGATTGATACACAAGCAGATTTGGGACTTACATATTGTTATTATCACGCATTCTCACTAATTAAATTGTCTATAAGGTTATTATAAATTTATTATTATTATTATTATTATTATTATTATTATTATTATTATTATTATTATTATTATTATTATTATTATTATTATTATTGTTCTCATTCTGTCGTAATGTTGTGTAAAAATGTTTATTGAGTTGTATTCGGTAAGATTGAAAATGAGTGAAAAACTATGTGTGAGAACAAAAATGAATAATAATTAGTGAGAATACATGAAAATGACAATAGTTGTGTGAGGTTTAACGTATTCACATTACTAAACAACCTATTCTCTTAATAATTCTCATAGAATAGGACTTTCCGCACGTCCGCAAAATAGTTGTCCATCCACATTATAACTGATGAGTTTTGAGCAAAACAACATTCCTATGATGCTCATGCAAACACTAATGCTTGGATCTAGTTTTTCTAATTGTACATGCATAATCGTCCAAGACTTGCAAAACCCTACTCTAGCATATCACAAAATAGAAATCATATGTAATAAGCTAGTTATAACATTACCTTTGATTGTTGCTTGAAGATCTTAAGCCTTTGAGAACCTTAGCGCCTCAAATGTTGTGCCTCTAACAGATCAAAAACACCAAAACAATTGGAGAAGGCAAGAGAGAGAGAGAGGGGAGAGGTAATTTTTGGCTCTTGAACTCTTGTTAGGGTTGTGGTAGCTGAAAATTGGATGCCTAGGGGTTCCTTTTATATGTGAGGAATTAGGGTTTTAGTTCAAGATCTCATCCAGTTGCTTAGGCTCTAAGCAGCCCATGAGAATCTTCCAGAAACCCTCCTTGGAGGAAATCTTATGGGCTATCCATAAGGATTTCGTCCACTCCCCTTCTTTAGGGATTCCTCAGCCCACAATGCAATTATCTTATAATTGCAATTCCAGTCCCCTTAGTTTAATTAATCTCCTTTGTTCACAAAATTAATTCTTGACAAATATTAATTAAACAAATATGATTTTTCTTTTAATATATTATTCATATAATATATTAATAAATCATAATAACCTTTTTCTCTATTATTCATCTAGTCAAGTTGCTTTGGTGAAGGCAACCCAAAAGGACCATGCTACAACCAGGTCAAGTACATACCAAATATAGTTATGGACTTAGACACTAATCCAATAGCCTCCGACTTGGATAAGTCTAATAACTATAAATGCAAGTATGACTTCAAAATCCGATTAGCAATCGTAGCACTCAAAAGCCGTTGTCGAACTCTGACTCATCCTTTAGATAAGGGATTGTATAGTCCTCCGTTCTCAAGATATCGTGCAAACAATCACATGGAAAATAGTCATACTTATTGTCCAACAGTTTGTTTCTTGATCTATGATCTGTCTGACATAGAACTTAATTAAACACTTCAACTTAGTCTTGACTGGACCCAACACATAAGTCAAACCAAATCATCGAGGGGCCAGATATCGCTTTTAGCCTCTTAGGATAAAAGGAACAGATAAACTTCGACTTATATGCTTTTACTATTCACTCATCAAATCATACATAACAATGCGTTTTATAACATCAAGTTACTGATGCATTTACACATTATCAATGCACAACCAACTTGCAAACAATAAACCATATATCTAGGTTTAAAGACTATATGATATTATCGTCTCACAATCACTCATGATTAATTCCATGAAGTGATTTAAGTGAGCGCGGGTTTATTCCAATACTCAAATCTTATTTCATAAGTACACATGAACATTACAGCAGACTTTTGCTATGTCTAATACACTTTAGACAATCTAGAAGCCAATTCATGACAGTCTTCTTTCATACCTACTTCCAAAGTATGAGCGACCGTGGACTGTTCGAATGATCTTATTATTCTGGAAGTCAAAACATGCAAAATGAAACAATAGGTAATTAATTAACACCAGACAGTAACTTTACTTATAAATAATACACCTTTATTTAATCATCAAATGTTAATTACAATTTATCTATTACATGTTTCGAAGCTATCTAATCTAAACTAATATCATCCTTCAGCCCAATGCTCCTAGTGTCCTGCAAGTGCTTAACCCTACTCAGTCCCTTCGTAAGGGGGCCTGCTGGGTTATCCTCCGACGATACCCTCTTCACAATGAGGATTCCCTCTTCTACCCGATGTCTAATGAAGTGATATTTCTTGTCGATATACCTAGATTTGCCATGATCCCTCGGTTCCTTGGTTAAGGAAACCGCAACTTCATTATCACAGAAAATTTCCATAGGCTCCTTTATGGCTGGTACAACTCCATGGTCTCCGATAAATTTCTTCAACCATATTTCCTCCTTCGATGCTTCGCTCGTTGCTATATACTCTGATTCGCACATTGAATAAGCTACAATTTCCTACTTGGAACTTTTCCATGTCACTGCTCCACCATTCAGGGTAAAGACCCAGCCTGAATGAGATCGATAATTATCTCGGTCCGTCTGAAAGCTGGCGTCACTATACCCTTGTACCCTTAAGTCATCACTCCCACCGAGGATAAGAAACCATTCCTTGGTCCTCCGGAGGTACTTAAGAATATTTTTGACTGTGGTCCAATGCGCTTTACCAGGGTTCCCTTGATATGTGTTGACTATACTCAAAGCGAAGGCCACATCAGGGCGAGTATAAGTCATATCATACATGATCGAGCCAACTGCAGAAGCATAAGGTACTCGGCTCATCTTTTCAATCTCGACTTCGGTACTCGGTCTTTGAGTCTTACTCAATTTGGTATTGCTTTGGATTAGTAACTCCCCTTTCTGGGAATTCTCCATACTAAAACGTTTTAGTACCTTTTCCAAGTAAGTATTCTGACTAATTTCTATTAGTCTTTTACTTATGTTTCTCACTATCCTTATCCCAAGAATGTAGGCAGCTTCTCCGAGGAAGCTAACTATACTACCACTGGCTTTGAGATATACACAGGACTTAGCGAAACACTTCCCAAGCCAGGACTTAGCTTCCTGCAGGGTCAGGATGTCATTTCCTATGAGCAGTATGTCATCGACATACAAAACGAGGAAGCTAACTATACTACCACTGGCTTTGAGATATACACATGACTCATCATCGCTTCGTAGGAAGCCAAACTCTTTGACTTTCTCATCGAAACAAAGATTCCATCTGCGAGACGCTTGTTTCAATCCATAAATGGATTTCTCAAGCTTACACACTCTATTAGGGTGTTTTGCATCGACAAAACCCTCTGGCTGACTCATGTAAACATCCTCAGCCACCTTCCCATTAAGGAAAGTAGTGTTTTGACTTCCATCTACCATATTTCATAATCGTGAAACGCAGCTATGGCTAGCATAACCCTTATAGACTTTATCTTCGCAACTGGTGAGAAGGTGTCATCATAGTCAACTCCGGGAGTTTGAGTAAAGCCCTTCGCAACCAATCGCGCCTTATAAGTGTGCACTTTCCCATCCATGTTGGTCTTCTTTTTCAAAATCCACTTGCACCCGACCGTCTTACAACCTGACACATTGTCAACCAAATTCCAGACTTGGTTGTCATACATGGATTGAATATCGCTGTCCATAGCCTCTTTCCACTTTGTAGACTCCGGGCATGCCTTGGCTTCCTTGTAGTTTTTAGGTTCATCCAAATTTACTAGTGTACTATCACTAATAAACGTATCACCTTCGGTAGTAATATGAAAACCATAAAACTCCGTTGGAACACTAACTCTACTGGAACGTCTAAGAGGTAGGGACTTGTCAACCGGTTCAACATGAGTTTTCTCCCCAGGTTGAGCGCCAGTGTTAGAGGTTCCTTCATCGTTTGACTCTTGAAGCTCTTTAAGGTCAATTTGCCTCCTACTGTCCTCTTGGCTTATGAGTTCTCGTTCTCGGAAAACTCCTCTCCTTGCAACGAAGACAACATTGTCACTCAGTCTATAGAAGAGATAAACAAAGGACTTCTGTGGATAGCCGATGAAAATACACCTCTCACTACAAGGTTCGAGCTTGTCGTGAGTCTCTCGTCTTACGGAAGCCTGGCAACCCCAAACCTTTATATGTGCCAACGAGGGAGCTTTCCCTGTCCACATCTCGTGAGGTGTTTTGGTAACCTTCTTTGTAGGGACTAAGTTAAGGATATGGGCGGCAGTCTCTAAGGCATACCCCTAGAATGACATAGTTAACGAAGCCCTACTCATCATGGAAAAAAACCATGTCCAGCAAGGTTCGATTGCACCTCTCAGCCACACCGTTCAAATACGGTGTCCTAGGCGGCGTCAATTGCGAAACTATTCCTCATTCCTTCAGGTAGTCGTGGAATTCAAGACTAAGGTACTCTCCACCTCAATCGGATCGAAGCATCTTCATTTTCTTGCCCAATTGATTCTCCACTTCCTGCTTAAACTCTTTGAACTTTTCAAAGGTTTATGACTTGTGTTTGATTAAGTAGATATACCCATATTTGCTATAATAATTGGTGAAAGTCACATCAAAGCGACTTGCATCCCTTGTGGTGGATCTAATGGTCCCACACACATCGGTGTGTATGAGATCCAATAAATGCTCACCCCTTTCACAAGTACCAGTGAAGGGTGACATGGTCATCTTTCCAAGTAAACAAGATTCGCACACGTCATCGTTCCTAAGGTCGAATGAATCCAACACTCCATCATTTTGGAGTTGGGCTATGCGTTTCTTATTCACATATCCAAGACGACAATGCCACAAGCATGCTTTGTCCAAACTATTGGAAGAGTCGATATGCAACACATCATTTCCTAAGTTGTCTACAACCATCACAGTTTCATATATTCCATTACAAGGCAATGCTTCAAAATAGAAAACACTATTAAAGAAAGCATTAATAGAACCCTTTTCATTATTAAACGAAAATCTGAATCCTTGTTTATATAAACCATGAAAAGAAATGATGTTTCTTGCCATTTCTGGTGAATAGCAACAATTATTTAAATCTAGTCCTAACCCACTACTAAGCACTAAAGAGTAATCTCCAATCTTGGTGACAGGTGACGCTATTCTATTCACTATGATCAAGTTTATCTTCCCATGCTCCACATCCCTACTTTTTCTTAGGCCATGCAAATCAAAACAAATGTGAAAATCACATCTTGTATCAAGAACCCAAGAAATAGAATGTTATGAGTTATTAGATTGAATAGTATAAATACCAGCGAAGGATGGCATGATCTTCCCATCCTTGAATTGTATAAATACCTGCGAAGGACGGCTTGATCTTCCCAACTCTAGATACATCGCTATAGACTGTGAAGTCTTCAACTGCGTTAGGTAAAGAAAGAACCGATGCTTCACACTACTTCTTCTTTAATTTCTCGAATGCTTCTTCATGTTTCTCGCTCCATGTATATGTAGCTCCTTTATGGGTCAAGGATGTCAATGGAGCAACTATCGAAGAAAAGCCTTGGATAAACCTTCTGTCATATCCAACTAATCCGATAAAGCTTCAGATCTTAATGGGACTTTTTGGTCGTTTCTATTTCATCACAACTTCGACCTTTGTTGGGTCAACCATTATTCCCTATTGGTTAACCACATGAACCAATAATTTGACTTCTTGAATACAAAAATCACATTTGGGGAACTTTGTGTACAACTTCTCCTTCTTTAAAACTTCTAATACTTCTTGCAAGTGCTTGTCATGCTTCTGCTGGCTCTTTGAGTAATAAGAATGACATCTATGAACACTATCATGTATTTATCGAGGAATGGTTTACAAACCCTGTTCATCAAATCCATAAACGTTGTTGGAGCATTGGTTAGTTCAAATGACATAACCAAGAACTCATAGTGTCCATATCTTGTTCTGAATGTGATCTTCTCAATACTTTGCTCTCTGACACACCCCCGGCCGAGGCAGCGGAATACGTCGGGCTGTGCGACTTAGTTCATGGATCACAAGCAAATTGAATATACATCACAAGTTACAACAATAACAACATCGCAGTTACATTACACTTTAAGAATTGAATACAAAGTTCATAATAATAAATTCATAAAGTTGCCTTAATAGATAGGCCGATTTAACAAAAACTAGATAAACTAGGTCGCCTGAAATCCATGACTAATCTTTTGACTGAAAGCTCGTTTGGTGATACCCTAAGAATACATGAAATTTTGAGGGTCAACACAAGGTTGGTGAGAGTTTACAGGTTTTCTGCTAACCGCAGTAACGATACTTTAAAAGACTAAAAAGTATTCCTGTTTTAGTTTAAACCATATTTGGAAATGTTTAATAAAAGAGAAATTGTAAGTAAATTCATACTTAAAATATTTGGTAGACAGAGAAATCATAAGTAAATCCTCAATTAAAATGTTTGGTAATCAGTGAAACCATGAGTAAATCCATACTCAAAATGTTTAGTAACCAAAGGAACCGCGAGTAAATCTATACTCAAAATGTTTCGTACTCAGAGAACTGTGAGTAAATCCATACTCAAAATGTTTGCAGTAAATCCATACTTAAAATGTTTGATAATCAGAGAAACCGGATCTGTGGTTTCTAGATTATGAGATCTAGTTAATGCTTATAGTGAGTCCTATAACCGAGCTATGTGACTGTACCTACCCCTACGACGCTTCATTGGACGTCGTAAAACTGTTTTAGATATTTATCACCCGCTTTGATTGATCGGTTGAGGTTGTAGCTAGCCACCACGGGTGGGGATGTCTACCCGTATAGATCTATACATACGTATCTCAGCTCCGAAGATTAACAATTATAGTGGTGTGGGTCTTCTAAGTGTTTGTTTGCACTTAGGGTAATGAATAATGTCTCACTCATAAGGCCCTTAACTAGATTTTGTCATGAAAAACCGGTTATACTCGATAAGAAAATCCATAAAAATGTGTAATGCTCGTTCAAACAAGTGGTAAATCTCATGGTAGTGTACACAGTACATAAATGATTTCAAGATAAGAGTTTGATAACTCGTATATGTATGTTTGGCATGAACTTGAAATACTACAAAGGTGGTAACTTTTAATGACATAAGTTAAATACCATATTTTGTCATAAAATCATAATATTTTGTATGCAGAAATCATTTGTCTCGACTAGTTGTACTATTTAGAAACAACTGTAACATATTTACAGAAAACAAAGTTATTACTAGTTTATTTGTAAATAAAATATTATTTAACAAAATAATATTTATAAACTAGTTTTGAAATCGATAAGTGTTTTTCAAGATCAATAAATATATATAGCACATGTATTCTCCCCTAAGGCGTAAAAATATTAAAAAGGGGCCGTAAACACTCACATTTGATGCGTGAACGAGGCTCGAGAGTGAAATTTGTCATGAAAGTCGTTTCGTGACGTTTCGTTCCCTTTAAACGAATCATCGGGTCTATTTGTATTACCTAATAACCAAAAGGGTAGTTTTGGTATTAATTATTAAGTATAGGGTGGCCTTGATTAAAATAAATAAAGTCTAAGGGTTGATTTTGCAAAAATCAAACTCGATGGACCGATCTTGCAGACAACTCTCAAACCAGGGGTTAAACATGTACCTTTGAATAGGGTTGTTCACTATTTGGATAAAACCGAATTATCCAATTGGACAATTTGGATTGGACTATTTGGTTCGGATAATTCGGATTTTTGGATTGGATTTCACTAAAACCGAATTATTATTTTGGATTTTGGATTGGTTTTGGTTTATAAAATAAGAACTGAATAGTCCAAAAAAACCGAATAACAATTTATTATTTATTTATTTTTAATATATTTATTATTGTTTATTAATTTTATATATTATTTGTTTCAAAAAAGTTCAAAAAGTTTCACCTAATAAAAAAGTTAATATGATTTTCTCTCAAAAGCGATTTATCTAATAAATATTAAATTATATTATACCTTCTTAGTAGTTGTTTATAAATTATAAATTACAACTAAATAATTTGTTTTTGCTTTTCTATAAAAAATTGATAATAATATAATTATATATCGTTTTAAAATGTAATACATTTTGAAAACCGAATTATAAAAACCGATCCAACCGAATTTTAAATGGATTGGATCGGATCGGATTTGAATTTAGTTTGGACAATTTGGATTCATATTTTGAAAACTGAAATCAATTTGGATTTACTTAATTGGATCGGATCGAACCGATCCATCCAAACGAACACCCCTATCTTTGAAGCTGATTTAGAGCTTGAGGACCTAACTTGTTAAGGCTTTAGGAGGAGGGACCTAATATGTTAAATTTTAATGGGACTTTGACCTTTATTGTTGACTTATTTCACATAAGGGGATAAGTCGTATCATTATGAAACCACAAGGTTTAAATTAAATAAAATATAATGGAGTTTGAACAGATCGTCTTCTCTATTTGGACGTGATTCACAAACGAATGGAGGAAAACGAGACCCAACTGCTGGGTCTCTTGGAGTCGGTTGTTCGTGAGGGCTAAAACATGAATGATGGTGATGGCGAAAGGGCTTACAGTGGGTAGCCGGTGGTCGTGAGTGGTTAGCGTCGGTAGCAGCAGGTTCGGCGATGGTAGAGGTCGGCGGCGTTTGAGGAGGTGGTTGTGGCGGCAGGGGGCTGCTCCGGCGGCCTTCTGCTGCTTCATTTTGGATTACAGTCTACGTGAATGACACGAGAGAGCGAGGAGTTGATGATGACTGGAAAACAGTCGAGTTCGTGAATGAAAAGCAGCAGGGGCAATGGCTCCAGTGGTGGCGGTGGCAGCCGGAACTCTACAGCAATGGTGGCAGTAGATGGTCGTGGGTGGCAGCCCTTAGTGGTTCTTGTACCCTTCTTTGTTTTATGAACAACAGGTCATCGATAGGGAGGGAGTAGGAGGTAGGATGAGGTTGGATGGTGTCTGGTGGTGCAACACGGTGGTTCAAGACCACCGGTGTTGGTTCTTGATGGAGATGGCGACGGTTCTCGGCCACCCTCAGTGGTGGTTCTATCTTGTTTTTTTTCTTCAACAGTGAAGCCAAAACGAAGAAAGTAAGGGTGATTGGAGGGTGTGTTTGATTGAACACTAGATGGGTGGCTGGGTAGTGGTGGTAGAGGGAGGAGCTCCTGCAGGGCAGTCGGGTGGGGATGGCGGTTTCTAGCAGGGAGAAAAGGGTGGGACTCGACTGGACAGTAAGGGAAGTGTTGTGGTTCTTGGTGGTGAGGTTACAATGCCGACAATTTCCTCTTAATAGCCTTAAACTCGGGATTTCCAGTCAAAATGATTTGAAAGCGACTAATCAATTTAGTCAAAGGCTCGCCTTTGAGGAATTAGGATCACTTCCTTTCCAAGATTCGTTTTTTGTATCAGTTCTATTAGGGAAGAAGAGAACAAACGAGACCTGCACCTGGTGAAGGGGGGAAGAAACACAGTCTTTCTAATTTTGGCACAAATGGTCCCTGCTATTTGGCACACTAACTCCACCCTAATTTCATATATTTTGACTAACTCAGTTTCAGGAAATTGCAAATCTTCCCCTGTTCATTTAAAGTGAATAGATTTAATTAAATGAAAATCCCATTATTACTTTAATTTTATTTTCATTTATTTATTTATATTTGTTATGTTTTTTTATCAATTAAAGGAGTACTTGACGAATAATAGTTTTAAGTTCAATGGTTTCAAGGGAATCCCAACAGATTAATTTTTCGATTTGTAGAACTCTGGGAATCCGTGTTTGAAGTTTCACGTCTAATTGGTCCAAAACGTCTGATTTTTCAGGCTTTTACAAATATTTTTACTATAATATGTATTAAAATTCGATCGATCGAGATACGAAAAGGTTCGTGGTGACGTGACCATTTACAGATTCGGCCCTAAATTCTGGGATATCACACTCTCTCACCTTCAGTTGGTAATATCCTGACCTATGATCGATCTTTAGGAAATAGCTCAAACCTTGCAGCTGATCGAACAGGTCATCAAGCCTTGGCAATGGATACTTGTTTTTCACTGTTGCCTTGTTCAGATCTCTATAGTCTATGCACATCCTCATGCTTCCATCCTTATTCTTCACGAATAACACCAGAGCTCCCTAGGGTGATGAACTAGGTTTGATGAAACCGTTGTCCAACAACTCCTGAAGTTGCATCATAAGCTCCTTTCATTTCTGTCGGTGCTAATATGTATGGTGCTTTTGCTATTGGTGTTGATCCTGGCAATGAGTCTATTCGAAACTCCACTTGTCTATCAGGGGGAAACCCAGGAAGATCTTCAGGAAAGACTTCCGGATAGTCACACACCATTGATATTCTTTGCATATCTTTCTTCTCCTTTGCATCAATCACAAATGCAAAGTATGATGTGCATCCTCTAGACAAACATTTTCTGTCTTTCATATGGTAAATGATTCCAGAATTTACTCTGTGTTTATCCCCGTACACTGTAAATGACTCTTTTCTAAGTGAGTTTACTCTCACCGTCCTCTTCTTGCATAGTATCTCGACATCGTTTGCACCAAGCCAATCCATTCTCAGTACGATGTCGAAGCTATTCAACTTAATGGGCAACAACACCTCATGGAACTTATTCCCATCTAAGTCGATGACGATGTTTTTATTGCAATCGCTAACTAGTATGAATTTTCCACTGGAAACTTCTACAAGTAGATAAATATCAAGTTTATCTACATGCAATGCTAGTCTTCCACCAAATTTGTGCGATATAAAAGAGTAATTTGCTCCAGAATCAAACAATATATTGGTAGGCAATCCATTTACAAGAAAGGTACCTAAAGTGACATCTGCATCATCCCTTGCTACTTCCAGGGTCATTTGGAATGCTCTTGCCTTTGGTCTCGACAGAATATTAGGCCTTGCTGTCTCTTTCTTCTTCGGGCATCACCTAGAAATATGCCCTTCTTCATTACATTTGAAACACATCTTCTTTTTGAATGTGCACTCATTGACGTAATGCCTAGACTTTCCACATTTGAAACAAGTCACCTCCTCGCCAATTTTTCCAAAGTTTTTATTTTAGCACTTATAGCACCATCTTGCTTCACTTGTTCCTCTTCCAAACTTCTTAAAACCAGACTTTGAGAATTTCTCTTCTTTTTGGACCTTGAAGATCCTTCAAACTTCATCTTCTCGCCAACTTCGACCTTGTTGGCGGCTCTACTCTTAATCATCTCTTCAACAGACCTAGCAGCCTAGATGGCTGCCTCAAGAGTAGGTGCCTGGCGTACTGGCACAACATACTCCCATGGTAGTCCCTTCGTATACTTATCGTTTTTTGTTAGCTCGTCAAGGGCGATGCACAAAGCAAACTCCATCTTGTCCGTAAAGGCATTGGTATACTTGTCAATTGACATGTTGCCCTTCTTCAATGTCAGAAACTGATTCTCTAGTTCTAGCATGTTTTGGGTTGAGTAGAACTTGCATTTAAAGTGTACCAAGAACTTTGCCCATGTTAGTTGTAGTGGCTCATTAGGGCTTATGGTCTTCCCTAAAGTGTTCCACCAACGAACAACACCACCTCTAAACTGACGCACTGCATAAGTCGTTTGTACCTTGACCTTGCAACCGCATGTTATGAAAGCTAACTCCATTTCAGAGATCCAGTCCATAACTCTGATTAGATCTTCATTCCCAGTAAATGTTGAAGGTTTTCAAGTCGTGAATTCTTTATACTTGCCCACGTTCCTTTCAATCCCTTCATCTTGGTTATTTCTTCTAATCATTGGCGGTTCGGCTTGGTAATGGTTCTACTATAGTTTCCTTCTTCTGACTGTCCATCATTCAGTTCAGGCTGTTTAACAGGCACAGTAGCTTCATCTCTATTCTATTGAAGTAGATTCCTTGTTTCTTCAATCTGACGATCCAACATCATTTGAATCATTTCTTGTAATCCTGCCATTGTGATTGGCTCGGGTGCAACTGCTACCTTTGGTGCACGCTCAATCACAGGCCACTGATTAGCATTAGCATTTCCATTAACGTTTCCGAATCTGCTTTGTGTTCTTGCCATGTTGATTTATACAACAAAGTAGGTGAATTTAGATCTTTATTTACGATAGATGTTTAAATCCTCCTTGTCATCCCAAAAACTTACATGCCAGTTCTAATATCATAGTCGAATGTTTAGAAATCTGAACACATAAAGTTTCTAGATCAGGGCGGCAATAGACCATAGATCCGATCAAATATTAACACAATTCGTTTAGCACATAAAATCAGTTTAAGCATCGTTCCTAAAATAATCTAGTGATTGTGTCTAAATATAACAGACACTCATCTCAAAATCATCGTTTAGCATTCTAAGTTTAAGTCTAGAAACCCTACAAATTCCTAGTTCACTTAAGCTAATGCTCTGATACCAGCTGTGACATCCCCAACTTCTCGGCTAGAAAAGACCGATTTGTTTATGCTTTATTTGAAAATCAGAGTATCCTTTTAAAGAAGTATGTTTTAGAATTTGTTCCCAAAAATATGATAAGTAAATTATCAAAGCATTTCCAAAGAAATGTGTTTTCATTATACTAAAAACGTTGGGATGTCATTGTCAATACAGTAGATAAGCATAAACAAAAATAGTACAAGCCTTATAACATCTATTATTCTAATGGCCTATAATCCATTGATCTCTCATCAGATCATCACTCTTGTGCTCTATGGCTACTACCTATAATACAAGAAACTGAATGGGTCAGACTTGGGATCCTAGTGAGCACATATAGTTTTCAATCCACAATAACTATGTTCATTAATTTCATCAAATAATTCAAGCCGATTACCCTTACTCGTTATCCTCACTTTCTGTCCCTAAAGCATCTAATTTAAGGGACCTAGCCTAAGGATTATCATCGGGATGGACAATACTTCTTAGGGGATTCCTTAGCAATATATGTAAAAAAGGCAACCATGGGGAGGATGGAGTATACTTGGTGAACACGTAATACATACAGGTTATGAGAACGCCTTCGTTCCATTGGACTGTCTTGAATCACACGTGGTCGTCATCTATACTCCGCTAGATGACTGAATCAACTTAAACATCGAGACCTCACTTCATTTATTTCATCATCTATATCATCTACCCAACTTTACCCATCATAATTATAGGTATAAAATACATATACAGTTTAAATCGAATAAAACATGTATATTTTGTTCATCCAACATAGATATCAAGAACACAGATAATATGCACACATAACACATATATTATATTAAATACTTCATATCTATGTGTAAGATGAAAGTAACTATGCACTCACTTATTAAAGTGATGACTCCAAACTCAGGCAACGTTTCGTTTTGAATAATTTTATTTTCCTTCGATGAAACCTAGTATCATTATCCCTAGATTTTTGTCTAATATTTATTGCGACTAATTATTAGTATAGATTTATCAATAACTCAAGGTCTACGAGCAATATTGTTTTTTTTCTTGTATTATATATGTGTTAAACAATCCTTTCAACTACTATGTACTGACAGGGGCCAAACATGAAACACTGGAGGGCATGACCATTTTGGCATGTAAGCTGTTCTGAAATCCAACAACCCTATGCAACCTTCAAACCAGATTCCGCATACTGTGAACAGTTAAAAGGTATTATAGTAACACTTTCTATAATTTATAATGCTTAGCTCATGTATTGTTTATAGGTTCATAATAACAATAATGAACTTAAACATAGGTTATACTTAAAGTAGGGTAAACGTAAGTCACTTACAAGGGGGTTTAGCTAGGAGTCGGGCTCTGCAGCGGCAAAACTTTTGAGCCAAAAGCTCTTTTTCTCGGAGCCTTCAGGCGCAGGGCTTGGGAATGGGAGGGAATAAGGCGACGATGGCAGCGCGAGGGGGGGGGGGGGGGTTATTGATAGAGAAAGCATGGGAAAGGTGTGAGAAAAACGGAAGATTTCTGCTTCTATTTATATGCTGGAAACTTGGAGTACACGGGGCATAATTTCGGAATACGCTGGGCATACTCGGTACATTGGGCGTACGAAGCCCTATTCAAGAAGTACGCGGGACAGGTGTCGCAATCCGGTGTGTAGCCATGGAGAAAAAGGAAGGGTTGGGATTGCGCCACGTGTGAGTCCCGCATCATAATCCCATAATTTAATTAACTTCTAAATTCTATAACTTTCGCATACGAGATCCGTTTTTGACGTTCTTTATATCCACGCGTAGGTAGCGACGTGATCTAGAACTTTCATTTAGACTTCGTCGGATAATTTGACTTTATTTTTAAAGTTATATTTTAACAGTCTTAGACAGATAAAGTCCGTTAAAAATTCATAACTTTGTTATTTGACGTCCGTTTTCATCTGTCTTTATATCGTTGAGCTCCGTTTAATGAGATCTCCGATTCTTGTTTAAATTGTGTCGGCTAAAATCGATCGATCTAAAATTCGATTTCCAGGCTGCATACTACTATGCCAAATTTTAGAAAAATCATAACTTCCTCTAACGAAGTCAAATTTGGACGTTCTCAATATGCACGTTCTCGGTTTAACGTATACTACAACTTTCATTTAGATCACAAAGGGTAGAAAGTATTTTATCGCAAACTCACTTTTTACGACATACAAGGTCGTGCCAGTTTTGTTGCAAAACTTCGACATGTCATAAATTCTTCGTTATAAGTCGGATTTCAACGTTCTTTTTATCCCCGAAATCATTGTTATAACTACTTCAACTTTATTTAAAGATATTGTTAAAATCTTCATTATATTTTTGATGCATATTGTTATCATTATTAGTTTATTATATCTTTATAAGCACGTATATTGCACATAAATCACGTAATACTCAAATAATTATTAATTCTTCATTATTTCAAAATAGGTTACAATTGTTGACCTTAACTATTACATCATTATAATAATGGTTAGCCTAGAAATACGAGCGTTAGATCAGGTTAGGAAACCTGGTAAGTACATTGGGTCTTCAACCCTCAATAATATAATTTCTCTTTAAGATATATATATATATATATATATATATATATATATATGGCACCAAACAGTTAACTCGATTACCTATTCCCATTACTCTATTTCTTTCTCTCTCTCTCTCTCTCAAGGGATCTAACCTAAGGGTTATGTGTTGTTAAGGTAACCAAAGAAAAATAGATTAGTCAAATGAATCAATAATTTATACTCTCGGTTTGTGTGATTTCAATAAAACATACAAATTGCAAGTCTGCTAGTGTTCCACTAGGCTGTCTAGAATAGTCCATGGTCACGATCAATACTCTGATTGATGACTGATCTCTGTTGGGCATGGTCTCTTTTCCCTAACTCTGGCATCGCCTCTCACCACTATCTTATCTTTGGTATAGTTTTTCACCATCATCTTTTCTCTTATGGTCTCTAACTGTTATCTCATTTCTGTTATCTCTTTCTACCCATCCGACCCAATAGATTATTAGCACGGTAAAATACATATATGATATTTTAGAAAGAAAATTATCTTATGCAAAAAGATATTAGAAACTCAGTTTATATGCACATAAAGCATTAAAGCAAATTAATTACTTGATATTTATGTGTAAGTTAAAGGTAACTATGCACTCGCCTGACTTAGGTGAATGATTAGAAAGTTGGATAACGCTTCGCTTCAGCACTTGACTTTTCTGTTGATATGACCTAGGTTTAATTATCTCTAAGTCTTAGTTTATTATCACTTATGCCTAATTAATAGTCGATATTCCTCAATAATCTCAATGTCTATTGATCTATAGCTAATAAGAGCCAACTAGGTAGGATCATATCGGATATAGGGTCCGTTTGGTATATAGAGTATACTGTCTGGAAATCCCACTTTAAACACCTCAATAGATCCAACCTGGACATCATCCCCGTAAGTAGTTCAATAAGTATAATGACTTGGAATTACTGATATATCATAGTTATATGTACATAATAACGACTATGACTATAATTAAAAGTTACACTTGAAGAAAATAAGTGTAGCTTAAATTATATAGTATATTGATGAAAACTGGGAATTAAGCAGGAAGAACTCGAACTCAAATCACCGGATATCAGACACTGCAGGGCTTCGCCGACTAAAAACTTAAGGGAGAAAGGGCTTAGAATTGAGAGATATTGAGAGAGAAACGCAGGAATTGTGTGGGATTGAACTGGAATTCTACTTCTATTTATAAGGTTATTTTGTCTGCACGTTGCACATAGATAAGGTGCACGTCGTGCATGTGACCGGAAGAGAGTAATGTGTCACTTTCTTTATGGTGCCACATGTTGCATTCTGGGTGGAGTGTCAATACGCGCGACACACTTTGTCTTTGCGCACGAGTGCGCACGAAGAAATTATGTTCCTTAGAAACTTCATATCTTTTTCTTACGAGCTCTTTTTTCGATAGGTTTTATACCCTCGCGTAGCTATCGACGAGATCTACAACTTTCATTTAGAGTATGTAGGCTTGTTTTGACATTATTTTTAAAGTTAAGTTTTTAACAGAATTAGACGGTTAAAGTCCGTTAAAAGTTCATAACTGTCCCGTCCATTGGAATAGATCCTATTTTTTGTGTCTGAATCAATCAAAAATGGAAATTTTCTCGTGATATATGGGCATTGTGGTGGTTCTGGAATAGACTTCGCAATCCCCAATGTGTATGCTCCTCAGTCTATATTGGATAAGAGAAAGCTGTGGTTAAATTTGTCCAACTTGATGTAGTCACGAGGAGTGATGTGGATACTCATGGGAGATTTCAATGTCGTGAGAAGAAGAGATGAAAGGTTAAACTCTATTTTCTGTTCCTACACTGCCCAAGATTTCAATAGATTTATAATTGGGGAGGGGGGATTATTTAAATTAAAAATGGGGGGATTCAAGTACACTTATTTCCAACAGGCAGGAGCAAAGTTAAGTAAACTTGATAGAATTCTTGTATGCCATAAGTTTCTTATTAACTTCCCGCAAGCTTCATGTACAGCCCTTCCCAGAGAACAGTCTGATCACTGCCTCATTTAACTTGAACTTAGTTCCAGTGATTTTTGACCTGTGCCTTTCAAGCTGTTCAACTCGTGGCTTCTAAGACCTGGGTTCAACGAAGCAGTTATAAGAGTGATTTCAAAATTTAAAGGGTATGGTGCTGCAGATTCAATTTTCCTAAATAAACTAAAGTTCATAAAAAATAGGATAAGGAGATGGAGGGCAGTGGATCTCCCACAGGAACAATTGGAGGCTGAAACGATCAAAAAAAGAATGGCAGAATTTGATAAGAAGGCTGAAAGGAATATTTTAAATGGCTTAGAAAAATTTGAATGGGCTAAGATTTCAAGTAGACTCATTGATTTAGAAAAATTGGCGAGTTTGGACAACAAGCAGAAAGTAAGAATAAAATGGTTAATTGATGGTGACAAAAATAATCGATTCTTTCATGGTTTCATTAAAAATCGCAACAGAAAAAGTCACATGAATGGTCTTATGATAAATGGTGTGTGGTCAAATCAGTCGGGCGAGATGAAAGCATAAATCTTTAGATTTTTTCTTCAAAGTTCAAAGAAAAATGAAAGCATAGACCAAAATTCAGGAGTTCAAAATTCAAAACCATTTCAGCCGCTAGCAAAGAATTTTTGGAAGGAGATATATCAATAGATGAAGTGAAAAGGGCAGTGTGGAACTGTGGGAATGATAAGGCCCCGGGGCCGGATGGCGTCACATTCAAATTTCTGAAACAATATTGGAATGAATTGAAGACTGATATCCTAGCATATATAAAACACTTTGAACAATGCGGAAGCTTTTCACCAGGTTGGAATTCCTCTTCTATAACACTCGCGGTGAAGGTTAAAGATCCGATTTCCTTAGGTAACTATAGGCCAATCAGCCTAATAGGTTCTTTATATAAAATAATTGCAAAACTATTAGCAACAAGAATCGGTTCGATAATGGGGGAGTGCATAGCTGAAGTGCAAATGACTTTTGTTGATGGACGAAACATCTTGGAAGGACCTCTCATTGTAAATGATATTTGCTCGTGGGGGAAGAAAACAAACAAAAAACTATTACTCTTCAAAGCTGACTTCAATAAGGCCTTTGACTCGGTGAACTGGAGATTCCTAGATTCGATGATGCAACAAATGAATTTTGGAATAAAATGGAGAGTCTGGATACAGGGATGCTTAGAATTAGCTAGGGCATCGGTTAGTGAATGGATGTCCAACGGATGAATTCCAACTAGAGAGAGGCGTAAGGCAAGGAGATCCGTTATCACCGTTTCACTTTATTTTAGCTATGGAGGGATTAAATATTGCATTAAAGGAAGCAAGGTCAAAAGGAGTTTTTCAAGGAATCTCTATTCCTAACTCCAATATCCAGCTCTCCCATCTATTCTGTGCCGATGACGCCTTATTCATTGGCGAGTGGTCAAAGCAAAACATAAAAAAACTGGCAAGGATACTCAACTGTTTTCAAGTATCCTTCAGGCTAAGCGTTAACTTCAACAAATAGAAAGTATTCGACATTAATGTGGATCCACATGAGGTTGATAGATGGTCCTCACCGTTGGGATGCGAGTCATGTTCATTACCATTCACGTATCTCGGAGTTCTAGTGGGAGAAAACATGAACCGTAAAAGCTCTTGGATGCCGGTGATAGAAAAAATCTACAACAAACTCTCTGGGTGGAAATCGAAGACATTGAGCTTCGGTGGGAGGGTGACACTTGCAAATTTAGTTTTGGGGAGTCTCCCCACTTATTATTTATCAATTTTGCAGCCCCTTTGGGAGTGATTGAAAACTTGGAGAGAATAAGGAGGAGCTTTATATGGGGAGGGCCTAACAATACTCCAAAAATCCGGTGGGTGGCATGGGAGAAAATAATCGCTCCAAAAGAGGTGAGTGGTTTAGGACTTGGATCCATTAAAGCACTGAACCCGGCTTTACTATCAAAATGGAGATGGAAATTCTTCCATGAGAGGTGTGCACTATGGGCGAGAATTATACACGGAATTCGTAACCATGATGCGTGGATTCCATCACAGATGGCGTCTAGATATTTAACTGGTGTTTGGAAAAATATTGATAAATGTAAAATTACACTTGGTAAATTGAATATAACAGGCTCTGATGTTATCTGAAGAATTCAATCAGGAACTGGATGGGAATCGGACTTTCAAATTGATGAATAGTTCTACGTGGTAGCCTTAAGGGAGAGGATTGATCGTGCTGCTCATATGATTCCAGATGGACTATTTCAATGGAGCAAATGGATTCCAATCAAAGTCAGTTGTTTTATATGGCGAGCAAGAATGAACCGCATTCCAACTGCGGTTGCTCTTGATCAAAGGGGGGTACAGATCCATTCTACACAATGCAGTACTTGTGTCTCCGAAATGGAATCAGCGGACCACATATTCCTTAAATGCTCGTTTGCTGTTGATCTATGGAACCGGATTTGGGATTGGTGTGGTATCACACCAATGATATTTTCTAGTATAAAGGATATGTTAACTTATATTGCAATGACTTGGCAATGCCCAAAACGCAGGACAACATTACTCTTAATCATATCTGGTGCACTATGGGGTATATGGCGAGCAAGGAACGATAAAATCTTTAACTCAAAATTCATCTCCCCAAAATTGATGTTTGAAGGAGTTAGATCAATGGTCTATGTTTGGATCGAACATAGGCATGGGAAAGGAAACTTTGTATGGGGGAATGGATTAAATCTCCTTTCTACTTTGTGTAATCTTTGATGTTGTTTTGTAACTTTTGGCTCCCTCTAGCTTCTTTTTAGGGGGTTGTCTTTTAATAAAATTTCCAGTTCCAAAAAAAAAAGTTAAGAAACATAATACAAAATCGACTGATCAACTATGATTATCAAAAAATTGGACTAAGCAGAAAATAGTCAACTCCACATAGACCGAGGACATGCTAATAGCTCATGATGTTCATGTGGAGAGCTGTTTTGTTTATCTGGTTATTTCTGTATCCGTTACCTCGCAACATGTTGCGTTATTTTTTATTTTATAATGTTGCCATTCAGTGAAATATAATTATATAAATGAATTTGCTTATGTTATTTTCAGATATCCTAAAAGGAAATTGTTGGATATTCTTTTGGAATGGAAGTGTACTGTGAAATATAATTATATAAATGAATTTGTTTAAGTTATTTTGAGATATCCTAAAAGGAAATTGTTGGATATTCTTTTGGAACGGAAGAGTACTGAGTTTGAGATTAAAAATACAAATTTAGCTCTTTTCTTGGATGAAGTCTTTATAGTCTTCAAATTTATGTTTAAGTTTAATGTTTTCCATATACGTGGATGTGTAATCCAACTAAAGTATAATATTCTAGTATAGTTTTGAAGAAATCAATCTAAACAAATAAAAATAAGATCACAATTATTTACTAAGTTGACGTATTATATAACATATTCTCTAATTTTCTTATATTATTGGAAAGATGTCCCTGTTCCCACTAAAAGGAGTTCAAACAAGTCCACGCCTACAAAGACGTACTTATGAGGCATCTACACGTGCACTGTTATCATCTTTGGTCTTAACATCTGTCCTACCGTTGGGGACAATATCAGCCTCATCGACTACCCCTGTATGCACTTCAATATTCATATATATCATCTACACACCGCTGTTTGGTATTGTATTAGCCGTATTGTTCACCCTCTCATCCACATGACCAACCCTATATTCTACCCCTCATTCACACCAACAGCATCTATCCCATCATTAACACCTACATCAATGACACTCCATCATCGACACTGCTTGATAGAAAAGAACAAGGTACATGATAGAAACATGTTAGAGTAGGTCAAACTCCCAAGAAGAAAGAAGAAGAAGAAGAAGAAGAAGGAGAAGAAACAAAGTGAAGCAATTTTCTCTATTTTCTCATTCATCCTACCAAAAGGGAATTACATCTATTTAAATAAAGCTAAGAAAAAGTAGCTACCAGCTAGGAAAGGAAATGGGCAAAGACCTTATGCATGCATCACGTGAGCTATTATCTAGCCACGACTGGAAATAGGAAAAGACTAATTCAACTAAGCTAATCTCTCATGCAAGTTAATCACATGGTTTAGTGGGTCACGGGTTTGGATCATTTATCTTCTGGATTGTATCAATACCCCGCCCATGAGACTCGACCTTGTCCTCAATGTCGGAAATCGTTATTGCAATTGGACTGGACTTGACCGGAAACGGGCGTGACCTCTGCAAGGTGATGGTGTTGTTGCCCTGTTGAAAGGTGATTGAAGGAATTGAAAATTCGGCTGTGAGCGGACCTAAGGATTGTAACCAATCGAACCCGAGAATAACATCAAAGCCTTTGAATGGCAAAACAAGCAGCTGTATATTAAAGGAAGCCTTGTTGAGAGTGAGGGAAACGTACGGGCAATAACCGCTGCAAAGTAGTGGTTCACCATTGCCGATGAGGACTAGAAAGGTTGATGCGGTCTGGATCGGAAGGTGCAATTCAACAGTGATGTAGGGCTGAATCAGGTTGTGAGTGCTGCCGGAATGAACGAGGATTTGAAGTGGTTTGTGGTTGACGAATCCCGTGAGACGTAAGGCAGTAGTAGGCGCATTACCATAAAATGTTGATGGGGATAGAGCCAGAAAGTGTGGAATGTTGGGGGCCTCCTTGGCAACATTAATGTGTTGTTGTACAAGAGGGTGAGAAGCATACGGGTCGTTGTCAGCGATGAGCAAGAACTGTGGCGGATCGCATTTGTGGTCGGGGTGGTACTTAGCGGGACAACGAAATCTAAGACCTGAGGAACGACGTTGTTGGAGTTGCTCAGGCGACAAGTGGGCAGTAGGTAAGCTGGTGGTTGAGGTCACCGGAGTCGTTAATAAAGGGGGGTTGTGTAGTGCTTTGGGGGAAGAGGCGGGCGATTGGACGATTGAGGACAATGGTTTGGGATCGGGTAGAGAAACTGGGGAATACACAAGTTTGACATCAATTAATTTAAACAACCCATATGCTTGATGAAGGGTAGTGGGTGGTAGCACAACTAATTCCATTTGGATGTCTTGTGTAAGGCCAGATAGATAACAATTAAGGAGGGCTTCATTAGAGAGCCCGGTGACCCGGTTACACAAGTTATTGAAGGCAGCTTGGTAGGAGGCGACATTGGTTACTTGTTTGCATTTAAATAGAGAGGCTTGGTGGTTTTCATAATCTGACGGACCGAACCGGAGCTCGAGAGCCTGCAAAAATTCTAGCAAGGTAGCTAGAAGTTGGTTGTTGGCAAGGTATTTATACCAACTCAAGGCATCCCCGGTGAAGTAAAATTGTGCTAAAGAGAGGCGTTGGGGTGGGGGAACTGAGTAATACATGAAGTAATTTTCGGCTTGAAAAATCCAGTCAAGAGGGTTGGATCCATCAAAGGTTGGGAGGTGAATTTTTGGTGGCCGGAGGTTGGTTTGCAGTGGTAGCGGTGGTAGTCCGTTGATGTTGTTGTCGGGAAGGAGTTGGACAAGGTTAATCATGGTGTCTGTTTGTTTGGCAATATTAGTGGCTTGGGTTGCGAGATTAGCGGTGATGGTGTCGAGGCGGTGGTTAGTGGCAGTGGAGAGATGTATTAGAACTTGTAACTTATCTTGGAGGGCGGTATTGGGGTGATCGGGGGTGGCCTTGGGGGTGTCGGAGGTGGAGCCAGACTCGGTTTTGGGAGGCATGGAGATGAAAATGAAAGCACCAAATTATAGAGACCTGTTAGAGTAGGTCAAAATCCCAAGAAGAAGGAAGAAGAAGAAGCAACATAGTGAAGAAATTTTCTCTATTTTTTCATTCATCCTACCAAAAGGGAATTATATATATTTAAATAAAGCTAAGAAAAAGTAACTACCAGCTAGGAAAGGAAATGGTCAAAGACCTTATGCATGCATCATGTGAGCTATTATCTAGCCACGACTGGAAATAGGAAAAGACTAATTCAACTAAGCTAATCTCTCATGCAAGTTAATCACATGGTTTAGTGGGTCACGGGTTTAGATCAGTTATCTTCTAGATTGTATCATTACATGACTAGATGGGCATTTATGTATTTAAGTTCATGCAATGGCATAAGTTAAAGTACTAATTAATTTCCATACATCTTTTTTAAGTTTTCTTAAAATCGATAATTATTATCTACTATAATCATACTACAATGTTATGTTTTATGAAGTTGTTCACTTTAAGTGAATGTTATTTCATAATTCAAAAATCATCCCTAGATAAAGTGGAATCAAGTAGATATATGTGGTCAACTTTAATCCCAAAGACAAAACAATATTATTGGGAAGGGTTTTAGCTACTTGATTTATTATTATGATTATATGCAAGCATTAGGAACATCATTTACTTATGATAGCTCATTCATATATTATGAAGATGTTGTAGTTGGTGTGTTAGTCAATGCTATTTGGGAACATATGGCTAAAGAAATATATCAATAGTATATATATATATATATATATATATATATATATATATATATATATATATATATATCTTGTCAACAAGAAGAAATCCAACCCGTAAAAATCCGTCTCGCATAGAGCAACAAGTATGCACAACTTGGAATGCAATATGGAGTTCAAGAAAAAACTTGAGCAAAATAAAATAAATGGGTGTAAAGGTGTAGTAGGGGGACAAACTACCTACCAATAATGATGGATCAACTTCTCATCAACAAGTTGCTACTGATATGGTAAATATTTTTTTACCGGTTAATATCATTTTTATAGCATCTTATTTTCAGATGATCTAATGGTGGTATGTTTTAAGTATTAAAACATGTTACATTCATTTTTTCATTTATGATTAGTTAATTAAAGTATTATAGTATTCTACTTTATATTTATATATTATAACATCCTATTTGGTTTCATGATTAGTTAATATTAAGTTATATAGTCTAAGTATAACATCCTATTTGGTTTTATGATTGGTTTTATGCTATATATTTCTTTCGATAGGTACCTATTTGTGGTATTAATATATGAGGAAAATATATGACAAGCTCCGTCATGATATGATGTATGCATGTTTAATATTACCGAGGATAACAACAAAAATACATTTCTTGATGAAGGAGCTAAACAAGTTTATGCAAGTTTATTTGAAGTTATTTGATAATGTTAACTTGAATATTATATATTAATGCAATGATAACATTGCAAGAATTTGTTGTCTTGTAGTGCACATTTGTAACTAATAGGAGATGGAGTTAATGATAATCAAATGTTTATAGAGTTGTTGGAGTATATAACAACAAAAGAAAACTTTACGGACTTGGCTCATATGTATATTCATTTTTTCTATAAACACTTCTAGAACATGTACTAAATATGCAATGGATATTAGTTCATATTCATTTATTCCTAAATTGATTTTTCTCCATGGTCCGTTCACAAATCCTAATGATTCTACAGATAATTAACATAATGGTCATGAGATTAATTAATCCCTATTATCAATATTAAGTTTGTATCATGCAAGGTCAATTTGATCATGAAACTGATCTTTTAATGGTCATGTGAATCAATTAAAGCATAAAGTGGTCATATAATGGAAGCACACACATTAAAGTTCATTACTTTATTAGCCAAACCCTAGGATTTAGTCAATCACCGGTCAAATTATTTTAATATATGGTCATAAGACAATTATGATTCCATCAAATATAATTAGATTGGTCCTCTAACTATATAAACTAGACAATAGACAATCAAGATCAAGCTTCAATACATATGGCTCTTTAATCAAACATGCATAATAAATTAAATAGCTATTACTACCCAAAATAGAAATCAAACCAACATCTCAAGGGTTCATTTAATATAAGCACAAAACAAAAGTGTTTTGAACCCTCAAATCAAAAACAAAACAATAATAATTCATATTGGAAGGCTAAATATAGAGAGTAAAGCAAACCAACTGATTTCGTAACGATTATGCATCTTGATCCTTTAGATTCATATTCTATAACAAATTAACGACTCTCTGACCGCCTTCTCGACCTTTAAAATGGATCCTATGGTGTTTTTATTGACTAAGTTAAGATATGTGGCTGATGGATACATTAGGTTAAGGCTATGGGTACTTTTATAAAGTTTTTTGTTGACACGAAAAACACGATGCATCAGTCTTGTAGACACGTCGCATCTATGAGTTTTTCCTGTATCATCCAACTAATAATGTTGACGTGACATGCTAGTTTGGGAATTGGTGTGTCTAGTCTTATTCAACATTTTCTAGCTATTTGCACTTTTTGTCCTTATCAACTCCAATTTTGTTCCTTTTCTCACGACAACTTATTTAATCTGTAAAATGACAATTCCAAACATTATAATTATCTTTTATCTTTAGTTGCAGAAAGAATCATCTTAAATATACTTGACATCGCAAAAAATAACCGTGTAAAATAGGCTATATCAACTACCTTCACATGGTAAACCAAACTTTATGTTCTTCTTTTTCTTAGTACTCTTACTAACTCCTTCACATTATAAACCAAATTTGATGTGCTTCTTCTTATTCTTCTTACCACTCTTACTAACACCCTCAATATGCCCACCTTATGTTCTCCTAACTTCCTATTTATCCTACTCATTCTTGGTTGTGGGACTTAGGAAAGATTTACCGGTTCTGGTAATTTAGGCCCTAGTCTCCTTATAACCCTTAAGAAGTTTATTATTAATACTACTTAAATGAGTTAACATACATCTTAAACAAGATATATCTACCTAAAATTTCTTTGATCAGACACTAAAAACTTAATCATAGTTTTAATTTCAAAATTTTATCCTTCTGATAAAAATTCCATACGTAAACAGCTCAAGCATTTAACAATGAGGTATGTCCACCACAAGTGATGTAACATCTTGTTTTTTGGGGCTAGAAGTTTTGGTTTTTATTTTTTGGTAAAACTAAGACTTTTATTAAATTAAAATAAAATAAATTGAAGTGAAATAAATGAATAAATGAAATGAATATTTTATAATAATAATAATAATAAACATTAATTTAAAAACAAAGTAATATATGATAGAAAAATTGGTGTTACATAAGATTTTTGTAAAAAGGGGACCAATAATGTTGACTTAGAGAAACCTGTGTTTGACTTGAGAATTTAACCAAATAAACATCTAGGATCAATTTGGTACAAGATAAGATAGTGAAGGTCCATTTTTAGCTAATCTAAATTTTAGGTGTGCTTAGAGACCATTTTTGAAAAGTTTTTAGAGACCATTTTAGCTAATGTTAATATCTAACATCCTAAGCTCGTAGAGTAGTCCATACTCGCAAGAATGACTCTAGGTACTATAATAACCCCAAAACAAGCCCTAGACTAGATCTAACACATAAACTCATCAAGTTAGAAGATTTATACCTCCTGGAAGTTGATGAAGATGATTAGAGCTAGGATCCACAAGTTGCAAGCAAAGAAATGATTCTTACAAGATCTCCTTCTTCTCCGAAGCACACCAAAAATTACACCAAGGCTTGAAATTCACACAAGAGAGGCTAGGGCTTCACATTTAGGGTTAAGGGTGATTGAGGTTGAAATAAGAGGTTATGAGAATGTGTTAAGGCCTTTAAATAGGGTCCAAGACCCTAAATTAGGGTTTGAGACTGAGTCGCAAACGCCCAACGTACATCTAGTATGCCCAACATTTACGAAGGAGACGTCGCAATTACTCTAGCCATGTACGCCCAACATACATTCCTTGTACACCCAGTCTACACGACATGATCCTTATCAACTAATCTTCCAATAGCCATAACTTTTGTGTCCCAACTCCGTTTTCGATGATCTTTATATCCTCAAAAAGTTATTGAGGAGCTTTACAACCCTATCTAATTACTTTTGATTTAAAAAACATCGAACTAAAATCCTTAATCCATGAAACACCCGAACTATCACTTTTACCATTATAACCTCGGGCTCCGAAGCGCAAACCTAACTCTTGGTACCTACAACCTACTGGATCCACAACCAAATGGGTTTAAAAATCTCTTTGCCCAAGGCCCAAAGCCTTATGATAATTGTTCCTCAAGTCACGGCCTCAAATTATAATTCAACTCGGAATAGGGTTTTACAACTCTCCCCCATTTAAATTAAATTTCGTCCTCGAAATCACTCTTTACCACCCTCCTGGCAATGATCCGATGCGACCAATCCCTCTTGAATCCCTAAGAAGATGAAAAGGTTGACACATACTCATAGCGGCCTTCGAATGCTACCATTGAAACCCATCCTTAATAGAACTCATACACCCTTGATGGGATTAAAACAACTTTTAATCTATGAAGATCGATTAGATCTTGAACAAGTATATGAATATGAAACAGTAAAAACGCAATAATAAGAACAAAACAGCTTGAATCAAACGTGTTGAATGATTAAATAAAATCCTTAGAAGAGCTCGATTAAGAACATCAACTGTAAAGGATTAGAAGATTACAAGAACGATTAACTTAAAAATATTGTACTCTGTATGAATCGCTATATCGATAATCTCAGCAATCTTAACCTAATATGCATGCAAGCATTAAACTTATATACAATACATAAAGGCTCTCGGTTGGACAGGCCCAAACCGGAGAATACAAGGCTAAACTAACGAGCCCAAAAGACGCAACATCAAAACTATCTTCAGCCCAACAATCTCCCCCTTTGCGTCAATTTGGAGCGAGACCTTCACTTCTTATTTGGGCCGGCAGCAGAAGCTGGTACCTTCTTCTTCACGGTGCTAAACAGACACTTGGTTATGGAGAGGATGGTCTGTCTAAACCGGATGTACCAATTGATCATATCATTGAAGTACTTGATGTCATCAGCCGAATTCTCCTTACACCGCTTGATAATCGATAAGATGTGCTCCAAGCAAGCTGTGGTGTAAAGGTGCTTGTCAGCTAAAGCGAACAAACATTTCTGTCCTTCGGCTCTATTGAACATGACTGAGTTACGCCTCGGATCTATCTTGCCCATTTGCATTTGATTTAGATCACTGGCCGATCCCACAGGTGCGACTTTCGGTTTCTTCTTAAAAACTGTGGCGACCTCCTGATCCATTAGGGCAACCTCCATGATATAGCAGGCCAACATCCTTTTGACATGGTCTATGATGGGACCATATTCGGTTTCATTTGTCAGCAGGATATTGTACAAAACTATCCAGTCATGAGGATTCAGATTCGGCAGATCCGCCAGGGAGATGATGTGGGCAGTTCTTGCAGATCCTCGGATGAGCTTGAACTTAACGTTTGTGAATCTCCCCACGGCATAAGGCTTCAGCACCCGAACATTAACAATCTTCTGGGCGCTCCATGTAAGGTATTGAGGGCGAGCGGCCTCCAGGTAGAAGTCAATGAGCTCCCTGTCAAGCTCATCGTTCGGATGCGGGATTTCAAAAATGTTAGAGAAGACGTGGAAGATGAACGCCTTTCGAGTCAGCGGCATATCAAACTGTGAATCGATAGAGTTGTTGCAGTCGAATGATATCACCGGCTCGAGCCATAGTATGCTTGGAGTCTCTATGGCCTCTTTTATCATACGATCCCTGGTCCAGGCAGGGAAGAGCAACTTTCGGCTCTCAAGGAGATCGTGGGCTTCTTTTTGCTTTCGTTCGGCTTCTTCAGCCTCACGCGCCACACGACTGGCATCGTCTTCAACATTGCGACTGTTCTTTCTTTTTAACATGTCCGCAATGGTCTCCTTGTCTTCATCTTCATCTTCATCTCCTCCCTCAGCTATGTTTTTGCCCTTGTTCTTCACACCCGAACCCGAGGCATGACCAGTTGAGGGTGGTTCGGTTGTGTGAGTAGCTTTGGAGGAAGGAGGTGGTTTCGATCCTTTCTTCTCATCTCCCCCTTGTTTCGGAATGGACACGAAACTCGGTAGGCCTTCAATTTTGCTTAAAAGGTCCATGGCCGGAGAGAGTTTTTCAGCGAGGGTACGCCTCACTGAGTGATTAAGGATGGGATCGTGTGCTTCCAGGATGTTTGATAGAGCTGCGTGGACATCCGAAACACACATCTTTATGACCTCCCTCTCGGATCGAAGAGCTTCCAATTGTTGTTCGGAGTTGGAAAGCTGCGTGCTCTTGACCTTTAGGGCAGTAGTCTTGCTCGCCAAGACGTCCATCAGAGAATTTTCAGTTGCAAGATCCTCTTGTAGCTTTGCCAGGCGGGCATCGATGGAGGCACGAAGTGCCGAGTTGTCGTCGCTAAGATGTTGTCTGAGAGTAGCGAACGAAGACAGCTCCGTCGAGACAAACTTGGCCAATTGTTGAACAACTGGTTCCAGAGTCGTCTTAGTGGCTTCGGCGCTCTCCTGCAAGGACTTCAGCAGGATGGAAGCGTCGTTAAATAGTTGATCGACTTTTTCGGTCGCAGCCTCACAGGCTCGGGTGGAGGCGTCGATAGCAGCAGTTGCTGAGGCCACGGAATCATGTTGAGCCCTGGAGAAGGCGTCAACGATCTTCTGAAGGGCAGCTTCAGACAAAGATGACTGCTGGTTGGAAGAGGAGGCGAGAAGTTGATCAACCTTCTCGTTAAGCTCGCGAAGATGCTTCCGTGTCACTGGAGCATCATCCTCCTCATCACTCTGAACTTGAAACGGACTATAGTAGACCGAATCGAAGTTCATGTGATCACAACCAAGGTATTGATCACCGCCATCGGAGGCGTCTTCTGGAGATTGAGGTGGTGGTGAAGCTGGGGGTGTTATTGGTTTGGTAGGTTCAGGTTGAGTGGGTGGGGGGTTAGTTTCGGGTGGTGGTTGTGTATGGGTAGGGTCGGTTGTATGTGTTTGAGTTTGTGGTGTTTCGGTTACAGGAGGGGTTTCGGTAACTGGTGGTGTTTCGGTTGATGTGGTGAATATGGGTGGAGGTATAGGGATAGAGGTTGGGGGCATAGTGGGGTTTATGGTGGGAATGGAAATAGGAATTGTTGGTGGAGGTGAAGGAACTGGGGATTGATGAACTTCCATCTCTGGGGTTGGGGATCGAGGTGGTGTGTTGCCTCGTTGAGGAGATTCGTCTCCTTGTGATCCTTCAGAGTCCGAACTCCCACCTTCGGATTCGCTTGAAGAGGAGGGAATAACGAGCTTTCGCTTCTGTTGGGTCTTCCTCCTTTTCGGCTGTGGGGATGAAGTAGCCTTCGGTTGTTTTCGCTTCTTGGGAGAAGGTCCCTTTGGTGCTTTGGACACTTGCTTCCCCGTCTCTGCCTTTTTGCCCCTGGCCACCGATTTATCGGCATCATGAATCGATCGCAACATGTCCGGTGTCAGTTCCCTCGGACCAGTTGGCCTAAACTCCTTGATCGTCCTGATCAGTCTGCTATCAGCGGGCACATCGGCATACATCGACTCCGGGATAGAGCCAATGAATGAGAATTTTGATGCATCGGATACGATGATCTTCTTGGTATGAAACGTACCAATAGAAGACATCGATGCACCATCGGCTGTTTGAACATTGAACTTGTCCATGGCCCATCTTGTGATCAAGATCCAGAACCGAGCCAGCGACACCTCAGAGTGTCGGGATGAGGAAGAGAGGCTTTGAATCAGCTGTTGCCATAGGACAAACCCATAGTCTAGGTTTATCCCGTTGTACACCCCATACATTATCGAAAGGAAAAGATGACTTGCACCGTCAGATCCTGAGCTCCTCTCAGACAGTCCCTTGAAGAGAACTGTAAATAACCCATTCCACTGGGGCGGTAGGCAGGACTTCTTAAACTTGGCGACGGAGGTGAGAACCTCTGTGTAGCCCATGTTGTAAAACATGTTGTACAACATCCCAACCGGAATCGTCTCCGGGTGAACTCGCGATGGGTCAGCAGCAAACCCTAACATAGTGCAGAAACGGGGGCGAGAAATCGAAGTCTTGTGTTCTGCCACTTCAAAGAATACCCTGTCGACGGCCTTGTCGTAGTAAGCCGTCGCATAGACCTGAGATAAGGCCACCATTGGCACCGTTTCAATTCTTGACAGTGCAGGAGCAAGCTGGGAGTACTTGAGGCATTCTATGACCGGCGACATGTAGGAATCATACGCCAGTGGGTTCAGATCAATGACTAGGCATTGTTGGGGTCGGATGGGAAGAATCTGGGAAGTTGCATGAACAGAAGAGGATTCAGCCATTGTTGCAGGTTTGGAGAAGAAGAAGATGAACGGGAGAGAGTTTGGGAGAATTTTTGCTTTGGAGATTATGGAGGCAGTAAAGAGGTAAAAGGTAGTGTTGATGGCTTTTTATAGTGGGTGATAGGAGAGAGAAAAATCGTTTCAAATCTCTTATGGAAATACGAAACGGGTTTTTGAGTGACTGATTGGTGACAGTTGGGGCGTGCGATGATCACGTAGGAGAGAGAGTGTCAGTTTCCTAGGATTACGCCGCCCAATAAGCGCCGGTTCAGAGAAAGGAACCGTTTCCATTTCCACACGCGCCTTTAATGCCAGATTGATGACGCTTCAATATCGCACACGCGTCCTTTAAGTGTCAGAAAAAGCGCGGCCGTTTCAAATTCACGCGCCCTCCTTGTTTTACCGTCGTTTGAATTTCTATCCTTTTAACTCCCGCCGAGTCAGCAACTTTTTGTCTTTTCCCCTTTTAAACGTCTGTTTTCAATTAATGACCCACGTGGCTAATTTTTGACCACAACTTCATTAGTAACCATCCAGTAATAATCCAGCCTGTAAAATAATTAGTAACTGAGTTTTTTTTTTTTTTTTTTTTTTTTTTTTTTTTTTGAAAATCTAGGATTTTCGTGCAAAGAGTGTAAAAGAAAAAGAAATAAAGCAACTCCTTTTAGGATAATTTGTGATGTCCATAATGACACGAAACTGATGATCCCGGGCACGAATCTCTTCCTTCAAGGTCAAGAGAGACCTCAAAGTGTCAGTGTGGAATCCCGTTGAATTACGATCAGACACTTATTAATAAATGTTGAAAGGCTTCTTTCAATTAGGCTTATTAAGGGTGGTTTCGCTTTGATTCATCAATTCAATTCTTGATATAAGAACGAAAGTGAACAAAGTACTTGTGAGACCGGTGTAGTCTGTTGAACAAGTAGGTAGGAGTTGATTTTGTAGTGGCTTGGATTAATATGAAATCTCAGATAAAAAATGTAAAACTGGATTCCTTGGGAAGAAATGTCATGGTGTGTAACAATTTCATTGGAATCACGCAAAAGAAAAATTGAGATTCCTTGAAGATACATTCGTCAATTCATTGGTGAAAACTTGATCAAATTAATTGGTCACCGTCAATTCGTTGGTGTTGAATTTTGGGTTTCACTCAGCTCGTAGTGGCACGAAACTAAGATCACAAACACAGATGTTGTGTAACCATAAACCTCAGTGGTAGTTTCTGAGAGTCTCAAGGGTTACAGTGATGAAACGAATGCAATGGAGAAGTGTAATAAGAATGGTGTAAGAAAACATAGTACCTCTGCTGCGAAAATAAAGACCAAGCAGGAGACTCTTAACTCATGTGAGAAGAGAGAGAGGTAGCTCACGATTAGAATAAATGAGTTAGCCTTATTGGGAAGACAAGGTTTGTGTATACCAGGTCATGAAGGCTATTATTCAAAATCTTATGAGGCTTGGGACACATACAGCAGCATGCTTCTAGGGACACTTAAGTAAGTCATCAAATATATCCCCATAAACAAATGAGCACACAAAAAAAAATTAAATAAAATATTTTTGGAGTTTTTGAAATTTATAATAAAAATAAAATAAAAATAATAATAAAAAATAAGACTTAAAATAAAAATAAGACTTAAAAAAAACTTTGGAAAAAATGAAAAACCGAACCCGAACGTTCGGTTGGTTTCGGTTCTAGAAAATTTTGAAAAACCGAACCCGAACCTTCGGTTGGTTTCGGTTCCACAAAATTTTGAAAAACCGAACCCGAACCTTCGGTAGGTTTCGGTTTTGGAAAATTTTGAGAAACTAAGGAATTTAGATATACAAGAAATAAATACTTTTAACATAAAGAAAAACAAAATAGTACAAGAAATATACAACACAGAAAAACTACCTTTGAAGTAATGAGCGAGTCAGATGGTTGAACCGAACCCGAACGTTCGGTTGGTTTCGCTTCTTACGTTTGAGGTTGAGAGGTAGTGTGAGGTACTGACTCTGATTCCATCATTCCTAGCCCTTGCAATATTTTATTGAATGATGCTTCTGGAAGAGCTTTGGTAAAGACGTCAGCCAGTTGATCAGTGGTTCTTACGAAGTGAACTTCGACATTTCCATCTTCCACATGATCTTTGATGAAGTGATACCTCAGTGCTATGTGTTTGGTTTTAGAGTGTTGCACTGGGTTATAACAGATCCTAATTGCACTTTCAGAGTCACAATATAGTGGGATCTTCTTCATATTGAGTCCATAGTCTCGAAGTTGACTCTGGATCCAAATCACTTGTGATGTGCAGGATGCAGCGGCAATGTATTCCGCTTCGGCAGTAGACAGCGACACACATGTTTGTTTCTTGGATTGCCAGCTGACCAATTTCCCATCAAGAAATTGACAGCCACCAGTTGTGCTTTTACGGTCGAGTCCACATCCTCCAAGGTCAGCATCAGAGTAGGCTTGAACGAAGAAGCCTGAATTGGATGGTTACCATAGACCTAAGGAGGTGGTTCGCTTGAGATAGCGTAGGATGTTCTTTACTGCCAGCATGTGAGGTTTGCGAGGGTTAGCCTGAAATCGAGCACAATAACACACAGAAAACATGATATCAAGCCTGCTAGCAGTTAGATACATCAGTGAGCCTATCATTTGACGATAGAGCGTGATATCGACAGCCGGTTTATCTAGTGAAGGGGTAAGTTTGGTGCCAAATGCCATTGGGACTTTGACTTTTGAGTCTCCCATCATCCCAAACTTCGCTAGGAGAGTCTTCGTGTAAGCTTCCTGATTGATAAAGATGCCTTCGAGTCCCTGTCTTATATTTAAACCAAGGAAAAAATTAATAGGACCCATTGAGCTCATTTCGAACTTAGTCTCCATCAACTGTCTGAATTCAGCTGTTAAGCTGGGATTCGTGGAGCCAAAGATGATGTCATCGACATAAATTTGAACTATCATAAGGTGGTTACCTTCCTTTTTGCGAAAGAAGGTTGGGTCAACCGAACCTTGTTTAAATTTAGACATCTTTAAAAATTTTGTAAGCGTTTCATACCAGGCTCTCGGAGCTTGTTTGAGGCCGTACACAGCTTTATCCAGAATATAGCAATGATTTGGATACTTTTCGTTCACGAACCCAGGAGGTTGCTCCACATACACAGTTTCTTCGAGTTCTCCATTGAGAAATGCACACTTGACGTCCATTTGGAAAACCTCAAAGTTTTTGTGAGCAGCATAGGCCAGAAATATTCTAACAGATTCTAGCCTAGCTACTGGAGCGAACGTCTCTTCGTAATCTATTCCTTCCTCCTGACAGTATCCCTTGACCACCAGACGAGGCTTGTTCCTTATGACATTACCTTCCTTGTCCATTTTGTTTCTAAAAACCCATTTAAGACCAACAACCGAAGCATCTGGAGGAGTTGGAATGAGGCGCCAGACTTTGTTCCTTTCAAACTCGTTCAGTTCGTCTTGCATTGCTTGAAACCAATCAGAGTGATCGAGGGCAGTGTTCACTGTCTTCGGTTCAACTTTTGATACGAATGAGTTAAACATACAAAACTCAACTTTTGAAAATAAGGATGTCTGTTTTGCCTTCAGTTGAGATCGGGTCAGAACCTTTTCAGATACATCACCAACTACTTGAGAGATAGGATGATCTCTGGTCCATTTGGTAAGAGGAGGGTAATTCGGATCAAAGGTTGGGTCTAGTTCGGCATTGATCATTTCTTCTGGCTCAGATTGGCTATCGTAATCAGGCGTCATATCATCGTGCTCCCCCTCAATTGATGAGTCTTGAGAAACATGAGGTTCAGGGGTTTCTTGTGGTGCTGGACTTTCAGGCGTTGATGCACCTTTGTTTGGAGGGGCATCTTCGGTTGGAGAGGCACCTTCGATTGATGAAGGACCTTCGGTTGAAGTAGTAGAGCTTGGCTCCCCCTGGACTTGAGAACTTGGCTCCCCCTCGACTGAAGCATTGTTGGTTGGAGATTCATCAGTGGGCGATTCTCCTTCATGCATTCTTTTTGCAGCATCTTCGACAATTTGCTTCATATGATCAACTTTGTTGTCAGCTGCACCTGCTTCTGAGAGAGAAGCTTTTTCCGGTTCGTCAAAGAGTTCCAGAAAATTCTCGTACAAATTGGCGATTGAGACTGTGACTTGGCCAGTTTGAGGAAAGATTTCCCTGGCAGTGTCATCTATGGCCTGTAGCTTCTTGACATAACTATCGTCGAAGGTCACATAGTATGTCTCTTCAATCCTTCTTGAACGTTTGTTTAGGACCCTGTACGCCTTGGATGTGAGTGAGTAACCCAGAAAGATTCCCTCGTCGGCTTTGACATCAAACTTGTTGCGGTGTTCTTTAGAGTTAAAGATGAAACACCTTGAGCCAAACACATGGAAAAATTTCACATTGGGCTTTCTGTTGTTTATAATCTCATATGGTGTGAGCATGAATCGCTTGTTGAGATAGGACCTGTTCTGTGTATAACAAGCAGCAGAAATAGCGTCAGCCCAAAAATAAAGAGGTAAGGAAGCGAAACTTAGCATAGTTCGGGCAGCTTCACACAAGGATCGGTTTCGTCTTTCGACTATTCCGTTCTGTTGTGGTGTGTAGGGAGCTGAGAAATTATGACTAATTCCCTTTTCTGCAAGAAACTCTTCAAACTCCCTGTTCTTGAATTCGAGACCATTGTCGCTCCTGATGTTTCGAACGACCTTCTTGAGCTGGACTTCAATTTGCTTGATAAACACTTTCAGCTTTTGAGTCGCTTCAGATTTGAGCTTTAGAAAGAACACCCATGTAAATCGTGAAAAGTCATCAACGATAACAAGAATATACTTGCTACCACCGATGCTTTCGATAGATGAAGGACCACACAAATCGATATGAAGCAATTCGAGTGGTTCAACAACTTTTGTGTTGATTACAGATGGATGACTTTGACGACTCTGCTTTCCCATTTCGCATGCAGCACACAGATGCTCTCTGTCGAACTTGAGCAATGGAAGACCCCTGACATGACCTCCAGTGACAAGTCGGTTGATATCTTTGAAATTGAGATGAGAGAGTCTTCTGTGCCACAACCAGCTTTCGTCGGATTGAGCCTTTGATAACAGACATATGGCTGGGTTTCCTTTGATGGGTTTCATGTTTAGAGGAAACATTTCACCCTTTCGCTCTGACTTCAGAATCACTTTCTTTGTCTTTTTCTCTATGATTTCAGAACCTTCATCATCGAACGAAACTTTGAGACCTGTACCTCTAACAAGCTGAGATACACTGATGAGGTTGTGTTGGAGTCCTTCCACATAAGCAACCTTCCTTATAGTGAAGTCTCCATTTGTTATCATTCCATATCCCTTTATGGTGCCGAAAGAGTTATTTCCAAACTTAACGTTGCCACCATTTGCAAGAGATCTGTATTCCCTGAGCTCCTCTTTCCTCCCTGTCATGTGACGCGAGCAGCCACTGTCGATGTACCATTCTTCGTCAAACTGCTCGTCACTTATAACCTGCAAAAATTAAGCAGATTTAGGAACCCAAAGTTTCTTGGGTCCATGTGAGCTTTTCATGGAAACGGGAATAGTAAGAGAGATGTCAACTAGATATGTTCGTTTTATTAGAGTTGTTTCATCTTTCTTTTTAATGGTAAAGACTTTTATTTTGTTAGGATTGGATGTGTTCGCTTTGGACTCTGGTTTGGATTCATCGACCTTCTGCTTTCCCTTCTGTTCAGCTGATGAATGAGGCTTTTGAGAGCAAGCGGGATTAGCTTTAGAACAAGATGGAGATGAATTGGTAGAAGTAGAAGAATTAGAAGAACGAGAAGAGTTAGAATGAGAGGTTTTGGATGGAGAGGACATCCTGGCTGGTGACTTTAGGTGACTCTTTTGTTTTTGATCATTGGAGGGACTGACCTTAGAGTCTCGTTCTCCTTTGACTTCAGAACTGAACCTCTGCGTTTGGTTGGAGTTGTTCTTGGAACTGAACCTTTGGTTTCGGTTGAAGTCTTTTTCAGAACCGAACCTTCGCCTTCGGTTGGTATCTTCTTGTGAACTGAACCTTGGCTTTCGGTTGGTATTTTCTTGTGAACCGAACCTTGGCTTTCGGTTGTAGGAACTTTCAGGCTTTCTTACAGGATTGTTTTCATACTTCAGATTCTTGTCTTGGTGTGAGTAGTATGCATTCTGGGAGTGCCAGAATTGTTTCCTTTCAGAAAGGTTTTTCCTGTATCTTTGGTTCCTTTCTATCTTCTTATCTCTCATCTGCTTAGGTTGATGATGAACGTTCGCTTTCGTTTTTGTTGTCTCCTTGGTTGGTTCCTTTTGAACTTCAGGAGTTTTACTTTGAGCCAAGGGAGCAGAGGGAGTATCCGAAGAAGATTCAGTTTACACTGAGGGAGTAGAAGGAATGTCCGAAGAGGTTTCACTTTGAGCTGAAGGAGTGGAAGGAATGTCTTCTTCTGTTGATTTCCCATCCTCCTGAGGAATATCTTTCGTACCACTGGTGCTTGGCTCACTGAAATTATCGGGCTTATTCAATGGTTCAGGTATGTATCTCCCTTTTCTCATCCAGGAGGTTCTTTCAGATAGACCAACGGTTTCGTTTCCATTATCTATTGGAGCTTCCCAGAAGTACTCATCACAACCATCTGCATTGTCTTCGTTTACAATATCTGTGAGCTCAGCTGTTTGATGTTCGGTAACTCCAGTCACTTTGTATACTTGATTCGGAGTGGTCCTGACCTTTTGATACACAACTGCTTTTTCTATTAATTTCGGGGACTTTTGTTGGGACAATCGAGCGAACTCCACAGAGTTTTCAGAAATTAGGTTTTTGTGGTTTTCAGTTTCGCTTTTAACAAACTCTGAGCAGTCAACCGTGTCCTCTACAGAAATTTCACTCATGTTATCGTCCTCGTTAAGCTCAAATGCATTTTCAACATCGATTTTGTTTTCTGAGCTTACGTTGGCGTTTAGAGAGTCAAATTTTTGCATGGTTTCGGTTCTCAGTTTAAGTCTGTCATTTTCGTCCAAAAGATTTTTGAGCATGTCCTTGTGGTCTTTGGATTTAATGAAGGACTCAATTTTGTCCAGTCCATACATGTAGGTCGGATTGACATCATCAGACGATATCACACTCTCACAATTGTAGGCTTCGGCATCGATTTCATCCTCCTTAAATTCTAGGAAGGGCAAAATCATGCGATGAATCTTTTGGCCTATCTCACAATCCAAGTGAAGTTGAGTAATATTGGAATATAAACGTTTAGCTATTAAACAAAAAACATTTTGTTGTTTTAACAATTTCAAATTGTCTCTCTGTAAATAAATGTTTTCGTCTTTAACTTTAACTAATTCCGACTCTTTTAACTCAATCCACATTCGCCGCTCCTCACTCTTCGACGCCACCCTGCTTAATTGATCAGTCAGGTTAGAATTGGTGACTCGAGTTTGAGTTAAGCTACTATCTAAATGAGAAATTCTTGTATTAACATTTTTTAGTTCTTTCTCATATGAGGATGATGGTACTTTAGATGAAATAAAAATAGATTGTACCTTCTTTATCAGTTCATCGAGCTCATTGAACTGCTGGCTGAGTGGTTTGGCCGTAAAGCACATATCCTCCTGCACCTTCGGTCCATCGCTTCCTCCATCGGTATTGTATCCCCTCATTTGAGATACGTCAGTCACCATGAAGCATTTTCCACCACCGCTTTCCTCCTTAGCCACATAAGCCTTTCCATGAGTAGGCTTCCTCACTTCTTCGTCTTCTGAGTCAGTAGACCAAACTTCTGTGCTACCGAACTCATCGTCATTAACCGAACCCTGCACAATAAGAGCATTAATAGAAGGGTTAGCGGTAGACTTCTTCTTTCTCAACTCATCCAATCTCTTCTGCAGCACGGCTTCCTCATCATTTCCATCGTCCTTTTCAGCCATCTTCTTAAGAACACAGTCCTTAGCATAGTGGTTCTTGCCACCACAGTAGAAACAGCTTACTCCGGAATCGCCATCTGCCTTCGGTTCCTTCATGGGCTCCTCAGCCTTCGGTTCATTGTTCGCTTTTTCAGAGCTGTAACTCCCCTGCCAGTTTCGGTTTTTGTTGCTGGGGAATCTCTTCTTTATGAACCTCTTAGGATTGGATACCATCATGGCATAATCCTCAGTTGTGAGGTCATAATCCTCCAAGTTGAGCTCTTCATCCTCCATCACAGCTTTACTTTTAGATAGGAGGGCCAACGAACCAAGACTAGAAACAACGTTCTTCTCTTGAACCACAATCTTCTCTTGGGACTTTAGAATACCCACCAGTTTCGCCAAAGAGTATGATTTAAACTGCTCATGGGCTTTGACTGTGGAAACCACTGCTCTCCATTCAGATCTCAGTCCGTTCAAGAAAGTAACCTTCTGTTCGATGAGCTTCCTTTCAATGTCGTGTTTGATCATCTTGCTGAGAAGATGATTGAAGCGATCAAACGTCTGGGTCACCGTTTCTTCGGCCCCTTGCCTGAATTCTCCAAACTCAGATAGAAGCAAGGTTTGGATAGAATGTTCAAGATCTTCGTCTGTGGAATACAGTTCACAAAGTCTATCCCATACTTCCTTTGCCGTAGTACATGAGCTGACCAGTCTGAATGTGTCTGACTGAAGGGCGAATCTGATCAACCTTAACGCCTTAATATTGCACTGGAATTTGTCTTTCTCGTCTTGTGCAATATCCTTCACGTCCTTAAGCAGATCGTTGTACTCTTTTTGTGTCTTGATGATTCTGGATGACGCAGAATGAGAAAACGGTCCATTGATGATGGCTTCCCATATGAGATAACCATTGTCCTCCGATCCAATCACGTAATCTTCAAAATGATGTGCCCATACTTTATAGTCATGGGTGTATAAGATTGGAATCTTTGTCGTCGAACCGATGCTGTTGGAAATATTAATAGGGTTTGATTGCGTCGCGTCCATTATGATCGTAAAAACCTGTTCAAAGATCAGACTTGTAATAAAGCAGATTAGGGCAAAACAATAAATATTAAGATACGTCAATTAAGATGACGGCTCAATAAATATCGATGATTGCGGAAAACCCTAATGGAAATCTTTTTCACAGAAAAGATGTGTATCGATTACACAGCCTCCTGCTCTGATACCAATTGATGGGATTAAAACAACTTTTAATCTATGAAGATCGATTAGATCTTGAACAAGTATATGAATATGAAACAGTAAAAACGCAATAATAAGAACAAGACAGCTTGAATCAAACGTGTTGAATGATTAAATAAAATCCTTAGAAGAGCTCGATTAAGAACATCAACTGTAAAGGATTAGAAGATTACAAGAACGATTAACTTAAAAATATTGTACTCTGTATGAATCGCTATATCGATAATCTCAGCAATCTTAACCTAATATGCATGCAAGCATTAAACTTATATACAATACGTAAAGGCTCTCGGTTGGACAGGCCCAAACCGGAGAATACAAGGCTAAACTAACGAGCCCAAAAGACGCAACATCAAAACTATCTTCAGCCCAACAACCCTAATGGTGAACAAATTATTAATCTAGTAATTGACAGACCATCACCTTGCTGCTATGATTCCGAAACACCCAAAACTTCACCTGACTTAGATACGGGTAGACCTTCCCGAAACACAATCATTAGGACCTATTACTGCAATATGAACCGAAAAACATCCTTTTGATAATTATCCAACTGATACCTTTGGCAGTCAGGTTCTTTGACCATAACTTGCTGATGAAAAGATCTTATATATATATATATATATATATATATATATATATATATATATATATATATATATATATATATATATATATATATATATATATATATATATATATATATATAAAGGCGACTTCCAATGCGAGTCTCGTCCATTTGCCAACCCGGTACACAACTCCTATCCCGAAATCCAGAGATTTACACCCACATTCGATCTGAGATCTTCCGATTTCATGGAAACCTTTCACTAAAATGAAATATCAAATATCCAATCGACCGCTGAGAACAAAAGTCTCACACCTGGTCTGACCACTAGGCTCCTACTAAGAGTCTAACTGATAAGGGCTACCCTACCCCGACCAGCACACGGATGCCAACTTATGACCACAGAGTCGACCCACTATAAATGCGATCTAGTACCTTGATCCAACCAATATCCACTGGGTCTCACCCGTACTATCATAACCATACGGTCCTGACCCACATGTCTCACCCAGTCTGCACAATCAAATGGGCCTCGCCCACGGGTCTCACCGAATCAAGTGTTGTACAGGACCAATATTGGCTTAGATCTGTCCTCATACCAACAAAGAGAAATCCTCTAAAAATATTGTACGCCTCGACCCGAGCATGTGTTGATCCTCTTTCAACTCCACAACCACTCCAACAATGGCCTACCTTAATCTGGTGAATGCTACGACTACATTGCAGACTTGCAACACTTCCCTAACAACCTATCATCCTTGTATATGCTACAGCTACCCCGAAGTTTTACAACACCCCCACGACTGCCTATTAACCCTGTGAATGCTATGACTTTCCTGTAGTTTTACAACACTCCCACAACTGACTATTAACCCACAATCATTCATAAGTCAAACCACATTGACTATATCCTAATCAGGTGTTTGGGTGATGCTTCAAACCCCAAAGCCTTCACCAAACAATCACATGCAAAGAGGTTCCAAGACAACCCTCAACCTGGATCCATCCACATGTTTGCTATGCGTTAGTACGAATAGCCAATCTGATGTTGAAAGTTTATGAACTCCCAATCTTGAGCCATCTCTATGCAGACTGTCACTTAAGCTGGCTTCCCTCCCAACTAGGATGTGGAACTTTCCCGGGTTCTGAACCTGATTCTATCCCTGAACATCCAAATGGTTCGTCCCTACTTGGATACAACTACACCTAACCAACCTTACTAAAACAATGAACTATGGATCCCTTTGTCGTAACTGAAGGATCACCAAACGAACATCCCATTTATTAAAGGATCTACGCATTCTAACCATCTTTAACTGATACAATTTCAAAATTTATTTGACACTTCTAATGTATAAACAAGCTTACGCAGCCGCCATCATCATCCTATTGCTTCCGCTCCTTCCCTTGAAACGATAGCAATCATACCCAATAATATTTCCATAAATGATTGCAATCCCTACTGGGAGACGCAACACTTCTGAACTCTGACTTCATTGGTGAAATAATCACACTAATCTGTCTATTGATCTTCCAAGCGATACCCCTGAATTGTTTCCACTACTGGCCCACAACAACTAATTCCAGCTCATTAAGATGTGCCCCCACTCATAACTCTCGACATGCAAAAATGGCATATAACAATCATTGATAATATCAGCCAGGCAATAATAGGGAACTAAACAAAAAATAATGCCTTACACATACAAGCACATGATTCGAAAGCACACACACACACACACACAGACATATATATATATATATATATATATACACACACACACACACAAATAATAAGGCACGGACAAAACAAAAGATAACATACTCATGATAGCATCTGGTGAAACTCTAGCCTCCCATGACTGGAACTACAATGCTTGGCTCCTTACTACAGGGGCTTCTGCTATGCCCTCACAACCATAAATGAGACTCAAAGTAATTGGAGCAGGTGAAATCACTGCTCCAACCCTCTATATCGGATAGTCGGCCTTCTTGTGGCCCACCTGGTTGCAGTGAAAATACATCGAAACCAATCCATGGGGGAAATCCCTACTAAAATGGCCCATCAGTTCACAACTGAAACACCCCCTTCCTCTCTCCCGACAACCACCCTCATGGGACCTCCCACACTTGGAACAACGTCCCTGACCCTAATGGCCTCCCAAACACAAATCATGAGTCTTAGGCCTCTTTGTTTGGCCCACATTGATTTCAATCTGCTTTGGCTTCCTCTTCCTGAGGTGCTCCAAATCAATCTCCCGCTCTCGGGTTCTAGCTATGATGTCCTCCAAAGTCCGACAAGCTAAAAAGCTAACAAACTCTTGAATATTATCTCACAACATATCATGGTACCTTGTCTTCTTCATCTCCTAGTTTGTGGCATACATGGAGATGAAAAGAGCCCTCTCCCTAAACTTGGAAGTGATCTCCACTATAATCTCATTCATATTGTGAAGGTCCTCAAACTCTCTTGCTAACTACTGCACCTTAATGGCTGGGGAAAACTCCGCCTTAAACTGGGTAACAAACTCATACTAAGTCATCGCCTCAATGGATTTGCCTCCCATAGGAAATGTACTTCCTCCCATAAATCTCAAGCTCTTCCTTTCAGATGATAGGAAGCAAATCTGACCTTTGACCCCTCGGGGAAGAAACTCGTCCGAAAAGCGTTTACCATATCCGCTAACCACTTCCTACTAGCAATGGGTTCCTTCTCCCCAAAGAACTCGGGGGATCCAGAAGCACGGACCTCGCGGAAGGAAAGAGTGCAAGCTACCATAATAGTGAAAATCTCAGTGCGGAACACGCCTAGACGATCATCAAAAATCACCATGATCCTCTTTTTCACCAAACCGAAGGTAAGAGGAGTTTGCTCCAAAATACTACAAGTGATCTCCGACGAGATGAACACCCATATCCGCTCATCAATCAACTCAGTGCCAACACCTGAGCCCGAACCAGATCCCCCGCCATGAGTGCTCATCAACATACTGAAAAAGCAACCATACAATAATCAAAACATACCCAAGAATCCTCATCCACATGATTCCTAGATTCTCTGTGAATCCCATCAATTCGAGTATGGATCCTGTGATTTCAGTAGTACGAGCCTAATACTACCTTTCATAACTATCCATACTTTCCTCAAGTATTTTCCCAAATCCTCAAAGTCACCATCTCAATTCCGTACTACAAGTACCTGCTAATCAGCACAACCAAACCAACTAAAGCACTTTCTAGGATCTCTTAGGTTCCGACCTCACCCTGCCATCAGCTATTGAAGAACTCCCACTAATATCAACAAACTACTTCATGAATATAATCACATGCCACAAAGCTTAGATAATCCTTCGAGTAATAGACTCAACACTACAACAGTTAGAATTAAATGAGAGCTATGCAACAAAGTCAAATCCGTCACTCTGATATTATTTAACCTTTGCAACGTGTGACTTGACATATTCACTTAATAGTTAACTCACATCACTTAGAGTTCCACAAAGCACAAAGAGAACATCATTCATGCAGTAACACTTCAAGCCACAGAACAAACAAACGACATCCTAAGCTCAATTACTACTATCCATGCTAGGAACCTCCACTGTCACAGCCAGTTGCCTTACGCTTGAAAATTATACACAATATAAGATCAAATAGACTGTCAAATAAAAGACTCTACCCTAAGACCACAACCAAACAAGGAGCAGGAAAGAATGCCAAATCAGTCATTCTAGGGCTATATGATCCTATTTGGAAACATTTTTTTAAAGCATACACTTACAAATTATTGTTACCAATACATATTCTCAATCATAGAATCCAATGCTTCATAGGCTACAAGGCATCACATATTAGGCCAATCTATATTGCAACTCCTGAAAGTATCCCTAGCCTTATCCTAGCACACAAACATTCATATCATTTAACATATCAACATGTATGGGTATCCTGGGAATCACTTACTTGAGCTCGGATGATTGCATGCTTCATCCCCCCCCCCTTTATTAAAAATAGTGATTTAAGAAATTTGTTTTCCTTTAAAAAGATTACAAACTCCATCATTTGAGTTCAGTCACACCCGAGATTGTGCTCGGATTCCTCAAACCAAAGCTCTGATACCAACTTGTAACGTCTTAAAAATTATAAGGTAAAAATTTCATTTTTATTCAACCAGAAAGACTAGTTATCATTTTTTCCAATAATTCAAAAGTATAGAATAATAAAACAGTTATCATAGTACAATTCCAAAATCATCAAGTTGTAGAAACATGGGTGGATGTGTTGCGATCAAGTCGGGCCCTTCCCTTTCGAATTGAAACTAGCTGAAACCATAACCATAAAACCATAAGCACAAAGCATAAAGAGTTCCCCAAAATACCAGATACCATACATATCATTGGGCCTATCCCTCACATTAGGCCCAACCCTTCCAAGCCAATGGGCCCAAACCAACATACACATGCAAAAGTCACAAAGATAGCTAACATCCTGCATAACATACAATGTGCCTAGCCCTTCCTGATCCGTGGGGCCAACCAAACATACAAATAGGCTTAGCCCAACATACAATGCAAGAGTCACAAATACAACTTAGCATAACAAATCCTAGTTGGCTAAAATTGGTTCCTTCGAATCACGGGTACATTAAGGAGACTCACCTTAATCCCATATACCCAAACACACGCGTTACTGCTACCAGAATCCTTACACTAAACACAACTAAATATCCTTACTCAATAATTAAGGTCATTTCCCAAAATCCAAGGTCCAAACCAAATCCTATCTTTCCAATGGGTAAAAGACCATTTTACACCTCACATATTTAATCCAACAACCCATGAACCAAAATCCAAAACAACCAAGGCCCAAAAGAAGGTTTCTGGTGTATGCCCCATATACCATATTGGTACGCCCCACATACAGCCCACTGAAGCACGAGGTACAACTCTCTAAACCTCAAGGATGGGGACTTCATGCATTACGCTGAGCGTACACATATGTACGCCCAATGTTCCCACCAGGTGACATAAACTTTCTTTAAGCACTTAATGCTTAAGAACAAAACGTCCAAACTTAGATCTAACCTCTAAATAAGGTCTTAAACCATAAAGTTTCCAAGTTTACTCGTTTGCATGTCTTAATGGGACCCAACACCCATTTTTATCCAACTAAACCCATAATATTAACTCAAATATTAGCATGATCCATCAAAACCCATCAAGATGACATTTTTATGCACCAACAACCTCAGAAATATTAAGATCTAACATGCTAAGCTTCTAGAGTAGCTCATAGAGTCATCAAGTTAAAAACTTTATACCTCCTAGAAATTGATGAAGATGATTAGAGCTTGGATCCACAAGCTCTAAGCTAAGCAATGCTTCTTACAAGATCTACTTCTTCTCCAAAGCACACCAAAAATCACACCAAGGCTTGAAATTTACACAAGAGAGGCTAGGATTTCAAATTTAGGCATAAGGGTGATGGAGGTTGAAGATAAGAGGGTCTGAGAATGAGTTTAGGCCTTTAAATAGGGTCCAAGACCCTAAATTAGGGTTTGAGACTGAGTTGCGAATGCCAAACGTACATCTGGTACGCCCAACGTTCAAAAAGTAGCCTTCACGCTTACTCCAACCATGTATACCCAGTGTACGCGGCATGCTCCTTACCGATCTATATTCCGATGGCCATAACTTTTGTGTCCTAACTCCGTTTTTGATGATCTTTATATCCACAGAAAGGTAATGATGAGCTTCACAACCCTATCTAATTAATTCTGATTTAAAACACCTAGAACTAAAATTGTTAATCCATGAAAGGCCCAAACCATCAGTTTTACCATTATACCATTGGGCCCCGAATCGCAAACCGAAATCTTGGTACCCACAACCTACCTTATCCACAACCAAATGAGTCTAAATCTCTCTTTACCTAAGGCCCAAAGCCTTATGATAATTGATCCTCAGGTCACGACCCCGAATTATGATTCGACATAGAACAGGGTGTTGCATATTCTAACATAGAGCTTTACGGAAATATATGTCCAATGCAATTTTAGAACTCAAACTAGGTCAAAATTGACAAATAAAACCAAGATATTATGCATAGAGCTCAATACACCAACAAACCTTAGATCTGAACATATGTCCACCAAGGGACCTTAATGATCCACAAAGTTGTTAACTTTATGGAGTCCATGCACTAAACTCAGCCCAAGCATGAAGAAAAGTGTGTAGAAACCTAGATATAACATGATATAATGAGAAACATAAGATCTTGAGGACTTAAAAATGTTGATAAATAGCACAAGATGATGATGCAGAGGTTTGCTAGCTGAAACAATTCACCACGAACGCATTCTTCTTCTTTAACGGGCTAAAATCACCACAAAGAGCTTACAAGGTCAAAATTGAGGCTAAGTTTTTTTAGAGGGTGTAAGGGGGTGATGGAGGCTGAGGGTTTGTAAACCCTAGCCCTCACTTCCCTTAAATAAGGGCATAAACCCCGAAATTAGGGTTAATCACTCAGGCGGCCTCCACGTTGTGACCATAAGGTTGTCACATTGTGGCGTACAAGATTGATGAGCATTTTATAAAAGCCATGTGATGTCGTGGTAACCCATGTACCATATCATAGCATCGAGTTTTCTCTAAAAAAACCCCATCTTTAATCCCATTAAGTCTTTAGCTGATCCACTCTAGAAAACGGGTGTTACAGTTAATTTACCATCCTTAAAACCCTATGAAATAAGAATATCAAGAAGATCCTCAGTAGAAGGAGTCACATATTTCAGGAATATGAAAAATTCCTTTAAACTTCTCTTTCATCACTGAAGTAGTGTGTAGGATTAACATGAAATGTTATTATACTATTTTCCATAATAGATGGAATGAAAACTTGCCTTAATAATATCATTATGATTTTTATATGTTCACGTCTTATTTCTGGTCTATAGGGGTTAATGTATGATAACAACATGGCTACTTACATAGTTGTACTCCCCATGTTTCATCAATGCATGAAACATATTGAAATAAATGTGCATTTCATGCATGGTATGATGCTTTCTCATGCCCATACTATTGGATCATGATGCATATTCTATTTAATGAAACATAAGAAACAGAATAATAAATGGAAAAGCATCATGATTGAAACATAGATCCTTGCTCAATAAGTCATAACAACTAACTGTCTATAAGGGGTTACAAGATTACCTTTATGATTACAAGAAGATCAATGGTTCAAAGTAAAACCCCATAATGGAATTACACTAACTGGCTTCAAAGTATCAAGCTTTTCTTTCTTCTTTCGTGAAAAAGCAAAATTTCCAAACCCTTGTAGGGGTTTCCTTCTTGTGTCGTCATCGAAGTAGATAGGATAAGGGAAAAGGATCTAACATTAGGGTTTTCTATAAGGAGCCACCATTACTCTTACATTCTTTATATAAGAAGTGTAAACCATAAGATCATTTGTTAGCCTCTAAATTTGATCAAATTATGGTAACATTACCATAATACAAACTTATTACTATTATTTCATAATTAGTCTTTCTAAATAATTTCTAGTTATTTCATTGATATACATCAATAAATAAAAAATTAATCTATATAATTAATTATTCTTTCTTTTCTGGTTGAATCAAGCATGCTACCCTAATAGACCCATGTAATTAAGTATTTATGAGTAAATGATGTTTCAAATACATTGAGAAAATGATAAGTTAACATGGAAATTTTGTAACTTAATGTTAAATTAACTTGTGTCTGAAATAAAAGATAAACACTCATATATAGCTCACAAGATTAAGCCATAACCATAGGAGTGCCTATTAGTAAGGTAACTTTGTCACATACAAATTAAGGTTCCCTTTTTCTTTTCTTTAAATGATATTTTTTCAATACTTGAAAAGATAAGAACGCACTTATGATAATGGAATGAAAAAGTAAATAAAAATTAATTTTAAAAAAACAAAGGCTTAATATGGAAGTCACAATTTCTAGAATTTTTATATTAGTTCATCATTTCTTTATTAAGAAACAAACATTTATTTTATTTAATCATTAAAGCCATTTGGAATATATCTAACTCTTATATATAAATTTGTTTCAGGTCAGTGTCATTGCTTATGAAGATATTGTCCACATGGATTCTCTTATTTTTAGATAACCAAAATTTCTTTGACATTTAATGGATCCCACATCAAGGAAAATACCCATGATGAAATTTGATGTTTACTCGCAATTCTTCATGCTAGATGCCTGGTTCTATAGAAATTTGTATTTGACATATGCCATACTGTGTTGTGTAATAAATTGTCTTTATATATATATATATATATATATATATATATATATATATATATATATATATATATATATATATATATATATATATAACTTTGTATTATGATATTAAATATTTAAATCTTGAAAAAAGTTATATATCTTTGTAAAAAAATAAAGTCATGACATACAAATTGTAAGGGGTAATTTTCTGTCATGTGTTTCAATAAAATGTCAAAAATTATGACATACAAAATGTTGTAGTAATTCTATGTCAGAAATGTTTGGTATAAATTTACGATAGACAAATGTATATCGTCTTTCATTTATGACAGGTCTTTCAATGACATATATATATATATATATATATATATATATATATATATATATATATATATATATATATATATATATATACACACACACGACATTCAGTATATGTCATTGAATATATATTTTTTTCTAGTAGTAATACATGTTTTTTTATTGAACGTTTTTATACTAATGATCTACGTCTTCTTTAATCTCTCAGTGTAATGTATCTTCGCATTGATACCTGTGATATAAATAAACTGAGTTGTTCAAGTTGGATAACTTGCTAAGATACATAGGGTTTTCAACCCATAATAGTATACTAAATTTGTTTATTCACATATTTCATATCAAACAACTAACCCGGTTACCCATCCCCTATTTATTTCTTTATTCTTCCCAACGGATTTATCGTAAGGGTCATCTCCTACATCATATTTACCTATCATCGCATATATTGCATTTCCTTATATGTTTGTTGCTAAGGACTTTTCCTAAGGATCATCACCAATATCGCATAGACAGTATTGCTTCGGGGATTACTCCCCTAATACGTGTCCAATATGGGTTAGAGTATCATCACATAAATATATAGTTACTACATCGTCTAAACTTGTAATTCATCACCTACAAGTTATGAGCCTGCCAATGTTTCCACATGACTTGTTTATATTACTCAGTGGTCACTATCTATGCTTCGGTAGATGACTACATCGCAACATTGCATGTCAAGGTTTGGGCATCTCTTAGTCACTTCCTCTTCATCATCACCTATTTATTTTCACCTATCCACTTCATATTCTATCTATCATCACCTATTACTACCCAATATATATTTGTAAGTGTATAATACTTATATGATTAAATTAGTTAAACATCATCGCATAATATCTTATCCAACACGTAATATTCTCAACACAGATAATAAGAACATAAGCATGTAATTATCTAGATACTTAATATCTATGTGTAAAATGATAGTAACTATGCAATCACCTGATGAAAATGGGTAACTGATGATTTCGGTAGTGCTTCGCTTCATACTTTGAAAAGACCTAGTTGCATAAAGTGCTAAGCCTTACTCTAGTTTCGTAATCCTAGGGAATATAATAATTATAGTATAAATTCCTCATTGATCTCAATATCTACATCAAGATCTATCATGTAACGATCAACCAGACAGGAGAGTTGGGAGATATGACAAATTTGACGTATAACCTTTGTGAAATCCAAGAACCAAGCAAACATGACCATTCTAGACACCTCTCTCGTAAGTAGATCAATCAGTATATCGACTTGGAATTACTAATAAATCTTATTTATTGGTTCATAATAACGACTTATGACTCTAAATACAAGTTACATTGAAAGAATATAGGGTAGCTTAACTTACAGGGATTTATAGTGAAAGGTTGGAATTGTGCTGTAAAAATTCTGACTCGAGAGCTTCTATTTTTAGGGCTCCTTGATGCCTAGAAACTTGCTAAATACCCCTAAGGACTATAAGGACTTGGACTCAATAAGAAAGAAGTGTTGTAGCAAATAGATTTGCAAGATGTAAGCAAATGATTGATTTTTGCAACTTATTTATAGGCTGCCAGGAAGGAGTATGCCCATTGTAATTTTAGGTTACGCCCGATGTGAGTTAGATTCGAGTAACAAAAACATAATCAATCTAAGAAAGCGATACAAATACATTTGTAACACCGTAAATTTTCAAATGAAATTTTCATTTAAAATCGCATAATTCTCAAAACACATTTCACAAAAATCTCATTTATTTAATTTACAAATCGTAACTCCATAATTGTTTAATTTACAAATCGTAACTCCATAATTGTTTGATTAAAATCTAGGATCTTCAAACATAACTCTTTCACTGGTGTGTACAATCAAGCCAGTGCCTTCCCGCGATCCTAAGAAAAACCTGAAACACATAACACATAACACGGTATGCACTAAGCTTAGTGAGTTCCCCAAAATACCACACACACAGTTCATTAGCCACTCGAGGCTATATCACTGTAAGACCCTCCGGTCAACGTGTCTTAGTGGAACCCTCCATTCCCATGGTTCGTTGGACCCTCTGGTTCGGTCTGTAAAGCTCCGCATAACATAAATCACAAAGACATAATGCACAACATAAAACATTAGACATGATAACATAATACTCAATGTAAGCACATAAGACCCCCCGGTCACACATAAGTACCACTCTAGGTAAGTATAGTGAGAAAACTCACCTTGCTAGTAGCAAGCAATTATCCTTGAACTCGAATCTCGAACTAGCCACTGCCTAACACATAGGGTAACCAAATGTGTTAATACTCGATTCTTGACTCTCGACTCTAAGTAACCAAATGTTATTCTTCTCTCTCAACTCTTGATTTGGGAAAAAGATCATTTTACCCCTCCATGGTCTCCATTACTCATGTTGACCAAACCCTAAAATCAATAGAAGTCAAACTCGAGTCAATATTCCGTATTTGACTTGACTCGTCGAGTGCACTCTTGCAACTCGTCAAGTCCCCTCGTTTCCTCAGAAGGCTCAAGAAAGTCCAGATCAACTCGTCGAGTTGACTCCCAACTCATCGAGTTATCGCACAATCAGACTTATCGGGACAAACCCTCACTGACTTGTCGAGTCAGGCCATGGACTCGACGAGTCCCTTCTATTAGATTCCTCATTCAGACGAATTAAGGCAGATCTATCACTCCAAACACTAGATCTACCGCACTAAGGGTCGAATGTCATGTAAAGTTGCAAGCTTTACGTTCAAACATGGCATAAAAGGCTCATAATGCCAATACATGCTTTAACAAGGCACCAAAACACAATAACTCTTTAAGTGGCTGAATAAAGCTTGAGCCTTTGGACCTTCTGGACCTCACAAGGTGCAGATATGAAGTCTAGACTTTGAAAGGGACTGCATGTACCCATATCTCAACAAAAAGGTGATAGAAAGCCCTAATCATCAAAACATGAGATCTAATCACCACAAGGAGAAAGGTGGGAACTTTTTACCTTCTCCATACGCTCTTGGATGAAATAACAGTGATCTGGTGGCCTCTTTCTTCTTCCTTGATGAATCCTTCCCTCTTCTTCCAAAGAAATGTACCAAAAGACCCCAAAATTAGCTCCTTTCACACTTTCTAGCTCAAAAGGACGTTAGGGTTTATTCTCAGTGAAGTTGACCTGCAAATTAGGCAATAAATTCCCTTATATAGGCCCCAAACCCCAGGAAATTAGTTTTCTCTGCCTAGCACCTACTTGGTGAGTCAGCTCTCGGTCTCGTCGAGTCCACTCATTAATTCCATGCTGGCAACTCGGCCCTACTTGGTGAGTCGGATTCATGACTCGTTGAGTAACTCTATAAGTCTCAAGGTTAAACACACATTAATGTATTCGAAAAAATCCGGATGTTACAATTCTCCCCCACTTGAATTAGATTTATCCCTCGAAATCACTTCTCAACGCCACATAGATCGAATTCAACAATCCGATAAGTACCACCGAAAGGATCTCATACCATACAACTAACCTCCTCTATAAACACCTAAAATCAAATAGTACCTCCCAAACCCGGGAGAGGACATACTCTTATGCTGCTACGATACCCCTTCTGACTCACCAGAATTTGAAAACTCTAGTGGCATGTCTCACTGCCCGGCCGCCCTCTCAAGCTATCTTCATGTTATTCGCTCCTCGAATAACGAACCCTGAAAACTCATTTCCCCTCTGATTCTCTCATAGTGACTGATAGAAACAAGTCAAAGCCCAAAAAGTTGCCACCGATCACTCATACAAAACATACTAAGGGCTCCATATCATATTCCAAAGAGTGAAAGGGTCACATTACACCGGAGACCCATCCACTAAACTGCAATCGAAATCCTATCTAAACAAGAACTCTCAACACCCTTCCCTCAAACACAAGAAAATGATCATGGTTGCTCAAAAGCATCCTCTGACATCTAACAATCATAAGCCTCAGCTCCCTCTTAGATATCCCTTTTACCACTGAGTACCAGGTCAACTCTTGTCCCCACAGTTGAACCTCCAAAGGCTACCCATTGCATGCCCCAAAATGTCTCACTGACTTCCTTCTCACAACAACTATCTTGGCCCATTGTGACACACAAGTTATGAAGTTTGCTTTACCCTAAGCGGATACTACAATCCCAAATGGAATCGTCTCACCCTCGACCTCCATCATCTACTACTCTGTAGTTCCATGCGTATCGCGGTCCTCCCCATACAAACAAACTGACCCACTCTGGTCTAGTACATCAGATGACACACAATATCCCTCAAAATGAAATCCATCTCTGAGTCCGGAATCTCATTCGTCTACTCAATTCACCCCCAAAGCTAAACTCAAACTCAAGAGTCTGGTCCAACACAAAATTGGAACCACTCGTCCCAATGAAGCACTCAACTCATGATACCATGACCCGCAACCCACGCGTACATCACTTCTCCAATTCCTTCGATTGCGATAACCATAACTCAACTCATAATATAACGATCCCCGACAAATATGGAGACCCCAGTCTCGCCCCAGATCCGACCACCAGGTTCCCGGAACTCAAAGAATAAGGCTAGCCAAGCCTAAAAACTCTTCTGCGTCATGCTCTGACTAGCGAATAACACGGCTCCCCGTAGTATCATAACATTCCTTCTCACTAACCCATGAAGGATACGACTCCCCGCAGGCATACGACAATCACTCACTGACTCATGAATACTATGGATCCCCGCAATATCACAACACTCTCTCGCTGCCCGATGAACACTACGGCTCCCTGCAGTATCACAATACTCTCTCATTGACTCGCCATGGACTCACTCCATGGTTTCCCCTGATAATCTGAAGCGATTAATCCCACTCGGATCCACTCACGCTCTTATCATCCCATAATCTTCTCCTCGGGCCACCCCCACTGAGTTCACTATCGAATACTCTACGGCTCAAAATAGATAGGTACACACACTCACCCAGGTTAAGCATCACCACTCCTGACGACAACTGTCGTAACCAACACTTTTCTTGCTGCAATTTACACTCTAGAATACTTCCACTTAATGATAGTTAGCTAAAAGGCTCCCATTGTAACCGTCATCACTTGATACTCTACTTTCCATCTCATGAATCAAGTCTCAAAATAATATGAAATTTTTTGGCCTCATACTCAAATACCTCAGTACGCCATCACAGAACCTCACGATGCATTGACTCAACTACTGATCCGCCACCCATGGCATCATACTCGGATACCTCAATGTATCCTCCCAAAATCTCACAATACCTTGACTCCACCACCAATATTCCTCTCGCAGAAATTGCAACTTCGAAATACTCCAACCCTCAACTTGAAGCACAGAGGAATTGCCAGTGACTCGGAACATATTGACGACAATCCGAAACTCCCTCCTCTATTTCTTAAAACCTATGCAAGAATACTCATACCGACCATGAAGTTGGTTGCCCAAAACAATTGCTATCCTTCCCGAAATGCAGATAACAATCCTTACATCGAACTGATACTTCAGCAATCGACTCCAAACCTCAATGACCCATTCGCCTTGACCCCAAACATTTGCAATCCTGAAAAAAATTCTTGACCTCAATAGATTCCCTGGTCGGCGGCCACTTGTCGTGGATACCCCCATCCATTCATGAACATGTACATCATGCATTACCTCGCTCTGCACTTCGCCTTGATTACCAATAACCCTGGTCTCATGCATTCATACCGCATGTCTCGAAATCCAGTTCTCTAACCGCCCCTGAACAAATATCTGATCCTTTCAAAAAATACCAAGATCTTCCCCCACTCAGGGTTCGAACCATTACCACAGGCATACCAACAATCTACTCCATTGACTGTTTCACCAAGTATATTACACTTGACCCCTGAAACGAATCTCGCAATCATCCAATGATCTTCCAGATAGGAACCACGCATCTCCAAATATCCCGCATCTCAGAAAGAACCTCAGAATCCTCCCAACGTGACTGCCTATAGTCATCTTGAATGGATTTGACCGACACACCGCCGGATACTCCGACTATCCTGACACAGTCTTGAATCTCAATCTGGAAATAATGCACTATCACGCACCTCGTTTCTGATTCCCTGACCAATCTCCCAACGTCATGCAAATATCGTACTAACACACTACCAGACATCTCAATTGTCATGTAGTAGTCATAACTCTCAGTCTAAAATTTAATGAACTATCATACTCCTCATTTTCCACTTCCCAACCAATGTCCCATCATGAGAATTCTCGTGATAGCAGAGACCTTATTCTCACACTCGATATCCATCATAGACGATGGGGCCCACTGCTCCGATATACTCCTCTTGATCACCCGACACTGCTGCTAACATATGCCCTACAATCCTCAAATAGGGTATATCCTTGTCCGTGACTTTCTTAGTCCCCACTGATGACTCTCTCATGCTATAATATTAGCCTACGACATACATACAACCCATATACTCTAGTGAAAGATCGCAACAACTGCAACCCCACAGGGTTTACCTTCAAACTCAGAAAATGGAAACTCAATGGCTCTTCTTCTTCTCACGGGAACAGAGACAACGCAAGTCTTGCCACAGAAGATGACACCTCATCTTTCAGTCGACTGCTCAACTCAGACCGCGATCCTCCAAGAATCATCATCTCTACTCATCCCTGATTCATGCGACTCCATCTCACCAAAAATCTATCGGACACTAACTCGATTTCCCCCTTATGGTATGCTCCAATAAGACTCGTTCAACATGGCCCTCTGGCCCCACACTCTATCACCTCTGATCTCAGACTAATCAATCACAATGGAATAACTTGTAAAACTAGAAGCACTGACCGCCACAAATCATGGTACTAGAACCATGTTATATCCTCTCAATCTACTATGAATCATGGTACCCGAACCATGTTATCTCCTATCAGTCTACTACTTAGAACCTCTGGAAGTCTCCCTGTTTCAAGTACGGGTCCTCTACTTTCAGTAGTACGAGCCCATACTACCTTCCACATCTACCCATACCTTCCACACGGATCGTCCCAGATTTCATAAGTAGCTGCTCAACCTTCTCGATCACTAATCCCGTTAAACTTGGTTGCTCCCCAACGAATACTGTAATTTATCAGCGTACTCATCTAACTAAGGTCACTCCCTAGGCTCTTCCTAGGTACCCAGACTTCTCTGCCATCAACTACTAAAGAAATCCTTATGATGCCAGCCATCCACCTCCTGAATATCATCATATTCACTTAGTAGCTGACTCCCATCATCGAGATTTCCACAAAGCACAAAGCAAGCAACATTGGGGCATCGAATAATCTTCACCAACATGTAAAAACACTCTAGGTTACAACCCTATTTATTCTATTCACACTCAACAGGTGTCTTCGAACTCAATCAACTCTACCCCACGTAGGAATCTAACTACTCTCTCAGTAGGCTCCTCCAATGCTCATCTAGGTATCTTTCCTAGATTACTCCTCTACTCAAAGCTCTATTTCTGAAATATTCCATTAGATACTCTTACTTCGCACATACTCAAAACACATGAAAGATAGCAAAACTCCTTGGCTAAGGCATCACAAATCAGGCAACTCTAGCCCTAAAATATGAACTACCTAGCCTATCTCCTAGCATGCCTCACTAATATCTCAATAATAACTCATAACACAAATAAGTAAGGGTACTTTGGGAAATCACGTTCGGGCTCTAATTGATTGTACACACTGCTCCTTCTTGTTTTCTATTTAGAAACCTTTCTCGTTTTAGAAAAATCATTTCTTTTGAATTTTTTTCTCAAATCCCCAGTTTGAGTCCAGACATACCCGAAGGTGTATCCAAATCCCTCAAACCAAGGCTATGATACCAACTTGTAACACCGTAAATTTTTAAATAAATTTTCATTTTAAATTGCATAATTCTCATAACACATTTCACAAAAATAACATTTCTTTAATTTACAAATCGTAACTCCATAATTGTTTGATTAAAATCCAGGATCTTCAAACATAAATCTTTCATTGGTGTGTACAATCTAGCCGGTGCCTGCCCGCGATCCTGAGAAAAACCTGAAACACATAACTCATAACACGGTAAGCACGAAGCTTAGTGATTTCCTCAAAATACCACACACACAGATCATTAGCCACTCGAGGCTATATCATTGTAAGACCCACCGGTCAAAGGGTCTCTGTGGGACCGTCCAGTCCCACGGTTCGTTGGACCCTCTGGCCTGGTCTATAAAGCTCTACATAACATAAATAACAAAGACATAATGCACAACATAAAACATAAGGCAAGATAACATAATACTCAATGTTAGCACATAAGACCCTCCATTCACACATAAGTACCAGTCTAGGTAAAGTATAGTGAGAAAACTCACCTTGCTAGCATCAAGCAATTATCCTCGAACTTGAATCTCGAACTAGCCACTGCCTAACACATTGGGTAAGCATCTCTAATTAATACTCGATTCTCGACTCTAAGTAACCAAATGCTATTCTTCTCTCTGAACTCTTGAATTGGGTAAAAGACCATTTTACCCCTCTATGGTCTCCATTACTCATGTTGACTAAACCCTAAAGTCAACATAAGTCAAACTCGAGTCAACAATCTATATTTGAACCAAATCGTCGAGTGCACTCTTGCGACTCGTCGAGTACCCTCGTTTCCTCAGAAGTCTCAAGAAAATCCAGCTCAATTCGTAGAGTTGACCTCCAACTCGCCGAGTTATCGCACAATCAGACTCATTGGGACAAACCCTCACCGACTCGACGAGTAAGGCCATGGACTCGGCGGGTCCCTTCGATCAGATTCCTCATTCAGATGAATTAAGGCAGATCTATTACTCCAAACACTAGACCTACACCCTAAGGGTCGAATGTCACGTAAAGCTGCAAGCTTTTACGTTCCAACATGGCATAAAAGGATCAAAATGCCAATACATGCTTTAACAAGGCAACAAAACACAATAACTCTTTAAGTGGCTAAATAAAGCTTGAGCCTTTGGACCCTCTGGACCTCACAAGGTCCAGATCTAAAGTCTAGACTTAGAAAGGGACTCCATGTACTCATATCTCAACAAAAAGGTGATAGAAAGCCCTAATCATCAAAACATGGGATCTAATCACCACAAGGAGAAAGGTGGGAACTTTTTACCTTCTCTGGAAGCTCTTGGACGAAATAACACTGATCCACTGGCCTCCTTCTTGTTCCTTGACGAATCCTTCTCTCCTTTTCAAAAGAAATATACCGAAAGACCCTAAAATTAGCTCCTTTCACACTCTCTAGCTTAAAAGGACATTAGGGTTTATTCTCAGTGAAGGTGAGCCACAAATGAGGCTATAAGTTCCCTTATATAGGCCCCAACCCCCGGGAAATTAGGGTTTCTCAGCCCATCACCTACTTGGCGAGTCAGCTCTCTAACTCGTTGAGTCCACTAAATAATTCCACACTGGAAACTCGGCCCTACTTGGCGAGTCGGAGTCACAACTCGTCGAGTCACTCTATAAGTCTCAAGGTTAAACACACATTAATGTATCTGAAAATCTCCTGATGTTACAACATCAGGTAAATAACATCTGATTCGTTGTATTAGTATGTAAAGAGTATAATATGTTTGATAGTGTTTACCAACTGAAGAGCACAAAAGTTACTCTCAACTCAAGTACTTACCCTATTTATAGGATATTACAGAATCAACAAAAAATACAACGTCCATACATTCTAGCATCGAAAACGAAATATGCCTTGTAATTACATATAGAGTCGAAATCACTTGGATTTCAAACAGTTACAGACTCAATGCATTTTGACTTCTCACTATCTACATTTCGAGCCCTACAATCTCCCCTTAGTGAGAGTTGTCGAAATTATGCCATAAGCTTCAAAGTGTGTAAAAGTACCTTGCGAACATCCATATACCACAAAAGTGTCCTTCGAATCTCTACCTTGTCATCAACTTCATTCCCCATGCAGTTATTGATTTGAACAAGAAGATTTGTATATTGAGCATTCATATATCTCTCTAAATCACATACTTGAAGCAAGAAAACTTTCAACTTCCCATTCTTGTTATTTCCTCGAAATGCAACACCAAGTAGTTGATGTATTATCTCCCCATCTTCATACTTGTCAATATTGATCTTTCCTTTCAGTAAAGATTAAGGGACTTTTGAAGGCTTGTTAATAGCTAAAGATAGCATAATATCTGTAATATGCAAGTGATCATAGTAGTTGTCTATGAAAACCTTGATATGAGAAAACCCAATGATGTAATCATCCTTGTTGGTTTCAGTTAGCTTCGAAACGTCAACATTTCTCAGAATCCTTGTAACTATGATCTGGTTGTTTAAGTTCATCAGTGGAAAGTCTACAATAGAAAACTCACAAGCAACATTGTTCGCTCTTAAGACCATATAGCAAAAATTCCATAGAAGACCTTCGAATAGGTTGTCTCTCATTATAGTTGTAAATTTCACAATTTTCACAGATGACCATACTACATCTTCGCTTTTACCCAAGACAACATGAAAACGAATCTTCAGTCTTGTGAACTCGTCTTTATCATTGAAATTTCAACGATCTTGAACTGGGAAGATGTGAAAAACATATGGTTTATTGGGGTGTCAAGCTGATTGAAATCCGAATATTAAATATCATAGCTCTTCTTAGGCACCTTGCAAAAATAGTCATTCAGTCCAATCAAAACAATACCCTCAATTGTTTCGTAACACCATATAATACAGTCGCTTTGCCTTTGCTTATCAATTTCCAGAGATTGTTGCTTTTTCTTTTCTTCTTCAGATTAAACAACAGAAATTGTTTTCCATTTATCACTAGAGTCAACATCTAAATTTGGAATCGAACACGATCCTCCAACACCTTTGTTTATTGAGATTCCTTTCGTTTCAACTCTTGTTGTTGTTGTTGTTGATGATGATGATGTCGAAGTTGTTGGGATTTGAGTACTAATCACCTTTTTAACAACAACAACTGATTTATCTCCTATCTCTTTTGACAAACCAACACCTCCATCTCCCTTATCTCCCCCTTGAAAAATATGTGTAACATAAGGAGCATTCGTTTCTGATAAGACCTAGCTTAGCTTTAATATTGGTTTCGATTTTAGAAACCATTTAAGAAATTGATTCAAGAGAGATTGATGAGTGTGCATACAACATGGTTTTGATTTCAAATAAGAATTCTTACACTCTTGTAAAAACTTGAGCATCATGTTTCGCCTTATCTTGAAGACCAACAATGTAATATTTGTTGAATGAAGAAATATATTTAATCAAACGAGTCGAAGCTTTAGCAAACATGTCTATCTTCTTGTGTAACATCGAAGTGCTTTCACCAAAAATTTTAACCTCAGATTCTAACAGCTTGCGAATATCAACAAGATGAGTTTGAGTTTCAGTAATTTGTTTGGTGAAAAGTTCATGATGTTCTTTCAAAACATTAGGAAGTTGATAAATTTCACCAAAAAGAGTAGACGAATGATTGTGTAGACGATCATCATATCAATGTTCAACTCCATCAACAAAAGATTGAAATCGAGATTCTTGAGTTATGAGAAGAAAATCCACATCAACATCATACCCATAATGTTTATTTCCTGTATCAGCCAGAAATTGTAAAATGGAATTCATCTTGGAGCTTAAAATCTTAAACTCCCTTCCTGACATAATCATATCATCAGGGATATTCTCCTCTTCTAGATCGAACCGAAGTTCAAAAAATGAAACCATGCCATTATCATCATCTTCATTTGTAGGTTATGATCGTTATGTAGACTATGATGAGAAGAGAGTTGTTGTTGGTTCAAGAATAATACCAGAAAATGTTGGTGAAATTGTTGATGTTGCAACAGTAGAAGGAATTGGTCATGAAATCGGTGGTAAAGATGTAGAGACTTCCACTGTGTAATTTTAGATTGCAGATGAAATAATGATTGAAGTATGGATGGTTGAAGATTCGATATTCTGCACCCCTTCACCCCTGTTGACATTTTTGCCCTTATCAGATAAGTGCAAAGGGATGTCTGGAGTTCAAACCTCGTCTGTATTGGACTCAGTATGCTAATCCCGGGAGGTATGATCTTAGTCTTCTCAGGGATGGATGTTGTATTTTGATCGTTTGAATTGATGTTTGTATCCGTATTAGATACGTTTACAGTGACTTCGGGATCCCTTATCGCCTCAAAATTTGACATGAGAGGATAATCCATTCGAGGTGATCCAATCCCAGAATCTTCATTGAGAATATCTGATCATCCACAATCATTGTCATTATCAGTTTCGACAGTGACTTGATCAAGTGGATCCTGATGATTCCTTTTCTTATGTTGCAACTTCTAAGCCATATCCAAGGCTTGACACTTCTTCGAGGTAAGTGAAATAGGTACAATTACTTCTCTATATAATACACCTCTCCTGTTAAACTGAGGCTTTCAAATCTTCTTGATACCCTTCTTAGAAGAATGAGTATATGAAGAATCAACACGAGTTTGCTCAGTTGTCTCGATTTCGGCTTCTTAAAGAGATTGCTTGACCAGATAATGATGAGGTTTCTTTGCTAGTTTCGTGGTACGCTTGAGAGTTCCCGATTTCGAAGGAATAATTTCTTTCATAACCTCCTCCTCTACAGTTGGTGGTTTCTCAACTTTCTTCTTCTTCTTTGGAACTTTAGAAGCTTTCGAAGAACCCTCAGTGTCTTTCGATAGAAGAACACCAATAGAAACACTAGTGTTAACTGATGCCAAATACTGTGCAATAAGTGGATTTTTAGGAGCAACATGCATGAGAATCACATCTAGAATATTAGAAAAAGTAGGAAATATGGTTGGATCATCAACAACAATTTGTGGAGCAGCCATCGTTGTAAACTCAACAATTTTGACATCAGAAGGAACCAAAATCCCCTCTTGTTGATAGACCTCCTTCAAAATCGGACTCCAGTAACAAGCACACGAAACACCATTAGTCAAATTAGTGTGAGTAATTGCTATTCCAAATTCCTCCCAAAGATAGGTGGTGTAATCCACATCCAGACCATAGTAAAGCCCCCCAATAATGGAATAGACTTCCAATTTGGGTTTTACTAACCCTGAACTTCAACCTGTGAAGTAACGTAACATAATTCAAAAGAGAAAACCCCATAGTCAAGGAAGATTTGATTCCTTAAAATGACTTATTCCAGTCAGAACAAGTTGATGGCCTATCTCATTGAACATATGAAGAACTTGATTAGTATTAACTTCATAGAAAGTACCAAAAATAGGCAATTCATGATTTGGGCAAAATGCTTACTTGTAAGCTTTCTTGTCTTGGAATTTCTCAGTTGAAACGTGATGACCTTTGTGGTTTTGTTGAACACCACTATGGAACAAGCAAGATAAATCCATGACGTTGGAACCACAGATGAAGATGATAATGTTGTGGATAGAACATGGTTGTTTAGGGTTTGAATCAGCATTCATAATTACTTTGGATACTGATCAACCATTGGATGCAATCAAAGATTTGTATTCTGAATCTTCATCATAGGTTGTGAGATTTCTTCTTCATTAGTTGTGTTCATTGAATCAATATTTGTTTGAGGAGCAACCATTGTAGTGATTGCAAAAGTTGTTGAAGACGATGAACAATTGGTGATTTTGGGAAATTTGATCAAAGATCATAAATTTTGAAAATGATATCACCAATTTCCTTTTATAATCGATGATATTTTTTAATTTAAACTAGTAACCAATAATACATTGCTACATATTGTGTTGGTTACTTAATCAGCACCATAAAAAGCTTCACGTCATAAAATTGATCATCATGTTTTCCTTGAATCTCGTGAAAATCTTGAACAGTCATGTCCATCGGATCTGTTTCTGTTCCCAACCGGATAAGAACTACCACATATTTCGAATTGTGATCAAATACATCTTGTTGTTTCTATAACAAGAGAACATTATTCCTTCGGATAGAGGTAAGGCTCATTTACTTTTAGGATTTGAAAGCAAAATCATATGCCATACTTTGTGAAATCTTGGTTTCGAGTTTGTAATACCCAAAAACTCTAGGATTTATGTGCAATGTGTGCTAAAGAATGAGAGCAAAGCAAATTAAAAAATGTAGATATGGTGATATCAAATTTCATTTGATACGAAAGCAGTTAGATCCCAGGAAAAGATCTTTTCATTCGACATTAAGAGAGATAACAAACTACTTGTGTGATTTCCCATGAATTACAATCGAATACTCATTGATGAGCATCGAAGGGCTTCTTTTCCATCATTTTCAAAAGGTAGGCTCAATTTTTCTCAACACCACAACTTAACATAAGTGTGGTTTAATTGAACCAACTTGGATGACCAATCTAGTCAAGGACAAGTATGGTTGGATATAATTTTCAATAACAAAAATTCAAAAAGATGTTCAGAAAAAAATCACATTCCAAGAAAACATAATTGCTAGATCTTGTTGAGCAAAAATGTCTTAGTTTTAGAGCATTTCAGCAAGATCATATAAGTCGAATGGAATGAGATTTTGAACATCGAAAAGGTACTGAAACAAGTGTTACGTGAAAATCTTGAACAAAAGTGTTCACCGTCATTTCCTTGCGAGTTAGGATTTTTTGGTTTCACTATCATCATGGAAGAATGATTTTGGATCATAAACATAGAGTGTTTCCATATCTACATTCTGGTAGGTTTCGACCAGAGATGTCGAGAAAATACGGTGAATTATGTGATCATGAGAGAAATTTTGGTGAAAAAGATTATGTTAAAGAACTCATTGTACCTCAGTGAAATATATGGACATTATAGACATCTCTTTACTCAATATGAGAAGAGAAAGGTAGCTATTCGACTAATGTGAATATATCATGATTGGGAAGAACCTTTCATAGTGAGAGGTCCATTCAGGCTTCGAACACATAAAGTCTATGAGGCTTGAGGTCAACGTATAGCATTGAGATGTGATTCTCTTGGGTTTGATTGGTACATGACACAATTACATACATCAAACATAATATCATGTCAACTTGCAGTTAAATACAAAACTGAAACTATCATGCTTCTATATGTCGTTAAGAACACAACAGGCTTATCCAACGAAGGATACAAGTGAGTGCTAACAACCATAGGTACATTCACTTTGGTGTTATTCATCATTCCAACCCTTTCTAGCAGGTTCCACGTATATTTTTCTTGATAAATAAAGATGTCTTCCATGCTTTGATGAATATGCAAACCTATAAAATTATTAATTTTCCCCATCATACTCATTTCGAACTGAATTTTCATGAGCTCCTTAAATTCCATAGATAACAATGGGTCAGTCGAACAAAAAATAATGTCATCAACATAATTTGAACAAGCATTAGATGATCCCCTACTTTCTTTCGAAATAAAATGGGATCAACTGATCCTAGTTTAAATTTAGCAATTTCTAAAAAATTGGTTAGAGTTACAAACCATGCACGAGGTGTTTGTTTCAACCCATAAACCGTGTTATCTAAAATATAAAAATGATAAGGATACTTATCATTGACGAAACCAGGTGGTTTTTTGACATAGACCGTTTCCTCCATAACTCCATTGAGGAATGCGCATTTGACAATCACTTGATAAACATCAAAATCCTTATGCGCTGCATAAGGAAGACAAATTCATACTGCCTTGAGTTTTGCAACATGGGCAAAGGTTTCCTCATAATCAATACCTTCTTGTTGAGAATAACCTTTTACGACTAATCTTGCTTTATTTCGAATCACATTACCTTCTTTATCAATTTTATATTTAAAAATATATTTTAAACCAATTAATAAAATAACCTTTGGTTTAGGAATTAACCTCCAATATTTTTTTCGTTCGAATTCAGTTAGTTTAGATTGCATTCCAACAACCCAATCAGAGTATTCTAATGTAACCTTTACTGTTTTGGTTCTAGTTTCAAAATGAACACGTTAAACATACATAATTTCTAACGAACATTCAGCACTTCATTTTTGGCTCGAATCTGGGCTCGTGTCAAGACACCAAAATTTTGATCACCAAGAATTTGTTCCTTTGGATGATTTCGTGTCCATTTATCCATCGGTGGATATCCAAGATCAAAATCTAAAGGCGCATCTTCAAAAATATCATCTACTTCTAAACGTTCTGTTGCAATCAAATATTGTATGTGACATCATGAAAATTATTAGTTTGATTATTGATGTTATCAAGATTCGATCTACTTGGTTCCCCCTTGACCAATAGACTTGAGTTCTGATGCTCCCCCTCGACATCATCATGGTCAAGCGCACACACCCCCTCGACTTGAGTTGTAGTTTGCATATGTTCCCCCTCAACAGTCAAATAATGATTCTTATCATGTAATTTCGAACTCCAGTGCTCCCCCTCCACTTGATCATCAGTCGATATCGATACTCTTTCGACATTCACTCTTGAAGTTGATGTGGAATGTGTGTTATTTTTTTCACATGTAACAATCGAATCTTCAAAATGTTTCGATGCTTCAGGAACATGACTATCACAGCATGGTTTTTAGTATTTATGGCTCTATCTGGAATTCCAAAAATCAAATCATAATCAATATCATAAGAATTCGTGATTTCAGATTCATCAATTATTTCAACAATTAAAGACATTTGAACAAAAGACTGTTCGACTCTTTTTACGTAATAGTCATCGAATGTAATATTGAAAGTTTAATTGATCTTCCTCATTCATTTATTCAACACCCTATAAGCAACAGAGTTGCGTGAATATCCTAAGAAGATTCTCTCATCAGCTTTTGACTAAAATTTAGAAAGATTGTCCTTGAGTTTCATGATGAAACGTCTTCACCCAGAAACATGAAAAAAAATTTAACATTATGTTTTATTTTTTTTAGTATCTCATAAGGTGTGATATTAACACGAAGATGAATAAAAAAACGATTTTGTGTGAAATAAGCAGTCAAAACAGCTTCTGCCCAAACATATTGAGGCAAATTCCCATATATAAGCATGGTTTGTGCAACTCCACATAGTGAACAATTTCCCCTTTCGACAACACCATTTTGTTGTAGTGTGTAAGGAGACTAAAAGTTATGCGAAATTCCCAAATCAGTCAAGAATGGATCAATGATTTGATTTTTGAATTTTGATCCATTGTCACTCTTAATCCTTCAAACTTTCTTCTTCAAACTCAACTCTATGATTTTGATGAAGTCAATCATCACTTGAGCAGTTTCAGACTTCTGTCGAAGAAAGAAAACCCAAGTAAACGTTGAAAACTCATCAACAATGACTAAAATGTATTTCTTCTTATTGAGAGTCTCAACAGTCGAAGGTTCGCATAAAGTCAATGTGAAGAAGTTCCAAAAGTTCAATGATTTTGGAATCTATTACAATTGGATGAGCTTGTCAATGTTGCTTTCCATGTTCACAACCAACATACAACATTGTTATCAAATTTTAAGACAAGTAAGCCCCGATCAAGATCATTGAAAACTAGTTTGTTAATATTTTTGAAATTAAGATGGGATAGAAGTTGATGCAATAACCAGCTGAGATCAGATGAAGCTTTCAATAACAGACACACTGATTGAATACCCATGATAAGTTTCATGTCGAGAGTGAACATGTCTCCTTTTCATTTCGACTTAACTAGAACCTCCTTTGTCTCTTTGTTGGAGATAACACTTACCTCTTCATTGAAAATAACCTGATTACCAATGCCCACGACAAGTTCCAAAACACTAATCAGATTATGCTTTAAGCCTTCGACATACGCCACTCTATTCACCATGGATTTTCCATTCATCACTTTGTCGTATCCTTTGACTTTACATTTTTTGTTATAGCCAAACTTTACGACTCCTGCATTGTTCATCTTTCGAAAATGTCTCAAATTCTCCTTCCTCTCCGTCATGTGGTGTGAGCATCGACTATCAATGTACTAATTCTCATCATTTTGCTCGACACATAATACCTGCGATCAATAAGAATAATTTAGGTCCCCAAGACCTTTTGGGTCCTTGGACATTAGCTTGAAATGCATTATGAAATGATGAACCTATAACCAACTACAAGATTTCAATTTGAAAGTATCAATTATGTCAATTTCGTTGGCTTTAGGTATCAAAATGTAATTATTGAATGGGAACATTAATTTTCACATCTTCATCCTTTTTCTGAAATCCATCACATTTCTTCTTAGGAATTTCTTTCCACTTTTTCACAGCCATATTTGACTCCCATGAAGAACTTCCACACATCGAATAATTCAAGTATGTACCGTAAGAAGATTGAATTTTCTATTGAGATTACTTCCCCGACTAATATTATTTTTCTTTTCCTTCTAGCCAATGATTGATGTTCCTCATATCATTTCTCCCTTTCGTAAACGAGGCTTTCACCTACTGCCTCGAATCAGGGTTTGGAATGTGTGGATTTTTAGGTTTAAAAGGTTCAATTTGCTTTCCTTGAATATCAAATTTCTCAAATTTTCGTTTTGGAAATGACCTTTTCGATAGAGTTTGAAAACGATGTTGGTATGATTTCGATAACCAACAAAATTTTGATGAAAAACTTGTTGATTTTGTTGAAAACGTCTTTGAACATAGATTCTATTTCCATAATTTTGAACATTATGTGGCCGGAATTGATTTTGAACATTGGTTCGACCTTTTGGAAGACCAGTTTGCTTCTGGAACGATTTGTTTTGAAATGATGTCTTATTTTGAGAAAATGTCTGAACTTATTCAGATGGTTTTTGCTTAAAAACCTTATGTTTTTGAAAAGCTTTTACATTTTTCCAATAAGCTTTGTTTTGTTTTTTTGTATTCAAAATAACTTCCTCACAAAACGATTTTTCTATTTTTTTTCTTTGAAAACTTGTGTTTTGGTCTTTTGAGGTTTTGAAACATTTTCTTTGTTTTTATTATCAACACTTAATTTTTCCGTTTTTACTTCCCAAACACGTTTTGGTTTTTGTTGTTGAAACGTTGTTGAGTTTTTGTTCAAACCATTTTCGATTGTGTTTTGATTCGAATAAAAAACATCTTTTGTGTGTTTTGTATTGTCTTCCTTAACTAGTTTGCTTAATTCCATATTCACCTTATCACAATTTACTGAGGTGACAAATACTTGATTTGGAAATATAACATCATTTGTACCCTTGAGTCTTGGATAGACTACTGAGTTTAATTTCAGATAGTATTTTCCTTTATCTTTCAACATCTTTTGTGTACTCCTTTGATTCTTCATAGACTTGTTCGACTACAACTCTAGGAATAGGTGTTTCATTCTAAACATCATCCTCATCGCTCACATAGTCTTTTACCACAACATGATCAAGAGGATCACAAACTTTTGATGTAGACGGTTGATCACTATTAACCATTGACATTGAATCATGACATATTTCATTGCATTTAGCCATCAAATTGACATTAATAACAGATAATTGTGAGCAATCAACACTCTCCTTAGCCTCAATTTCACTTATATTATCATAATTATCTTTGATATCAGAAATTTTTTGTTGAGAATTAGATGTCGAATTCTCAGTCATGTTAAAAATTTTAACTTATTCATTTTTAGTTAGAGTTTCATTAACAATATGCACAAGATCATCAACATTTAAGCATTCATCAATCTTAACTATTCCATATGCATATGAATCTTTAGGAACTTTATCATACTCATATATTTTCTTTTCATAATCATAAGAAGTTTTGTCTACCTTTTCTCTCTTATAAGCTAAAAAGGAATCAATGTTCGATGTTGTTCTTTGCATATGTCAGATGACTGATGCAACTCAATCAATTTATCATACAAACATTTGGCAGAATTATAGTAAACATTCCTCTATTTGACTAACAACATCTTATAAGTCCTAACAGAATCTCTGTCTATTGTAACATTCCTTAATTGAAGCTCTAAACTCTTAATAAAACTCTTCTTAACTTCCAATTTGTTTTGAACATCATATACCAATGATTTTGATTGTTCAACTTCTATACTCATGGAAATCAACATATCATTAAGATAAGAAAGAGTGTCATCAAAATTTGTTAAAAATGCATGATACGTATTTGAAGGAATATTAAGAGATTCAAGAAGATTATGTATATTTGACATCGTTGGAGATTTGTCAGCACCTATTGAGACAAAGCATCTTCATGAGATCTTCTCATCATCAGAATCACTTTCTTCGAACCGAGCATACATAGCTCCATGCATAGGATTTCTAATCTCTTCATCATTAGACCTCGAAGACCAGATCTGATATGTAGCTTTGTCCCTATCTCCTCCTATAGCCATCAAAGAGATTCCTTTGGTTCAAGCTCTTATCTTCTCAATCTTTCCTACATAGTATGCTTCGTCCTTTACTCTCTCCTTCTTCTCCTCCTTCTTTGTCAACATATAGTCTTTTTCTAAGTGATTCGATCCATTGCAGTAATTGCAATCATAACCCGAATAACCTTTGAGCTTCATCTGCTTCTTCTTAACCACATTCTGAACTTCCTTCTTTTCCTCTTTCTACTCGACCTTAATACTCTTTCTAGTTGAGATATCCACCTTAATCTCATTTTTGTTCTTGTATTTCAAATTGAATGGCTTTTAGAAGAACTTTTTCACTTTGTTATTTGAATAGTAAGCCACCACTTCATCTTTAGATTTAAACAAAAAGCCTTCTTCTTCAAGTTTATCTTCTTCAATTGATTCTACTTCAGAGTCCTTGGCAGTCACTTTCGACATCAGTGCCAATGGTCCTCCTAAGCTTAAATTTCCTTCTTCAGTAATTCCTTTTATCTCTCTTTCATGAGCTTTAAGAACATTATACAAATCAACCAATGAATAGCCATCAAAACTCTCTTGAGTCTTGATCATCAAGCTAATGTTTCTCCATTCTTTTCTCAATCCTATTAGAAAAGTAAGATTGTACTCCAGATTCAAACGAGTAACACCATATCGTATACATTTGAATATTAGTTCATTTAGACGATTATAGTAAGACTCTATTGAATAGTTATCTTTGTGCTTGAACTCAGCCATTTCTAAAAAACATTGTTTCATAGAGCTTTTATTTATCTTTTCATTTCCTTGATATTTTTCATTCATTGTGTCCCAAATCTTCTTTGCTATTGTACAACTTCGAACATAATTGTAAACTATTGGTGGAAGAGCACAACATAGTTTATGAAGACATTTCTTGTCCTTCGCTTCCTATTTACTCTTTCGCAAAGCCACATCAACAGAAGAACTAACAGTTCCAACTTCTTCAAACATGCCAGGACGATAATTTCCGCTTTTGATACATCTCCAAAGATCTTCATCTATTCCATTAAGATAGTCATCCATTCTGTCGGCCTACTGCTCATAGTATTCTCGCAAGTGTGAGAAACTCGACATCATGTTCATGTTAACGTTTATGTCAGGATGATAATCTTCGTAGATGATCCAAGCAAGTGCGAGAAAATCGACATCATGTTCATGTTAATGTTCGCCCTTGTTGTATGGAAAAATGAGATTTTAGATTCAAAAAGAGATATGAAAGGATAATCAAATAGAAATTGATCACTAATCACTCGATCTAACAAATAGAGTGCAAAATCAAAACCAAAAAATCAATTGAAACAAGTTTTCTGATTCAATATTGTGGAAAACTTTGAATCGGAAAGGGCGATTCAAAAAATATGAAAAACATGAGAAAACTGAAATTGATTGAATGAATCCTGCTCTAATACCAATTGATGTGATTTAGATTTGAGTTACAAACACGTAATCAATCAAAGAAAGCGAGAAGAACACATCATGTAAATTAGATCTGATTGGCTCGTATTAGCCAATAAAGAGTAAAAGATATTTGAGACCATTTACATACTAAAGAGCACAAAAGTTACTCTCGACTCAATTACCTACCCTATTTATAGGATATTACAGACTCAACAAAAAAGACAAGGTCTATACATTCTAGCGTTGAAAACGAAATATGCCTTGTAAATACATTTAGAGTCGAAATCACATGGATTTCGAACCCTTACAGACTCAATGCATTTCAACTCCTCACTATGTACGTTTTGACGCCTACAATGCCCAACACAATGAGTACGCCCAACGTAATTTAGGGCAACGCCCAACATAGTGGCACGGGCAACAAGTAAATACATATGTAGATTTTCAAATCTTACAAAATACACAACTTTCGCATACGAGCTCCATTTTTGACATTCTTTATATCCACGTGTAGCTATCAACGAGATCTAAAAATTTCATTTAGACTCTGTCGGTTAGTTTTAAATTTATTTTTAAAGTTATGTTTTTTACATGCTTATGTTGTTAAGGTCCGTTAAAAATTCATAACTCTCTCATCTAACATCCGTTCTCGACTGTCTTTATATCATTCAACTCCTCTAACGAGATCTTCAATTCTCATTAGATCGTTTCGACTAAAAATCGACCGATTCAAAATTCAATTTCTGAGTTGTATACTAGTACGCTGAATCTTAGAAAAATCGGATTTATATGCATGCTCTTGGTTTAACGAATACTACAACTTCCGTTTCGACCTCATAGGCTAAAATGTAATTTATCAAAAATTCTCTTTTTGTGATACGTAGAATCGTGCCGGTTTAATCATGAAACTTCGAAGAAGTAGAACTTCTTCATACGAAGTCGGATTTCAACGTTATTTTTATGTACAGAATCCTTGTCACATATACTATAACTTTTGTTAAGATTATTTTTCCTAAATAATCTTCTATCAAAATGTCATTTTTAACGCTTATTATCTCTAAATTGAATAGCCTAAATATGAGAGTGTTACAATTATCTCCCCCTTAGTATGACTACGTACCAGAATCATCAACAAAACGGGGCTTGTATACTGACCGCACATTACCTTTCCATCCTAGGTGGTAGTCGTAACTCTTTGTGTCTTTACATTGAGTTTCTAACTCCGAAGCTTCTTGACTGTTGACGGTGCTAAATTCTGCACTTGCTCTTCCTTCTAAATTTGCTCGCCATTGGAGACTACTTATGCCTTGAGTAAACTTAAAATCTTCATTATGACTATCAGACCGATGTGTCATGTTCTAATTAATTCTCATCATATGATGCAATGGCTAGACTCAGGTCTCTTTGAGTCAGATTCTAAAGCAAAGGATACCTTCCTTCATGTTCTAATTTGATATAATCTCATTATAGAAGGTAGCACTCTCTAGCTATCGGTTGTTAAGCTCTAATGAAGATTTGCAATATATATGTCGATTGCCTCGATCCTTTCCTTATTCGATCTTTGGCTAAAGTCAGACATTACGTCGTATGTGATTCTCAGAACCAAGTTTTCTACTTTACTACTCGATTAGATATGACAACTGGGTTCATAATAAAAACCATCTTCTTTAGTCATTAACGAGACAAGGGTAATGATGGAAATAAACAAAATAGATCAACTATGTAGGGAATTATTAACCTTGTGACTTTCCTTGATCCAAGCGTGAGTCTTGTGCTTCTGGTAGTATAGGCCTCTACTACCTTTCACACCGACTCATACTCATCCCAAGTATTGTCTCGCAGTCCCTATGTCGACATACAAGAAGATCAGACAACAACTTAACACATTGAGTCATATAGCATAATTAAGGATTATATTACTTCTTGAAAAACAATTTGAAGAGTTATTTATGATACATTCCTATTACATCATCCCACACACCCTAATACTACTCATCTTCTTCTTCATATAGCATACTTGAATAATCTGTCCTCTATTCCCGACCAATTGTTGTCTAGTCAAGGATCATATGATAGGCCCTTGCCTTTGGCTTCGGCGACACATTTTGCCTTGTTGCTTCATTTTTTGTTTGGAAGTTCTTCGAAATATGCCCACCATCTCCATATTCGTAACATTTCTTGTTGTTGAATGTATAATCTCAGGAATAGTGACCAGTCATCCCACACTTATAACAAGTCACTTCTCCATCGCATATTCTGAAGTGCTTCTTCTTGCATTTCTCACAACACTTGGCTTCACTGCTACCCCAAACTTCTTGTCATCTGGTTCAAACTTCGTCAATCTCCCCTTCTTAATGAATGTTAGAGATCCCTATAGCTTCCTCTTCTCCCCGGTCTCCCTTCTCTCTAGAATCTTCTCCAAAAGTTGGGTCTCCACATTATTGGCTGCTCTGATAGCTGTCTTTAAAGTGGTTACCATTTTCACTGTTGGGCGAAAGTTTGCCGGCAACCCATTAGCAAACCTCTCTATCTTGGAGAGTTCAGTAGGCACCAAGTAAGGGAATAGCTTCATCTTCTAGGTAAATATGGTGACATACTCATCAACGCTTATCTTCCCCTTCTGCAGGTTCCGAAACTCGTTGTTCATGTCTATCAAACCTTCTTCTTAGCAGCATTGTATCTTCATCTACTCCAGTAACACTTCTCAAGACATCTTCATGGATTTTCCCTACGACATTATATTTGCCAACAACTTCCACCAACTTAAAACCACAGTCTTCAGTTGTTTGGCTGCAAAGACGGTTTTGTGCTTGTTGCTGTAGTTATAGCTCTCAAATACCATCTCTTATTCGAAGATCCAATCCATTATCTCTACTGGATTTGGGCTTCTTGAAAGACTTGGTGGATTGGCACCCAAGAAGTCGTTATACTTACACTGATCCTTGTCAATCCCTCTTTCCGGATCGTTCCTCATTACAACTCGGGTTTCAGATTGACTCACAGTTCAGGTGTAATTCCATTATGTCGTTGTTCCTCCTCCAACTCATATTGCACAACGGGCGCAGTAGGTTCTCTTCCATTGTCTTGGAGTAGACGCCTTGTCTATTCCATTTTTCGGTCTAACATTGCTTGTATCATCGCCATTATGATATGTTCGGTTGTAGGTGTGATGATTGGTTCATGACCCATTGCTCGCACAGGCTGTTGGTTTCCATTGTTGTTTCCTAATCCGTTTCTTGTCCTCACCATGTCGTTCTATACACCAAAATGGCATTTAGTGTGCCAAGACGAGAATATAGATAGGGAAGGTTTAGGTGTTTAATCCTCCTTATCACTCTAAAAAGTAATATGTCAGTTCTAATACCATAATTAAACATTTAGAAACTTGAACACATAAAATTTCCTAACTCTAGGTTGGCAACAGACCCTAAATCTAGTAATATCAATTTAGATAGACCACCTAAACCATCACAAGACATATTATAGCATGAAAAAGTCATTAAGCACAATAAGAAAATTAGGTATCTAATCCTAACGTAAGTTAGTGCTTGTGTCTATTCAAGTGTACTAGCTAAAATATAATAGACACGCTCCTCACGATCATCGCTTAGCATTCTGACTTTAAGTCTACAAATTCTACAAATTCCTAGTTCGTTTAAACTAATGCTCTGATACCAACTGTGACATCCCCAAATTTACGGTCATTTTAAAAATTTTGTTTATGCTAATTTTAAGACATAGTAAGGGTTAGAGTATCATCACATGAATATGTAGTTACTACAATGTCTGAACTTATAATTCATCACCTACAGGTTATGAGCCTACCGGTGTTTCCACATGACTTGTTTAGATTAGTCAGCGGGCGTCATCTATACTCCGTTAGATGATTGCATCACAACATTGCAAGTCAAGGTCAGGGAATCTCCTAGTAATATCCTATTTATCATCACATATTTATCATCACCTATATACCATCACCTCTCTATTATCTCCTATATACCATCACCTATTACTACCCAATACATATTTGTAAGTGTATAATACTTATATGATTAAATGAGTTAAACATCATCTCATAATATCTTATGTAACACATAATATTCTCAGCATAGATAATAAGCACATAAGCATGTAATTATATAGATACTTCATATCTATGTGTAAGATGAAAATAACTATGCACTCAACTGATGAAAATAGGTATCTAACGATTTCGGCAGCGCTTCGCTTCATACTTTGAAAAGACCTAGACACATAAAGTGCTAAGCCTTAGTTTAGTTTCGTAATCCCGAGGACTATAATAATTATAGTCTAGATTCCACACTAATCCCAATATCTACGTACAGATCTATCAAGTAAGGATCAGTTAGGCATGACAGTTGGGATGCATGACCATTTCAACGTATAGCCTTTCTAAAATTCAATAACCAAGCCAACGAGACCATTCTAGACACCTCTCTCATAATTAGATCAATTAGTATAACAGCTTGGAGTTACTGATAAATCTTATTTATAAGTTTATAATAATGACTTATGACTATAAATACAAGTTACACTGAAAGAAATAGAGTGTAGCTTAACTTACAAAGATTTAGCGAAAGGTCAGGAATTAGATTAGCAAAATTCGAACTCGAGAGTTTCTATTTGTCGGGATCTTTGACGTCTATAGCCTTACTAAACACCCCTAAGGACTAGAACGACTTGGAATCAAGAAGAAAGAAGTCTTGGAGCAAATGGATTTGCAAGATGTAAGAAAATGAACGATTTTCGCAACTTATTTATAGGATGCCAGGAAGGAGTATGCCCAACATAATTTCAGGGTACGCTAACGTAGTAAGTACACCCATCATAATTTAGGGCTACACCCAACGTAGTGGTGTGGACAGCAAGGAAATACATATGTTGATTTTAAATCCTCAAAAAAATCTTAACTTTTGTATACGAGTTGCGCTTTTGACGTTCTTTATATCCGTGCATAGCTATCGACGAGATCTACGACTTTCGTTTAGATTCTATCCGCTAATTTTGAATTTATTTTTAAAGTTATACTTTTAACAGACTTAAACTATTAAAGTCCGTTAAAAACTCATAACTCTCTCGTCTGACATCCGTTCTCGACCGTCTTTATATCGTTGAACTCCTATTAACAAGATCTTCAATTCTCGTTTAGATCATTTCGGCTGAAAATCAACCGATCTAAAATTTGATATCTGAGTTATATATTGTTATGTTGTATCTTAGAAAAATCATACATTTCTCTCACGAAGTCAGACATGGACGTTATTTGTATGTACGCTCTCGGTTTAATGACTACTACGACTTCCATTTTGACCTAATAGGCTAAAACATAATTTATCAAAAATTATATTTTATGATACGCAGAGTCGTACCGGTTTAATCGCAAAATTTCAAAGAAGTATAATTTCTTCGTACATAGTCGGATTTCAATGTTCTTTATATATACAAAATATTTTTCGCATATACTATAACTTTTGTTAAGATTATTTATCCTAAATAATATTCTATAAAAAAAACTCATGTTTATAGCTTATTATCTCTAATTTAACTAATATGAATCTGCAGACGAAAGAATACCTCAATGAAATTTTCATAAAATCAATTTAGTGGTAATAATACGAACAAATGGATGTGATGCCACTGTTGGATCATGATGCATGTTCCATTTAATCAAAACATAACAAAAGTTCTAAACACAAAACATCATGATTTAACCATGGATCACAATTCAACATCATGATGCATATTCCATTTAATCAAAACATAACCAAATCCCTGAACACAAAACATTATGATTGAACCATGGATCATAGTTCAACAACTAATAAGAACCCACTCTTTAGGGGTTAAATGAATTACCGTTGTGATGTCAAAAAGATCAATGATTCATAATAGAATCCATCTAATGGAATCATACCAATTTGCTTCAAAGTAGCAAGTTTTTCCTTATTCCTTGGTGGACAAGCAAAACCGCTAAGCCCTTACGGAGTTTCCTTCATGTGTCATCGTCGAACTAGAGAGCATAAGGGAGAGTCTATCTCAAATTAATGTTTTTACATAAGGAGGCTCCTTTGCTCTTGCATTCCTTATATAAGGAGTTAAACCCTAAAAGCCTTTCTTAAGCTTCAATTTTGATCAAATTACCACAACAAAGCTATGACTATTATTACATAAATAATCTTTGTAGTTAATTTTAGTTATTTCATTTATAAATTAAAAAATAATAATATAATCACTGTATTTGATTATTCTTATTTTTAGTGGAGTTAAGTACGTAATCTAAATAGAATCATATATATATATATATATATATATATATATATATATATATATATATATATATATATATATATATATATATATATATATATATATATATTACAAAATTTCATTGCAGAATAATAACATAAAAAAGTATTTTTACGTTCACACTATTTACTGTTTTTATTTGAATTGTCTCATATATATATATATATATATATATATATATATATATATATATATATATATATATATATATATATATATATATATATATATATATATATATATATATAGTGTCACTAACATCCGTTGCCTAAAACACCTACCCCTTGTAAGTTATTTGATATTTTTAATATATATATATATATATATATATATATATATATATATATATATATATATATATATATATATATATATATATATATATATATATATTAGTTTATAACTCGTGGGAACCACGGTTATAAAATTAATTAAATTTTTATAGTAAAAACTCAAAATTATTAATCAATTATTTTAAATAAATTATTAATTAAGAGTTGTTTTCATTAGTTATATAAAATTATAATCGTTGGTTCAAATAAATATGTAAAATTAATTTTTAATATATATTAGACGTTATTTATTTGTGAATTAATGAAAACAATAATATAAATTTAAAATTTAAAATTTAAAATTTAAAATTTAAAATAGTAAGCATCACATTAATGATGATGTGTAATAAATTTAAAATTGAGAACTAATAGATTGACAAGTGGCAAACATGTAGCAAAAATACTACTCTTATATATATATATATATATATATATATATATATATATATATATATATATATATATATATATATATATATATATATATATATATATATATATATATATATATATATATATATATATAGTGTCACTAACATCTGTTGCCTAAAACACCTACCCCTTGTAAGTTATTTGATATTTTTTAGGAAGGGGTCTATCCACCATTTTAGTTGTTAGAAATTGGCCGATGATTTTTGCAATATACAACAATTTATGATTTATATAATTGTATAGTAAAACCATCTAATGGATAAATTGTTGCATATAGCTAAAAAGTATTTTATACAAATAACTATCCAAATGAAATGTTACTAGGGTATACATGCTTCTATGAGAGTAGTATGTGGTTTAATGCCTCCATTATGTGTATTTTATTATTTAACAACGGAATCTCTCTCTCTCTCTCTCTCTATATATATATATATATATATATATATATATATATATATATATATATATATATATATATATATATATATATATATATATATATATATATATATATATATTTGATGGGTTTATACTTTTGAAAAAACATGATTTTTTGCAATTGTAGTTCTTAAAAGATTTAAATTATCTTAGCATAACTAAAAAACCCAAATATACATGTCATTTTAATTCTCAATATGGATTTCTAAACCGCAAAATAATTCCAATAATCATAATCCAATCCCAGTCAAAGAGAAGAACAGCACATGTGGTCAGAAGTACATGGTTATGAACAGTTCATAACTGTAAAACCATAGAAATTGGCAATTGTACAGTCTCTCATCAATATATGGTCTAGCCAAGAATTTCTAATGAGCCCAAATTTGACCCAAGACGTGCCCAAAATCAACTTCCAGAAACAGACACTTCAACAATATACGGTGCAATTTATCTCCAAGAGAAAGTTAGCACATATCTTTTAAATGTAGATCTAAGAAACTACCTAGGTGAATTCAAATTCATAAATGCTTATGTAAAAATGGAAAAAACTTTCAAATTGGTATCTAGGCCTGAAGTAAACACAACATGTAATCAGCATCAGTCATTAAACATATGACTCATAATAAATTTGCCTTTTAAAGGACATAGTATAGTAAGGAACTAAGGATCTGTTAATTAGTTAAAAGAGAAAGGCTAACTCATAAGTATTAGGCGCTTTTTCTCGTGTAACGCGCGTGTTACTGGAAAAAGAAAGCACTGTTCTTTTTTTTTTTTTTTTTTTTTTTTGTTTTTTTATTTTCTGTCCATTTGCAGTTTCTGGTAGTTTTTTTTATAATAACATCATGTATGTTCAACCCATAGAATATTAATGGTAATCATAAGTTGATGCAAATTGCAAAGTCCTTTTTTATTATAAACAACTTGATAAATTGACATCATATAACAACTTTATTTGTGGGTCTTCTTTCCATTGAAGATGTGAACCAAAAGTTGGCCACCGGCACCACAATATATGCTGACCCTAGAAAATCAAACTTTGCTTTCTCTAATTTTATTTTAATATCTTCACCACTTTTATAACGTTATACATCGATCATATACATATAAATAACCTGTATTCTTTGATCTAACAAGTATTTTTTAGGGTTTCTTGACCAGATTGATCCTAAATCTGAGACATAGTTAGTATTATGATCCTGAATGTCTGTATTTTCTTATTTGTTTGTATTCAGATTCTCTCGAGAATTATACATGAAAGTGATAGCCAGGCCTGGAAATGAAAGAAATGCCATCATACAACTTGTTTTTGAGTCTCCGACACCATGTTCTCCTTGTCAGCCCTCTCTTTCATCCGTAAGAAACAAAAAATATGAATACATAAAGTGTTCCAAGGAAACAATCAGGAATAAGCAGATGCTGTATATTCTGTATAGTCCTCGTATTTTTGTGAACGTGTAGTGTGTGGAGATAGATGACCACTCATACAGAATTTGTTGGGTAGTCCAGGCGTATTAATTAATTAGAATATAGTGAGAGCAACCTTTAGGGTTCAAGTAGGCGTATTTTTAATTTTTAAAGAAACTCACACAAAAATGTATTGGATATGTTAGTTTATTATGGGAATGTGCCTAGTTGATGTTGGTCTCCAACACGTTTCTTGATAGCATCCACTATAGTATTTTTTTTGTCAAATGATCAATCACTGATCAGAAAACCAAAAACCTCGAAATATCTAAGTATACTAAGTTTTACCATAAAAGTAGTTTATTTGTCCTAAGAAAGTGAAAGATTATGTAGATGAATAAAATACTATACGTACTACCTTCATCTCTATTTCTCGTTTCTTTTATCTAGTCTAAATGTCCTAAGAAAGTGAAAGATTATGTCTATTATTTATTGTATTATTTGTATTTAATATTTCGGCTCACATCCTTGTATTCGATTGGGCACAGTGTCCATGTATGTATTTTCTGTTGAGATGATGGAATGGTGTTTAGGTGATGTAAGACTCCAACAAGATGTGATTTTCCAGACAATATGAACTACGAAAAGTTGAAAGAGATAAATCACATCGTCTTAGTAAACCTAGAGTTTAATCTAAGGGGGGTGGGTATGTATCTTTCCCTTCCCACACTTCCAACATGTCACTTCTCAAATCACATGAAATGGTCCCTTTCAACAACTATCCAATACATGTATGTACAACTCACATAGTTGACGAAGTAAACACAGGAATTGGGAAAGCCGGATAGGAAGGATAAAGCGCCACCCTGGGCGGTGTTCCCACCACTACGTACCACCATACCCGCAAGGCTCTTCCCGAGCGTATCCCATACCGACCACAAAATATCCTGAATCAGCTCCAATAAGACGTGATAGATATAGGTTAAATCATGGGTATATCGACATGATAGACTTTATTTCAAACCATAATTATTTAAGGTGGGTGAAATCTTGGGGTAACCGAATATGTTGAAGTTATTCTAGATAAGATCTAGGAAGAGGACATAAACGTTCTGGTCACAATGTGCCAGAATTTCACTTGTTACATTATAAGGGATGTAAGAACCATTGAGACCCACCTCGGAAAAGTTGACAGTGGTTCTGAGGACCAAAGATATTCGTTTTTCAACAGTTATACACATTCTTCTAACAGTCGACGAGCCTAACTCAGAGGTTAGAAATATTTCAGGGGTCAAATCTCGTGTGATCATGTTTAATTTTGGGAAATCCGCCATAGCTGAACTTTGAACCAAGTACTATTGTGAGATTATGAATTAGCTCCATGATGCAATAAACACCTTTCTGATCAGACATCTTTCTTAGATATTCCACGCATAGAAGAAGATCGAATGACTCGCCTGTAGGGCTCACATAGTTTTTATATAGTTATGAGTACCATAGGTTCTTGGTTCCTCTGGTGTGAATACACTTTACTTTTAACCAAGGAACTCAAATATTTTCCTCGGGCTCCAAGAAGATGCGATTCACTTTTGAGCACATGTTTTGTACTTTCATTTTCATTTCGGCCATGTGAGAAACTAGTGATCATATCCGACGCACTTAGGTTCAGTGTGATTGTGGGGCGAGAATTCTTAGTTTCAAATTAAGAGATTATAATTTGTTTCGACTCTGAACTTACCTCGCTTGAAGGTGAGTACAAAAAGGGGTAAACTTGTTGTGTATTCTAGGGAATCTCAAACATGGAATCTGGACTAAATACACATATAGCTTAGTCTAATAAAGTCTAACCTAATCAAGTAAGCTTTCTGCACCTATTTTGAGACCTTCATGAGACTCACGCGTACACACTTTTTATTGGGAACGAGATGAATCTCACCGAAAGTTTAGTAATAGGGCTTGAAATCTTTTTGAATCGGAACTACTGTACACAAATATTGAACCAAACTGAGCACCTTTTTAAGTTATACTGAGAATTTTCCATCTAAAGTAATACACTTTTTTATTATATAACTAAAACCTAAACCCCGTATTAATGTACACCACGAAATCAAAACGGCTTCTCCAATTACAAAACACAAATGCAAGGTTTTCCTTGAAAGAGCTACATGTCATGGATTCTAGTGTTTCACTTATGCTATTGGAATTTTTAGTTTTGAACGAGTTTTATCAGAAACCAACATGAATTGGTTGATCACTCCCTCTCACACATATAGATGACAACAAAAATAAACCAGACAAATGCCACAGCTATCAATTGCAACAAAAAGGGGCCATCACTTTGCACTATACCCATCAAGGAATAATTGAGGCGCACATGCATAAAAATGTTTCTAATGTTTGTATCCCTCCCCTTTTTGTTCTTAAATCTTTCTTACTTTTCTGAAATGATTAAAAGGAGAAAGAAGATAGACCCATAAAGAAAATAATTAATTTCTAAGCAATACCCATCATTTCAAGAAGGTAATTATTGCTTGGAACCATCTCTTGGATCCAAAAAAGTGAGCGGATTGGCTTCACTCAGTGATGCCTCTTCAACTGTTTGTGTCTCCCATTTATGTTTTTGAACATGCTTTGATTGTCCATTGTTACCAGCTGCTTAAGGAATGGACACATCTTTCGTATAAGTTGAAAGCTAATGTATGCTTTGCATTTTATACGATAACTAAGTTTCACTGCTTTCTAAGCTATGGAAGCTATGTTCTCGTATTCTATTAGAGTAACAAGTGCCCAATCTTGTCAGTTTTTAGAATTCAATAACTCTTTATCTTCTAACAATTTGAGACCATATCTTCTTTTACATACAAGGAGACCATGCTGGTTCTTAAGTTCTAAAATAATATTATCTAATAATGTATTAATATTAGTTATGAAGAATCTTTAACAATTTATTCATGAATGTTAAATGTCCATGAATATTAAATGTGATTGTGCAATCAGGATTCCACATATACAAGATATATGTATGTCCCTTTTATGCAAAGTAAATAACAATTAGTCAACTTGGCTTTGGTTAAAGTAGCTTGATACTAAAAATATATAAATATCAGAAATTCTAGGCTTTAATGTTGGCTTTAAAGTTTAAACATAAAGCGACTTGGATATTTAGCATAATGGTGAATTCAAGGTAACACATAACATCTTTATGAAAATACCAATGCAAGAAAGCATTATTGACTTCTAGTTTGTGGGGGTTACTATGCTTTTATAATAGAGAAGGCTAGCATACTTGTTTCTATGGTCATTTTTTTTGCCATATAAGGATATATCTTGGAAATCCTAACCACTTATTTGAGTAAAGCCTTTATAAAAACTATATGCAACCAACATATATATTGTCATTAGGTACAACGGTAAGATTCATGTATAATTTGGTTCCACGTTAAAATTGTCAAATAGAGTGACAATGATAATAAAGAAAAACAATTAATATAGCTATTATGATATGAGTAAGGTAGATATGAAAGACGAAGAAGTTTATCCATTTAAACTTTTATGATTCAAATGGAAATTTGGTGTGTCTTTAGGCGTTGAGTAAGCTAAAGAATAGAATGCTTGATGTGTTGGGTTCATGTATCTTCCGATGATAGTGACTTGATTGTGTTTACTATGTAGGGTAGATAGACATGTTAGAAACTTAAGTATGTGAGTTTTCGATCTCTCGTCCCACATCACTTGTGACATTACAATAAGTAGGAGAAATATAGCAATCAAATTGTTGTCCTTTTGATTGTGAAGGAGTTTTAATAGAAAGGGACATGCCTTTTAACAATCATCGTTTGATGGACATGCCTTTTAACAACCGTCGTTTGATTTGGTAAATCAAGGAGCAAATAACCACTAGAAATTGAATATAACCAAAAAGAGAGATGTTTAACTAATCCACATTAATTATATGTTATGATATTGATGCATGGTAATTTAATGATTACGATGAAGGAAAGGTGGACCTACTAATTCTAGGTGATACTTAAGGCCCAACATAAATAGCGATATCAGATCGTACCCGACTCAAAGACATATATAGAGTAAAATATGCTTCCGATAATTCATTATCAAATTATAGTACAAGATCTATGATTTGAATTCATAATGCAGATAACAGATCAGTTAACTATATAAATATCAAGGAGCTTCTAGCCCGATGATATCGATTGTTTCCCTCTCTCCATGAGGTTAAGAGTTCAAGTCCCTTCATGGAAGTATGAGAAATTATGGAGTACTTTAGGAGAAGATTAGATTTACCGTTTCAAAAAAAAAGTTAACTATATAAATAGCCTTAGAGGTACCACTAAATGTAAGGTTCAATATAAATAAGTAACACATTCTTTATGTGCAAAACATGGAATTTTAGACTCATTCAACTTGGTGTCATATGATATATGATACATATGATTCATGTTTACATAGACAAAATAACAGAGTTACCTTATATAGAAAATGTAAGATAATTGATGACCTATTAGGTCTCATAAAAATTGATTTTTACCATTTATGGATACTTTTAGTATAAATAATTATGTTTAACTATGTGTTAAGAAATAAAGTTAGGAAAGAATATTACATTTACTCAATTTTGCAGTTAACTCCACGTAGAACGCCTTGGTGGAATGGTGTGTTTGGGAGGCGAAATTAAACCTTATTAGACAATCTAATTTCAATGATAAGTTACATCAATCTTTCATGTATATTATGGCGATATATACTTAATACATTTTGAAGATCACTAAATAACATTCCAACTAAAGCTATTAAGAAAACATCATCTCAATTACGGAACTAGAAATCTACTAACTAGCTTTCTTCTAGGACTAGTGTAAGGCTTAGTTACACCTAAGACCAACAAATAGATTTATTAGATATCAAAAAGAAACCAAAGATTACTACTTATATATCTTATCGAAGAAAAAGTATTTGTTTCTTGGAGTAAGTCTTTATTCGAAACGAATTTGATTCCAAAAAAGGTAATAAGTGTCATGATAAATTAGAAGAAACTGAGGAACAACACGATGCTTAAACGCTGATTAAAGTTGAGTTAAAACAATATGTTATTTATACATCTTCTAGAACATGTGACCTTGTTGTTCTAGTATGTTCGTCAAAAACATAAGAGATAAGGTTATCACATAATAGAAAAAAAATTTATAACATATGTGAAAAATGGACCAAATAACTAAAAGTTAAACATATTAAAATTAGATTCTGAAAGATGGATCAAAGTGATGAATTCTGCAATGAAATCTAAGTATGATAGTCAAGTATGATACTTTGATGAATCATTACAAATATTATGACTATTGGGTTGAAGTTGGTTTTCAAGTTGAAAACCGACATGCATGGTAATGTGCATACTTCTATAACATGCATACTAACAAAACCTATTAAACAACTTATGGTATAGACATTGGTGAAATATTTTAGCTTGTAGCCATGCTTAAGTTAATAAGGATCCTATTTTCCATTGTTGTATATTATAAATATGATTTATGGAAATTAATATGTGAAAACCACATTCCTTATTAGGAATATATTGGATGGTTGGAATATAAGACAACCTTATGTTTTTTTCGATAAAAAGTTTAATGATTGAGTATGTAATCTTTGGAAATATATATATATATATATATATATATATATATATATATATATATATATATATAAATATATATAGGCTTAGGTTATTCTATTCAAAGTAATTATTGTGTTATTGTATGCATAAATGTGGATCAATCATTTTACTTATTTTAAGAAAGTGATTAATACATATTATTTAATTAAATATAATTGAAAAATATCATCTAATTTAACTAGAAGGGTATTTTAGTCGGTTAACATATATTTAATAAAGGAAATTTGCATATTTTAAGGGATCAAAGATTCTATTAATTTTAAAAATCTCATTTTACAAATTATAAGGTTTTTAGTTCGGACATTCTGACAAAATATGTTTGAGTATGTTCGAAATTAAAAATATTCTTGAACCATAAAATAATAAAAATATTCTAGAATTATTTCTTGATCATGACTTTAAAAATTTCTTGTAGAATAAAAAAATTCTCGAACCATTAATTGAAAAATTAAAACAAAAATTACATTAATTCTTATAGAATACATGTAACAATTGCTAAGAATTATATTTATTTTTAAATAATAAAACTAAAAAAACTTTCAAAACGGAAAAGAGAACATCAAAATCTAACAACGACACTAATAAATTCTAAAAGAATAATGTTGCTTAGAATCACTTTCAACTTTGTGGACCGTTATTGAAGCATCAACTTATGTGAAAACAAAACCAAATTGTAGTTTAGATTCCAATAATGCATTAGCAAATGAAAAATAAAAAACTAAATTCCTTCGGAAAAATATGTGGACTTGTGAATTGCAGCAAACCAATTACCAAGAATTGTAGAACATGCATAAATTAGTGAGAAAATATCCATACTCCATTCCAACAGAATTAAAATCCATGATTCCATTCCAACAAAATTTGAATTCGTGATTCTATTATAATAGAATTGGAATCTCACAAATATCATCCATTGAATCATCTTCAGAAACAAATTGATTTTTATCATATAAGAAGAAGTAAATTTTATATGAAATGATACCATTTGTTTACCCCTCTTGCTCATTGGTAATTACTCTTTTCCCTTTTTACCCTTCATTTGGTCAAATCCAATTAAATTACTGCTCCAATATCAAGTGCATATATTAACTTGGTGGGATGTCAAGTCCACCAAGCAAATTACACCCTTTGATTGCTAAATAAACGTAATATAATGGTAAAAAGGGGTATCAATCCACAGGGAAATTGTTGTATTCAATCACCAATGTAATTCAATAGAACTAGTGAAATTAAACTAACTAACTACAATTAAACTAAAAGGAAGGGGTTTGATTACTTGAAAACTGAAATACTTGAATAACTAAAAACCTTGCAATTAAGCGAGTTGATGAGATGCTCAAAGGTTGAGAATAATTGGTTAACTAAGGCAATTCAACACAATGAACATTTGTGTGTTTATCATTAGGATCTAATACAAAGCTTATCCTTCCTCCCAAATTGGTCATATTAATCATGAAGCATGATATGCCAAGATTCCTCATAGGTAGTATGGAGGATGGGGAAGCCCACAACACACCTTCTTAATTAAGATCAAGGGTCAATTGAAGCAATTAATCCCAAGAAATCAATTAGCCTTAAGAATGAAGGAATCCCCAATTCCTAGAGGATGTCAAATGCTTACATATCCATAAAGGAGTTATGATTCATAAGCTAGAGATGATTTCTACCATCATAAAGCTTTTGTTCTAGATAAATTCAATGCAAAATCAAAGAAACAAATCAACAATTGTTCATTCAATTACTAAGCTCATGATCAAAGCATCAAATAAGCATAAGAATTGCAAACTAGAATCATAAACATGGAATAAATTGATAATCAACATAAATCCTTCAAAACCCACAAACATTCATTGGTTTTTAACCAAAGTCAACCAAATAAGAGTATTAGCCACTCATGGCAACAAAGTAACAACAACAATAATTAATTTGCATCAAGAATCTACCTAAGACTTCAAAAGATGAAAGAAATTGAGTATTTTGCTCTCCAAATCGTCACTTGCAGGTCTCCAATGGTGGAAAATTCGTGAATGAGCCTCTAGATCTGATCCCCAAAGGTTATGGTGTGCCAAATGACCAAAATGCCCTAAATGGGCAGTTGCGCGGGTACCCGCGCGACGAAAATTTCACCCGCGCAAATGTTGCTGTAATGCTATTGGTCCTTCCTTCCACCACTCCACCCTTCCACTACCAAAGATTCCTTTTGTCACCCCCTTGTCCATGTAATTTGAATCCACCAATCATCATTTAGCCACCAAATGGATGCTCCAAACCCAAAATTAGAAATTTATGATCCTTCTTCACAAGCCCAAATAATCCAAGCTAATAATTTTCAAAGCCCAATTCTTCTTCTTTGACTCCGCCAAACCCAATAATGCCTCGGGAGCCCACTAAGCCCATCTCCAATCAACCCGCAACCGCAACAAGCTCCAAAACCTTGCAAAATTCCTCATGCAACATAAAAAGCACCCGGTACGATCCATACTAAAGAAAAATAAATAAAATACAATGCATTAATGATAAAAAGATCTAAAAATCTAAAAAAAACTAATAAAAATAAGGAAATAAAATAAGCTATCAAATCACCCCAAGCTTAAACCTAACTTGTCCTCAAGTTAGAACAAGACTAAAAATGAGCTCGGGATGAACTATCTAAAAAGGAAAAAGAAAGATACCATAAAACTTGGTCAACATCAGTCAACATGGTCAGAATTAGTCCTTCAATGGACCTTACGCATCTTCAAAATGTTCCCCGCTTTAGATCCATAAACCACATTCTTAACCACTTGATGGGCGAATAGATCACGACTAGATGTAGTCGCGATGTGCAAGACAAAGGAAACAGAGATGCGCCCAGTGGGGGCACTTTAGGTCACCAATGTAGACCATAGTGCACAAAGGAATGGCGCCTCTTCGCACACTATGATTCCTACATTTGTCAGGCTAAAGTGTATAATACGAAATAGGTTTTTGCAGCACGGCCTCCGGGCAAACATCCGGTTTCAGCGGCTTCTCCCTTGTACTGTCCTTTACAGTCTACCGTCTCATCGTCGGGGCCTTTTCTCACCAAAAATCAAAATTAAATAAAATAATAAAAATTCTACTTAACCTAAATCTAAACCTAACAACCTAAATCTTCAATCTTGAACTTCTGTTATTGGGTCTTCAATCGCATTTGCTACTTGACATTCAGAATTTTTATTTTTTATTATTTTTTTTATCTTTTATTTTTTTTAGAATGAATATATATCATAACATAAGTCTTGAACTTGGAACCTTGTTCTTCTTTTTGTGTTGCTCTTTTTCTTCATTTTTCTTCTTTGTTTTTGTTGCTTTTCTTGAATCATCTTTTATAGGCTCTTATTGTCTTCACTTTTTCAAATTTCTTCATTTTTTTGTGTTTTCTTCTTTGAAGGTCTAAGGAATTTCACCATGTAACATAGGATGGAGGCCAACATGAACACCTAATGATCATTGACAATGTGCCAAGATCAACTAAAAAGGGTGGGGAATGACTCAAAAAATGGGTGTTACCGAAAAGACTTGGTCCCAAAAGATGTGAATTGGGGGACCAACTTCAAAGTTCATCAAGCACCTCAATGCAAGGTGTGATAAACAAAATCTATCTAACTATCTACTCTAGACCCCTAGAAAAATGATAACCTATCCTAAAAAGGTGGTGAGAATCTAACTAAGTAAGGCTCGGATGAGACTCGGGAGTACTAAGGGGTACTCGCTCCAAAACCAAGATGCAAGTCTTCAATATCTTCAATGTCTTCATAATACCTTACCGGGCTAATCTTTGCTCGCACACATTGGCATAACCAACCACATCCCTCCGCACCTAGAGCCAATCAAGCTACCTGCATCTGACCCCCACACAAGCGATCTCAAAGTGGTCTGTGAGGCTCAAAACGTGTCCCATTCATCAAATACAAGGAATTCCATATCAAGACCCGGGACCAATCTATGATTCAATACTTATGACTCGGCACTATGGTATCTGTAGGGATGAGAAGACAAGAGAGAACAAAAATGCATGAACTTAACCTAGAATGCATCTAAAAAGTATGAAAATTAGAAAAGATAGAAACAAAATATGAATTTTTTTTGAAAATTTTATGCAATTTTTATGAATGACCTAAATGACTTACTCTAAATGCAACAATATACAACCTAAATGCAATAAAAAAAAAATAAAAGATAAATAATACCTCACCCCAAGCTTAAAATTAAGCATTGTCCTTAATGCTTAGGTTGAGAATAAGGAAGGATCATACCGGGATCAAGGTGGAGGAGGCCCTCGAGGGGCATAACCTCCTTCGGGCCGAAAATGATACCAAAGGTCCTCCATGTAAGTGTTGGTTCGTGCTTGTTGTTCCTCTATGCGGTGGATGGCTGCGGTGTTCCTATTTCCCTGGAGGCGCAAGGAAGCAAGCTGGCTGTAAATATCGAGAGGAAACTCGTGTGCGGGGTCGGGCTTATTGTGTTGCTGGTATGGGTGGTAATCATGTTGTGGCTGGAAGTGTTCTCCCGAGGGCTGAGAGTGTGACCCGGAGGCTTGACCTAGATAAGGTGGTGGCAACTGGTGGATCAGGAGATCATAATGGTCTTCAGCCTCGAATAGGCTATTAGCATTGTCAGGGTCCACCTGCATGTCATCATCCGCTGCTGCATCATCATCGTCTGGCAACTCTTGAGGTAAGAACCATGTTTCGGGGTCATTGGTGGTGAAGGCAGAGATACTTAGATTGGGCAAGATGTAAATTGGGTCCTTGACATGGTTGAGCCAAGTGAAATGTCCAGGAAGAGTAGGATTAGGTAGCAGTAATTCCATCCGGATGAGAGTTATGCAATCAAGAAGGTAGAGAGGTGGATCATCCACTAGTACATATTCAGATTCTGGAAATTGAAGGCCCATACCCAAACCAACGAGGGTAATGAGACCTCCAATACAAATGTCAGTAGTGGTCTTCGTCCTGAGGCTGTCACATTTGTCTAAAAAGAAGGTGGCAAAATTGGGTAAAGACCAACGTTGGCTCGACATGCCGTAGAGAAAATACAACTCAACGGTGTTGATTTGTCCCGGCTGGTGACGAGCAAAGATAGAAGTGGATAGGATCCGGTGGGCAATTCTCTAGCAAGGATGGATGATAAAGGGGTCTTTTTGGCGACTGGGATTGAACTTGGGAAGGCTCATGATTTGGTTCCAAAAGTCTACTTTGGGCAAGCTTTTAAATTGAGTCTATTAGTAGCTGTAAATGTCAGAGTTGTTGATGTCATATGTGCCCATGATCTTGTTGAGGGTTTTTCACTTAAGTCGGTGCTGCCGACCCTGGAGTTTGAAAGTGAGTATCCTCGCCGTGTCATTGCGGGCATAGGTGGAGAGGAAGTCGAGTGTGGGCTATTTGTAGGTGCGTGCAGAAAGAGTGAGAAACTTGTGCCAACCAATGTTGAAAAATAGTTGTTGCAAGTGGTTGTCAAGGACGAGGTGCTCCATAGAATCTTGGTGGTAAAATTTTGTGGCGCGAATTGCACGCTTTTAAAGGTTGGATTTGAACTATCGGCTTTGGGAACTCGTGAGGGTAAGGTTCCCATCACGATCAACATGGTCGGTGGACATTTTCTTGGATGGCCCCGAAGATTAAGCTTCACGAGATGAACCATGAGATGCGTGAATGGTCTTCTCCCGTGCCATTGTACCGGTGAATAAACCTAACAAATCCAAAAACTTGGGGAAAATTATCCCTCACACTCGCCTCACACCAATCGAATCAAATCAAATAATTAAAACCGGGCAATATTCCAAATTGGCGATTTGGCACAATGCAATTTAACTCAATCAATTCAAGACAAGCTAAGACGAATTCTATTTAACCTAATGCATAGAACAAGTCTATGAAATGAGAATTGGAATGCAATGGAATTAAAAGAAATGTACCAATTTCGAGTGTCGAAACCCGAAAAGAAATCCGCTAAAACTGCACCCCAAGCTTGAATGTGACCCGCAAGGTTGAATCTTTTCAAACTCCGGTGAGAAACAAAAATTTTGAATTTTTTTTTGGTCAAAGTTAGTGGCGGCGGCCGGCGGTGGCGGCAGACGGTGGCCGGCGGCGGAGCTAGGTTTTCCGGCGACGAGATTCTTCCAAATTAACAGTAGATCGGTGTGTGGTGGAGTGTTTGGTGAACAATGCCCCAAGAAATTTTGAATTTGACGGAGTTTTAGCTTCGTAATCGGTATTTGGACCGTTTTCTCGATGAGGTGTAGGGTGCACGATGGGTGGCTGTTCTCAGAGTTAAAAGGGTGGAGTTAAAAGGGTGGGGAGTAGAGCGGGGGTGGAGGCAGTGGGTGTCGGTGTGATTTTCCGGCGAAGTAATGGAGCGGCGAAATCGGCGCCTGTTAATGGTTTTGTACTATAGGAGAAGGGGGGCCGATGAGTGCTGGGTAGTAGCGACCAGTGGTATTGGTTGGGAATGGCGGCGGCGACGGAGGCTGATCGGAATTGGAGGCGGTCGTGCGAAGTTCGGAGATGGCAGTCGCGAGTTTTCTAGGGTGTATCGTGGTTGATGACGGGAGGCAGAAGGGGGTGAAGAGGATAGCCGACGAGTTGAGGAACTATAAGGGTGGGTTAGGAATGTGGGTCGAATCCGGGTCAAATAGCGGGTATGGAGCCGGTTACTGGATGGGGCGGCAATTTGGGCTAAATTAGGTGGCCGCGCAAAGAAGGAATAAGTTTTGGTCTTGGCCGCGCAAACATCTGCGAGGGTGGATACCGGCCGCGCGCAACAATCAGAGAGCACCCCATGTTGGTGCAATTTTGGAACTCGGGACCTGCGCGGCTGGGGGTGGCCGCGCAACTGCTGCGCGGGATTTCAAAATTTTGGCATTTTTTCAAACTTCACCAAGATCATTTTTAGGCTTCAAGATGCTTATTTTTAGACCAACTTCAAACTTAGAAACATCCAAAACTTCAAACGGACATTATTTATTCACATTGCATTTATTTAACGTCTTAGCCAAGACATAGTCCCGCTTCCATCAACCTTCGTAATTTGGGATTTCCAATGTTACGTTGTCGAATTCTCCCGTATCAAAGCCTTCATAGAATGGTTTCAAGCGGTGTCCATTCACTTTGAGTCATTGATTTGTTTCCAAACTCTTAATTTCAACCACATCGTGATCAAACACTTTTATAACAATAAAAGGTCCGGGTCATCGAGATCGCAATTTTCCCGGAAATAGCTTTAAGCGTGAATGATAAAGAAGAAACTTTTGGCCTGGAATAAAATGCTTACGAGTGATATGTTTGTCATGAAACACTTTTGTTTTATCTTTGTAGATGCTTGCATTTTCATAAGACTCGTTTCTCAACTCTTCAATTTCTTGAAGTTGCATCTTTCAGTGCTTTCCACTTTCTTCAAGATTGAAATTGCACTTTTTAACCGCCCAATATGCCTTGTGTTCCAATTCCACCGGTAAATGACAAGACTTTCCATAGACAATGCAAAATGGAGACATACCAATTGGAGTTTTGTAGGCGGTCCGATACGCCCACAATGCATCTTCTAACTTCAAGCTCTAATCTTTTCATGTAGTGTTGACCGTCTTCTCAAGAATTTGTTTGACTCCTTGATTTGACACTTCGGCTTGGCCATTTGTTTGTGGATGGTAAGCGGTTGATATCCGGTGTGTGACACCATATCTCTTTATCATGGCTTCCATCATTTTGTTGCAAAAATGAGTGCCCTTATCACTCACCAAGGCTCTCGGTACACCATATCTTGCGAAAATGTTTGACTTCAAGAAGTCAATTACAGTTTTTGAAGCATCATGCCTTGTAGCCTTTGCTTCAACCCACTTTGAAACGTAATCAACCGCCAAGAGTATATAAGTATAACCAAAAGAAACGGGGAAGGGGCCCATGAAGTCGATTCCCCACACATCAAATATTTCACAAATAAGGATAGGGCTTTGAATCATCTCATGCTTCATGGATACGGTTCCCGTTCTTTGACATTTATCACAACTCTTGCAAAATTGTGACAACCCGACATTTCGAGACAATGTAATGTAAAACCAATCAAATCTAGGTCAAAATATAACTTTCCTAAAATCTTATTTGGGTTAAATAAAGTAGTAGGAATCGTATCAAGGTTTTCGTACATATAAAGAACCCTAAAATCCGAGTTATAACGAAGAAGTTATGACCAACCGAAGATTCTCAGCAAAACCGGCAACAACGATTAAATGGAAAACGCGAAGTTTCAATACATTAGTTTTTAGCCTTAAGTATCTAAATGAAAGTTATAGAGAACCTCAAACCGTGAGCGTACATAAAAAGAACGTCCAAATCTGACTTCGGATGAGGAAGTTATGATTTTCCAAGATTCGGTTATAGCAGTAGACAGCTAAAAACTCGAAATAGAGCTCAAGATACTTTTGACCGAAACAACCTAAATGAGAATCTAAGGTCTCAACAATACTAGCGCAACGGTAAAAAGTCTGACGAAAACGGACGTCGGATAAAGAAGTTATGAATTTTTGAAGAAATTCCTTAATCACGTCATTTTAATAAATAAATAATAAAAATAATTTCATAACTTGCCAACGAAATCTAAACGAAAGTTGTAGATCTTAGTCTCACCTACGCGTGGATATAAAGAACGTCGAAAACGGAGTTCATATGAGGGAGATATGAAGTTTAGAAGTTTATTTAAAATAAATATAAATTTAAATATAAATTCTTGGTAATATCCGAAGGGGAGTCAGCAGATAGGACCGGAGTACGCCCTACGTACCCTCGTACGCCCCGCGTACTCGAATCAAGGGCCTCGAATCGTCCACGTCGCCCCTATGCGAAGCTACCGACCTGCCCCATCCGACCCGTCCCATCCGAAGCCGAGGCAGTCGAGGACTCGCTCATGCATGACGTATGCGTATGCGCTGCGTACGAGCGTACGCCCCGCGTACCGAGGCTTCTCAGACCCCCTATAAATAGAATGCGAGGGTTTTCGGAAAAATTGCTCATTTCTCTCCTTTCTCTCACGATCTTGCCTCGATTTCCGTGCCCGTTCAAACCCGAAGCTTTGGTCTTTTTGCTCAAGTCCCGAGGGTCGATTTTACTCCCGAGATTCCCGAGAATCCCGAGAAAAATCCATTTCCCAAGACGAAACTATGCCCGGTTTTCCATCTCGCTTTCTTCAATCAATCAAGTGAGTTCATACCCCTTAAATCAACCTTTGAAATGATTTTAAATGTCTAAATACTTTATGGGGAGATACAAGTTAAATACATATAGTTATTGCTTCAATCACATGTGATTGCATTAATCACATGTGATTAATAACTAGGAAACCAACGCTTTTATCACTGTTCAAACTGTTTATCAAACTGTTTTACTTCAAAATGTTTTACAAACTCTTTTACTTTTCAAACTTATTTACAACTGTTATTCAAACAAATGTTCCTTATACTTGAACTGTTTCATCAAACTTATGCCTTCAAATTGTTTTATAGATTGACATCAAGTCGATCTTTTCTTGAATTAATATTTATGTTTCAAATGTCTTATAAAAACTTATTTATGCTTTTATATTATAAATTGCATGCCCATATATGTATAGATGTATAATGAATGTTTAAAGGGCTTAGGAAGGCCCTCCGAAGGTCGTTTCAATATTAATTATATATCAAATATACCTATATAGACATAAAAGTACTTCCATATTCATACGTACTAGACACATCATTAGTGAGTTACCATCGAGGTAACACAGAATCATACTATTACAACTGTTAGATCAATGAGTCAGTTCATTCATGATTCTATACATTACATTACTATGAGAACATATACAACTATACTATGAGAACATATACAACTATACTATGAGAATATATACAACTATACTAGGAAGAGAACATATACAACTATACTAGAACGAGAAACATTACATTACACATACTAGAATACTTAAATTACTGTGATTAAAATCGGAGCATGACTTAAATGTCATGACTCGATTTGTGGCCAGAGTCTCTTGGAGGGGGAGCGTGAGTTTGCGTATAGATCTATGCTGGATTGACAATCTTACACCTTGCTGCTAGCTACAGCCGGACCTGCAGGTCTGCGGGTGCCAAACGTCATTTCGTTATTACGACCATTCATTATGTCGTTGTTACTAGTCGATAGTATGGTGCAATTAATCACATAATGCCTTAATATAAAATCCGGTTTAAGGTAGTTAGTACAGCAGTAGTTCCTATAATACAAAACTACAGTACTACAATGATTTACCCATTACATATTTTTAGTGATAACCTCACTTAAACATTAATGTACAAACTATATTTTGTTAAATGATAGTTACACTTGGGAAATTACACACTTTTACAACAAACGAGCATACAAATCAGTTAAGCCTTGGTAGAAGGCTACTTTAATAGAAAATATAGGTTTTTCTGAGAGATTCAAACTTTTACAAACACTTACATACATTTTACCACTTATACTTGCGTCAGGTTCAAACGTTTTGATAACAAACCCGACACTAAAATACTTATGAACTCACCGGCTTAATGCTGATAAACTCTTTCAAAATAACTTGTATTCTCAGGTCATCAGTAGACAGGTACCGAGGCCAGCTTTTGAGAAGATGGAACGCATCCAAGACTCATCTCATATTATTTTATTTTACATTATTTTGGTGTCTATAACTGTGCAGAACACGCTTGTATTAAAATTATATATTTAATGCAATGGATGATGTTGTTTGCTTATTTACATTTACTGTGTTGTGATACTTTACATGACGTCCTCCGCCCCAGAACGTTTCCACCGTTCTTGGTTTTGGGGTGTGACAGATTGGCATCAGAGCATTGTTTATAGTGAATCAAGTATATCAACCCATAAAAGATGTACTAAACTATAAACCCAAAAGGGATTAAAGCACTCTGACCCAGAGTCTATACTTTAAATAATAAAATATTTAATTAAGTATACTAGTCTGCATTCATAATAAAATCAGTGTCACAATGACAAGAACAAAAGTATTACGATTGTTAAATATCACAAGTGAGCTCGGGCATGTATGGTCAGTCCTGGGAATGGCATAGCCTGATCAACTATGCTGGTCCTAGGAGTGATTAGCATATGCCCTAGAATGGTTGTGATATGTTAACAAATCTAAAAACTTACCAACAATACCACAAGAAGATCAGTAGAACTTAAACTTAAAATACTATAGGTGTATTTTGTACTACTAGTTACACGTATACTATATTCTTATACCTCTCTTCTCGCGTAGATTTAAATGGCTGGATTCCATCACGGCGACCCGTACTTTCCAAATGAAGGCAATGCCGGGTGGATCGATGAAGAGCCGAAGATGAGCATCCAATCCCTTTGGATGATCACCTCGCAGAAGGCTTTTCTGATGGATCCGACTCCGAGCCTGAAGTCAACAACCTATCGCTGGTAGGTCAAGCCCCGAACAACAACCCACGACCAACTTTTCCAGGTCCTACTCCCTTGTGGGCAAACAACTTGAATCGCTGGAGTAATGAACAAGGTCAACCCTTACCATACTTTAGGGACCGAAGCTTTTACAACGTCAGCGATGGTGGCTCTACTGACCGAGCTCTGCCTGTCATTATCCGCAGAATAGCTCGTAATGTCGAGCAAGGTCGAGCAGCCATCGACCGAGTCATGAAGATTGATGCCAACTTAGGTGTCAACACAGTCCGCATCCGCCGTCTTGAAGAAGACATGGAACGGACCCGGAGAACCAATGAAACCCTGCAGCAGCAGCAGCAGCTGGCTGCCTCAAGAGCTGAAATCTTGGAACTTCGAGCTCGTCAGAGGGCTCAGGATCGACACCTTCAAGAGATGTTTCGTCAAGTGTCCGACCTCAGGGCTCGCCCGAGGAATTCCCATCGCGTTAGATGATGTCTAGTACATCTCTGTCTTTTGATTAAAGAATAGCCTTTAACATCTGTGCTCTAAGTAGCACTTGTCTGTAAAATATTCCTAACTTTCAGTACTCTAAGTTGGAATCTTAGAACTGTAAATCTTATTTGTTTGGTATGACGTAAGACCTACTGTTAGGTCAATTTTCCCTGAACTTATTACATCAGTAATACCAGTATTATTGAAATCTATCTAATCTGTGGGAAAAATCTATACACTTGTGCTTTCCTACTAATATTTCTTGTTGTAATTTCAAACACTCATTCAACTGTTGGGCTATGGTTAGTTAGTCCATGTGTCACTCTCACGTTGCTTACAAATTGATTCTTACCATTTTTCTTATCTTTATAAACTTATAGCTGAAAGATGCCTCCTCGCAAATCTCCCAGGAATAACCCTGCACCACCACCTCCTCCGCCTCCGATCATCGATACTGCAACCCTGAATGTTGTCGTAGTTGCAGCAGTGGCAACTGCCATGGCTCAGTATCACTCTTCTGATGCCAGCAAAGGTGGAACCCCTGTGGAATCAACCCCGGTTGAAACCCCTGTGCGCTCGAGAGAGTGCTCATACAAGGATATCACAAATTGCAAACCGAAGCCTTTTTACGGCACCGGCGGAGTCATTGCCCTCTCGCAATGGCTCGAGAAGACTGAATCAGTCTTCGAAATCTGTTCATGCCCTGCGGCGAGTAAAGTCAAGTACGCTGCATGCACCTTTGAAGGAAAGGCCCTGACATGGTGGAACGGCCATGTCAAGGCACTAACTCTCGTCGTAGCCAATGACATAGGCTGGGAAACAATGAAAGACCTCATGACTGAGGAATACTGCCCGAGGGGCGAAATCCAGAAACTGGAGCAGGAACTTTGGAACCTGACGATGAAGGGCACCAATGTGATCGCTTACACTGCCCGATTCAGCGAGCTGGTGGCCCTCTGCCCCAATATGGTTCCCACCGAGGGGAAGAAGATCGAGAGGTACATATGGGGGCTAGTGCCTCCGTATCAGGGGAATGTTCTAGCATCAAACCCCGCTACCTTCGACAGTGCCAAGCGACTGGCACAACGACTCATTGACCATGGAGTCAAAACCCCTGCAACCACAACCGCCCTAGCCATCCCAGAACCCTCCAAACCCGCTGATACTAAGCGGAAATTCTGGGATGAAAAGAAGAAGCAACAGGCTGCCAAAAAGCAGCAAATTGTGGCAATGCATGCCGCAATAACCCCTGCTGCTGCTACTACTGCTCCGGTGGGTCGGTATGCTGGAAGTTTGCCCAAGTGCAACAAATGCATCTTCCACTACAACGGCCCCTGCCGTGAAATGCAGTGCTCAAACTGCAACAGAAAAGGACACACAGTCCGTTTCTGTAAGTTCCCGGCACAACCTATCAACCAAGTCCCTGGCTCTGGCGCGAGCCCAACCTGCTATGGATGTGGCGAAGCAGGCCACTTTAAGAGGGACTGCCCCAAAGCGAGGAATACTGGAGGAGCAGGGAGGGTACTAGCTATAGGCCACGGGGAAGCAGTTGCTGACCCGACCGTGGTGACTTGTACATTTCTCCTTGATAACTCCTATGCATGCATTCTGTTCGATAGTGGAGCGGAGCGAAGCTTCGTAAACCATAAATTTGCTCGCATGCTTAATCAACCACCGCACGCACTCAAGGAACTATTCACAGTAGAAATGGCTAATGGAAAGACTGAAAGTACGAGTAGCATCTACTTAGGTTGTACCCTAACTCTAGATAACCATTCATTCCCAATCGACCTCATGCCAGTCTCCATAAAAAGTTTCGACGTTATCATTGGCATGAATTGGTTAAGCCTTCATCGCGCCGACATCATGTGTTATGAGAAAGCAGTCCGTCTAAACCTTCCGTCTAACGAAACCCTTATAGTCTACGGCGACAAACCCGGTGCAAGTCTTCGTATTATATCAAGTATTCAAGCACAGAAGTATCTGCGTAAGGAATACCATGCATTCCTTGCTCACGTCGTCGACACGAGCCTCGAAATGAAAGAACTAAAGAACATCCCAGTAGTGAGCAACTTCCCCAACATTTTCCCAGAAGAACTACCCGGGTTACCTCCGCAACGACAGGTCGAGTTCAGAATCGACTTAGTCCCAGGAGCTACCCCAGTAGCCAAGTCGCCCTACCGTTTAGCACCAGCTGAGATGCAGGAACTCTCTGGTCAACTTAACGAACTGCTCAGCAAGGGCTTTATAAGACCAAGTTTCTCACCTTGGGGAACACCGGTCTTGTTCGTTAAGAAGAAAGACGGATCATTCCGTATGTTTATTGACTACAGAGAACTCAGCAAACTGACGGTCAAGAATCGTTACCCTCTGCCTCGCATAGATGATCTATTCGACCAACTGCAAGGGGCGAACTATTTTTCCAAAATTGATCTGAGATCCGGATATCACCAGCTACGAGTGCTAGAAGAGGATGTGCCGAAGACAGCCTTCCGAACTCGTTACGGACATTACGAGTTCGTGGTGATGCCATTCGGATTGACCAATGCGCCTGCAGTCTTCATGGATCTGATGAATAGAGTATGCCAACCTTACTTGGATCAGTTCGTCATCGTTTTCATTGACGACATCCTGATCTACTCCCGAAGTAAGAAAGAGCATGGCGATCACATGCGACAAGTTCTAGAGACATTACGAAAAGAGAAGCTTTATGCGAAGTTCTCGAAATGTGAATTTTGGATCCGGAGAGTCGAATTCTTAGGACACGTGGTAAGCAAAGAGGGAATCCATGTGGACCCATCCAAAATTAAAGCCATTGAGAACTGGTCAGCACCTAAGACGCCTACTGAAATTCGCCAATTTCTAGGTCTCGCTGGCTACTACCGCGGGTTCATTCAGAACTTCTCCTGAATAGCGAAACCCCTTACAACCCTAACCCAGAAAGGCGTGGCCTTTGACTGGGAAGAGAAACAAGAGAGAGCGTTCCAAACGCTCAAACGAGCCTTGTGCACCGCGCCAATACTATCCCTTCCCGAAGGAATAGAAGACTTCGTAGTCTATTGTGACGCATCAAATCAAGGACTCGGATGTGTTCTGATGCAGCGAGGTATGGTCATCGCCTACGCCTCGAGACAGTTGAAGACACACGAGGTTAACTACAGGACCCACGATCTTGAACTAGGAGCAGTAGTGTTTGCTCTGAAGATCTGGAGACATTACTTGTATGGAACGAAGAGCACTATCTTTACCGACCACAAGAGTTTACAACACATTTTCGATCAAAAGGAGCTCAACATGAGACAACGACGGTGGGTCAAGCTACTCAGTGATTACGAATGTGATATTCGTTATCATCCGGGTAAAGCCAACGTAGTAGCAGACGCCCTAAGTCGGAAAGAATATTCTGGTCGCAAAGTCAAGTCATTGTCAATAACCATCCATTCACACTTGTCTAAGCAAATTCAGGCGGCTCAACTTGAAGCCATGAAACCTAAAAATGTGACGAGTGAATCCCTTAGAGGAATGGACAAGAAATTAGAAGCCAAGGGTGACGGAGCCTTATATTTCATGAACCGGATCTGGACACCGAAACACGGTGGTTTCCGAGACTTGGTCATGACCGAGGTGCACAACACTCGGTATTCCGTCCACCTAGGTTCAGATAAGATGTATCTGGATCTTAAAAAGCTATACTGGTGGCCTAATATGAAAGCAGAGATTGCTACCTTCGTAATTAAATGCCTTACTTGCGCAAAGGTTAAGGTCGAGTACCAGAAGCCCTCTGGTTTATTGCAACAACCAGAGATCCCGGAATGGAAGTGGGAGCGGATCACTATGGATTTCATAACCAAGTTGTCCAAGACAACGGGTGGACTTGATACCATATGGGTCATCGTCGATAGATTGACCAAGTCTGCACACTTCCTGCCTATCAAAGAAACCGACAAGATGGAGAAACTTACGAGAACATACATTAGGGAAATCGTACGGCTACATGGTGTACCTATGTCCATTATCTCCGATAGAGATAGTAGGTTCACCTTAAGATTTTGGCAGTCACTACAACATTCCTTGGGAACAAGGTTGGACATGAGCACAGCCTACCATCCTCAGACCGACGGACAGAGTTAGAGGACCATCCAAACACTGAAAGATATGTTGCGAGCCTGCGTGATTGACTTTGGGAAGGCATGGGATACTCATTTACCCCTTGTCGAGTTTTCCTATAATAATAGTTATCACACGAGCATCAAGGCTGCTCCATTCGAAGCTCTCTATGGCCGAAAGTGCAGATCCCCTCTGTGCTGGGTTGAGGTGGGTGATACCCAATTAGCCAGGGGGCAAGCTTCCGACAGTACTCTTACCGGTCCGGAGATCATTCGGGAAACGACAGAGAAAATCGTTCAGATCCGTGAACGATTGAAAGCCTCTAGAGACCGACAGAAGAGCTACACTGATAAACGAAGAAAACCTTTGGAATTTCAGGTGGGAGACCGAGTCCTTCTGAAAGTCTCACCCTGGAAGGGCTTGATACGCTTTGGCAAGCGTGGGAAGCTTAATCCGAGGTACATAGGGCATTTCGAGATTCTTGCAAGAGTCGGCCTCGTAGCTTACAAACTCGACCTACCAGACGCAGTTCGTAACGTACATTCTACATTCCACGTATCTATCTTGAAAAAGTGTCTATCCGACGAGACTCTTGTAATCCCACTCGACGAGATCGAGATCAACGAAAGCCTCAACTTCGTGGAAGAACCTGTAGAGATCATGGACCGTGAGGTCAAGCAGACAAAGCAAAGTCGTATCCCTATCGTGAAGGTTCGCTGGAACGCCAAGCGAGGACCGAAATTCACTTGGGAACGTGAGGATCAGATGAAACTGAAATACCCTCACCTTTTTTCTTAGTTATTTGTAATTTCTTACTTGCTTAAATTCTAATTTCGGGACGAAATTCCTTCTAACGGGGGGATGATGTGACAACCCGATATTTCGAGACAATGTAATGTAAAACCAATCAAATCTAGGTCAAAATATAACTTTCCTAAAATCTTATTTGGGTTAAATAAAGTAGTAGGAATCGTATCAAGGTTTTCGTACATATAAAGAACCCTAAAATCCGAGTTATAACGAAGAAGTTATGACCAACCGAAGATTCTCGGCAAAACCGGCAACAACGATTAAACGAAAAACGCGAAGTTTCAATACAATAGTTTTTAGCCTTAAGTATCTAAATGAAAGTTATAGATAACCTCAAACCGTGAGCGTACATAAAAAGAACGTCCAAATCTGACTTCGGATGAGGAAGTTATAATTTTCCAAGATTCGGTTATAGCAGTAGACAGCTAAAAACTCGAAATAGAGCTCAAGATACTTTTGACCGAAACAACCTAAATGAGAATCTAAGGTCTCAACAATACTAGCGCAACGGTAAAAAGTCTGACGAAAACGGACGTCGGATAAAGAAGTTATGAATTTTTGAAGAAATTCCTTAATCACGTCATTTTAATAAATAAATAATAAGAATAATTTCATAACTTCCCAACGAAATCTAAACGAAAGTTGTAGATCTTAGTCTCACCTACGCGTGGATATAAAGAACGTCGAAAACGGAGTTCGTATGAGGGAGATATGAATTTTAGAAGTTTATTTAAAATAAATATAAATTTAAATATAAATTCTTGGTAATATCCGAAGGGGAGTCAGCAGATAGGACCGGAGTACGCCCTGCGTACTCAAATCAAGGGCCTCGGATCGTCCACGTCGCCCCTATGCGAAGCTACCGACCCGCCCCATCCGACCCGCCCCATCCGACCCGTCCCATCCGATCCGTCCCATCCGAAGCCGAGGCAGTCGAGGACTCGCTCATGCATGACGTACGCGTACGCGCTGCATACGAGCGTACGCCCCGCATACCGAGGCTTCTCAGACCCCCTATAAATAGAATGCGAGGGTTTTCGGAAAAATTGCTCATTTATCTCCTTTCTCTCACGATCTTGCCTCGATTTCCATGCCCGTTCAAACCCGAAGCTCTGGTCTTTTTGCTCAAGTCCCGAGGGTCGATTTTACTCCCGAGATTCCCGAGAATCCCGAGAAAAATCCGTTTCCCGAGACGAAACTCTGCCCGGTTTTCCATCTCGCTTTCTTCAATCAATCAAGTGAGTTCATACCCCTTAAATCAACCTTTGAAATGATTTTAAATGTCTAAATTCTTTATGGGGGGATACAAGTTAAATACATATAGTTATTGCTTCAATCACATGTGATTGCATTAATCACATGTGATTAATAACTAGGAAACCAACGTTTTTATCACTGTTCAAACTGTTTATCAAACTGTTTTACTTCAAAATGTTTTACAAACTCTTTTACTTTTCAAACTTATTTACAACTGTGATTCAAACAAATGTTCCTTATACTTGAACTGTTTCATCAAACTTATGCCTTCAAATTGTTTTATAGATTGACATCAAGTTGATCTTTTCTTGAATTAATATTTATGTTTCAAATGTCTTATAAAAACTTATTTATGTTTTTATATTATAAATTGCATGCCCATATATGTATAGATGTATAATTAATGTTTAAAGGGCTTAGGAAGGCCATCCACCCTATTTCCTTTTTCTCGATTTGGATGTGGTCTGGTGGGATTTCGGGTGACCCTCCGAAGGTCGTTTCAATATTAATTATATATCAAATATACCTATATAGACATAAAAGTAATTCCAGATTCATACGTACTAGACACATCATTAGTGAGTTACCATCGGGGTAACACATGATCATACTATTACAACTGTTAGATCAATGAGTCAGTTCATTCATGAGTCTATACATTACATTACTATGAGAACATATACAACTATACTATGAGAACATATACAACTATACTATGAGAATATATACAACTATACTAGGAAGAGAACATATACAACTATACTAGAACGAGAAACATTACATTACACATACTAGAATACTTAAATTACTGTGATTTAAATCGGAGCATGACTTAAATGTCATGACTCGAGTTGTGGCCAGAGTCTCTTGGAGGGGGAGCGTGAGTTTGCGTATAGATCTATGCTGGATTGACAATCCTACACCTTGTTGCTAGCTACAGCCGGACCTGCAGGTCTGCGTGTGCCAAACGTCATTTCGTTATTACGACCATTCATTATGTCGTTGTTACTAGTCGATAGTATGGTGCAATTTATCACATAATGCCTTAATATAAAATCCGGTTTAAGGTAGTTAGTACAGCAGTAGTTCCTATAATACAAAACTACAGTACTACAATGATTTACCCATTACATATTTTTAGTGATAACCTCACTTAAACATTAATGTACAAACTATATTTTGTTAAATGATAGTCACACTTGGGAAATTACACACTTTTACAACAAACGAGCATACAAATCAATTAAGCCTTGGTAGAAGGCTACTTTAATAGAAAATATAGGTTTTTCTGAGAGATTGAAACTTTTACAAACACTTACATACATTTTACCACTTATACTTGCGTCAGGTTCAAACGTTTTGATAACAAACCCGACACTAAAATACTTATGAACTCACCAGCTTAATGCTGATAAACTCTTTCAAAATAACTTGTATTCTCAGGTCATCAGTAGACAGGTACCGAGGCCAGCTTTTGAGAAGATGGAACACATCCAAGACTCATCTCATATTATTTTGTTTTACATTATTTTGGTGTCTATAACTGTGCAGAACACGCTTGTATTAAAATTATATATTTAATGCAATGGATGATGTTGTTTGCTTATTTACATTTACTGTGTTGTGATACTTTACATGACGTCCTCCGCCCCAGAACGTTTCTGCCGTTCTTGGTTTTGGGGTGTGACAGATAGATAGGTATCTCTTGACATTGTTGGCTAATAGAGTCCATATTTGAGCACCTTTCGCATGGTTTTGTTTTGACCAAAATGTCCTCCACCTGCATACTCATGGCAAAACTTCAAAATTGACTCAACCTCATTTTGATGAACACACCTCCGTATGAGTTGATCCGGACAATGTTTCCGAAGATAAGGATCGTCCCATATATAGTATTTGGAATCACTCTTCAACTTGGCCTTTTAGTGATTGGTAAACGCGTGGGGAGTTTCTTTCGTAACCAAGTAGTTCACAATATCCGCATACCATGGATTAGTGTTTGAAATGTAGAAGAGATGTTCATCCGGGAATTCATCTAGAATGGAAGAAGAGGTACTACCAATATGCAACCGGCTTAGATGATCCATAACTAATTTTTTTGGCACCACTTTTGTCTTTTATCTTAAGATCGAATTCTTGTAAGAGAAGAATCCACCGAATCAACCGTGGCTTGGCATCTTTCTTGGTCATGAGGTATTTCAAGGCGGCATGATCAGAGTACACAATTACTTTTGTCCCTAGAAGGTATTGCCGGAATTTATCCAATGCGAAGACAATAGCTAGAAGTTCTTTCTCGGTGGTGGAATAGTTGGCTTGAGCATTATCCAAGGTTTTGGAGGCATAGTAGATGACATGTGATGCTTTACCCTCCTTTTGACATAAGACCGCACCAATGGCGAAATTGCTCGCATCGCACATAATTTCAAATGAAAGCTCCCAATTTGGAGGTTGGATTATAGGGGCGGAGGTGAACAAGTCTTTTAGTTTGTCAAAGGCTTCTTGGCATGCAACATTGAAGTCAGAATCGACATCTTTTTGAAGAAGGAGGCACATTGGTCGCGTGATCTTTGAGAAATCTTTGATGAATCTTCTATAGAATCCCACATGACCCAAGGAAGATCTCACTTCTCTAACACATGCTGGGTAAGGAAGGGTTTGGATGACATCAATTTTGGCTTTATCAACTTCAATTCCCTTTTTGGAGACAATATGACCCAAGATGATGCCTTGATTGACCATGAAGTGACATTTCTCAAAGTTTAACACCAACTTTTTCTCAACACACCTTTTCAAAATCTTCTTAAGGTTACCCAAGCATTCATCAAACGAATTGCCATACATGGTGAAATCATCCATGAACACTTCGATTATATTTTCAACATACTCGGATAAGATACGCACCATGCATCTTTGGAATGTGGCGGGGGCATTGCATAATCCAAATGGCATCCGCTTGTAGGCAAATGTGCCAAAGGGGCATGTAAAAGTTGTTTTGTCTTGATCTTCGTGGGCAACGGGTATTTAGTGAAAACCCAAGTATCCATCAAGGCAACAATAATGCGATTTTCCCGCCAATCGCTCGAGCATTTGATCAATGAAAGGAAGAGGGAAGTGATATTTCCGTGTGCTTGAATTCAACTTTCTATAATCAATGCACACCCTCCATCCATTTTGAACTCTAGTGGGTACCATTACGCCTTTGTTATTCTCAACAACCGTGATTCCCGTTTTCTTGGGAACCACTTGCATCGGACTAACCCATTTGGAGTCGGAAATTGGGTAAATCATATCCGCATCAAGTAACTTGATTATCTCCTTCTTGACAACTTCCATCATGGGAGGGTTTAATCGTCTTTGGGCTTCCCTCCTAGGCTTGCAATCATCTTCCATGAGTATCTTGTGAGTGCATACATTAGGACTTATCCCCTTGATGTCCGCTATGGTCCACCCCATGGCCTCTTTATGCTCTTTCAAGACTTCAATCAATTGGTTTTCTTCAAAGTCTTTCAATTGAGAAGAGATAATCACCGATAGAGTCTCATCTTGACCTAGATAAGCATATTTCAAATGGCTAGGTAAGACTTTCAATTCAAGTGTGGGTGGTTGGATTATGGAAGGTGGCATCTTGATTGGAGAATGAGATAAGGCAACTTGAGAAACATCCTTCTTTGTGGAATTAGTAATTTCTAAAGCCTTCACAATATCTTCAACTTCGGAATCCAATGTATACAAATCCAAGGTATTCTTCAAACTTTCACCTTCAAGACTCATGTTAAGCACCATCTTCAAAAGATCCCCATTTTATAACTCGAATAATTGTTGGGTGATTGGCTCAATCACGTCAACTCAATACAATGGAGATATATTGCTAGGATATCTCATTGCTTCAAAGATGTTGAAGTGAATGGTCTCTCCATCAAATTCCATGGTGATCTTCCCATTGTGGACATCAATAATCGTGTGAGTGGTATTCATGAAGGGTCTTCCAAGGAGAATCATAGATGACTTGGAATGAGTCTTTTCTTCAAGGTCAATGACACAGAAATCTACGAGAAATACTAGTTGATTGACTTGAACTAGTACATCCTCCAACACGCCTCTTGGAAATACACTTGACATGTCCACTAATTAGATGATGACTCTGGTTTCTTCCAAAGGTCCAACATTGAGAGATTGAAAAACCAAGTATGGCATGACATTGATTGAGGCTCCAAGATCTAGCATGGAACTTTTAACATGTAAATCACCAATGGTACAAGGTATAGCAAATATTACCGGGTCTTTGCATTTGGGTGGAAGCTTCTTTTGGATGACCGCGGATACATTTGCATTGACTTGAATCTTCTCATTTGTCTTGAATTTTCTCTTGTTGGTGCACAAATCCTTAAGAAATTTGGCGTAACGTGGGATTTGCTTAATGGCATCCAATAGTGAAATGTTGAGTTGAACCTTGCAGAAAGTCTCAAGAAACTCTTTCTCTTATTCTTGTTTCTTTGAGGAAGCCAACCGGGGTGGAAAAGGTGGTGGTATGACCAATGGTTTGATGAGTTTATTGGAAGGATCGGGTTGATCAACATTTGGCACAACCGGTTCCTTTGGAGGAACTACAACTTTTGGAGATTCCACAATGATCACTTCATATTCGTCTTCTCTTGAAACTCTTTTAGGTTGACTTTCTCCAAGTGTTTTCCCACTTCGCAAGGTGATGGCACTCACATTGGGGTTCTTCTCGGTTTGTGATGGAAGTTTACCCCTTTGTTCTATCTTGTTAAGAGCAGTTGCCAAGTCTCCAATTTGTGCTTGAATGTTGGAGAAAGTATTCTTGATTTCTTGTTGAAATTGGGTTTGGATTTGAGCAAGAGAAGTGACAAGTTATTGAAGTCTCATTTGATGGGAACCACTTGATTGGCCTTGTTGTGGAGGTTGTTGGTAATTTGGAGGGTTATAAGAATTTTGTGGATATGGAGGTTTTTGGGATTGGTATTGTGGATGTTGGGGTCTCATCAAAAGATTTGGTGGATTTTGCTTTGGTGGATAAGGGTTGTTTTGGTTATTCCTCTAATTTGGGTTGAAATTGTTTTGAAATCCTATGGGTCTTGGTTGACCTTGATATCCGCCCATTGCATTCACATCTTCCGGTTCACTTCCAAGTGTGGGACACTTATCCGTATAATGTCCCGTCATTGCACAAATACCACATACCATCAATTGTTGACTTCACCAACCACTTGTGTAGAATATCTCCTCATGTCATTTCAAGTCCCAAAATTCCTTTGATTTTGAGAAATGGTACCAAAAAGTAATCGGATCTCGTGAGGGGTTTTGTTGAAGATGTCACCACCACTTGAAGCATCAATCATCCTCCGATCTTTTTCATTCATACCCTCATAAAATTGTTGAAGAAGTAGTTGTTCGGGTATATTGTGTTGAGGACATCTTGTACAAAAATTGTTGAAGCGCTCCAAAAAATCATGAAATGTTTCATTTTCCCCTTGACGAATCCCCAAAATGTCACTTCTTTGACTTGAAATGCAGGAGGTGGGATAGAATTTGCTATTGAAGGCCTTGAGTAACTCTTCCCATGTGTGAATTGATCCCGGTGGTAAGTTGAATAACCACTCTCTAGCTTTGTCTTCCAAGGTGAGTGGGCGGTTAACTTGAAATCATCCAATGTCACATTGTCAGGTAACATGCTAACACATATCATATGAAAGGACTTCAAATGCTTTTGAGGATCTTCTCTATCCAACCCATGGAATTTGGTTAGTTGATGGATGAAACTTGATTTCAATTCAATCCCTCGGTGGTTTGCGGGATAAACAATAGCAAGAGGTGTGTGAGTAACATCCATTTCCATCATTTGTCTAAGTGTCAACTCTTGAGGGGGATTGGGTGGATTGGGGTTATTGGGATATTGCTGCAAGTAATTGGGTGGTTGATGATAAGTTGGGTAAGGGTATTGGTTGTGATTATAAATTGGTGGTGGATAAGCTTGGTAATTAGGATATTGGTTGTGAGGGGGTTGTTGTTCTGGGTACATTTGGTTTTGGTACATTTGAGGGGGTTGGTAATTGGGTTGATTTGGGTAATGTACTTGTTGAACTTGAAAAGCATTGTTTTGAGGTTGGTTGTTTTGGTGAAAGTTTTGGTTTTGTGGTTGATAATTGGGTTGGTTTTGAGGAGGGGCTTGATTCCAAGGTGGCATATCAATGAGAGGTTCTTGTGGTTGTTGTCTTGGTTGATGGGGTGGGGTATTGGCATCCTGATTGATTGGGTTTGGGTTGGGATTGTGAGATGGAGTGTGATTCATGGCTATGTGGTTTTCAAACAGAATGTCTTCAAAGGAATGACCAACAATTGGAGAACTCGGTTCGGTGGTTTTCAAACAGAATGTCTTAAAAGGGGTATCGATCCTCGGGGAAATGGTTGTATTCAATCACCAATGCAATTCAATAGAACTAGTGAAATTAAACTAACTACAATTAAACTAAAAGGATGGGGGGGGGGGGGGGGGTTTGATTACATGAAAACTAAAATACTTGAATAACTAAAAACCTTGCAATTAAGCGAGTTGATGAGATGCTCAAAGGTTGTGAATAATTGGTTAACTAAGGCAATTCAACACAATGAACATTTGTTTGTTTATCATTAGGATCTAATACAAAGCTTGTCCTTCATCCCAAATTGGTTATAGCAATCATGAAGCATGATATGCCAAGATTCCTCATAGGTCGTATGGAGGTTGGGGAAGCCCACAACACACCTTCTTAATTAAGATCAAGGGTCAATTGACGTAATTAATCCCAAGAAATCAATTAGCCTTAAGAATGAAGGAATCCCCAATTCCTAGAGGATGTCAAATGCTTACACATCCATAAAGGAGTTATGATTCATAAGCTAGAGATGATTTCTACCATCATAAACCTTTTGTTCTAGATAAATTCAATTCAAAATGAAAGAAACAAATCAACAATTCCTCATTCAATTACTAAGCTCATGATCAAAGCTTCAAATAAGCATAAGAATTACAAACTAGAATCATAAACATGGAACAAATTGATAATCAACATAAATCCTTCAAAACCCACAAACATTCATTGGTTTTTAGCCAAAGTCAACCAAATAAGAGTATTAGCCACTCATGGCAACAAAGTAACAAGAACAATAATTAATTTTCATCAAGAATCTACCTAAGACTTGAAGAGATGAAAGAAATTGAGTATTTTGCTCTCCAAATTGTCACTTGCAGGTCTCCAATGGTGGAAAATTCGTGAATGAGCCTCTAGATCTGATCCCCAAAGGTTATGGTGTGCCAAATGACCAAAATACCCAAACTGGGCAGTTACGCGGGTACCCGCACGACGAAAATTCCACCCGCGCAAATGTTGTTGTAATGCTACTGGTCCTTCCTTCCACCACTCCACCCTTCTACTACCAAAGATTCCTTTTGTCACCCCCTTGTCCATGTAATTTGAATCCACCAATCATCATTTAGCCACCAAATGGATGTTCCAAACCCAAAATTAGAAATTTATGATCCATCTTCACAAGCCCAAATAATCCAAGCTAATAACTTTCAAAGCCCAATTCTTCTTCTTTAACTCTGCCAAGCCCAATAATGCCTCGGGAGCCTACTAAGCCCATCTCCAATCAACCTGCAACCGCAACAAGCTCCAAAACCCTGCAAAATTCCTCATGCAACATAAAAAGCACCCGGTACGATCCATACTAAAGAAAAATAAATAAAATACAATGCATTAATGATAAAAAGATCTAAAAATCTAAAATAAACTAATAAAAATAAGGAAATAAAATAAGCTATCAACTGCTGTCATTGCTAAACACAAACAATATGCTAAGTAACCTCCTTTTAAAAAAAAAAAGTCGATTGATAAGCACATGTTGAGAAAAGTTTATTGATCTAAGTTATCCTTAAAAAATCTGAAGTGGTATCAAGGAAAGTTATCCTAAAAGTGGTGTTTTCTTATCCTCCCCACTTCATAAAAAATATCATGAAACTAAAATCCTCAAATTGGCAATCTATTCTTGTTTGCATAAAGTGAAACCAAAATGAGTAAAATCTCAACGATCTACTTTCTAAAAGAGTTCCAAGCTCTCAGAATTTTATAAACGATCATGTAAATTACTGGAGGAAGATAATTGATCAAATAAAACCATAAAGGGATAAAAAGTACATGCGAACATCAAGTCATTCTGTAAATTATGTGATATCAATCCAAGGCATTTTGCTACTTTAATTCACTGATCACAATCAATGTCGAAGGGTGCTTGAGCACAAAAAAAGTTCAATGGGAATCGTTCAGGTCTTCAATCGGAGGAATGATACAAGAAACAAAATATGTATAAAGGGTCAATTAAAGCTGTTAAACCCGTTGGTGATCAAGATCCGTGATTTCTATTGAAGAAGAACCAGCCAAACACCACTTTAATTCGTCGTTGTTGTTGCTAGCATCTCCCTTCCCTCTTTACGTTTGGTTTCCGGACAGAAGAGGGGAAAGCCAAGAACCGATCAAAGCAGAAACCCCCATTCGTTACCTGCAATCGTCGGGGGCCGAAATCCTTTTCCCTAATCGTTGCTCAGTTTTCACCACCACATGACATCCTTTAATTGATGTTCTTTTGACCTGATGATGCCAAGATGAGAACCGAAGGGCAACCCCACAAAGGGTCGCTGGTGTCGATTTGTTCAATTTAGGATTTTCATAATGGGTTTTTAGATAAAGAGGGGAACGAGATTTAAACTGGATAGATACCATGATTATAGGGATTATTTTTGGAAGTTATTAAACAAAGACTAAATTAACCTTATTTATTTATTTAATTATTTAATTTTGAGTGGCCCACATTTATGCATACAATAACATAATACTTACTTAAAACACATGAACATATATATATATATATATATATATATATATATATATATATATATATATAGACACACATACACATAACTTTCTCAGATTGGGAATATATGATTTAAACAAAAAAATAAATAGTTTGGGTTCCACAAGAATGTATATAACCCATGTATTTATAGGAAATTTATTAGGAATGTGATTTTTTCCTAGTATTGTATGTAAATGACACGACTCTTTTAGAAAATGACAACATGCCCTTTCAGAAATTTCATGGCTTTGCTAGGAAAGTGTTTTTCAATGAAACTAATATTGATATGATATTCAATAGACAAGTATTTTAATTGTAGTACCTATTATATATGAACATATGAGATCGCACAGAAAGAAAATTAAAAAAGAATGTGGTTTTCTTATTTTATTGAATGAAGTCTTGCAATTGTTTGTGGTTGTAGATGTGATCATGCTTTTGATTATATACCAAATGGTCTCTACTTTCATATATGGTAAACTTGATAACCTTCTATTGTTGTGCTTGGTTAATGACATCTGATTAAAATGGACCCTTTCCTTGAAATTAATTTTAAATTTTATTTTCCGTTGTCTTGCTTGGTTACTTAATTATTTTGTATCTTATAATTTTTAGTAGTAATATCAAAGCCTATTTCTAATGGAAAATTCTATACGTACCCCCCATTGCATTATGTAACCCCCTCATATGAGTGTAATAGTGTTTGCGTACCCGCATGAGGTGTCAATTTTTGTGAGTAAGGGGTATATATAGTAGCATTCATTTTTAAAATCTTGATTACCTTTGTTGAAGTCATGTTGCTTTTTCTCCACACCATCTATTGTATAAACTATATGAAAAAAAAACTTACTAAATTCATAAATGTTGTTCGTATTTAACTTTTAATGGTTTGATTTTAATTTTACTTAATAAATTTATGAATTTCCCATATATTTATGAAGTTCCCATGTACGAATTTTATAAACAAATTGTTTAATATTTTTAGCATGTGGATGTAAGTGCATTGGATTTTCCAATGTGGACCATATGTTTGGTTGATTATTTTGGTTGTACTAGAAAAACAACATTTTACGACGTGCAATGCGTGTCGTAAAACGCTCAGATGACGCGCAAATGGGTGTCAAGGAAGGCTCTGTCATAACGAGAGACAACACACATTTGCACGTCATCTATTTACGACACACATTTACAACGCGCACTTACGACACGCAATGCGTGTTAAGGAAGGCCCTGTCATAAAAAAAGCATTTGCGTATCATAAATTTACGACGCGCGTTTACGACTCGAATTGCGTATCCTTAAAGCCCCTGTCATAAAGAAAGATGACACACATTTTTGCGTGTCATAATTTTAAATGTTTATATATATATATATATATATATATATATATATATATATATATATATATATATATATAATGATAGATTTACTAATTTTCAAATTAAATAACACATTTAAAGTCTCATAATGCAAAATAAAATACTTATATAACAAAACCATCTATTTCATACAATAAATGTACTAATATTCAAAACAAATCACATTTGATTGTTAGTTTATTAGCATCAGTCAAACTAGAAAAACAAATCTTCCTAATCCAAATAAGAACAAACGTATAAAACTCAAACTATTTCGGAACTGCCACAAATGTTTAGGATTTGTGAGATCATTAATCGTCTCCTCTGTTGCACGGCATGTTGTGTATGCTTCTTGTAGGCCTAATAAATCCTAACAAATGAAATGTATTATTTGAGGATTTAAAACTGATGAAATGACTGAATACATATATACTTGTAGTGGGAAAATTGCCCATATAGAAAAAAACCAACTTCAATTTGATCAAATAATAATCTGAACAATTTGATCAAGTATGCTTGTATAGGGTAAATTCTGAAACAGGATTGCCTTGACCTGCTATTTATACCAGCATCTAGATGACTGTTGTCAAAAGACCAAACTGTGCTTGACAAATTTTGTGACTTTTTACTAAACAAAATACTACAAATCAACAAAGTAATCAGAAATTCAAAAAATAAAATAAAATGGTATTTGTTATGTTCTTTTCATCTCGAACAATCTCCATTATACCCTCGATGAATTCACCACACTGGTCAGTTCAGTTTGTTTCTTATTGGCAAAAAGAATGGTATTATTTTGTTTGTTTAATTTTAATAGCAGAAAGAGAAAGATGGAAGAGTTTGGGAGGTTGAAAAGGGATTATTTGATAAAGGCTCCCCTGAACAAAATTCATGGCAGGCATTTCCTAAGGAGAATCCCTCAGACAACTCCAAATCTGTTAGAACAAGAAACAATGTGCACCAGAACAAGCAAGCGGCTGAAGGCGGCACCACGAGTTAGGGTTTTGGAGCGGAAAGCTTCATAGCGGTTCCTTCCTCTGCTAGCTCTCACTCTCAGGCAAACACAACACATAATATACCTATCCACACCACCAATTATGGGCGTTCTAGTTATGGGGAGGAGTTACAAAACAAAGAAAGTAAGTCGGCTTCCGGGCCTGCTAGATGGACCGGTTTCTAGTCTTGTTGATGTTATTAATATTATATAATAACAAGTTAAAAAGATACTTTTCTTGTAATCTTATTGACATTTTAAGAAAACTGGTTGGACTTGGGGTATTATATTAATATTAGGGGTCAAGAACATCTTAAACAAATGATTGTTGATTTGTTGGGCATGGGCTTCTTTTTTCTCCTTTGGATTACAAATTCCAACTCCATTCCATGCATCTTATTAATTAATTAATTGATGACTATTAGCTTACCTTTTGTTGTGTTATACCTATACATATTAGTATGTTAAAAAGTCTAATAAAAATCAAATACCCATATGAGAAGAAAGAAGGTGCCATTAGATCATTGATCATTCAGTTTAAGGTGGCTTGATCATGTCATACCATTATGGTTTCTAAATACCAAAGGATCTCAACACCAACTTCGTACACATCATCGTTTTTCACTAATCTAGTTAGGAAATATTTAAGAAATGGTACTTAATGTTATAATAAGGTAATGAACTATTTGAAATGCTTAGTATCTATAATTTTACCATTAAATAAAAAATTCAATTTTTTTTAGAAGAATGTCCAAATGAGAGCTTTATGGAGGTCTCAACAGATAAATGTTGGGAACTGGTACATTAGAGGCTAAATCAAGAAATCTTGAAAAACACTGAGTTGGCGGCATGTCTTATAATTGAAAAGGAATAAAACCTTAAACCCAAAATCAAAAAGTACTTGGATTTCAATTGTGACAAGTTGAGGATTGTTTAAAATATATTTCTCTATCAATAGAGAAAACACTGCATTTGATCCTTCCTTTTCAATTCTAGCTTTCAATGCTGCAAGAGGTTCTTGGTATTTCAATGATTCAAATGGATCCATATCATGTATCCACTTTCCATGTAAACAAAAAGAGTAAAAAAGTCACATTTTCAGATAAGACTCAAGTACAAGAAACCAAGCCAAACTTAAAACAGAGCGAAGCATCAAGGCAAGGACACGAGGAAATGATCATATATATGTAAACCTATAATGATTGAAAAAAATAAATATAGGAGGATGAAAACATACGGTTAATTGGTTAAAGGTAAAACAGAGTAGAAGTTATTCAACAGCTATAAATAATTAAACATAATTTTTTTACTTGAATGAATAAAGGATTAAAGGGTTGTTTCTAAACTATCAGAATCATATCTTCCTTCATATGAATCTTCAAGTCCTTCAATTAAAGATTTTTCATATAAAATAAGAGATAACACAAATGTTTGCCATAATGGAACCAAAACCTCTAGAAAAAAAACAATCTTTTTAAGTTTTATTAACAATAACAGAGCTGATTTAGCAAGAGGGGGACAATAGAAAAAAGACAAACTTACCCATGACCTGACTTTTTGCCAGGCTTTGAAAGTTTTGAACAAATTGACCCAAGCATTTTAATGTCTGATAAAGGAATAGAAAGTGAAAAGTGAGTGTACATTCACATAAATGGAAAGTTTGAATTATAGCCTAAAAATTATAAAATAGAGTTGGCCTGTGGTGAGGAAACATTAGCATTAATTTTTTTTATCATTTTTTAGCTTAGTAAGCTTATTTACACTTTAATGAATAGATTGAAAATGAATTTGTTACTTTCTTTCATATTGATCAAAAACTACCTCAATAGATCTGGAATTAAATTACCTTGCAATAGAGGAAGTTAACTAATGCCTTCTTTCGTATTCATTAGCTAGGCAGGTAAAAAACTGCAAAAGAGTAAATTTCTAGTGAGGGCTCATAAATTCACGGTCATGTGTACATCAGGTGATGTTATAAGGTCTGATTTAGGTGAGATAGCTCTTTCAAGCATTTCGTTAAACAGTTGGAGTACATAGCTCCTCTCCTTCCTTTTCTGATCTACTTATTAGAATTATCACCACTTTGAGAGCATACAACCCCATTCTTCTTTTCAAAACATATAATTCAACAAATAAGTGAACATATAGGGGTAAGAATATGAACTTAAGACTAAAACTGAAAACAAAATGACAAACCCCATATCTCTTTGAAATCTTGAATTGGCTCAATATCTTGAAAAAAAAATAAAATTGATCAAAAACTACCTCAATAACTTATTTAAATCATATATAAGAGACTATATAACATTATTTTAATTAGTTTGTTCTTGATTTTAAGAAGTTATTCTTGTAACCTAGTTGTATATATTAATAATTGGATACATGTTACATGTGCTTGACAGATAGCTTCCCAAACAGCAGCTAGTTCTAAGCCAATAGGTATAAGTTGAAACATGAAATAAAGTTGTTTTCAGAGATGAGAAGTAGATGCATGAAAAAATCAAAGGCATAAAGGAGAAATCGATAATACTAGATGAAATCGCACATGAAGGGAAAAATCATGAGCCTTTTTCTTGATTGAGAAGATGAAGTCGAGATATGAATGAGAAATTGCGTGCCCCCTTATTTGTTGAACAACTGAAGAAATAGGGCAGGGTAGAAGCATCCTTTTCATACCTTAGTGCAATCAGACCTTGGGCTAGTAAACCTGAGGAGTCTTAGTAGAAGCAGTAGGGTGGGGAAGAGGTGGAACAGTGAGCATGAGGAGTTGATATCTTATGTACCAATAGTGATATATTGCTTTCCGTTCTTCTATGACGAGTGTCACACCCCAAAACCAGAACGGCGGAAACGTTCTGGGGTGGATGACGTCATGTCAAATATCACAACATATGCAGTATAGTAATCAAAGTACACAACCATTGCATTAATAGTAATAATTTTACATAGTTTACATTTCATAGCAACATCAAAGTAATACAAGGAATAATATAGATGCAGCTTAGTACTAGGTTGTCTTCACAAAAGCTCTCGGGATGTACCTGTCTATCGCTGACCTGAGAATACAAGTTATTTTGAAAGCGGGTATCAGCATTTTTATAATGCTGGTGAGTCCATAAGTATTTAGTGTCATTTGTATAAACACGCATTTTTACTCAGAATAACTTTATGAAAGATAGTAGTTTAGAATCTACGGTGTATTAGCGTCCTTTCTAGAAAATCCTATATTTTCTAAATAAAAGTAGTCTTCTACCAAGACCCGACAGACTTATGTTTTAAGGAGAAATTTTCCCCAAAATACTATCATTACCAAAATACGGTATTGACTTTAAAGAAAATATGAGAATATCACGAGTAAAAATACTAGGGGAAAAATAGCATATGCCTCAGCAGTAATACTGCTGACTAAGAAAAAAGAAATCATAGACTCCAGGAGGTATCGAATGAATGATACGCCTGGCTTAGTCTAACAAAAGGAAGCACAGACTCCAGACAATATCGAATGAACGACACAACTAGTAAAGTCTAAAACATTCGGTAACCCTTAGTGGGTTGTTTCAAAAATACCGTGTTACCTTAAGGCCATGAATTATAAGGTAAACATAGAGATACTCGTAACCATACTGATTGACACTAGAGTACTTGACGCCCTGCAAGCGTCGGAATAAATGTGAAAGTTGTCACCCCTTGGCTTGGTAGGCCGAGGACTGTAGCTAGCAGTCAGGGTGCGGGAGTGTCAGTCTCGTATAGATCTATACACACCATGCCCGCTCTCCCTCCAGGAGACTCTGGTTACCAACTTGACGACGGGGAGATCCGTGTCTTGAAGATGCATCTCGTATTTTGAATTCTATAGTAAGTACTGGAATAACGATATAGACTCACGAATGAACTAACTCCTTTGGAATTCTCTGGACTAGAAAGAGTGATTAGAATCTCCTAACTATTCCTATAATAGTTACTAGTGTCTCTGATCTATGAATGATGAATGGAAGGATGCCCTTGCTACCCAAGGGAAATGAACTGGTCGATGGAAACCTTTATGTCCATATATGTATACATGATATATAACTAATGTTTAAACGACCTTCGGAAGGATAACTGATACCCACTAGACCACATCCCAACGAGGAAAAGGAAATAGGGCGAAATAGCCTTCCTAAGTCCTTTAAACATTATTTATATAACTATATAAATATAGACATGCATTTAACAAAGTAAAAGCATAGAAGGAAAACTTTGATGAAACCTTTGGAAAACTTTCATACATAAGAAATTTACAACTTGATGTCATTTTGTAAAACAAGTTTTGAAAATCTTTGGAATCCTTTGAAAAACCATTCATAAATAGCTTTGGAAGTGATTTTTAATAAACAGTTTAAGTGAAGAAAACCTTTGGAAAACCTTTAACTAGAAAGTTTGACTTGATTTCATTCTATAAAACAAACTTTGAAAACCGTTGAAAAACCTTCGGAAAACCTTTCGAATACTTATGATAATCTGAAAGAGAAACTCATATTTTAACAAGAGTTGAAAACGAGATTGGAAAATCTTAAGCTGGATAAAACAGTTTAACATGCAAAAATCCATTTTGCTATACAGTTATCAATCACATGTGATTTATCTAATAAATGTACAGTTCAACTTATATTCCCCCCCCCCTTATAAAAGGAGTTAAAATCGTTTAAAAGGTTAATTTAGGGGTATGAGCTCACCTGTTGCGGGTGGATCGGACGGAGGTGTCGGTTGGGTGCTCGGTGCCAAGTAAAGACTTGAACACACTTAGTGACCTATTAACATATGATGACATATGTTTACATGCAGTTAGTGATTATAATACTAATAAAACACGTATAAGCATCCTAATGTGCGGAAAACACTTTGGTCAAGTGCTAGGAGACTATTGGGTTGCAATAAGGGAGTGTATGGCCTAGTTAGGGAGTTTACTCTTCAAGAGTAAACTCTTTATGGAGATTTCGGCCCTAAGACCATATCCCCATGAGTTTACGGCCGTAAACTCATGGGTGGTATGTTATTGGATGTTTAAAGGTCTTATATCACTTGTAGAAGGCTAGGTTCCAATCTAGGGCATAGGAAGGGGTTAAGGCTCCAAATGAACCATTTAAGGGAGTTGACGGCTGTAAACATAGAGTTTAAGGCCGTAAACTCTCACTTGGTCTTTCAATTCATGATTTAAGGTCTTAAATGAAAGAATATAAGGTTCTATGCATTATTCCAAGACAAAGGGGGAAGTTAGGGCATCATTTTGCCTCCTTGAGGGAGTTTACGGCCCGTGGACCAATCCTTGGGGGTTTACGACCGTAAACTCCTAAGTCCATAGTTTCTTTGATGTTTAATTCCCCTACTTCAATGGTGGTTGATTCTAGACATGTATCCAAGCTATAGGAGGTGTTTAAGGGTAAATTTAACACCTTAAATGGTGTTCACGGCCCATGAAGAGGGGTTTACGGTCCAAGAGTGTTCTTGGGCTGTAAACTCATGTTTACTCTCCATATGATATGATTTTGGTGTTCTAAGTGTACATGCAACCCTAAATACCTTGGATCTATGTTTTCTCTATTATACATGCAAATAAGAACTTCCAAGGTATTATCCTAATCTAGCATACAAATCAATGAATGTAACAAGATAGAATACATACCTTTTGATGTAGCTTGATGTCTTCAAGCTTTAAGAGCTTAGCCCCAATAGTATGGAAGCCTCAAGTGGAATCACAATCACCAAAACACTTAGAATAGCTTGAGAGAATTCTACAACTCATGAAATCGGCTAGCCCTTTCACTTCACACTCTAGTGTGTTACTAGTTAGATACTAGTTGCCAATTTTGTCAAGAATAAGATCTTTATATAGTGTTACAATTAGGGTAAACCCTAATTGTCATGACTTTCCATTTCCTTGGATCCATGAGTACAAATACACCATGGAGCATCCATGGACCATCCTATGGGTTTTAGCCCAACTTGATTATCCATGGAGCATTAGCCCACTATACAAGTATGGATGATTTACACAATCGACCCATATATTTAATTAGTCTTCTTTTGATCACTTAATTAATCCTAGATTAATTCTTGATCAATACTAATTAAATAATCTTATTATTCTTATTATTAATATACTAGAACTTATAATATATTAATAACCATAAGTGTCTTATTTCTCTCATTATAGTCTATCCAAGTGCATGATGGTATGCAACCCAAATGGACCATGCCGGGTCGGGTCAAGTCTTACCAATTATAGTTATGGACTTAGACATTAATCCAACAGTCTCCCACTTGGATAAGTCTAAAACTATTATTGCGTATGACTTCAGGAACCAACTGGCAATCGTAGCTCTCAAAAGCTTCTGTCGAACTCTGACCTTGTAGATGAACTCTGACCTTTGTCAATGACTTATCCATTAGATAAGGGATCATATATTCCTCCATTCTAGATATCATATGGACTGAGACATGGATTATAATCATTCTCTCTGTCCATTTGTTGTTTCCCGATTTCCGATTTATGACGACTGACTAATTGAACAAATCAAATCAGTCCTGACCCGGCCGAGCACTTCCATTTGTCATCATCAAATCATCGAGGGGCCCACAGATATCACTTTTATCCCGAAGGTAAAAGGAACGGATAAACTTCGACTCATATGGCTTGTTCTACTACTTGTTGAATCATACACAAAGGCACGTTTTATAACACCGAGTTACCGTATGCGTTTACGTGCAATCAATGTACTATCAACTCATAGTAACAACTCATATCTCTAGGTTTGAAGAATATAAGATATTATCGTCTCATGATCACTCGTGATAAAATCCATGAAGTGATTCCAATGAGCGCGGGTTGAATCCAATACTCAGAACTTATGAGCACTCATGATTGTTGTAGCCTTGTCCAACACCTTAGACCTCTACAACCCATCATGACAGTCTTAATTCATATCTACTTCCAACATATGACAGACTGTGGATGGTTTGAATAACTTAGTCACTCCGGAAGAATAACCCAGTTTATTCGGGAAGTCAAAACATGCAAAATGAAACACAATAATAATTGAATCCAATATGGTATCAACACTTTGAACATAAATAAAACACCTTTTATTTATCACCATATGATTACACATTATTCATTGTATACTGTTTCAGCTATCAACTTTATTCTTGAATTTAAAACCAATAGTTGTCCCATGCTCCAAGCATGTACACTATGCTTTCTTAAACACTAGTCATGCCACACACTAAGTATGCATACTATGTTTGTCTATGATCTTTACTTTGTGAACTAGATCAATTTAACATAACTTCAATGATTCTCTTTTCACAATCCCAAATCCTTACCGCAAATGCAAGAATTCCAAATTCATGCCATTTACTGTAATCTGTTAGATTCTAAACTTATATGCATTGATCCTCTTGTAACGATTATGCACAAACTCACAAAGACTTGGCAACAATCATTACAGAGAATTCCAAAGGAGATCAACTCCTTGGAAACATCCTTCTTGCATTAAGTTTCCTTAATCTTACACAGATTGAAATTTCTAACTTTGAAACATTTCCAGATTCCATTTTGACTATCACTTCTGAACAAGAGTTGCCTCCTTACAGATTATGTCAATATGGTCCTTCCAGAATTATCACTATACTTCCAACTGTCCTTGAGCAACCAATCTTTGGAAAACCTTAGATTGTCCTCGACAATTGTTTAATCCTTTTAGTCATATCCAGTTCTAAACCTTTTCCCTTCTTAATGCCCCAGGCATTTGGAAAATTTTAGAAAGGATGAATATAGCACATTGAATCGATCCTATATCCGAAGCATATGGGACACGATTCATGATGTCTAACATAAAGACTAAACCAGTCTTTTGCTATAATATGTCCATTTCAATTTGCCAAGTTCTCATAATTCAGATTATGAAAAGGGATGCCGTAATCATAATCGAATTTTAGAACGCAAATAATGGACCCATATGGACCCATATACAGAATTTCCTTATGTTGAGCCATTCCAACATGAAATTCATATATATATATATATATATCCTTGACTAAATGATTAAAACCTCACGATCTAAGCTTATAGATTTGAGATGAAGTATAATTTCCTCTCCCTTAATTATAGCAAAACAACTTTTTCCCAATTGAAACTTTTGTTTTCTATAATTAACATTGCTAACTTGCAATACTTATCATAATTATCATGCTCCCACTAACATGATGATTATTAGCATAACACTTATGCTCCCACTAGCTTTGACATGTTCTCAGAAATCACCTGGACTTCTAGAAATCAATACTTCATTGACTTTCTTACCAAAGTTCAGATTTCTGATACTAGATTGTTTTGATAAAACTTTATCAAAATCATACACCTTCCCTTAGATAGCACACTTGTGTGTCTAAACAATTATGAAGAGGTATGCCGTAATCATAATGGTTAGACCTTTTTGCCATTTCTCACAAGTCCATATTAGTGTGCCGGTTAACCACACGCGCTCCACTAACGACTTTGAGAATGCAAATATCACAATTGCTATCTAGATAAAATCTACTTAGTGAAAGCGTTTCCTCACCATCATTTTCATGAATCGGAGAGAAACCTTATGACACTTAGATTTAATGGTGTATGTGTTCTTATCCATGTGAATTGTCAAAACCATAATCACAAGACAAAGATAATGACAAATCCAAAACCATATGGACTGAACTCAATCTTAATTTCTTGCCACCTGGCAGCTCAAGGGCCTGCCATTTCTTCCAAGTTGTTATGCAACCAATTGAGAACTCTAAGAACTCATATGCAAAGCCAACTTTAACTGGAATGGGCACAGAATATTTCAACACGATAGGTTATAAACCTCAAGTCGTGTGCTAGTGAAGAACTTCAGGTTTTCTTTTTGATTAGTTCTTGAGACTTTCAAGACCTTTAGGACTCCCACTGTCCTCTTGACATATAAGATTCCCTTGTCAAACATCCAAGAGATAGTGCGGATTCTAATCAAGACAAACACTTCACACAATTGGCCTAAGTTGGTCTTTGTTTTATCCAAAACATCACAACTTACCAATTTCAAATGTACTAGAGTAGAAAACTTTTACTCTTACATTTGACAAGTGTTTTAAACCTTTTTTGAGACATGTCACTCAAGTTACAATCTTGGAGTATGACTCTAAGACTTGTATCGGAACGAAGTATGACTCATCTTCTTGATTTAACCATTTCAACAATTCAAGATCCCTCTTCTTAGTCATAAGAATGCACTAAGATTTCCTTAGAGAACTAATTGTGCTATGGTTTCTTAATCATTAAGATGATCACAAAACTGATACTTTCTCCCATCTTTTCAGATTTGAGAAACTTTTATCCTTCTGCCTAATTTGATTCTTCTTATTCGCTCTGCCTTACATTGGAATCTTTTTTCCAATGTCTCAGAGTTACACTTAAGCATGTAAGTATAATCATATTTACTGAGCTTTAGTAAACTATGACGAATAGTCTTATCAAACTTTTATGGTGGACTTAATCAGTGCACAAGAATGTGTACTCGATCCTTTAGTCCTTTACTTGACTCACACATCCATGTGAACAAGTAATTAGTCTTAATTTTCCAATACTTGAAAGTTCTCATTCATCATGCTATACAACTTGCATGATTCCAAGTTTCGGTCCAATTGAGACTTGGGTGATGAGAATCTTTCCTTATTTTGGTAAATTTTGACATTACCACAAATGAAAGAATCAATTTCATATTTCCACTCTTGCTCTTAATGGAATCATATAAGCAACAATTTTTCCTCAAATGCCATTGTAAGGATATTTTAAAATAAATAAAATCAAAAATTTTTCTTTTATTTTAAAACTTTGCGGAAAAACTTATCCTTACAATCCATATGAAAACTTGTTGTTATCTATTCCTAAGCAATATCTCATAACTCCTAAGAAGTAGCTCAGGAATCCGATCTTTCAAACTATGCGATAGAAATCCATCTATGCGATCAGATTCAGCATATTCTTTCTTTAAGTTTCTTCACTTTTCTTTGATTCTTAAAACATCACCATGTGACCCAGTCACATCATGTATCAAGAATCTCAGAATAGAAGCTTAATAGAGTTAGATAGTGGACTTTACCTGAAGTAGAGTCAAACTTATTGACTTTAACATCCTTAGGTAAATTTGGCAGCTTCGCAACCAATGCCCCTTCCTTTAGCAATATAAACATATGGACCCTTTGATAATGGTACACGAGACTATCACAGACTTAGCTTTTCTCTTTACCATTTGGTCAACCGAGTTGACTATGGCCGATCCCTTTCCATTGGGAAGAGAATGCTTTCCGGGATTTCCTGTGTCACTATTGTCAATGTCCATCAAGTTTTAAGAAAGTTGATCTTAGATAAGATCATTAAGGGTCTTATCATAGTCTGTTTCATAGGTGTCCCAAAGGAACTCACTATGTGACTTAGAAAGTGATTGAACCACCGACTTTCTCAAGACTTTGACACCCAACTCTCCCGACTTGTCAATATGTGACTACATCTCCAAGACGTGACCACACCTAGACCTTGCCTTGCCAATAGGGCTTGAGTGACCTTAAACTTTTCAAGAACTTGTGGGTTAGGGAGAATAATTGGAGGAGGTGAATGAAGTATGATTTCCATGGGACATCATCTTCATTAGGAAACCTTGTTTCAAGAGATTTGGGAAGATCATAGGTGTCTAAACCAGACATCTTTTGGGAGATATTCAAGATAGTTGATTTAAAGTCCTTAATATGACACCCAATATGAAATATTAAGGCTAGGACCCAACAAACTATTTTATAACTTAGAAGAGGTATGCCGTAATCCAAGCTATAAAATATTTGAAGGTAGGTGAATGACGATTCACCAATTTCCACCAAGATAAACGAAATGTATTATTAGGTTTTAATTGGTTTTGAAACTCCTAGATCTTTGAGATTCATTGAACTGTTCAAAGGCATGTTTCCATCTCGAGTGTGCCCTTCAGGTTTTGTGACTGGGATGCCGAGGATCACAAAACAAGGTGTGAAGTAACCATGCAAATCACTTGGTACCCTTAATAAATTACCCCTCAATCGATGTGCCGGTTAACCACACACGCTCCATCGATACTATGATAAATATTAAGTCACCCTTTACCTACCTTGTTAAGTCCAAGTTAGTGTGCCGGTTAACCACACACGCTCCACTAACGACTTTGACAAAGTGTAAAGTGTAATTTCATGGATTAGCACCTTATTCACATTTTTCCTAAGTGACTAAGATTGGGTATTATTAAGAGTTTAGTTACTTAGTATTATCATTAATACTTTTAATGAAGGGAGAATTCTAGTCCTGTCAAACCCGTTCGGCTAACGACCCTCCACCAGTCAAGCAAGCGGTGGGTGAGAGTGGACACCCATTAAGTTGCCATTTTATAGGCAACAACCTTATACCCACCTTATAGACCGGCTTCGTGAATGAGGCGTACTAGCGGTAAGACTGACTTTACTCTTATACATATATATATTATTAACTTATAATATTATAAAGTATAAGGGTTGAATTTTAACTTTTAAAATTCTAAGGGCTAACTTGGAATTAAAGTATTCATAAAAGAAAACTTTTCAAATTCCAAAACTTGAGGGCAAGTTTTGAAACTATTCAAAACTAATTAATTCCATAACTTATGTGTTTAAAGTAGTTTTAATCCAAAAACTCTTCAAGTTCCATAACTTGAGGACAAGTTATGGAAGACTTTAAACTAATAAAAGAACTAACTTTTCCTTTATTTTATAACTTATGGATTTAATTATGGTTACATATTTTTTTCTTTAATGAAGTGACTCTTGAACTTCCATAACTTGAGGACAAGTTATGGAGTCATAAAAAAATATTCAATGACACAAGACTCTTCATTTTGTAACCATTGCCAACTCTTATGAATTTTATGAGTCTTTAATGTGACTCTTCATGTAACTTGAGGACAAGTTACACAAACACATTTTATACTCAACTCTTAGATTAAAATGGATTGAAAACAACTATTTCACTCAACATTTCTATTAATCTAAGCAACTCATAAGAACAAGATAATTCAAATCAAACTTTTTCATGTAATTAGTCTAAACTTTAAACTAATACAAAACATAAATCTATTGACAATTATCTTTGAAAATGGATTAGCATGAACATTAACACATCAAAAACAAGTTTATAAGTTCAAAAACAACTTAGGGTAATGTTCCTAGTCCATTTCTAGCCAAAAAACTCGAAAATATGCTGTCTGGGGGTCCAACTCGTCGAGTGCATGAACAAACTCGGCGAGTTGGATCGAATTGATCACATTTTAGGCATGGACTCGCCGAGTCCTCTGATGGACTCGCCGAGTCTGATGATCAGACAGCACCAAATTCGTTTTTTTAGCTTCTATTGCAGGTATAACAAGAAAACAAGCCTAGGCTCTGATACCACTGTTGGGTTTTAGGCATTCTAACACTCCTAAGTGTACATGCAACCCTAAATACCTTGGATCTATGTTTTCTCTATTATACATGCAAATAAGAACTTCCAAGGTATTATCCTAATCTAGCATACAAATCAATGAATGTAACAAGATAGAATACATACCTTTTGATGTAGCTTGATGTCTTCAAGCTTTAAGAGCTTAGCCCCAATAGTATGGAAGCCTCAAGTGGAATCACAATCACCAAAACACTTAGAATAGCTTGAGAGAATTCTACAACTCATGAAATCGGCTAGCCCTTTCACTTCACACTCTAGTGTGTTACTAGTTAGATACTAGTTGCCAATTTTGTCAAGAATAAGATCTTTATATAGTGTTACAATTAGGGTAAACCCTAATTGTCATGACTTTCCATTTCCTTGGATCCATGAGTACAAATACACCATGGAGCATCCATGGACCATCCTATGGGTTTTAGCCCAACTTGATTATCCATGGAGCATTAGCCCACTATACAAGTATGGATGATTTACACAATCGACCCATATATTTAATTAGTCTTCTTTTGATCACTTAATTAATCCTAGATTAATTCTTGATCAATACTAATTAAATAATCTTATTATTCTTATTATTAATATACTAGAACTTATAATATATTAATAACCATAAGTGTCTTATTTCTCTCATTATAGTCTATCCAAGTGCATGATGGTATGCAACCCAAATGGACCATGCCGGGTCGGGTCAAGTCATACCAATTATAGTTATGGACTTAGACATTAATCCAACACTAAGCTCATACATGCAAGTCCTTAAGTCATATCTAAGCACTAGAAGGGATTTGGAAGGGTTTTGGGGCTTCAAAACCCCACTTATGGGTATTTGCAGTCCAAGAGTGTTCTTGGGCCGTAAACACATGATTTTGAGGCTTTTGGATGATTTAAACATGAATTTTCATGTATATCAAGCTAAACAACAAGCTAGGATAGATTACTTACGATTATGGAGCTCGAAAGAGGCGTTTTTTGGATCGAAAGCCACTTGTAGAGAGAGAGAGTAGAGAGAGGGCGGAAAGGGTGTAAATGAGGTTCTCTCACCCTTATATAGGGTTTGAGTTGGTGTCCCAGTGGAAGTCTACCCGATACTGACGTTAAACGGGGCTTATGGTGATACCCGACTAAATGGTCGCAATTTGACTTGATTGTAACTAAAAATTTTCAAGGGGATATTGAGGGTGTTTCACGTGTTTCTAATTTGTTTGGACACTCATGAAGTCATAATAAAAAGTCCCAATTTAATTAACCTAATCCAAAAAGGTTAACAGAACAATTTAATAAAACGAGCTTTATTAGCAGGAAAAGGGTTTACTGTGACGGCTTAAATTTCAGGTTGTCACAACGAGTGTTAGAGAGATTAATTGATAGGTGTGTAGTCGCTGATGTTGTAGCCTGAGGGTTCACAACACCATTGCGGTGGAGGAGTCATAGTTGCATAATGACGATGCAATCGAGAGTGAAGCGATTGGGGCGTAAGTCTCCGAACAAAAAAAGCCCTAGCTTACGTTGTGCAGGCTTGAAGAGTAGGTGTGGGTTGGAGATAGTGGAGGTGGGTGAGGGGCGGAGATGAAGGAGAGGAGATGTTAGAGAACAGATCGATTCGAATGTAGGAGAAGAAAGTGGGGTTTAAAATTTTTAGGAATTTCATTTTCCCTCTAAGAAGAGAGACATGCGTTTCTTAAAAAAATATAAAACGACATTCACAGAGGAGGCACATTTTAGATAAATTGCCCTTCGTGTTTTTAATTTTTTACATGAAACACTAATTTAAGGGCACGCAATAATGCGTGACCTAAATCATTAAATTTTATGAAGAGATGACACTTTTTTAATGCCACTCTCTTTTGTGTAACATAAATCATTGAGTGTCGTAGTTTACGCGTCGTAAAAGGGTCTTTTTCTTGTATAAGCCTTGTAATTATTGTAATTGTCCATGATTTTTAGTTGTATGTTCTAGGTTTTACATGGAAATAAGAAAAGATAATGCTTTCTTATGTAAAATCGCACATTTGGAAGACTCGAAGACCATGACAACAAATTAAAAGTTCATTTTGGTGCAAGAGTAGCCTAACAACAGAATGCAACCTAAGGTGACATTGACCGATCGCACATCATTAGCAACTGGGGCGAACGTCGACATTCGGCAGTGATCCAAGTCTATAAGGTGGAAGCACATGGAAACCCTAGAGACGGTGTGTGTAGGGTGTGAACTATATGCATTTAATATTGTTTTCATTGAAAATAAACTGAAACATTAAAATTGAGTTTTTATATATAAATTGTTTATCGATTAAAACATGAAAAACTAAAAATTGGTTTTTAACATTTTAGATTAAATTTCGTATTAAACTGATTTTATTGAAACACAAACTGGTTAAAATTGTTTTAACAAATCATATTGACAAATTGTCTATATGCATGCAAATTTTTTTAACACTAATTTTTATACAATATAATTAGACAAACAAACACCTTTTAAATTTGAGTCTTGCCATCTACCTATTGAATACTTGCATGTCTAATTTTGCACCCTTGTAAGGACTAAGCGATATCATACATACTTATAAACCTAGCATTTTTTCTTGAATCTCATGCATTCGAAACCCCCATTCTTTATTCCTTTCACCACATTCATTTGAAACTTCCATGACTTTTCAATTTCTTTATAATAATAATTATAATTTGGTAATTAGGTTAAATAAATATCAAATCTAAAGTGTATTCATATATAAACTAAATTTCAATATTAAAATAATATCTTTAATTCTACTTATAAAATTATGTTTTTTAACTTTTAACATATTATACTTAATTTATTAGTTTTAATATATTGTTGGATGTAAACCATTATCATTTTAAAGGTATAATTTTTGAACAATTTGTATAAAATACTTAAATTATTAATTATAATATAACATTATAGGCTCAACTTAAATATAAATTTTATTTAACTTAAACAACCCAAAGATTATTTTATAAATAGTTAAAAGTGATAAATTGTAGTGTATTTCTAATAATGATTGTAAGTTGGTTAATAATGTTAAATAAATATCAAACCTAAAGTGTAATCATAAATAGACTAAATTTCAATTTTAAAATAATATCTTTATTTCTATTTATAAAGTTATGTCTGTAAATTTTAACATATTATACTTAATTTATTAGATTTAAAATGTTGTTGCATGTAAACCATTATCATTTTAAAGCTGTAATTTTTGAACAGTTTGGACAAAATACTTAAATTGTTAATTTAAATATAACATTACATTGTCAACTTAAATATAATGTTCAGTTCCACTAAAAAACCAAATAATATTTTGTAAATAGTTAGAAGTGATAAATTATAGTGATAAATGCAAAAACTAAATTGTAATATTAGTTTAGCTAAAATATTTCCTAAATATATTTATATAATCGTTAAACTTTTCAAATAAGTAGCTTAAAATAACTTATAATAACAATAGTTAAAAATAACTCTATATATATGATTATATTGTTACCTTTAAAATCAAAAAATAATGTTTGATGTTTTAAATAATTATAATAATAGAAATTAAAACATCAAGCAAATAAATTTTAAAAAATTAGTTAAAAATAACAACTATAAATAATATTAAACCATATATAATATTTAATTTTATTATTGTGTAACTCGCGAGTAGAAGTCATTCAAACGATTGAGATTATAACGCTATAATAGATTTATATATTATCATATAATTCAAAATAATCAATATATTATATCAAATTAATATACGAATTATTATATCAAATTTAACAACAACGTTAATATTATATTTTAATATATATATATATATATATATATATATATATATATATATATATATATATATATATATATATATATATATATAAAGACTTCAACTATATAGGTGTTTCTACGCATTACAATGTCAACTCAAATACAAATTTCAGTTCCATTTAAAAAAACTAAAGAATATTTTGTAAATAGTTAAAAGTGATAAATTGTAGTGATAAAAGCAAAAACTAAATTGTAATTTCAATTTAACTAAAATATTTCTTAAATATATTTTTATAATCGTTAAAAGTTTCCAAATAAGTAGCTTAAAATAACTTACAATAACAATAGTTAAAAACAACTCTATATAAATGATTATATTGTTAGCTTTAAAATAAAAAAACAATGTTTGATGTTTTAAATAATTATAATGATAGAAATTAAAACATTAAGCAAATAAGTTTTAAAAAATTAATTAACAATAAAAACAACTATAAATAACATCAAATTATATATTATATTTAATTTTATTCATTTGTAACTCGCGGGTAGAAGTCATTCAAACGATTGAGATTATGAAGTTATAATAAATGTATATATTATCATATAATTCAAAATAATCAATATATTATATCAATTTTGTATATACAAATTATTATATCAAATTTAAGAACAACGTTATTGTTATATTTAAAAAATCATATATTTGTAAAGACTTTAACTATATAGGTGTTTCTGCGCAACGCGCGGGCATTCACCTAGTTAAAAATATGTGGGGAATCTCATGCCCTTATAATATCTAAGCTAAAATTCATAGTTATAAATTTTAAGTGGGACCTAGTAAATCATAACCACATTATATGGATAGGACTAAACATGCCACTTGTGTTTGGGGTTTGATGTACTAGTACAAAAAATGGCATATGACATCAATTTTTGAAAACTAGGTGTTGTCGGTTTTCATATTTATCGTTACTAAAGTTAATAAAATAATTCACATAATTTTTTCCATGATAATTTACTGAAAACAAGCAAGCATTGGAAATTAGACTTCACACATTAATTTCGGTTTTACATAAAAAAAAATAGTGACAAATAGTGCAACGTTCGAAAACGATGGACAAATGTCATATTTTATAACAAGTTTATTTTACTTTATATGTATCATTGCCTTGTGTCTCTTAATAAGTGAGTCCTAAAAACATATAAGGTGTAGAGGTTTCATTTTAAATGATTAAATCTAATATTAAAATTTGTAACATGAAAAAACCTGTGACAAGTTGTTGCCACGGTCGAAAACGGTGGCCAAATATCATATTTTATAACAGGTTTTTAATTTTATATGTACATTTACCTTCTGCCAGGTATTAAGTGAGGTGTAAACACATTAGGTGATAAAGTTTAATTTTAAGTGATTAAACCTTGTATTGAAACTTGTTAAATTAAAAACCCCGTGACAAGTACTGTGAGGGTTGAAAACAGTGACCAAATCTCATCTTTTATAATGAGTTTTTTTAACTAATATTTAACTTAATTTACCTTTTGAATCTTATAATGAAATTTGCCAAATGAAAAAACTCGTGACAAAGTAAACAAGAATAATAATCAATGTTTTAAAAACTGATTTTTTAGTTGAAACGGTCTGATTACCAATTTTTGGTTCAACTGCCCGCCTACATCTAGCAGTGGTGTACGTCGGCCTTCAAATTGTGTACACTTGATTGATTGATCAATTTATTTAATTTTCTTTGGAAATAGATCGTGTTTTTAATAAGTTAAGTGAAATGCAACTAGCCAAGTCTAATAAACGGGTTCAAACGATTTTTAAGGTATCTATCACAACAATTTCACTCGATTTTTTAAGAAACCATTCGGTTAGATTCGGACTAAAAATTAGCATAAAACTGGTTTTTGTTGAAACACTTTCAGACTTCTGTCAGGATAATCTTTAAAAGTTAACACTTATATTGCTTTCAGTGTAACTTATATTTATATTCATAGTCGTTGTTATGAGTTTATGAACAATATTTATGAATAATTCCATGTCATAATACTTATTGATCTACTTACGAGGGTGATGTCTAGGCTAGATTTAGTGAGGTGTTTAAAGTGGGATTTTCAAACAGTATACTTTGTATACCAAATGGACCTTAATTATGATATAATCTTACCTGGTTGCTCCTTACTTGATAGATCTTGATGTACACATTGAGATGAATGAGGACTCTAGACTATTATTAGTAACAAGGAATATACGACTAATGCTTAGTGATATTCATACCTAGGTCATATCAAAGGAATAGCTAAAGAGCTAGCTGAAGTGCTCCCCAAATTTCGAGTAACCCACTTTTAACAAGTGAGTGCATATTTATTTTCATCTTAGACATAAATATAAAGTATTTAACTACTTAGATGCTATGTGTGCCTATTTTCTGTATTTTCAATATCTGTGATCAATATGGCTTACTTGGTTATACTATAATTGAATAAAGTATAGAGCTATATATATATATATATATATATATATATATATATATATATATATATATATATATATATATATATATATATATATATATATATATATATATATATATATACTAGTTTATAACCCGTGGGAACCACAGTTACAAAATTAATTAAATTTTTATAGTAAAAATTCAAAATTATTAATTAATTATTTTAAATAAATTATTAATTAAGAGCTTTTTTAGTTATATAAATTTTAATCATTGATTTAAATAAATTGTGAAATTATATCATTTGTATTATTTTTATTTTTATTTTTATTCTAATGTTATTAATTTAATGTAATTAAAGTGGAAATTTTAAAATTTGAAATTTTAAATGGAGTTGACAAGTGGCATACATTAATTAGGAGACATAATAAGGTGGCACATGGAAAAAGGAAAATAAAATATGCATTAATTAGGAGGCCTAATAGGATGACACATGTCAAAAGGAGAATAAAACTATTCTTTTATTAGAATAGGGATATATATATATATATATATATATATATATATATATATATATATATATATATATATTATACCTAAAGTATATTAGGTACTGAAGGGGTATAGAAAGGAAAATATTATGAGAGGTTGTAGCTAACATGGGTTTTTTCACTACTAGGGATTAGTCATCTAGTATGGTATAGAGGATGGGCTAGAGACTATTCTATATAAGTCTAGTGAAACATGGACATGCTTGCAACCTATAGATGTTTACAAGTTATTCACGGGTAGGTTTACAACCTGCAGGTGTTAATCTATCACACATGGGAAGGTATAGAACCTATAGATGTTAATGAATTGTATGCGGACTGACAAGTTTTGAAAACGGTGTTTGAATCAATCAATCATGTTTATACGATAAGATGTAACATAATCTGTTTGGCTCAAACTGATATATGGAAGAGTACAAAGGTTTCTGAGTACAAGTGGATGTGGGCGGTGTAAGACCATTAACCTAGACCTAAGTGCTTACCCTAATTTATAGGGTACGTCAGATATACAAAAAAAATACAAAGATTCGACATCACATATCGAAACTCTAAGTTGACTTGTAAATAGCTTAGGTAACGAAAGTACACAATTTTCATTACTTACATACACGAAACTAAAGATACAACTTTCGACTCTCTATACAAATTTTGACTCTACATAGATAGGCCTAAGACCTGTAGTCATTTATGAATCGTATGCAAAATTGTTTATGACCTGTACGTGTTAGTGAACTATACATGGGCAAGTCCCCGACCTATAAATGTTATGGAACCTCATACGGGCGTGACTACGAACTGTAGGTATGAATGAATTATTCATGTGTGTACCCTGTTCACCCCATGGTTGTCTTATTAGCACATGTTTCTAACGACTCCTCGAGCCAACATTGTCCACTTAGACATCCTTTAGCATAAATCCCTTGAGATAATCGGTTTAGCATCAAGGAGTGAGAATAACAGGAATGGGTAATCATGTTATTTGTTTGATGTGAAATATATAATTAAAGAACATAATTATTATGGGTTGAAAGCCCTATGTCCTCACCAAGCTCCCAAGCCTGATCCACTCAGTTTCTTTGTATCACAGGTAGCGGTACGAAGGTACATGGATAGTGATCCGATGAGAGATTCGAGAAGATATAATCCATTAGTATTTGCAAGGCTTGTAAATGTCTATGTTTATGATTATTTTCCTTGTATCAATTATGACATCCCTAGTTTTTAATAGTTAATGAAAAACATTTCTTAGGAAATACTTTTATGCAACACTTTTCGCAAAATAAAGAATACTCTTTTTAAAATAAGCATACAACAGATCTTTTTCGGGCTGTGAAAATGGGGATGTCATAATATCATATATATATATATATATATATATATATATATATATATATATATATATATATATATATATATATATATATATGTAGGTTCAGGTTAATTTGAGATCATTCTAATTTTGTGAGATCGTGAGACCAAATCTAAAAATAATTTTAAAATGCAAAATAAATGGAAAAATCCAAAAATTCTTTTTTTAAATATTATTTCCGGAACTTGAATTAACTAAAAAAAATAAAAAAAACAAAAAAAGTAAAAAAAAATTCCGTTTTTTTTTTTTGAAAAATACGTGAAATATTCTAATAGAATATTACACTGACATATTCTAAAAAATAATTTTAAAATGCAGAATAAATGGAAAAATCTAGAAATTCTTTTTTTAAATATTATTTTCGGAACTTGAATTAACTAAAAAAAATAAAAACAAATTCAATTTTTTTTTGAAAAATACGTGAAATATTCTAATAGAATATTAAACTGTACATATTCTAAAAAATAATTTTAAAATGAAAAATAAATGGAAAAATCCAAAAATTCTTTTTTTAAATATTATTTTCGGAACTCGAATTAACTAAATTTTTTTTTTAAAAAAATAAAAAAAATAAAAAAATGCGTCTCACAGTCTCACAACATTAGGCCGTCTCACATGATATGTGTGTGTATAGGGTAGCGTTCAATCGAGAACATTTTTTAGTGCTAGAACAAATTTTGACCACACAATTTTTTTTAATTAAAATCATCATAGAATATTAATATAAACCAAGAAATAAGTAAAAAAATTTAAAAACCCACTACGCAACACCACTCACCACCCAAATAATATCATCCACCACAACCACCCGTCACCGCCACCCACCTCCACCACCCATCACAATCACCATCACCACCACCCCTATCCACCTCCCACAAAACCACCATCTAACATGATTACCACCATCCGCCATCGCCAACCATGACCATCATCCACGACCACGACCACCACCCATCACCACTACTCGCCACCACCAACCCCACCCTCCACCATCACCACCACCCGCCACCACCACCCACCACAATCACTACCCATCCTCGACCACTATCCACCTCCACCACCCATCACTACCACCCAACCACTTCTATGACCACCACCCATCACTACCACCCGCCACCACCATTCATCACCACCGACCACCACCACCCGCTACCATCACCCCCACCCACCACCCAGTGACCTCTACCACCCATCACTACCACCTAGCCACTACCCACCATTATGAACACCACCAGCCACTATCACAACCATCAGCCACCACCCATCACCACTACTCGCCACCATGACCCATCACCACCACCATCCATCACCATCGACTACCGTGAAAACATAATACCATAATAATTATCTATCCAGTGAGTTTTCATAACCGTACTATGATGGGTTTGTTTGAGCGATGTTCTTCAAAAGTCGAAATGATATGACACTTGTCACCCCGAGGACTATAGCTAACAGTCAGGGTGCGAGATCATCAGTCCTGTATAGATCTATACACATTTATCATGTTCTCCAGACGGGAGACTCTGGTTATAAAACAAGGTTTTCTAGCGGTACCCTGATAGGTATAATGAAGATGAATGACTCACGAATTACCAATTAAGTCACGTATTCATGAAAATGTGCTTTTTTCTGAAATGATTACTCTTTGTATAGTATGAACAAAGGCAAAATAACGAGTTGTATTTACTTGTAAAATACATAGTGTTATAGTTGAAATGGTTACCCTTGATTTGATGTAATATGCATGTTTACAAATAAAACATATTTCTATTTATAAAATGTAATGTATCTTAATAGAGTAAAGTTGCATTGTGAGATGTTTTGTATGTTAATAACTTCCTATGATAGTTATAACAATAGCATGAAAAGTACAGCAAGAAAATTGTGTTTCACACGATTTTAGTCATGTGTTTACTTGTATTCCCCCCCCCCCCTTAAAAGCATTTAAAAATGTAGTGATAGGGGTATGAACTCACTTGTTAGAAGTGGTAGCTTGAAGAAGGCGAGACTAAACTCGAGCATTACTTTGACTGGAGAAAGTCAATTTCTCGAGAATCTCGGGGGCATCGGGACTTGCGTCGTGAGCTAGCGGTAATACCGGGGATTTAAGGTAGATTAGAGGGGATAGAGAGGCTTTTAAGGGTGAAGGAGTTGAGAGAGAAGCCACAAAACCCGGAGCCCTAGCCTCCTTTTTATAGTGTTGGGGGCACTCACGAACGCAGGGCGTTCCTTTAGGGAACGCAACGCATTCCCCCTGTGAGGTTAGCGCTTACGTATTTTCCTCTGATGGACGATGGGATGGTTCTGGTTGAAGAACGCAGAGCGTTCCTTCTTGCACCAGCCTTGGATTTTGTGCCCCGAACTTGTAAAATCCATAACTTTCACGTACGAGCTCCAATTTCGATGTTCTTTATATCCACACATAGGTGAGAAAATGCTCTAAAACTCTTGTTTAGAGTCCTTCGGCTAATTCTGACTTGATTTTTATAAATATATTTTAACAGGCCGGGACTGGAAAAGTCCGTTAAAAATCCATAACTTCTTCATCCGATGTCCGTTTTCGTCAGACTTTTTATCGTTGTATTACCATTGATGAGATCTTTGATTCTCGTTTAGGTCGCATTGGCTAAAAGTCATTTGATCTCTATTTCAAGTTTTTAGGTGTTTACCGTTATGTCCGAAACTTCGAAAACTCATAACTTCCTCATATGAAGTCAGATTTGGGCGTTCTTTTTATGTATGTTTACGGTTTTGGGATATCTATGACTTTCATTTGGATACCTAAGGTTAAAAAGCATTTTATTGGAATTTTGCGTTTTCTGCTTAACAGTGTTTTACCGGTATTGTCGCAGATCTTTGATTGGTCATGACTTCTTCATTATAACTCGGATTTTAGTGTTCTTTATATTTTTGGAAACCTTGTTACAATATCTACCACCTAGTATACTCAAACTGAGCTTTTTGAGCATTTTAGATTTGACGCTATTTTTGTGTTACTTCACAAAAAGATTACAATATTTGACTTTTAGTCATTACATTGACATGAAATAACGGGTTGTTACATCAATCCCCGGTTAGAGGGAATTTCGTCCCGAAATTATTTACAAAGTAATTGTCTATGGACTAGGGAAAAGATGTGGGTACTTTTGTTTCATCTGATCTTCTCGCTCCCAAGTGAATTTAGGTCCCCGCTTAGCATTCTAGCGAACCTTCACTATTGGTATGCGACTCTACTTTGTTCGCTTGATTTCCCTATCCATGATCTCAACGGGTTCTTCCACGAAGTTAATATTTTCATTCAATTCGATCTCCTCGAGTGGAATCACGAGAGTTTCATCAGATAGACACTTTTTCAGATTAGACACGTGAAACACATGATGTACGTTGTTAAGTTCAATTGGAAGCTGATGTCTATAAGCTACTGGACCAAACCTTGCAGTAATTTCAAAGGGTCCAATGTACCTTGGGTTTAGTTTTCCACGCTTCCCAAAGCGTATCATGCCCTTCCAGGGTGAGACCTTCAGTAGAACGCGGTCACTAACCTGACATTCCAAGGGTTTTCATCTTTTGTCGGCATGGCTCTTTTGTCTATCTCTTGAGGCTTTCAGTCGCTCTCGAATTTGAACGATCTTTTCAGTCGTTTCCCTAATGATTTCCGGACCAGTGAGAGTGCTATCAGGGACTAGACCTCTCGCCAATTGGTGTGTCGAACACTTCCGCCCAGCATAGAGGTGATCTGCACTTGCGGCCGTAAAGGGCTTCGAATGGAGCAGTCTAGATGCTAGTGTGATAACTGTTGTTATAAGAGAACTCAACCAATGGTAAGTGGATGTCCCATGCTTTACCAAAGTCGATTACACATGCTCGCAACATGACTTCTAAGGTTTGGATCGTTCTATTACTCTTCCCGTCAGTTTGTGGGTGATAGGTTGTACTTATATCTAGCTTAGTACCTAAGGCCTTCTGTAGCGTTTTCCAGAACCTTGAAGTGAATCTACTGCCTCTGTCCGAGATGATAGATATTGGCACTCCATGAAGTCGCACGGTCTCTCAGATGTAGGTTCTTGTTAGTTTCTCCATCTTATCGGTCTCTTTGATTGGCAAGAAGTGGGCATATTTTGTTATGAAATCCATGGAAATCTACTCCTACTTCCACTTAGATATTTCAGGCTGATGGAGTAAACCTGAGGGCTTTTGATGTTCTAGCTTGACCTTGGCACAAGTCAAGCACTTGCCCATATAGGTAGCAATTTCTTCTTTCATTTTTGGCCACCCGTAGAGTTGTTTGAGATCCAGATACATCTTATATGAACCTGGGTGCATGGAGTATCGGGTCTTGTGTGCTTCGTTCATAACTATCTCTCTGAACCCACCGAACTTCGGTGTCTAGATTCGGTTCATGAGGTAACGAAATCCGTCACTCTTGATCTCAAAATTCTTGTCCATCCCTCTATGTGCTTCACCTGTCAGGTTTTCGGGTTTCAAGGCTTCCAGTTGAGCTTCCTTGATTTGTGTTGACAAGTGTTAATGGATCGTCATGGTTAATGAATTCACTCTTCGACCAGAGTACTCCTTACGACTAAGGGAATCTGCCACCACATTGGCTTTTCCCAGATGATAACAAATCTCACATTCGTAGTTGTTGAGTAACTCAACCCAACGCCTTTGCCTCATATTGAGCTCCTTCTAATCGAATATGTGTTGAAGGCTCTTGTGGTCTGTGAAGATGGTGCACTTTGTACCGTATAGGTAGTGCCTCCAGATTTTTAGGGCGAACACCACTGCTCCAAGTTCTAAGTCGTGAGTGGTGTATTTGACCTCATGCGTTTTTAGTTTCCTTGAGGCATATGCAATAACCTTTCCTCATTGGATTAGCACACAACCCAGCCCTTGTTTGGATACATCGCAGTATACTACAAAGTCTTTTGTCCCCTCTGGAAGAGACAACATGGGTGCACAGCACAGGGCTTGCTTCAAGGTTTGGAATGCAGTATCTTGTTTTCCCCCCAGTTGTAGGTTACACCCTTCTGAGTCACGAAGGTAAGAGGTTTTGCAATGCTGGAGAAGTTCTGTATGAAGCTGCGGTAAAAGCCAGCAAGGCCTAGAAATTGGCGAATTTTGGTTGGCGTTGTTGGTGCAGACCAATTCTGGATAGCCTTGATCTTGGAAGGGTCCACGTGGATTCCCTCTTCGCTGACCACATGACCTAGGAAGTCCACCTTCCTAATCCAAAACTCGCATTTTGAGAATTTCGCGTAAAGCTTCTCAGTTCTTAGTGTCTCTAAGACTTGTCTCAGGTGCTGACCATGTTCTTCTTTACTTTTTGAATAGATGAGTATGTCATCTAAGATTTGATGTAATATGTATGCTTACAAATAAAACATATTTTTATTTATAAAACATAATGTATCTTAATAGAGTAAAGTTTCATTGTGAGATGCTTTGTATGTCAAAAACTTCCTACGATAGTTATAACAATAGCATGAAAAGTACAACAAGAGAATTGTGTTTCACACGATTTTAGTCATGTGTTTACTTGTATCCCCCCCCCCCCCCCCCTAAAAGCATTTAAAAAAGTATTTAAAAATGTAGTGATTGGGGTATGAACTCACTTAGTAGAAGTGGTAGCTTGAAGAAGGCGAGACTAAACTCGAGCAGTACTTCGACTGGAGAAAGTCGATTTCTCGGGAATCTCGGGGGCATCGGGACTTTCTTCGTGAGCTAGCGGTAATATTGGGCCTTTAAGGTAGCTTAGAGGGGCTAGAGAGGCATTTAAGGGTGAAGGAGTTGAGAGAGAAGCCACAAAACCCGAAGCCCTAACCTCCTTTTTATAGTGCTGGGGGCACTAACGAAAGCAGAGCGTTCATTTAGGGAACGCAACGCGTTGTCCCTGTAAGGTCAACGCTTACGTATTTTCCTCTGATGGAGGATGGGATGGTTCTGGTCGAAGAACGCAGGGTGTTCCTTTAGGGAACGCAGGGCATTCCTTCTTGGACCAGCCACAAATTTTGTGCCCCAGACTTGTAAAATCCGTAACTTTTGCGTACGAGCTCCGATTTCGACGTTCTTTATATCCACACATAGGTGAGAAAATGATCTACAACTCTCGTTTAGACATCGTTGGCTAACTCTGACTTTATTTTTATTAATATATTTTTAACAGGTCGGGACTGGAAAAGTCCGTTAAAAATCCATAACTTCTTCATCCGATGCCCGTTTTCGTCAGTCTTTTTACCGTTGTATTACCATTGACGAGATCTTCGATTCTTGTTTAGTTCGCGTTGGCTAAAAGTCACTCGATCTCTATTTCAAGTTTTTATCTGTCTACCGTTATGTCCGAAACTTCGAAAATTCATAACTTCCTCATATGAAGTCAAATTTGGGTGTTCTTTTTATGTATGTTTACAGTTTTGGGATATCTACGACTTTCATTTAGACACCTAAGGTTAAAAAGCATTTTATTGGAATTTCGCGTTTTCTGCTTAACAGTGTTTTACCGGTATTGTCGCGAATCTTCGATTGGTCATAACTTCTTCGTTATAACTCGGATATTAGTGTTCTTTATATTTTTGGAAACCCTGTTACGATATCTACCACTTAGTATACTCAAACTGAGCTTTTTGAACATTTCATTTTTTATGCTATTTTTTTATTACTTCACAAAAAGATTACAATATTTGACTTTTAATCATTACATTGACCTGAAATAACGGGTTATTACAAACAACCATCACCACCACCCACCCATCTACACCACCCATCACTATTACCCACCATTACAACCACCACCTGTCATTACCACCAACCACCAATCACCACCCATCACCACCATTCGCCACCACCACTCTTCACCTCTACTCGCCTCCACCACCCATAACCACCACCCAACTCCACCACCACCACCACCACCCATCACCACCATCTGCCAACATCACCTCCACCCACTATCCACCAAAACCACCGACCACCACCCATCACCACCACTTACCTTTACCACCGATCAGAACCACCCGCCACCAACACCCTACCCATCGCCCACCAAAACCACCATACACCATCACCAACCTCACCACCACCCACCACCCATCACCATTTCCTATCACCCTCACCTGTCTCCACCACCCATCACCACTGCTCGCCACCACCACCTGCCACCCATTATAATTTCCACCCCACATGTAACCCCCAACAGCCTTCACCACCAACCCCACCAAACATCACTACACACCACTACCACCCATCACCACCACCCGTGATTATGTTTATATAATCACAAGTGATTATTTGTATTTAATCACATATGATTTATATCGACAATATTCTTTTTTGTCCGTATAAATCATATGATTAGATATATATAATCACATGTGATTAGATATATTTAATCAAATGTGATTAGATATAATCACATATATCATTATTGCGTTCTCGATTCAATAATTATTTTTCGTTAACTTAATCATATGTGATTAGATACATACAATCACATGTGATTATATGATTTATATGAACGATATTCATTTTTGAGTTTTTGTTTCAATAGTTTTTCTCATATATTTAATCACATGTGATTATAAGTATTTAATCACATATGATTAGTGTGGACATAAATTTGTTTTAATATTCTTGATTCAATAGTTATTCTCATGTATATAGTTACATGTGATTATATATATTTCATCAAATATGATTTATTGAATTAAAAACGTGAAAACAAAACTTTTTCATAAAAATTATATGTGATTAAATACATGAGACCAACTATTTAATTAAAAACACAAAAATGAATATTGCCCACATATATCATATGTGATTTAATACATATAATCACATGTGATTATATGCAGCTAATCGTATATGATTTATGTGGACAAGATTTATTATTTCTTTCTCAATTCAATAGTTGTACTCATGTACTTAATCACATGTGATTATATGTATCAAATCACATATGATTTATATTGATAATATTTGTTTTCACATTTTTGATTCAATATTTTTTCTTAAGTATTAAATCATATGTGATTGTATATATTCAACCACATATGATTAATGTGGAAAAAGAAAAACTATTGAATCAAAAATGCAAATATGAATCTTGTGTACAGAAATTGTATGTGACTAAATATAAAAGAACAACTATTGAACGAGAATGCAAAAATTAATAATGTCGATATATATCATATCTAATTAGGTACATAAAATCTCATGTAATTAAATACACAAGAACAACAACTAAATCGAGAACGTGATATTGAATATTTTCCACATGAATTCCATGTGATTAGATACATATAATCACATGTAATTACATGTGTTTAATCACATATGTGTTGGATTAGTGTCTAAGTCCATAACTATTTTTGTATGTACTTGACCCGATGGTGCATGGTCCTTTTGGGTTGCCTTCACCAAAGCAACTTGATAGGATGAATTATGGAGAGAAAGGATTAAATATGATTTATTAATATATTATGAGAATAATATATTAAAGGAGAAATCATATTGTTTAATTAATATTAGTCAATAATTAATTGGTAATTAGTTTTGTGACTAAAAGAGATTAATTAAACTTAAGGGACTGGAATTGTAATTATAAGATAATTGCAATTTGGGCCATGGATTGCCTTTAAATAAGGAATGGACGAATTCTATGGGGAAGCCCATAAGGAAATCGTCCAAGTTCTTAAGGAAAGAGATCCATGGGTTGCTTAGGGCTTAAGCATCCAAATTAGGGTTTCCTTGTTAGATAACCCTAATAGCCTCACTATATATAGACCCCTTAAGGACCAAAAACATGGATAAGACTCCTCTAGGGTTTGTAGACGTTTTTGGGTAGCCTCCATCCTCTCTCCTCTTCATCTTCTTGCTTATGGTATTTGTGAACCATTAGAGGAGTGACAATTGTGACTCTAAGCTTTCTAAAGTCAATACAAGGAGATTTGGGATTGTTATTGCTACATAACAATCAAGGTAACATCTTAAACCTATTCTCATGTTAATATGATTACTTGAATGCTAGAATTAGGGTTTATAGTCTTGGATAACTTGCATGTACAATAGAGAAACCTAGATCCAAGCATTAAGGTTTGTATGAACACATAGGATGTTCTTAGTACCAAAACCCATCAGTGGTATCAGAGCCTAGATTGGTTTCTATTGTATTGATGCATTATATGATTGAAAAATTCGATTTTTGTGGTTCTGGAGGCTGGGCTCACTGATTCCATAGATGAACTCGCTGATTCCATGCTGACTCGACGAGTCTATGCCTGACTCGGCGAGTCGGCTGGTCAGATGGAGGGTAAACCGGGATTTCTTGTTGTTTTTGCTTAACGATAGTTGCCTTATCATATTAGATCAATATAAATCCGATTTTTTGATGTATATGACTATATTCTTGATCTAATTGAGGATATTTATCAATTAATAAAATATTTGTTTCCTTATGTGATAATTGATTAATTATTTTGATTAAATTGATAAATTGTTTTGCAAGAAATCATTAAATAAATCAAATATGGATAATTATGTGATTAATTGTTAATTTAGATTATTTGTTATTTGATCCTTGTGTTATGAAATGTTTCATATTTTCCCCTTTAGGTTTTATAGTTTAAATTTGACCTCAAAAGTTTTGTTGTTTTTGAAATTTAAATAGTTGAAACCCTAATGTTTTGAAAAAGGTTTCAAAACTTGCCCTCAAGTTTTGGAATTAAAATTTTTGGATTAATAGTTTAATTTTGATGTATATATAAATTCTAAACCCAAATGTTTTGATATGTTTCAAAACTTGCCCTCAAGTTTTGGAATTTAAAAGTTGATTAAAAGTTTAATTAGGATTGTTAAATTCTAAAACCGTAGTATTGTTTTGAAAAAGTTTAAATCGCACCCTTAAGGTTTTATTAATTAATTAAGGTGTATAATTAAAAGAGGTTTAATAAATCCATAAAAGTTTAGGTTAACAATTTAATTGAATTATAAGTATAATTGTTAAATTAAACCACCTAGTATTTTAAAAGTGTAAAATACACCCTATACTATAAATATAACATTAAAAGTCTAACATTATATATATGTATGAGTAAAACTCAGTCTTACCGTTAGTAGGCCTCATTCACGAAGCTGGTTTATAAGGGGTGTTTAAGGAAATTGCCTATAAAATGGCGATTGAATGGGTATCCACTCTTACCCACTACACTCTTGACTAGTGGAGGGTTGTTAGCCGAACGGGTAGGATAGGACGAAACCTTCCATTATAAGTATAATGAATTATTAAAGTAACTAAATGTTTTTATAAAATTCCCAACCTTAGTTACTTAGGCAAAAGTGAATTGATGCAATTCCATGAAATTACACTTTGTGCCCTTGTAAAGACGTTAGTGGAGCGTGTGTGGTTTACCGGCACACTAAATGGTTCTAAGAAAAGGTAGCAAAGGGTGACTCAATGTTTTTCATAGTTCGGTGGAGCATGTGTGCTTTACCGGCACATCGAATAGGTGACTGTAACATGTGAGGGCACCATGTAAGTTTGCATGGTTATTCACACCCACTTTGTGATCCTCGGCATCCCAGTCACAAACAAGAGGGGCATATCAAGATTTAAACATGCCATTGAAATGTTCAATGAATCTCATAGGATCTAGGAGTTTTCATAGATTTAAAACTTAAATTTCCTTTTTGTTTTTCATGGTGGAAATTAGTGAATCATCATTCACTTACCTTCAAATGTTCTGCAATTTGGGTTACGACATCCCTCTCCCAAGTTGTAGAATATTGTGTTGGGTCCTAGCCTTAGTATTTCATTTGGGTGATTTACTAAGGACTCAATCTATCAACTAACTTGAATTCGTTTTCTCTCGTTTTGTAGATGTCAAAGTTTGTCAACTATGGTCTTCTCAAATCCCGTGGAACAATCATTCCACATGAAGATGATATTCCACGATTCAATCGAGGAACAAGAGATCATACTTCACTTCCTCCTCCTCCTCCAATTATTCTCCCTAACCCACAAGTTCGAAGGCTTGAAAAGTTCAAGATCACTCAAGCCCTTTTGGCAAGTAAACATAAAGAAGGAAAGTCGGTGTGTGCACACGTCCTAGGGATGAAGTCACACATTGATAGGTTAAGAATAATTGGATTCGTTGTCTATGAGGAGATGGCTGTTGATAGGGTTCTTCAGTCACTTTCTAACTCATATAGTGAGTTCGTAAGAGAGTACTATATGATAAACCACGACGTAACCCTTATAGATCTCACCTATATGCTTATTGCTGTTGAATCAGCAATGGTTTGGCGCAATAGAAAAGCAAAGTTGATTGGTGAATCTGCCTTCAAGACCTCTATGGATATGGACAATGGCAACGAAAAACATGCTATGATCGAAAAGTTTGATCATAAGAGAAAGGCAATGTCTGAAGTAGTTCCATGTGCGGTTCCAAAAGAGTCGATTTGCTTTTATTGCCAAGAGAGAGGGCATTGGAGACGAAGCTGCCCCATTTACCTAAGAGATCTAAGAGATGGGAGAGTCGAAACGTATGGCTCTAATATAGGTAAAATCCATTAACTAACTCTCTTAAGCTTCTATTCTAGATTCTTAATACATAATGTGATAAGATTGCAATTGATGTTTTGTAGGATCGAAGAAAAGAAAGGAAGCTTAAGGGAAGAAGTGAGCAGAATCTAACCGTGAAGGAATGGATTTCGATCGCATTTCTCGAAGATTAGATTCTTGAGCTACTACTTAGAGTTAGAATTAGATTGCTAAGAAAGATGTATTATTTATATTATTTATTTAACCTTGCAATGGCGTATATGAAAAATTGGTGTTTGAATGTTTCTATTATTAGCATTAATAGATTTGGTTCTTATTATGTTATTTATGGAAAGTCGAGAATTTACCAAATAGGGAGAGTTTCTCATCGCCCAAGTTTCAATTGGACAGAAACTTGGAATCATGCAACTTGGTTACACGATGAATGAGAAATTTCATATTTGGAAATTAGACTGATTCATTGACAAAGTGTCAAGTGAAGGACTAGGAGATCGAGCACACAAAGTTGCGTGTTAATCAAATCCACCATAAGAGTAACAATGATATTCGTCATGATTTACTAAAGGTTTAGTAAATATGATTATACTTACAAGATTAAGTATAATTATGAATTGATTGAAAAAGTTTAAATCAATAGCAAAACGAATAAGAAGAATCATGTAGGCAGAAAGATAAAAGTTTCTCCATTCTAAGAAGAAGGGAGAGTAGCTTTTATGCTTTATGATAGGTCTTAATGATTAAGAACCATATCTCAATTGATCCTCTAAGTGAGTCTTAGTACAATTGTATGTTTAAGAAGAGGAATCAAGGATTGGAGAAATGGTTAAATCAAGAATTCAATCGTACATCGATCCAATAACAAGTCTTAAAGTTAAGATTGTGATAATGAGTGACAAGTATTAAAAAGGTTTATAACATTCATCAAATGTGGAAAGTTGTGATGTCTTGGATAAGACAAAGACCAACTAGGACCAATTTATGAAGTGTTTTGATAAAAAACTACACTAACTCTTGAATATTTGTTTGTCAAGAAATGTTTATTGACAAGAGAATCTTATATGTCAAGGAGTCAGTGGGAGTCTTAATGATCTTGAAAGGTTTCAAGAACAAATCAAATAGACCTTATCGATCATCACTAGCACACAAGTTGAGGTTTACAACCTATCGTGTTGACATTATTTTGGTTCTGTGCTGTTCCAATTGATATAATTATGCATGTGAGTTCTATGAGTTCTCATTTTGAACGCATAAAAGGCAAGGTACCTTAATCAATGAAAGGTACATTGATAGGAAAGGGTGAGTTGCTTAACTACTTGGAAGACATGGTGGGCAGCTGTGCTACCATAAGGCAAGAAATCAAGATTAAGAAAGTTCGGTCCATATGAGTTTGAATTTGTCGTAAACTTTGGTTTTAACAAATTCACATGGATAGGAACACATACACCGTTTAAATCTAAGTGTCATAAGATCTCCTCCTTCTAGAAAATGATTGTGAGGAAATGCTTTCACTAAGAAAGATTTTAAGAAGATAGTGATTGTAAAATTGCATTCTCGAATTCGATTATGGTTACGGTATCCCTTTCCATAATTTGAATTGTGAGGTTTGGCAATTAGTCTTAGTTGTTTAGACACACATATGAACTATCTAAGGAAAAGGTGTATAAGTTCAAGAAGCCTTGATAAAAGATTATCAAAGCACTAAGTATTAGAAACAAGGACTTAAGAAATTCAATAGGTATTGTTTTTCTGAAAGTTAAGATGTTTATGAATACATGTCGAAGCTAGTGGGAGCATAAGTGTATTGTTTATAATAATCATCATGATAGTGGGAGCATAAATGTTATGATTGTATGATTATTAAGGCATGTATTGAAAGTTGGCAATATTAATTATAGAAAACAAAAGTTATACCTTGCAAAGTCGTAAGGGTTGTAAAGTTGTTTTGCTATAATTAAGGGAGAGAATATTATGCTTCATTTCAAATCTAAAGGCTTAGGTTAAGAAATGTTAATAAATTTAGTCAAAGGTACATAGTGTGTTCTTAAAATTTCGATTATGATTACGACATTCCTCTTCACAATTCGAATTTTGAGAACATAGCAAATAAAACATTATGCATCGTGTCCCATACGCTTCAGGTATAGGATCGATTGCAAATGCTTTAATGTTTGACCATTCTAAAATTTTCCAAATGTCTAGCGCATTTAGAGGGAAAAAGGACAAGAATCGGCTTTGACTAATAAAATTAAACAACTATCATAGGACAATCCAAAGTTCGCCGAGGATTGGTTGCTTGTGAGTAGTTGGAAGCATGGTATTGAATGGACCATATCGACATTATTATGAATAGAAAAGATTCTATTAAGGATGATTTTTCATATGGAAAATATGGAAATGTTTCCATATTGGATGGACCATATCGACTTTATTACGAATAGATAAGATTCTATTAAGAATGAGTTGTCATATGCAAAAATATGGAAGCGTGTCCATATTGAGAATTGAATATTGAAAATCTATGTCTAGATTAGAAACTCTTATGCAAAGGATGTTCAAAGGAATGTACTTTGAGTGAGAGACATCATATCTAAGGAATTGTCGTGTAACAATCTCCAATAGAGAACTTTGTAATATCATTGGAAATAGTCTTTGTGACTTCGGTGCAGTGACATTGCGAAAGGATCATTGCATAAAATGTTAGAATCTAACATATTCTATAAGTGGCAAGAATTTGATATTCTTACACTTATGAAGAAGGATTTGGAGGTGTGAAATGAGAATGATTGGAAATGTGCTCAATTTGATCTATTTCACAAAGTAAGAACCATAGGTAAACATTGTGTGCATCCTAGGAGCATGGGACAAGTGTAATAATTCAAGTAAGAAGTTGATTACCCGAAACGACAAATAATGAGTAATCAATATGGTGATAAATAAAAGGAGTTTTATTTATACTCAAAGGTTTGAGGCCATATGGGATTAGTATTATTCTTGTGTTTCACATTTGCATGTTTTGACTTCCAGAATAATTAAATTTATTAAGAATAATCGAATTATTCGAACGGACCACAGTCGTTCATATGTTGGAAGTAGATATGAATGAAGACTGTCGTGAATTGGTGTGTGGATTGTCTAAAAGAGTATTAGACATAAGCAAATATTTGCTGCAACATTCATGAGTGCTTATGAATATGATTTGAGCATTGGATTAAACCCATGCTCACTTGGATCACTCCATGAATTGTATCACGAGTGATTGGTGAGACGATACCATCTTATATTCTTGAAACCGAGATGTGTGAGCTGTATCTTGCAAATCGGTTGCACATTGATAATATTTAAACGCACTAGTAACTTGGTGTTATAAAACATATTGTTGTGTGTGATTCGGTGAGTAACTGCAAGCAAGCATTGTATCAAAGTTTATCCGCTCCTTTTATCCAAGGTAGGATAAAAGCGATATCTTTGGGCCCCTCAATGATTTAGTGATGACAAACGTAAATGCTCGGTCGGGCTAGGGCTAATTTGATCTGTTCAATTAGTCAGTCGTCATAAATCGGGAATCGAGAAATAGTACAAAGAGAATGATTTGAAATCATGTCTTATACGATATCTAGAATGGAGGAATATATGATCCCTTATCTAAAGGACACGCGTATCTGATAGGATCAGAGTTGACAGCGGCTTTAGAAAGCTACGATTGCAGATCAGGATCTAAAGTCATATGCATAATAGTTATTAGACTTATCCAAGTGAGAGACTGTTGGATTAGTGTCTAAGTCCATAACTATTTTGGTATGCACTTGACCCGATGGTGCATGGTCCTTTTGGGTTGCCTTCACCAAAGCAACTTGATAGGATGAATTATGGAGAGAAAGGATTAAATATGATTTATTAATATATTATGAGAATAATATATTAAAGGAGAAATCATATTGTTTAATTAATATTAGTCAATAATTAAATGGTAATTAGTTTTGTGACTAAAAGTGATTAATTAAACTTAAGTGTAACGACCCAATTTTGACGTCCAAAATTTTCGTTATAAAACATTACATGAAAGCATTAATAGTTAAAACATTGTTTGATTAAACCATTTCACATCGAAAACCAAATTGAAAACCACAACATTCGATCAATCAAATATCAGAGTATCAATCCCAAAATAAACTCGTAACTGCGGAAACATGAGAGTGCGTGTGTGTGACATGCTGCTACCGCGTCGGCTCCTTTCCCCTAGCTGAGGAGGTACCTGAAACCAAAACTAAAAACCGTAAGCATGAAGCTTAATGAGTTCCCCCACTGTACCACATACCATATAATCTCATAACATATATATATATATTGTCAGGCATATCTGGGTGCCCGACCTGCCCCTTCGGCCCTCTCGACCGGGTATTTCCTAGCATATCTAGGTGTTGGCCTCCCCTTCGGTCCTCTCGACCGGACATTGCCTAGCATATCTGGGTGCTGGCCCCCCCTTCGGTCCTCTCGACCGGATACTGGGGAACTATTCCTCCCATCCACTACTACCACATAACATGTATCACAATACCAGATCTATCTAACATGGCTGGGTATAACTACCCCTTCGGCCCTACCGACCGGATACCTCAGGGACTATCTCCCCCTACTGTCACTAGCACATAGCATCATATCATACTAGCACATAAACATAACACAGGTAGTAGTAATCCCTAGATGCATATCACGGAGACAATCATCTACATACAACTCCTACTGGTGGGCCGGCTTCGTGGCCGTAGGCCCACCGCTACTGGAAGGTAACTCACCTCGAAGTAGCTGATGATCTGATCGGGAACTGACTGTCTACTGTTGCTGTTGCTGCTCCGGAAATCCTCCGGCTGCAATTCCCACAACATACTCAATCAAACACTGCTAACTGTCCTTTGGGTAAAATGACCATTTTACCCCTGATCATGCCCTAAGTCAAAGTCAGAGTCAACTTTCAGTTGACCCGACTCGCCGAGTTGGCTTTCCAACTCGCCGAGTCCCTACCCAAACGATTGTCCTGAATCCCGTTACTATTCGTCGAGTTAGGCGACGACTCGACGAGTTCTCCTTCTAAACTGATATTCAAGTCCTTCATCCTACTCACCGAGTTGTATGAACAACTCGTCGAGTTCATCTTCATCCGAAGAACACTTATGCTAAGACTCGCCGAGTTGTATGAACAGCTCGCCGAGTCTGTTCTTGATCTAAGGAGATTGCCTTGAACTCGCCGAGTCAGGGCATTGACTCGCCGAGTCCCTCCATAGATGAGTTCAGCTTCCGATTCACTGAGTCACACCACGTGACTCACTGCTCACTCGACACTACGAAAAGGGGACAAACTCGGAGACTCGCAAACCGACTCGCCGAGTCGTTACCATGCAATTACTATATGGTCGATTCTGCTTGAATCCGGTCCATGCCATTTACAGATCTAGGTTCCTAGAGCATGAATGACACGTAAAGTTGGAAACTTTACGTGTAGATACTCACCATTGAGGGATTTAGGGCTCAAAATGCCTCAAAAGGGTAGATCTAGGGTGAACAAGCAACATAGGTCCATAAAGGTAATAGATCTGAGCTCCTGGAGCTCAATCTTGCCTAGATCTAGAGGCCAATCAACTTATTACAACTTATATTGCACATACAAGCTTGGGGATTGGCTCAAGAATGACTTAAATGAAGTAATAAGCATAAAAACATGGGGAAAACGGGTTATACCTCAAAGGAACTGCTGAGAGAGCACAAAGATGCTTGGATTCCTTCCCTTCCTCTTGATCTACTTCTCTTTTGCCTCAAAACCTTCAAGATCACACAACAATTGCTTCAAACTCTAAATGAACAACTTAGAACGAGGGTTGGAAGCTCTGGGGGGTGAATGGGGGCTGGCTTGGGGCAGATATGTTGTTTAAATAGGGTGCAAACCCCTGAAACTTAGGGTTTCATCCAACAGCTGTGACTCGCCGAGTCCAGGATATGGACTCGCCGAGTCGCCAACTTAAACGTGTCCCGGGTCCCGCATCTACTCGGCGAGTCGGACCTATGACTCGCCGAGTCCAAGGCTAAAAGAAGAGAAATACTCAAATAGGATTTACGTACCAGGAACCAGGTGCTACAAATCTCCCCCGCTTATTTTAGACTTCGTCCTCGAAGTCTGCTGCTCGATCCTGAAATAGCTCGGGGTAATGCTCCATCATCTCGTCCACCGGCTCCCAAGTCCATTCCGAACCCTTGCGGTGTTTCCATTGCACCTTCACTAGCTCCACCCTCTTGTTCCTCAAATCCTTCGACTTCCTGTCGAGGATTGCGACTGGGCGCTCAATGTAATTCAGGCTGTCATCAACCTGAATGTCCTCTAACGGCACAACCGCTGAATCGTCCACTAGGCACTTTCGCAGCTGAGAAACATGGAAAGTGCTGTGGATCTGGCTGAGCTCGGCTGGCAGATCCAACCTATACGCCACCTTGCCCACCCGGGCTACGACCCTGAACGGTCCGATGAATCTTGGGCCTAACTTGCCCCACTTCCTGAATCGTATGACGCCTTTCCAAGGCGACACCTTCAGGAGAACCATATCCCCGACCTGGAACTCCAAGTCGGATTGACGCTTGTCGGCGTAACTCTTCTGTCGACTCTGAGCAGTCTGAAGCCTGCTCCGAACCTGCTGGATCCTCTCGGTCGTCTTGAGCACCACTTCGGTGCTCTCCATGACTCTCTGGCCAACTTCACCCCAGCATATCGGGGTCCTGCACCTCCGCCCGTCCAACATCTCGAAGGGAGGGCGGTCGATACTCGCGTGATAGCTGTTGTTGTAGGAGAACTCGGCCAGGGGAAGATAGGTATCCCAGCTACCACCGAAGTCTAGCACGCACGCCCGCAACATATCCTCCAGAGTCTGGATGGTCCGCTCACTCTAACCATCCGTCTGTGGGTGAAAGGCGGTGCTAAAATGCAAACGAGTGCCCAACTCGTCATGAAATCTCTTCCAAAATCTGGAAGTAAAACGCACATCCCTGTCTGAGATAACCGATACTGGCACCCCGTGCTGCACTACGATCTCCCTGATATAGATGTCGGCGAATTTCTCGGCCGATATGCTCTCCTGAATCGGGATAAAGTGAGCACTCTTGGACAATCGATCCACGATGACCCAAATCGAATCCACTCCACGCGCGGTCCTGGGAAGCTTTGTGATAAAATCCATCGTGATATCTTCCCATTTCCACAGTGGAATATCCAACGGCTGCATCTTGGCATGCGGCCTCTGATGTTCGGCCTTGACCTTCCTGCAGGTCAAGCAGCGCTCAACGTACCATGCCACATCCCGCTTCATGCAGGGCCACCAATAATCTAGACGAAGAACCCTATACATCTTCGTCGCCCCGGGATGAATAGAGAATCGGTACTTGTGCGCTTCCTCCATCAAAATCTGGCACACGCCTCCGTGATACGGCACCGACACCCTACGGTGTAGTCTCAATAGTCATCGGCTATCATAATCAAAGGGGGAAGCCTAACCCACCACACGCTCGCTCTTCCGATGCTCCTCCTTGATAGCCTCTTGTTGAGCCTCCCGAATTCGCTCCAACAGGGGAGTCACCACGGTCATCCTTATGCAAACGTCCCTGATCGGCGCCGCCTTGCGGCTAAGCGCATCGGCCACCACATTGGCCTTTCCTGGGTGGTAGAGGATCTCGCAATCATAATCCTTTACCACGTCCAACCACCGACGCTGCCTCATATTCAGATTCGGCTGATCCATGAGGTACCTCAAACTCTTGTGGTCCGTGTAGATGGTACATCGAACCCCGTAGAGGTAATGCCGCTAAATCTTGAGGGCAAAAACCACCACCCCCAACTCTAAATCATGCGTCGGGTAGTTCGCCTCGTGAGGCTTGAGCTGCCTCGAAGCGTAGGCAATGACATGCCCCTTCTACATCAGTACCGCGCCCAACCCAGAAATGGACGCGTCGCAGTATACCACAAAATCCTCTACGCCCTCTGGCAGGGCTAAGATCGGCGCCTCGCACAGTCTCTATCTCAGCGTCTCAAATGCAGCCTGCTGCTCGGGTCCCCACCGAAAGACCACGACTTTCTTCGTCAGCCGCGTCAGGGGTACGGCTATCTTGTAGAAATCCTGAATAAATCTCCGATAGTAGCCTGCTAATCCCAGGAAACTCCGAATCTCAGATGGAGACTTCGAAACCTCCCATCTCATCACGGTCTCGACCTTGGCCGGATCGACCAAAATCCCGTTCTGGTTGACAAGGTGTCCGAGAAATTGCACCTCGTGCAACCAAAACTCACACTTGGAGAACTTGGCATACAAGCTCTCCCTCCTCAGGGTCTCTAACACCTCTCTCAAATGCTCCTCATGCTCCTCCTGAGTCTTGGAATAAACCAAGATGTCATCGATAAAGACTATCACAGACCGATCCAGCATCGGTCTGCATACGCGGTGCATGAGGTCCATGAACGCGGCAGGAGCATTGGTGAGCCCAAACGACATCACCACAAACTCATAGTGGCCATAGCGCATCCGAAACGCGGTCTTCTGCGTATCCTCCTCCCTGACCCTCATCTGATGATAACCCGAATGCAAATCAATCTTGGAGAACCAAGATGCTCCCTGAAGCTGGTCAAAGAGGTCATCAATCCTCGGGAGCGGGTAACGGTTGTTCACCGTTACCTTGTTCAGCTCCCGGTAATCTATACACATCCGATGCGACCCGTCCTTCTTCTTCACGAACAAAATCATGGCTCCCCAGGGTGAACTACTTGGTCGAATGAATCCCTTATCTAACAGCTCCTACAGATGTGTAGACAACTCCTGCATCTTAGGAGGAGCCAACCGGTACGGTGTCTTGGCTATTGGAGCCGCACCAGGAACAAGGTCAATCCGGAACTCCAACTGTCGCTCCGGAGGTATCCCAGGAAGCTCCTTCGGGAAAAAATCTGCAAAATCTCGAACCACCGGAACCTCGCTCACTGTCGCCTTACCCGCCTCTCGAGTATCCATCACATACGCGACATATCCTGCGCATCCCTGCTGAAGGTAGCGTCTCGCCCTTGCTGCTGAACATACTGCGGGTCCACACTGCGGCTTCTCGCCATGAATCACTAACTCTCCCCCGCTTGGGGTCCTGACCCGCACTAGCTGCTGCGCGCAATCTATCACCGCCCCATTAGGGCTCAACCAATCCATGCCAATAATCACCTTGTTCCCACGCAGCGGAATGGGAACCAGGTCTACTAAGTAGCGCTCCTCGAATAGACGCAATACACAATCCCGAAACACCATCGATGCTCGCACCGATCGATCATCAGCAATCTCTACCTCCAGAGGGCAATCCAACATACCCGAAGACTTAGGAAACTTCCTGCTAAGCGCAAGGGACACAAATGATCGGGATGCACCGGAATCGAATAACACCTGAACTGGGAGACCGTTCACATGGAACGATCCTAAAACATATATATACATACGGAGCACATATCAATATCATAACATCATAAAAATAAAAGATAGAGGGAAAGAATCATACCCGTCACCACATCGGGTGCGGTGTGTGCCTCCTCGGAAGTCAACTGAAATGCTCGGCTCCTCAACACCGGAGCCTCTGCCTTGCCCTGCCGGCCATCCGTGATCCATGGGGTCGCTGGAGCTGGCGCCTTCACCGACGCTGAAACTGTCAATTGGGGGCAATTGGCCTTCTTGTGGCCCCTCTGGTTGCAATGGAAACACAACAACTCTGATGTCTGAATAACTGTTGTCGGAGCAGTGCAATCCCTGCTAAAGTGCCCAGGCTTGCCGCACTTGTAGCAGCCTGATGATCCCAACCGGCACGCTCCCTCGTGCGTCTTGCCGCATTTCCTGCAGCGTCCCCGTCCCTGCTGGCCTTTCGGCCCCGCATCTGATCCCTTGGGCTTCTTCCCCGAAGCCCCTCCTGACTGACCCTCTTCTGCCTTCCGTTTCCGGATGTGCTCCAAATCTATCTCCATCTCCCTCGCCCTGGCAATCATGGAGTCCAGGGTAGGGCAAGCCGAAAAGCTAACATGCTCCCGGATGTCAGCTCGTAGCATGTCATGATAACGGGTCCTCCTCATATCCTCGTCACCAGCATACTGGGGTACCAACAAAGCTCTCTCCCGGAACTTGGCGGTGATCTCCGCCACAGTCTCTGTTGTCTGTCTCATGTCTAGAAACTCCCTGGCCAGCTGCTGAAGCTCAACAGCCAGCGCAAACTCTGCCCTGAACCTGGTCGCAAAGTCCGACCAGGTCATAGCCTCGATAGCTGAGGCTCCCAACGAGTCACCCACTGACACCCACCAATCCGGGGCTCGGTCCCGTAAACACCCTGTTGCATACCTCACCTTCGACCCCTCGGGCCAAAAGCTAGTCAACTGTGGAGGCTCAATGTTTGCAATCCATCGCCTGGCAGCAATGGGGTCTTTCACCCCATGGAAATCCAGCGCACCACTGCCCCTGAAGTCCTTGAAGGACAGTGTGCAAGATCCCGACTAGCTAGATGCCATATCACTCCTGAATGCCCGAAGGCGATCCTCCATCAACTTAATGATCCCTTCCTTGATCGACCCAAAGAGGATGGGGGTCGACTCAAGGATGCCTCGGGTGATCTCTGACGCGATGAACTCGCGTAGTCCGGATCCCTCTCCTGAACCGCCATCTACCGGCCTCGATCGAAGTACCACCATTCTGAAATACATAATACAATCATTAGTGATATTGATACTTCCTGAGGGATCACTGCTACTTACAAGTTCCCTGGTCTTATCTTGGCCTTCCTTGGTTCGGGTACGGATCCTCTGCTTTCAGTAGTACGGGCCCATACTACCTTCCACATCTATCCGTACCTTCTTCAAGGAATGCCTCGACTCCACCAGATCCCTTTCACTACTGCTGATCACTGCTATACTCATCCTAGGCTTGCCCTAGGAAAATCTCTGATTCTACTCTATCCAGTCCTCAACTGCTGCAGGCCTCCTTGTAATGCCAATTAGCCATTACCCGAATACCATCACATGTGATGAGGCTTAGATAATCCTTCGAGTACCCGACTCGACCCTACAACGGTTGGACTCAAACGAGAGCTGCGCAGTAGGATCAAATCCGGCACTCTAAGATTATTCAACCCTGATCACATGCGACGTGACGTATTCGCCTAATGGCTAACTCCCATTATTCAGAGTCCCACATAGCACGAAGCAAGCAACATTCAGACAAGGGTAACAATCTCAATCAACTCTATCCTCTTACAGGAACTGAGCTAGCATAAAGTGCTAAACTCATACTATCAGGCATAACCTAATCAGGCTATCCTACTTACTGTCTACTCAATATCTAGCATGCAATTCTCATACAACTGAAACACATAAAGCAGGCACATAAGGCATCACTCCTAGATCCTTAGTCCTATTCTAGCATGTTGTTCTACAAAAGCTGATAAACATAACATAAACTTGTATGGGTACTTTGGGGAATACTTACTTGAGCTCGGCCGGTCGCGCACATCACACACTTCGTTCTTTCTCAAAACTCTTTCTCAATTTTTGAAAACATTTTCTTTTAGAAAATCTTTTAATCCCTCGATTTGAGTCCAGACACCCCCGAAGGTGTGTCCGGATCCCTCAAACCAGGGATCTGATACCAACTTGTAACGACCCAATTTTCACGTCCAAAATTTTTGTTATAAAACATTACATGAAAGCATTAATAGTTAAAACATTGTTTTATTAAACCATTTCACATCGAAAACCAAATTGAAAACCACAACATTCGATCAATCAAATATCAGAGTATCAATCCCAGAATAAACTCGTAACTGCGGAAACAAGAGAGTGCGTGTGTGTGACATGCTGCTACCGCGCCGGCTCCTTTCCCCTAGCTAAGGAGGAACCTGAAACCAAAACTGAAAACCGTAAGCACGAAGCTTAGTGAGTTCCCCCACTGTACCACGTACCATATAATCTCATAACATACATATATTGTCAGGCATATCTGGGTGCCCGACCTGCCCCTTCGGCCCTCTCGACCGGGTATTGCCTAGCATATCTGGGTGCTGGCCTCCCCTTCGGTCCTCTCGACCGGACATTGCCTAGCATATCTGGGTGCTGGCCCCCCTTCGGTCCTCTCGACCGGATACTGGGGAACTATTCCTCCCATCCACTACTACCACATAACATGTATCACAATACCAGATCTATCTAACATGGTTGGGTATAACTACCCATTCGGCCCTACCGACCGGATACCTCAGGGACTATCTCCCCCCTACTGTCACTAGCACATAGCATCATATCATACTAGCACATAAACATAACACAGGTAGTAGTAATCCCTAGATGCATATCACGGAGACAATCATCTACATACAACTCCTACTGGTGGGCCGGCTTCGTGGCCGTAGGCCCACCGCTACTGGAAGGTAACTCACCTCGAAGTAGCTGATGATCTGATCGGGAACTGACTGTCTACTGCTGCTGCTGCTGCTCCGGAAATCCTCCGGCTGCAATTCCCACAACATTCTCAATCAAACACTGCTAACTGTCCTTTGGGTAAAATGACCATTTTACTCCTGATCATGCCCTAAGTCAAAGTCAGAGTCAACTTTCAGTTGACCCGACTCACCAAGTTGGCTTTCCAACTCGCCGAGTCCCTACCCAAACGATTGTCCTGAATCCCGTTACTATTCGTCGAGTTAGGCGACGACTCGACGAGTTCTCCTTCTAAACTGATATTCAAGTCCTTCATCCTACTCACCGAGTTGTATGAACAACTCGTCGAGTTCATCTTCATCCGAAGAACACTTATGCTAAGACTCGCCGAGTTGTATGAACAGCTCGCCGAGTCTGTTCTTGATCTAAGGAGATTGCCTTGAACTCGCCGAGTCAGGGCATTGACTCGCCGAGTTCCTCCATAGATGAGTTCAGCTTCCGATTCACTGAGTCACACCACGTGACTCACTGCTCACTCGACACTACGAAAAGGGGACAAACTCGGAGACTCGCAAACCGACTCGCCGAGTCGTTACCATGCAATTACTATATGGTCGATTCTGCTTGAATCTGGTCCATGCCATTTACAGATCTAGGTTCCTAGAGCATGAATGACACGTAAAGTTGGAAACTTTACGTGTAGATACTCACCAATGAGGGATTTAGGGCTCAAAATGCCTCAAAAGGGTAGATCTAGGGTGAACAAGCAACATAGGTCCATAAAGGTAACAGATCTGAGCTCCTGGAGCTCAATCTTGCCTAAATCTAGAGGCCAATCAACTTATTACAACTTATATTGCACATACAAGCTTGGGGATTGGCTCAAGAATGACTTAAATGAAGTAATAAGCTTAGAAACATGGGGAATACGGGTTATACCTCAAAGGAACTGCTGAGAGAGCACAAAGATGCTTGGATTCCTTCCCTTCCTCTTGATCTACTTCTCTTTTGCCTCAAAACCTTCAAGATCACACAACAATTGCTTCAAACTCTAAATGAACAACTTAGAACGAGGGTTGGAAGCTCTGGGGGGTGAATGGGGGCTGGCTTGGGGCAGATATGTTGTTTAAATAGGGTGCAAACCCCTGAAACTTAGGGTTTCATCCAACAGCTGTGACTCGTCGAGTCCAGGATATGGACTCGCCGAGTCGCCAACTTAAACGTGTCCCGGGTCCCGCATCTACTCGGCGAGTCGGACCTATGACTCGCCGAGTCCAAGGCTAAAAGAAGAGAAATACTCAAATAGGATTTACGTACCAGGAACCAGGTGCTACATTAAGGGGCTGGAATTGTAATTATAAGATAATTGCAATTTGGGCCATGGATTGCCTTTAAATAAGGAATGGATGAATTCTATGGGGAAGCCCATAAGGAAATCGTCCAAGGTCTTAAGGAAAGGGATCCATGGGTTGCTTAGGGCTTAAGCATCCAAATTAGGGTTTCCTTGTTAGATAACCCTAATAGCCTCACTATATATAGACCCCTTAAGGACCAAAAACGAGGATAAGACTCCTCTAGGGTTTGTAGACGTTTTTGGGCAGCCTCCATCCTCTCTCCTCTTCATCTTCTTGCTTATGGTGTTTGTGAACCATTAGAGGAGTGAAAATTGTGACTCTAAGCTTTCTAAAGTAAATACAAGGAGATTTGGGATTGTTATTGCTACATAACAATCAAGGTAACATCTTAAACCTATTCTCATGTTAATATGATTACTTGAATGCTAGAATTAGGGTTTATAGTCTTGGATAACTTGCATGTACAATAGAGAAACCTAGATCCAAGCATTAGGGTTTGTATGAACACATAGGATGTTCTTAGGACCAAAACCCATCAATATGATATATGTGGACAATATTTATCTTTCTGTTCTCGATTCAATATTTGTTCTCTTATATATAATCATATGTTATTATATGTATCGAATCACATATTATTTATATAGACATCATTATTTTTGTCCATATAAATCATATGTGATTAGATATATATATATATATATATATATATATATATATATATATATATATATATAATCACATGTCATTATATGTATTTGATCACATATGATTTTAGGTTACAAAGAAAAATTACTGAATCAAGAATGTGACAGTGAATCTTATCCACATAAATCATATATGATTGAATACATATAATCACATGTGGTTATATGTATTTAATCAAATATGATTTATGTAGACAATATTTATTTTGGCAGTTTCAATTGAATAATTTTTTTTGTGTATTTAATCACAAGTGATTATATTTATATAATCACATATCATTTGAGGTGGACAAGATTTATTTTTACCATCTTGATTCTATAGTTGTGCTCATGTACTCAATCACATACGATTACACATATAATCACATGTGATAAAATACATGAGAACAACTATTGAATCGACAAAGCAAAAATGGATTTTTTCCACATAAATCATATGCGATTAGATTCATATAATCACATGTGATTAGATGCATTTAATTACATATGATTAATTTGGATAAAGATTTGTTTAAGTGTTCTTGGTTCAATATTTGTTATCGTGTATATAGTTACATGTGATTGTATGTATATAATGACATATGATTTATATAGACATGATTTGTTTTTTCCAAATAAAATCATATGTGATTAGAAACATATAATCACATTTGATTAAATGTATTTAATCACATATGATTAAAGTGAAAAAAAACAATTCTTGAATTTAGAATGCGAAAATGAATCTTAGCTACATAAATCATATGTGTTTTGGTACACAAAATCACATGTTATTATATGTATCTAATCACATATGATTTATATGGACAAGATTCATTTTCATGTTCTCGATTCAGTAGTTGTTTTTGTGTATTTAATCACATGTGATTATACATACCTAATCACATATTATTTATGTGGATAAGATTCGAATTCGCGTTCTCATTTCAATAGTTGTTATGATGTATTTAATCATATGTCATTTTATGTAGTTAATCGCATACGATTAAAATGCACAAAGAACAACTATTGAATCGAAAACACAAAAATGAATCTTGTGTATGTAAGTCATATGTGATTAGATTATATAATCACATGTGATTTAATACATGAGAACAATTAAAGAATCGAGATCGCATAAATGACTATTGTCTGCTTGTCTCACTAGAAAACAAACTACATTCTGCATTTCCTTATTCACTCTACCAGATTAGGGTATCTGTGAACAATAACATAAAACAAGTAATGCCTATATAATAGGAGAGTTAGTGTAACTCACCTCCATCAACTTGAAAATTAGCTAGCATGAGCAAGATGGATCCTCTCCATTCCAATAACCTACACAACAATTATAAAATTATTTAGCTTGTGCTTTGTTGTATTACTTTTATAAAACTTATGTATATGTTTTCTTATTTTCTCTTTGATTGTAGTGCTCTTTTTGGGATCTATTTTCTTACCTTTCAACACATTCTTAAATTTCGATAAAAATATATTGGTAAATTCCCCCTTTTATCTTTTCATAAATATAAAGATGTCGTTCTAAGGATTTTTGGGTGATTTTATATTAAATTTACAAGTTATTAACTTTCAGCTGCCAGCTTCTGGACCACTCAACACTCTTGGAATAAACTGTACCAATCTACTACAAATTAATTATTACCTTTATATGTGGGAAACTATACATCCATGTCTAACTATAGGATTTGGAATTTTGGCATTTGGAGTTATAATGAATTTATTATGATTTTTTGAAGACAATGCCATAAATCTGTGACAGCAGAGACCAACCTGAGAAGATTGCAAATTTTACCCCTCAAGGATTTGGAATTTCAAAATGTGATTCAAAGTTTGAAGAACTAGATACACTAGGATTTATAGAAAACTAAGTCTCATGATTTTTAGGTGTTCGTATTGACTTGGATGAATTTTAGATGTTGGGGGATAGATTTGGGAAAATTGATCATAATAGCTTTTAAATCACTTTTGGTGTTCTATTAAGGACTTAATGGTTAAGCCATAAGTTTATTTCACTCCCCTAAATCGGAACGGCGGAAACGCTCGGGGGTGGATGACGTCATGTTTAGTAGCACAAGACATGCATCATAGTAATCAAAGTACTAAACAACCATTTCATTAGAAAGAAAGTGTTTACAAAGTATGTGATTCACAAAACATAGACTACATATGTAAATAACAAAACAAGTCATGAAGCTATTATGCTCCATCTTCTGAATCTCAGCACGCGTACCTGTCTACTAGTTTCCTGAGAATACAAGTTATTTTGAAAGAGAAGATCAGCATTTAAGCTGGTGAGTTCATAAGATTTTAGTGATGTAAGTAAGTTGTAAGAAAATTGTAAGTAAGTTGTAAGTTCTTTTAGAAAAGTTCGTCTGTTCCTCTAGAAAATCCTATATTTCCTGCTTTGATGAAAGATAAGTAAATATGACACTACAATCCTTTTTATAAGTACTAAATGGATACAAGTTATATAAAACCCAGAGTAAACAAACAATCTATTGTATTTATCTGCCCTAAGCCCACAACCAAACAAGGAACAGGAACTAAGGCGGAAAGCACACATCCAATTGTTTGTTAGATCATCATTGTATATAACCCTAGCGTATTCACTTGGTACTCACGGAGTTAACTGCAATAGTTCCATTATATTTGAAGAAAACATTCTTTAAGAAAACCCTTATTTCTTTTAGGAAAATGGTAACCACAATGGTTCCTTCTATAATCACTTAGTTTATACCAACTATATATAATCTAATATCAAATAGATAGTTAGTTGTGTGAATCTGCCCTAAGCCCACAACCAAACAAGGAACATGAAATGGAACGGAAAGCACACATCCAACTAACTATCAGGTATTAATTATATATAACCCTGATGTATAAGCTAAGGTATTATAGAATTAACCACCTAGGATCCTTTAAGTTATACTGGTTTAATAAAATGGATTAAACCACAAGTGAATCACATATGAATTACTTGTGATTCACATGTAAATCACAAGTAATTCACGTGTAAATCACAAACAAATCACATTTGAATTAAATTTGATTTACATATGAATTACATGTGATTCACATGTAAATCAAATATGAGTTATATATTTTCTCATGTAATTCACATGTAAATCATAAGTGAATTACATATGAAATACATGTGATTCACTTGAATTATATGTAATGCACATATGAATTACATGTGATTTACATGTACATCACAAGTGAATCACATATGAATTTGAAGTGATTCACAGGTAATTCAAATGTAATTCACAAGTGAATCACATATAAATTACATATGATTCACATGTATATGCATTACATGTGATTCACATGTAAATCACAAGTAAATCATATATGAATTACATATAAATCACATTTAATTTACATATGAATCACATGTAAATCACATATGAATAACATGTGATTCATATATAAATCACAAGTTAATCATATATGAATTACATCTATATGCACACATGTATTTTTTGTGATTGTTCTTTTTTAGTTATTTTTTCTAAAAAAATCTTGTGAATTTCACATTTGAATCTTAAAAAATACAATCACATATGAATATCACATTATATCACATGTAAATCTTATATTATATAATCACATTTGAATCTTAGATGATATATACATATGTATTTTTGTGAGGGTTCTTGCATTAATCATTTTTTTTTTAATTTTCTTGTAGATTTTGGAAGAATTATGGGAAATGTTGAAGAGGTAAAAAGTGATAAATTGAAGAAATTTATGGAAATCTTGACAATAAGATATGAAAACGCTTTGAAATTTTTTGTTGTATGGAATAAAATACTTGTACTATTGTGTTTATAGATTTGTAATGATTTCTTACGGATATTATAGTATAAAAATATGTATATGTGTACTTGGAAAAATATGCATATATGCACCTAAAACAATGATTTTTCTGGATAAAAAAATCATATATATTCATTAATATTTCAGTTTCTTCTTTAAAAAATTTATTGATTTTAAATATTTCTTGTTTTTAAAAAATTGTAGTCTTAAAAAAAATATTTTTTTTCAATTTTTTTTAAAATTCATGTTTTCAAAAACAATTTAAAAAATATGCATTTTAATTTTTATAAAAATGAAAATTATTATTTAAAAAAATCATAAAATTGGATTCATAATGTTAATTTTTAGACATTTTTATTAATATTTCAAATAATAAAAAAAATAAACATTAAATGAGATTGGTAAGATGACGATCATACCCTTAATGAGTTAGTTTTGATCTAACGCTCCACATTTAGTTTTCGGGTTCATGGAAAAACTATGAGTTATTATCGGATCTCACATATATATATATATATATATATATATATATATATATATATATATATATATATATATAGACACACACATACACACACACACTTAAGTTAGTTTAGCTTATTCTATTACGATATTTAAGAATAATAACAACAAAGTACAATGTTATCCCAAAAGTTGGCTAGGGTAACAACCAGGTACAATGTTAGCTCGAAAGGTTGACTAGGGTAAGAACTAGGAATAACGTCTTCCTAGTATGTTGGTCAGCATAACGACCAGGCATAATATTATCTATAAAGGTTTTGGAAAGGTATCTACCAGACATAATGGTATCCTAATGTTTTATAAGCATAATTATATCACTAATACTATACAATTAGCAATAATTATAAAACTGTGTAGTATTATCACATGTAACCTCCCCCCCCCCTCCCAAGTGTGCTTGGTGTGTTGTGCAAGAACCTCAGAAGCTCGGAGATTACTCCGAAGGAGAATACAAGCTCTGTTTTGGATGTTTCTTATATCCATGTGTAGGTCTCGACGTGTACTACAGGCTTCGTTTTTGGCATTCTCCTTTTCAAAATTCTTATTTTGAAAAGTAGCACGATTCTTCTTTTGGTCATTTTAGCTAAAAGTTAATCGATCTATTCGTAGCTTTTTACATTGTAGTTTTTCATGTACAGTTGACTTTTATATCTTATAAAAATCATATCTCTTTTATACTAATCCGGGTTTTTACGAAGTTTATATATTTTTTTATCACACTTTCACATATTTTCTAAATGCGATCAACTTATAAGATGACATGACTTTCCACACACTTATTTTCTGAGCCTATTGGTACACAAAATCACATGTTATTATATGTATCTAATCACATATGATTTATATGGACAAGATTCATTTTCATGTTCTCGATTCAGTAGTTGTTTTTGTGTATTTAATCACATGTGATTATACATACCTAATCACATATTATTTATGTGGATAAGATTCGAATTCGCGTTCTCATTTCAATAGTTGTTATGATGTATTTAATCATATGTCATTTTATGTAGTTAATCGCATACGATTAAAATGCACAAAGAACAACTATTGAATCGAAAACACAAAAATGAATCTTGTGTATGTAAGTCATATGTGATTAGATTATATAATCACATGTGATTTAATACATGAGAACAATTAAAGAATCGAGATCGCATAAATGACTATTGTCTGCTTGTCTCACTAGAAAACAAACTACATTCTGCATTTCCTTATTCACTCTACCAGATTAGGGTATCTGTGAACAATAACATAAAACAAGTAATGCCTATATAATAGGAGAGTTAGTGTAACTCACCTCCATCAACTTGAAAATTAGCTAGCATGAGCAAGATGGATCCTCTCCATTCCAATAACCTACACAACAATTATAAAATTATTTAGCTTGTGCTTTGTTGTATTACTTTTATAAAACTTATGTATATGTTTTCTTATTTTCTCTTTGATTGTAGTGCTCTTTTTGGGATCTATTTTCTTACCTTTCAACACATTCTTAAATTTCGATAAAAATATATTGGTAAATTCCCCCTTTTATCTTTTCATAAATATAAAGATGTCGTTCTAAGGATTTTTGGGTGATTTTATATTAAATTTACAAGTTATTAACTTTCAGCTGCCAGCTTCTGGACCACTCAACACTCTTGGAATAAACTGTACCAATCTACTACAAATTAATTATTACCTTTATATGTGGGAAACTATACATCCATGTCTAACTATAGGATTTGGAATTTTGGCATTTGGAGTTATAATGAATTTATTATGATTTTTTGAAGACAATGCCATAAATCTGTGACAGCAGAGACCAACCTGAGAAGATTGCAAATTTTACCCCTCAAGGATTTGGAATTTCAAAATGTGATTCAAAGTTTGAAGAACTAGATACACTAGGATTTATAGAAAACTAAGTCTCATGATTTTTAGGTGTTCGTATTGACTTGGATGAATTTTAGATGTTGGGGGATAGATTTGGGAAAATTGATCATAATAGCTTTTAAATCACTTTTGGTGTTCTATTAAGGACTTAATGGTTAAGCCATAAGTTTATTTCACTCCCCTAAATCGGAACGGCGGAAACGCTCGGGGGTGGATGACGTCATGTTTAGTAGCACAAGACATGCATCATAGTAATCAAAGTACTAAACAACCATTTCATTAGAAAGAAAGTGTTTACAAAGTATGTGATTCACAAAACATAGACTACATATGTCAATAACAAAACAAGTCATGAAGCTATTATGCTCCATCTTCTGAATCTCAGCACGCGTACCTGTCTACTAGTTTCCTGAGAATACAAGTTATTTTGAAAGAGAAGATCAGCATTTAAGCTGGTGAGTTCATAAGATTTTAGTGATGTAAGTAAGTTGTAAGAAAATTGTAAGTAAGTTGTAAGTTCTTTTAGAAAAGTTCGTCTGTTCCTCTAGAAAATCCTATATTTCCTGCTTTGATGAAAGATAAGTAAATATGACACTACAATCCTTTTTATAAGTACTAAATGGATACAAGTTATATAAAACCCAGAGTAAACAAACAATCTATTGTATTTATCTGCCCTAAGCCCACAACCAAACAAGGAACAGGAACTAAGGCGGAAAGCACACATCCAATTGTTTGTTAGATCATCATTGTATATAACCCTAGCGTATTCACTTGGTACTCACGGAGTTAACTGCAATAGTTCCATTATATTTGAAGAAAACATTCTTTAAGAAAACCCTTATTTCTTTTAGGAAAATGGTAACCACAATGGTTCCTTCTATAATCACTTAGTTTATACCAACTATATATAATCTAATATCAAATAGATAGTTAGTTGTGTGAATCTGCCCTAAGCCCACAACCAAACAAGGAACATGAAATGGAACGGAAAGCACACATCCAACTAACTATCAGGTATTAATTATATATAACCCTGATGTATAAGCTAAGGTATTATAGAATTAACCACCTAGGATCCTTTAAGTTATACTGGTTTAATAAAATGGATTAAACCACAAGTGAATCACATATGAATTACTTGTGATTCACATGTAAATCACAAGTAATTCACGTGTAAATCACAAACAAATCACATTTGAATTAAATTTGATTTACATATGAATTACATGTGATTCACATGTAAATCAAATATGAGTTATATATTTTCTCATGTAATTCACATGTAAATCATAAGTGAATTACATATGAAATACATGTGATTCACTTGAATTATATGTAATGCACATATGAATTACATGTGATTTACATGTACATCACAAGTGAATCACATATGAATTTGAAGTGATTCACAGGTAATTCAAATGTAATTCACAAGTGAATCACATATAAATTACATATGATTCACATGTATATGCATTACATGTGATTCACATGTAAATCACAAGTAAATCATATATGAATTACATATAAATCACATTTAATTTACATATGAATCACATGTAAATCACATATGAATAACATGTGATTCATATATAAATCACAAGTTAATCATATATGAATTACATCTATATGCACACATGTATTTTTTGTGATTGTTCTTTTTTAGTTATTTTTTCTAAAAAAATCTTGTGAATTTCACATTTGAATCTTAAAAAATACAATCACATATGAATATCACATTATATCACATGTAAATCTTATATTATATAATCACATTTGAATCTTAGATGATATATACATATGTATTTTTGTGAGGGTTCTTGCATTAATCATTTTTTTTTTAATTTTCTTGTAGATTTTGGAAGAATTATGGGAAATGTTGAAGAGGTAAAAAGTGATAAATTGAAGAAATTTATGGAAATCTTGACAATAAGATATGAAAACGCTTTGAAATTTTTTGTTGTATGGAATAAAATACTTGTACTATTGTGTTTATAGATTTGTAATGATTTCTTACGGATATTATAGTATAAAAATATGTATATGTGTACTTGGAAAAATATGCATATATGCACCTAAAACAATGATTTTTCTGGATAAAAAAATCATATATATTCATTAATATTTCAGTTTCTTCTTTAAAAAATTTATTGATTTTAAATATTTCTTGTTTTTAAAAAATTGTAGTCTTAAAAAAAATATTTTTTTTCAATTTTTTTTAAAATTCATGTTTTCAAAAACAATTTAAAAAATATGCATTTTAATTTTTATAAAAATGAAAATTATTATTTAAAAAAATCATAAAATTGGATTCATAATGTTAATTTTTAGACATTTTTATTAATATTTCAAATAATAAAAAAAATAAACATTAAATGAGATTGGTAAGATGACGATCATACCCTTAATGAGTTAGTTTTGATCTAACGCTCCACATTTAGTTTTCGGGTTCATGGAAAAACTATGAGTTATTATCGGATCTCACATATATATATATATATATATATATATATATATATATATATATATATATATATATATATATATATATATATATATATATATATATATAGACACACACATACACACACACACTTAAGTTAGTTTAGCTTATTCTATTACGATATTTAAGAATAATAACAACAAAGTACAATGTTATCCCAAAAGTTGGCTAGGGTAACAACCAGGTACAATGTTAGCTCGAAAGGTTGACTAGGGTAAGAACTAGGAATAACGTCTTCCTAGTATGTTGGTCAGCATAACGACCAGGCATAATATTATCTATAAAGGTTTTGGAAAGGTATCTACCAGACATAATGGTATCCTAATGTTTTATAAGCATAATTATATCACTAATACTATACAATTAGCAATAATTATAAAACTGTGTAGTATTATCACATGTAACCTCCCCCCCCCCCCCCTCCCAAGTGTGCTTGGTGTGTTGTGCAAGAACCTCAGAAGCTCGGAGATTACTCCGAAGGAGAATACAAGCTCTGTTTTGGATGTTTCTTATATCCATGTGTAGGTCTCGACGTGTACTACAGGCTTCGTTTTTGGCATTCTCCTTTTCAAAATTCTTATTTTGAAAAGTAGCACGATTCTTCTTTTGGTCATTTTAGCTAAAAGTTAATCGATCTATTCGTAGCTTTTTACATTGTAGTTTTTCATGTACAGTTGACTTTTATATCTTATAAAAATCATATCTCTTTTATACTAATCCGGGTTTTTACGAAGTTTATATATTTTTTTATCACACTTTCACATATTTTCTAAATGCGATCAACTTATAAGATGACATGACTTTCCACACACTTATTTTCTGAGCCTATTAGTCCAAATAGTCGTATATTGCAATGATGTTATCGAGGTAATTTTTTAATATATTGTAGTATTACGTCGTCGTCCTATTATATTCATCTTTTTATGTTAATTCCTAACAAAAGTCGGTTACACTTATGCTTCAGATGTCACAAAAGAAATATTATATATTTTTTGGTTGTTGAGAAACAATAATTAGGTTGCTATTATTGACTGTGTATATTTATTGCATTTTCAAATCCTTTCAAAGTTTAATATTAAATACCTATATATTGTTTCCGTAGTTCTAATTATTTACGCTACTTGGAATAGTGAAATTAGAAAAACAGGTGCCAATTTAGTTGTTTAGAATTTGCAATGTACAAAATTCATTGCACAATATAATTGAGAAGACAATAAAAACAAACATTTTCATGTTGCCATAAAAATATAAATAGGTAATGGATATTTAATTAAAATTAAAGAAATGGGTCATGTGTTATTTATTTTATAAATAAGGAGATAGTTTTGATATAAAAGATTAAGTATGATAATGTTTATAGTTATAAACCGATTCAAATTATACAGAATCTTATTTTTATTTGAAATTAAAATTATCATTCTTATCTAACGAAAGCGATTATATAGTGAAATTTTATCGATATTTTTAAATTAAATTCCAAATGATTTGGTTTTCAATATTACGTGATTTATACGATCACCCATACAAGTATCTTTTAATGGATGCTTTTAATTTGCGATTTTTAAATGCTTACCTAGTATTGGGTTATTTTGATTGTTTGAAAATATTTCATGTGTGTAACTTAAACTAGAAAAGCATATTTTTAAAAAATATATTTCAAAAGAAGAATATTTTTCATGTGTATAACTTCAACTAGCAAAACATATATTTCTAAACACAGTTATGTTCCTTCTTTTCTTATAATCTTGAGAAGTTTCATCATCATATAATTTTTAACTATGATGAATATGATTATGTTCAGTCTTTGAATAATACTTGTACATATTAGATTTAAGAACTTCTTGACTTATTTGAACATGACTATGTTCAATCGTTGATCAGCACATATGTATTTCAAAACTTGGGATTTTTCTAAGACTTTGATTATATACAACATCTACAGAGCATAGATAAATATTTTTGTACACGGTTATGCAAACAATGACCAAACTTAAACAAATTAGTAAACTTTCATAAGTATGTAAGTATATTGCATATACTTACATATTTTTCATAATAATAATGATTCATTATAACATAAATATTTATAACGTTTTTCAAATTTGATTGTAGTGTGATTTCTCAATCACAATAAGAGAAAGTAACTACTTATATATGTAAAAGGTATAATATATATATATATATATATATATATATATATATATATATATATATATATATATATATATATATATATATATATATATATATATATATATAAAGTTCACAATATAATGATCAAATCCCAAAATTAAATAGACATTCATATTAAACCAAAAGAGTTATACACTATACAACATTAATTATCATAATAAAAGAAGCATCGAGTAGCTATTCATAACTGATCCCAAATATCCTAGCAAACCAAATGAAACAAGCAAAAAAATTTCAAAATTGACTAACCATTTGTATTGAAACATATAAGCACCTGTATAATCGCGCACTAAGGATGCATTACACAAGTTTTATGTAAGCCATGAAATTCAATATGTTTTCTCCCTTCCCTAGACAAGTGGTGTTCAACCTTGAAACATGTTTGTGTAGGATTCCAAGTTCTTGTAATGCGGTACACATCATTCAACAGGTTCAAAGCTTCTTGCTTCCTTTCTTTGCCTTCAGCCATCAGTAGCATTCCCAGGACTAATTTTGCATCCAATTGTCCCAAATCATATGTATCTTGAAGCATTTTTTCCCAACCTCATCTTCCAACAAAACAACTTCGCCTGAAATAATGAAATACATTAAACAGCCAATTTTAATTTGAACCAATGCAAAACATAAAACAAATTGTTTAATAGAACGCATAACACAAATGACCATTCCATCCATGAACAATATGTTTAGGTTTTTCAACTCTTTGCATTTGCTTAGGATTGCCTCTTTCCCAAAAGACCATGGACGATAACTTAATCGATCTATTTTCCTGGTTTTATATATTTCATCTCACTTTACTGCCTCTCCAATGTTTTTGCAACGGTAATGTATACACAAAATTGATCTTTAAATGTAAACACAAAATATACACATGTAGTGCAAGGATTGTACACGGAACTTACTGTAACACACATAAAATTCATAAAAAATTAAACTTTATAAAACAAACCACAAATCATATTTTTCTACAACATAGTTTACAAAAGATGTTTAATATCAGAGTTTTCCCAGAAATCATAACATAAAACACGAGGAGGTGCACAATCAATTCTTCGCCTTCCTGCGATCATCTGGTTTACCTGAAACATAATCCAAAACTGTAAGCCTGAAGCTTAGTGAGTTTCCCCCAAAATACCAATACATCACAAAACTAGAATAATATAATAAACAACATGCATACAAAGCCTTCAGTCTGACTGGAACGCCCCACCGGCCTACAATCTATATGGTACACTCACAAAACGTTCAACATGACTGGTACGCCACCTCAGGCCTTCAGTCTATCTGGAACGTTTTCTGGGCCTTCGGCCTGTAGAGTCCCAATTCAATGACGCAAAACACTGATAAAAAAAAATTAGAACAAGAATGAAGAAGATTAAGAAGTTTATCAAGCGATGCACACGTTTATTAGAAGAAACATGTAGTACACCTTGAGAACACACACAATGACCGTAAACACCTCTGATATGTCACCTCACTATGACAGATTTGACACAATATATAAGGACAGACTGGCCGTGAACACCAACATAACCTCAAACTACACCAAAATGTATAAAAGAAAGACCAAGACCCTATAAAGACCTACAAAAATGATTGCCTAGCCCAAACCACATAAAAGTATGTCTCAACACGGCCTGACTGGTATGCCCCACTGGACTTCAGTCTTTCCGGGACACCCTGGGTCTATTGGCCTTCAACACAAAGCAGGACCGACTCAACCCAACCACACATAAAATGTCAACATATACATAATAATTAAACATATAACCAATCAACAGACAAACATGCAGATCTTATAGATTACTAAGCATAGCATCATCCTATTTACCAGGATAAATTCCAACATATCACAACAATATACAAATGCAATAATCAGGATAACAATCCAAAAGGGTCGGCCTTGGTGCCTTCTACCCAACAAGTACACTGAGGAACACTCACATCACAAATAGTGCAGAACTGATAAGGTCTGACACCGAATCTCAACTCCCGACTTAACGCCTACAATCATCATGACCAATCCCATCAAAAACCTGAAATACCCAAAATACCCTTAAAAGTCTAACTTGGTCAACCATGGTTAAATACACAGTCAACGGTCAATGTCAAAATTCCATGTTGACCCAGCTCGTTGAGTGCACCTATGAACTCGTCGAGTTTATTTAGTACCCAAAAGGTCGGGAAAACCCTAGCCAACTTGCCGAGTTTTCCCAGCTTAACACATTCAACTGATTCTTTGATTCCAAGGACTCTAATGCTTATATCTATACTCCAAATATGTCTAAAAAGATAAAGTTTCCAGCTTTATCCTTTGGGGCTACTCCAAATGCTCAAAAACCCCTCCATAAGGCTTTAAAACTCAAGGGCTTAACCATTAAGCACAAATTCCTTGAGATATGTAACCCAACTTTTCCAGAAGAGATTCTAGCCTCAAAAATGTCCCAAAGGTTGGTGCTTTATAGACATGCATGTCCAATGCATGTCTTAAACACAAAATGGGTAAAAAAGGAGAATAAGACCTAAACTCCATGCATGGCAACAAGGATGGGCTAAAGACCAGATCCAACCCACTATAAGGTCACCTTGACCTGGAGATTCATAAAGTTGCAACTTTTTGGAATCCATCCATAACTCAATCTAATAATAAGGAGAAAAAGGGACATGATTCAAGATCTAGCCATATAATAGTGTGAAAATCGGATCTTGGGCACTTACAAAGGTCCAAAAGTGTGCCAACTTAATATGAGAGCTTAGCTTGCTAGATCCTTGCTTCCTTCTTCCAACGTCTTCTCCTTTTTCCCCAAAAGAGCCACACTAAAACACAAAATGACAGGGAAGTGTGATTAGGGTTCACTAGGGACGCAAAAAGGGTTTGAAGGCTGAGAAAGGATTAACCCTAGGGACTTAAGGAGATTAAATAGGGTGCAAAATCCTAAAATTTAGGGTTTCATAATCAGCTGCCAACTCGCGTAGTTGGTCCAAGAAAATACGTGGGTTAAAGTTCTTCAACACGCCGAGTTGGGGCTAGCAACTCGTCGAGTTTAAAAGAAAAAATCACACCAAAGAAGATAATTCTTATACCTGGAAGTCGGGATGTTACAATTCTCCCCCACTTGGACTAGGCTTCGTACTCGAAGCCTGCTATGGTGAATAAATCCAGATAATGCTCCAGCATCTCAGCTTCCAGCTCCCAAGTCCACTCAGATCCCCTCTGATGCCGCCACTGCACCTTTACCAAAGATACCTTCTTGTTATGCAAAACCTTGACCTTCCTTTCCAGAATAGCTACTGGCCTCTCAACATAGTTCAGGCACTTTCGTAGTTGCGAAATGTGGAACATGCTAACTATCTGATTGAGCTCCTCCAAAAGTTCCATTGTATAAGCAACCTTGCTAACCCTGGAAATAACATGCAACTACCCAATAAACCGAGGACCTAACTTCCCCCTCGTCCTTAAGCGAACCACACCTTTCCAAGGTGAGACCTTCAGCAACACCATGTCACCGACCTGAAACTCCAACTCAAATCATCGTCGGTTGGCATAGCTCTTCTACTGCCTCTGAGCAGTCTACAATCCCTGCCTGATCTGTTGGATCATCTCAATAGTCTGAAGGACCACCACGTTCTTCCCCATGACCCTGTGACCAACCTCGCCCTAACAGACTGGGGTACGACATCTCTGCCCATACAAATGCTCAAAAGGTTGAGCACCAATGCTGGAGTGGAAACTGTTGTTATAGGAGATCTCTACAAGAGGTAGGTAGGAGTCCCATCTCCAACCAAAATGAATAACGTATGATCACAACTTATCCTCGAGAGTCTGAATGGTCTGCTCACTCTGGTCGTCGGTCTGTGGATGATAAGTTGTGTTGAAATGCAACCTGGTGCCCAATTCCTCATGGAACTTCTGCCAAAAATGGGAGGTGAACCGTACATCACAGTATGAAACAATAGAGACTGGGACCCCATGGCGAGCAACAATCTTGCGAATACATACATCGGCCAACTTCTCGGCTGACGAGTTCTCCCAAATCGCTAGAAAATGAGCACTCTTGGTCAATCGGTCCACGATGACCCAAATAGCATCAAAACCCTTTGCCGTCTTCGGCAACTTGGTGATGAAGTCCATCGCTATCTGCTCCCATTTCCACATGGGAACCTCTAGAGGTTGAAGCTTGCCATGCAGCCTCTGATGCTCTGCCTTGACCATCCTGCAAATCAAGCACCTCTCAACCTACCAATCGACCTCTCTCTTCATGCACGACCACCAATAACTCAATCTCAGATCCTCATACATCTTGATGGCCGCCGTATGGATAGAAAAGAGAGACTTATGATCCTCCTCCAACATAATCTGTTTTACCCCACCAGGCATAGGAAACCAAAACTGATCACAACCGGTCAACAAACCATGACTATCCAGAACAAATCTGGTAATCTCACCCATGATCCTCTCAATCTTCCAATTCTCCTCTAGAACACCCTGAGTCTGAGCCTCCCTAATCAAACCTACAAGTGGAGAATCCACAGATATCCTCATGCATGACGCCCCAACAGAAGGTCCATCCGACTTGCGGCTCGAAGCATCCACTACCACATTCACTTTACAAGGATGGTAAAGGATCTCGCAGTCATAATCCTTGACTACGTCTAGCCACCTACGTTGCCTCATGTTCAGGTTCAACTGATCCATAATGTTCCTCAAACTCTTGTGATCCGTGTAGATAGTACAGCGGACCCCATAAAGGTAATTTCTCCAAATATTTAGGGCAAAGACCACTACCCCCAACTCCAGATCATGTATGGGATATCTCGTCTCATGTGGCTTCAACTGTCGTGAAGCATAAGCTATCACCCGTCCTCTCTACATGAGGACTACTCCCAAGCCGGTGATGGAAGCACCACAAAAAACCACAAAATCCTCAATTCCCTATGGGAAGGTCAAAACTAGGGCCTCGCAATGTCTCTGCCGAAGGGTCTCAAATGCAGACTATTGCTCAGGGCCCCACCAGAAATCCACCCGCTTCCTCGTCAGACAAGTGAGGGGTACTTCAATTTTGGAGAAATCCCGAATGAATCCACAATAGGACCCTACCAACCCTAAGAAACTCCTAATATCCAAGGGAGATTTCGGAACCTCCCATTGCCTCACCGCCTCAATTTTGGCCGGATCAACCAAAATCCCATCATGGCTAACGAGATGTCCAAGGAACTAGACCTCTTGCAACCAAAACTTGCATTTTGAGAACATAGCATAAAGTCGTTCTCGCCTCAACACTTCCAGAAGCTCGCGAAGGTGCTCCTCATACTACTCTCTGATCTTGGCATACACCAAGCTGTCATCAATAAACACGATGACCAAACGATCAAGCATCGACATGCATACCCGATTCATCAAATCCATAAATATCACATGCACATTGGTGAGCCCAAATGGCATCACCATGAACTCGTAATGCCCATAACGAGTCTGAAATGCGGTCTACTCCACGTCCTCCTCCCTCACCCTGACCTGATGGTACCTAGACCTCAGATGTATCCCGGAGAACCAAGATTCTCCCTGCAACTGATCAAAGAGATCATCAATCTGCGGAAGGGGATAACGGTTATTTATCATTAACTTATTCAACTCCCGATAATCAATGCACATTCGGTGTGAACCATCCTTCTTCTTGACGAATAAAATCAGTGCTCCCCTCGGAGAACTGCTCGGACGGATGAACTACTTGCCTAGCAGCTCCTGTAGTTGAGATGATAACTCCTGCATCTCAGGCGGTGCCAGCCGGTACGTCGCCTTGGCAATAGGGGCCGCACCTGGCACAAGGTCGACTCTGAACTCGACCTGCCTCCTAGGAGGCACACCGGGTAACTCCTTTGGGAATACATCTGCGAACTCTCTAACAACTGAAACATTAGCAACCAATACCTGATCCCTAACCCGCATATCCACTACATAAGCCAAATAACCTTCACACCCATGCTAAATATACTACGAAGCCCTAGTTGTCGAACAAAACCCTTAACCCATCCTGGTGCCCTCTCCTTAAATAACCTGTTCTCCCCCACTTGGGGCTCGAACTACCACCCGCTGACCCTTGTAGTCTATCGTGGCACCGAAACGGCACAACCAATCTATACCCATAATCATGCATACATCCCCCATGGGAATAGGAATCAAATCGATCGGAAAGGATACCCCGAAGATCTCCAGAACGCAACCCTGATAAACTGAAGAAGCAGAAATCTAATGTTCTTGGCGCTATAAACTCACAACGGACACTCCAACTCCCTTATGGGAAAATTGAACTCCCTAATAAAACACTGAGACACAAAAGAACGACTCGCACCCATCCGTGATCTGAAAAGCGCAACCTCGAGTCCTCAGGGGCTCTGCCTTCACCTGGCGCCCATGCATGATCCTCAAAGTAGATGGCATGGGGGCCTACGCCGGCTTGGCGGCGAGCAACAGACAGTTGACCTTCACGTGGCCAACCTGATCCTAATGATGGAAAATCCTCATAATCTAAATTGGGGCTAACCGGTGGCAATCCCTCGCATAGTGCCCCTCCCTGCCATACTTGTGGCATACCCCTCCTAATCGACATACCACGTCATGAACCTTTCCGCAGTTCCCACAAGTGTGGCCTCGCCGACCTCCAGACCTAGAATCAGCGGCTTTGAACCACTTTGGCACTAGCTACGACTGTATCAGGGCCGATCTCTGCTCCTTCAAATGAAGCTCTATCTTAAACTCATGCCGCCTGGCGGCGTCCTGCAACTCCAGCAATGAATCGCACGGCTGGGTAGAAACAAACTATCTGATATCTATCTTGAGCATGCTCTGATAACGGGTCATCTGAGCCTGCTCTGAAGCAAACTCAAGGCAAAACATATCCTTTGGGTCTAAAAACTTTTGAGCCAACCTCTCTCGCTCGACCAGTAGAACGTAGCGAGTACGAAACATCTCCATGAACTAGTCGCAAGATACCGTAGCCTTCTGCTCAGCGGAATACGATCCAGTAACAAGTCTCCACCAATCTTTCGCTCCAAACCTCAAGAGGTTCAGAGCGCACCTGACCTTCTGGTTAGCAGGGCATGAACAAGTGAAGAAACATCCCTCCACATCAGATAGCCACCTCATGGCCATGATCGGGTACTGAACTCCATCGAAAGTCGGGGGCTTCGTATTATCGAAGTCTTGATAATGAAAGACCTGCCCTGACCCAACACATGCAGCCACCACGGCTGCGGAGGTTGCAATAACAGCTGTCTCAACAATGGTTGCGTAACGATCATAAAATAACTCCATCATTGTGGCCTTGATAGACCCGAACATCTCCGGAACCTGACCCCGGAAAATAGCAACCACCTCCTCGCAGATGATCTCACTGACACGGTCCTCTAACAATGCTGGCCCACCCTGACTGTCGGGTCGTGATCCTTACCCGGATCCGATCTAAACTCGTCTCGTAGTCACCATACTAAAACTACACCAGGAAGATATCATATAATCCATATATCATAATGGGGAACCAACTCCCAACGAATCCATAGGGGTTGTGACTTCCTTGCTACGCATATGGGTCATGTGCTTTCAGTAGTACGGAACCATACTACATTCCACAACTACCCGTATTTGTCTTAAGGGTCATCAAAATGCCCTAACAATACTCATAAGCATAGCCGAACACTCAATCCTCACTCCCTAGAGGAAGGCTAAACATCCCACGACCAACTGACTGACCCCACATGACTCATCCATAAAACTTCCACCAACCCTGCAGCACTCGTGTTTGCTAGCCATACATAACATTGGAACCTATAGAAATTTGAATATATGATCCTCCCCTAAGCCCTTCATCAGACAAGAACAGAAAATAAGGCCACACTACACATTCTTAGGCTATAAGATCTTAGTTATATATAACGATGACGCATACACTAAGCAACTATAGTAATGATGTCAATTCCATAAAAGAAAAGGCTCGAGGCTATCAGGCATCATGTAATCAGGCAATTCTATCATGCAATCCCTAAAGATACCTAGCATATCTCTAGCATGCTGTTCTAAAATATCACAATATCAGATAACAATATGGTATTTTGGGGTCTACTTACTGGCTCCGGTTGATCATACATGTCGCATCTTCCTTGAGTATTTCGAAAACCATTTGAAAAAAAAATCATTTTCAAAACCTTTTCCTTTGTTTGAGACTGGATTCAAACGAGTATTCCTCTAATTCACTCAAATCAAGGCTCTGATACCAACTTGTAACACCCATAAAATAAAATAAAAATTGAACTTTTTAAAACCAACCATAAAGCATATTTGTTTACAACATAGTTTTCAAAAGATACTTAATATCATATTTTTCCAAGAAATCTTAACACAAAACACGAGGAGGTACATGATCAAGCCTTCGCCTTCCCGTGATCAATCAAGGTACCTGAAAAATAATCCAAAACTATAAGCCTGAAACTTAGTGAGTTTCCCCACCAGCCTACAGAATATCTGGTACATTCACAGAACCTTCCGCATGACTGGTACGCCACCTCGGGGCTTCAGCCTATCTGGAATGTTATCCAGGCCTTCGGCCTGACTGGTACGCCCCACTGGCGTTCAGTCTATCCGGCATGCCCTGGGTCTGTTGGTGTTCAATACAAAGCAGGATCGCCTCAACCCAACCACACATAACATGTCGACATATACATAACAATTAAACATATAAACAGTGAACAACCAAACAGGCACATCTTACAGATTACTAAGCATAACATCATCCTATTTACCGGGATACAATTCCAACAGATCACAACAATACTCAATTATGTATAAATCTGGATAACAATCCAAAAGGGTTGACCTTGGTACCTTCTACCCAACAAGTACAGTGAGGAGCACTCACCTCACAAGTAGTGCATAAATGATAAGGTTTGACTACGAATATCAACTCCAAACTCAATGCCTACAACCATCATGACCAATCCCATCAAAAACCCAGAATACCCAAAATGCCCTTAAAAGTCCAACTTGGTCAACCATGTTCAAATACAAAGTCAGCGGTCAAGGTCAACAGCCCATGTTGACCCAACTCGTCGAGTGGAACCATTAACTCATTGAGTTTCTTTAGTACTTAGAAGGTCCGGAAAACCCTAGCCAACTTGCCGAGTTGACTGGACAACTCTTCGTGTTTTCCCAGCTTAGCACATTCAGCTGATTCTTTGATTCTAGGGACTCTAAGGCTCATATCTATACTCCAAATGTGTCTAAAAGGATAAAGTTACCAATGTTATCCTTTGGGGCTACTCCAAATGCTCAAAAATCCCTCTACAAGGCTTGAAAACTCAAGGGCTTAACCATTAAGCACAAATTCCTTGAGATATGAAACCCAACTTTTCTAGAAGAGATTCTAGCCTCAAAAGTGTCCCAAAGGTTGGTGCTTTATAGACATTCATGTCCAATGCATGTATTGAACACAAAATGGGTAAAAAGGGAGAATAAGACCTAAACTCAATGCATGACATCAAGGATTGGCTAAAGACCAGATCCAACCCACTATAAGGTCACCTTGACCTGGAGATTCATAAAGTTGCAACCTTTATGGAATCCATCCATAAAAACATCCAATAATAAGGAGAAAAAGGAACATGATTCAAGATCTAGCCATATAATAGTATGAAAATCAGATCTTGGACACTTACAAAGGTCCAAAAGAGTGCCAACTGAAGATGAGAGCTTAGCTTACTACATCCTTGCTTCCTTCTTCCAACTTCTTCTCCTTTTGCCCCAAAAGAACCACACTAAAACACAAAATGAGAGGGAAGGGTGATTAGGGTTCACTAGGGCCGCAAAAAGGTTTTGGAGGCTGATAAAGGATCAACCCTAGGGACTTAAGCAGATTAAATAGGGTAAAAAACCCTAAAATTTAGGGTTTCATAAACAGCTGCCAACTTACCGATTGGAGGTTACCAAGTCGCCGAGTTGATCCAAGAAAATACGCAGCTTAAAGTCCTTCAACACGCTGAGTTGGGGCTACCAACTCGTCGAGTTGAAAAGAAAAAATCACACTATAGAAGATAATTCTTATACCTGTAAGTCGAGATGTTACACTTACACAACCTTCCATTTTAAAACATCAATTGCTGATATTTTCTCCAAAAAATTAATATTTGTTTGATCACTCCTAATGATAGTTCAATTATTGATGTTACTTGTTGTCTTGTTGACATCCTAGGTGAAGTACTCCTTTCAATAAACTTCCTTTGTTTCGAGTATAATAACAACTCTAGAAAAACAAGGATTTTAGGGTTTTTAACACTGTCAGAATTTTGATGTTGGAGATGATTATAGTTGCTTGAAATCGCCAAAGAACTGAAATAATGTAATCATGTCAGAAAAATTATGAGACCTAAACATGTAGAGTATAAGATGACCTAATTGACCATAAAAATACAATATTTCATATTTGATTAGTAAGGTATTTTTGTAAAAACACATAATTAAAAAAACCATATTTCTTTGAAAACACAACGGCTGCAATTTATCTATGTATTTTCAAAACCCACTAATTAACGAGAAAATGACCTAATTGCCCTTCTAAATAGATTGATTCATATTTTAGTAATGTGAGTATTTTTCTCAAAACACATCAAGTCAAATAGGGACTGATATTTTATGTTCTCCAATCTCCAGTTTCATTTTCACTTGTTATTTGATATACAAAATTAATATTCAGTGAGATGTATCTTGTTTTCTACATTACTAGGTGTAAAACCCGCGTATTACACGGGTTGATCAAACAAAAGATTAAATAATAAAAAATAAACGTTAAGTATTTTTTAAATAAAATTTGGAAATAATGAATGAAGAAACCTATTAATTATAATTACTATGACATTTATTACATTTAATACTTTACATATATAAATATAGAACTATTATGTGACTTTTAATTTAAAATTTGAAAAAACCGATAATTGACATGTGGATATTATTTATTTCAAAAATATAATAAAATGACACGTGTCAAAACTCATGAGAGATTGACATGTATCAAAATGAATCTTCATTTATTATAGTTGATTTGGAAATATACAATAGAATCAAATGGTCTAATAATTATCTCTATAGTTATGATTTTGAAAATATTAGACGATGTTACTTAATGAAATCTTGATAATCATTAACGGGCTTTGCAACTTCTATTTTGGTAATAAAATGAATCATACATGCTTATCCATTCCCATTGATGCTCTTCCTAAACCCATTTTAGCCGATATTATTGCAAAACTTGGATCAGAGTCGACTAAAGGCATAGTCTTTGAAAGAACTCTATGACTCTAACACACCCAAACATATAAATGTATATTACACAAACTACGAATTGATTTATGATGATTAACATTTAATTTCAGCTTCGTTACTTGTGAATCAATTAATCAAGCCAGGCAATATGAGATTGTGTATAAACTAGGATCACTTGATCATTTTACTGCAACTCGAGGAATGGATTTGGAAATTGAAGATGAATCCTTTTTAAGTTGATGTTTAGAGGAAGGAAACCCCGCTACAAGATACATATTAGGAATGGTATACGTCTTCTATGATCAATTTATAGGAAAATATCTACTTTTTTCAATTTTATTGGTCTTATGATGATGTTAATCACATTTGTAGGTTGATTACTTCTTCAAGTCTAACTTTGAAGAAGGAATGCGGATGTTAAATTTTGCAAGAGATGTAGGCCATCTTGAAGCATTTTATGTGCTTGGGATGATTTGCATCTCCATCGGAAAGCATTCATGCTCTCAAGGTATGTATATAATATACATTAGTGTATTGTTAGTATATTAAATTTTTACAAGGTGTTCACTATGTAAAACTATAAGCTAGGTATTCATGTCAAAATCTTGATTTAAGTATATTTTGTTGTTTTGTATCTTATGAAAGGCAAATTGAAACTGTTAAATTGGATGGTTGTTATTTCTATTGTTTAATTATACGTTTTGGAGATACTTGAAGATGATTTTGGTGCAATGTCACCATATGATGAAGAATTTATGGATTGTTCAAAAAATGTGAAACAGTTTATGGCGTATATATCACTTGATCAAAAGCCAACAAAAAATGACATCATCTTGCAATGTGCAGAGCATAATCATTCAACCAAACGGGCCTTTGATCAACATGTCGATTTTGATATCTTATTGTATGATTGCCCTATTTGTCGTTGGTATAGGGAATACATTGCTTTTTGTAATTTTCTGAGGCATCGTTAGTTGATAATTTATGGTAATTGTTGTAAACACTATTTTTTTGTTTTTTTTGAATGTTTGGTTAGCAGACAACACTTAATTATATGTATAAAGCAATGTGTAAATGAACCTAGTTATCTTAGTATATTAAAAATGATTGTGTTTTAATTAAGTCGTATGGGTTAGGGTTTAATGGGTATAGCATTAAGTCGTATGGGTCAGGGTTTAAGGGTTAGGTCAATTTGTCTTATGTATCAATGTTTATGTTTTATAGCAATAAGTCATATGGTTTAGAGTTTAAGGGTTAATATATTAAGTCACATGACCATAAATGACTTAAAGCCACTTGTTTTGTTATGTTTATTATATGTCGCTAAATGATACATATGGCCATTCAAAAAATTCATGTAACCATAGGTATTACCTTTCACTACACTAGAATCCATTACACATTAGTTCCAATAAAGCATACACAAAGACATCACAACTGGTCATATATGGCCACATTATTCGATTGAGGATAAAAGATACATATGGACACACAAACTAATCAATTCAAAAATATTCCATCATAATATGCTTACAGTCACATGGTTTGTTACCTTTATTATATGTTGCTAAATCATACAAATGGTCATATAAACATTTCATGTGACCATAGGTATTACATTTAGCCATATTAGGATCCATTACACATTATTTCCGATAAAGCTAAGACAAAGACGTGGCAGATGGTCCTATTTGGTCATTTTATTCTATAGAAGCTAAACGACACATACAGACATATAAATTATTAAAAAACACCATCATAATATCCTTATAGTGACCTGGTTTGTTATGTTTGTTGTATGTCACTAGATAATACATTTGGTTATACAAACAATTCATGTAGCCATCAATATTACTTGTAGCTAGATTAGGTTTCTATATGTATCGCTAAATGTTACATATGGTCATAAAAATAATTCATATGACCGTAGGTATAAATTTTAGCTACATTAGATTTCTATATGTGACTATATATATATATATATATATATATATATATATATATATATATATATATATATATATATATATATATATATATATATATACTAATCGTCTCAATGATAACAATGATTATTTTTAAATATGGAAAAACTAATCTAGGATTTTACCAATAATAATTTGCCACAGTTTATAATGAAATTGTAGAGTCTAATTATGTTGTGATATGTCGAACCTTAGGTAGTGGTCTTGGTAACAAATGATTGTAAATGAAGAAGGTCCACTAGACTTTGTTATGTATGTATTTTGCTAGGCACATTTATAGGTTCGTTTTTCAGTTACAAAGTCCTAATATATTATTTAGTATCAGTGGGTACTCTATAAATAGGGTAGATACATAAGTATGGTGTAACTTTTGCACTCTTACGTATTGAGCTTACTTTTTTCTTACAACTACACTTGTACTCATTCCAGATTTATGCTGAATCAAAGATCATATTTACTCTCGATGTTCTTACTTTCATTGATTTCATTTTACTTTTGATTGAAGCTTAATTCAAACATCCTTTCAATTGGTATCAGATCAGGAATCTACATATTGTTTGAAGAATATCATTCACGTGTTGGTCCCTATCATGCAGATCGTCTTCAAGCTGTTGGAAATGTTGGTGTTGCAGAAGATGTGATAGTTCAAGAAAACAAGAAGAAGGCTAATGATACAAGATGTCTTCGAAAACTATGTGGTTCTTCGCCACCAGTTGTGTACAACTATATTCGAGGGAATGAGCGAACCAAGAAGAACTCGGTAGCTCAATGCTTATCGGAGTTATCCGACATTAAGCAGAAGGAAAGTGAATCGATCGAAGCCTATAACAATCGATTCAAAGAGCTCTTCTATAAGTGTACCAAATATGTTGTTGTTCGTACCACTCTCGAGTTCAACATCACCTTCATTTTAGGGCTGAAAAAGGAATGGAAGAACATTTGGCTGATGATCAAGACTCAAGAGAACTTCAACACATACTCATTGTCGAATCTCTACAACATTTTGAAAAGCACATGAGTCTGAGGTGAAGTAGATAGTTGAAGAAAACAACAAGATGAACTTTGGAGGTCTTATGACTCTTGACTCGAAAATGACTTACAAGGAAGCTGGTACAACTCAGTGAAGAAGCCAATGTCGAATTATGGTAGTAGTCTAAATTTTTTTGAAAAGAATGAGGAGTAGACAGATGAAGAGAAGAAGATTGCGAAGAAGCTTAAATGAGATTTTGGCTACAATTGCAACTATTGTAAAGGACAAAATTATCTTGCTTGTGAATTCATGTTGAGAAAGCAAGAAGAGAAGTAGGAGAAAGTAAAGTATAAGGTGTACTATGCAATGAAGATTGAGGAACTTAGTGAAATATCCAAGAATATCTCCTAGGTTGAAAAGGATGCAAATGATGATGATGGAACCTATCAAATTTGGTCTTAACGCTCCTATGATGAAGAAATGCATCATCCTACTCATGGGGTCATATATGAAAAGCGTGTTGATGATCATTCAAGTGGAAAGAGCATGTTTGGAGAATTTGAGGAGGACAATGATTTGGAAGATTTGGAGAAGAAGAACGGAGATGGGATTGAAGAGGAGGAAGAAATGATAGCTAGAAGAGGTTTCGTAATGACTGCTTCAAAGTAGCCCATGACTAACAAGGTATGTGATCTTCTTTTCTCTCTTAATGTTCCTGTAAATTCTTACAATGCTATTTTATCTGAGTTTGATTATACATATTCTTACTTGAATGATATATTGATTTCTATAAGTAGGGAAGTAGAGAAGAATAAGGCAATGCTTTACAATGCGAGAAAGAAGTTGGAGGAGAAAAAACTAGGATATGAAGCCTAGATTTAAAACTTATGAATGTGATGATTAATAAGGACTTATTGAGAATGGACAGTAGTTACTTGTGAAACAAAGGAATATATATTATAATACTACTAAAAGGCTTTATGGTAAGCTTACAAATCTCTATCATTCATCTGAAATTTGTAAGGAACAACATAGGAAGGTAATCCTTTTCAATAACTTCAAAGGTGAATTAGTTGATGAAACCACTTAAGTCTTTGAGGGTAAATATGCGAATTTTGATAAAGTTCCTAATGATTCTTATGTACATGGTATTGTGAATATCGATGATTGTTCGGATGTTAATGAATTAGTTGATATTGCGAATGAGACTTTATCTAAAAAGGAACAAATGCAAATTTTGAACAAAAATAAGAATTCGACACAAAGTAATCAACAAAATTTTGTTGATATCGAAGATGATTATGATAATATCAGTGAAATTGAGGAAAAGGAATGTGTTGATTGCTCAAAATTGTCTTTCATTAATATCAATTTGTAACAATCGTAAAGTGCTAAGTTTCCTTTTAGTCCGTATTGCAAAATTATTTTCATTTTGGTCAATGGCTAGTACGTGAGGCGTACTCTATGAATAGACTTAGCGTGCTAGCTCTTTGTTGTTCATGAACTTCACCCACATACGCTTGGCGTACGTGGGAGTACGTTGGGCGTACGCAAGGTTGGGTAAACCCTATTTTTTAAGGATTTCACCCTATTTAAATAACTTAAACAACCAATTGGACACTTATTGACCAGCCTCCACCTCTCTTTACCTTGAAAACGAAACCCTAAGTGCATTTGGTGAGATTTAAGCTTGAAAATAAGTTTGTTGTTTTTTTGTGGTGAAGAATAAGACGAACACTTGGAGGAATATCTTGAGCTTGTAGATCCAAAATTACACTCATATTTTCAAGCCTTTGTGGTAAAAAGCTCTCACCTCGATGGTCATTTGTGCTAGATCTATTTTATGGTCTTATATATGCATTTTTTGTGTCTTTTGAGTTAAAGTTGAGCTTTTGATCTACTCTAGAAGCAATGGATGTTAGATCTTAGCTCCATGGAGGTCCCTTGTTCATAAAATGCAAACTTTATGAAAGATATTGGTCCATGCAAGTGTTAAGAGCTTTATTAAGCTTATTTTGAGTGTTGGATCGCATTAAGCCATGCATGGGTGTAAACTTGCCATCTTTACGTATTAAGTCACCCTTAGGGACCAGATCTGAGAGATTGGCAAAAGATCTTAACTGTTTAAGTGCTTAATGAAGTGGTTTGGGAGCCGAGGCATACGTTGGGCGTACGAGTTGAGTACACCTCGCGTACTCAGCAGATGGACGCATGGGCATGGCGTTCTTAGAGTCGAGTCAGAAACCCAAAAAACAAATTTTTTTTCTTGTTTCAGCTATGAATAATTAACAAGGCATCAAATACAATAGAAGAACATCCTAGGCTCTAATACCACTGTTGGGTTATGAGTAAAACAACATTCCTATGATGTTCATGCAAACCCTAATGCTCAGATCTAGTTTTTCTATGTATACATGCAACAATTGTCCAAGGCTTGCAAACCCAAATCTAGCACAAAACAAAAAAGAAAACAACATGTAATAAACAAGTTGGAAGGCTTCCTTGATTGTTTCTTGAAGCTCTTGACCTTTTGAGAACCTTAGCACCCCAAATTATGTGCCTCTAATAGATCACACACACCAAATCAAGTTGGAGAATAATAGGGAGAGAGAGAGAGAGAGAGGAAGGATAAAATCGGCTCTTGAACTCTTCTTAGGGTTGTGGTCGCCGAATTCTAGTGCCCAAGGGTCCTTTATATAGGTGAGCTGCTAGGGTTTCAGTCAAAACCCTAATTAGATTGCTTAGGCCTTAAGCAGTCCAAAGGAACCTTCCAGAATGAGGCCTTAGACGAATTCAAGGTGGGCTTCCCTCCTTTATTTCTTCCATCCCTTTCTAAGGGATCCTCAGCCCAAAATCCAATTATCTTATAATTGCAATTCCAGTCCCCTAGGTTCAATTAATATCTTTTGATCATAAAATTAATTTCTCAATTAATTCTTGACCAATATTAATTAACCAATTTGATTTCTCTTTTCATATATTATTCATATAATATATTAATTAACCATAATAACCTCTTTCTCCTATTCATCCAATCAAGTTGCTTCGATGAAGGCAACCCAAAAGGACCATGCTACAACCGGGTCAAGTACATACCAGATATAGTTTTGAGCTTAGATAACTAATCCAACAATCTCCCACTTGGATAAGTCTTGTAACTATAAATGCAAGTACAAATTTAAAATCCTGTTAGCAATCGTAGCTCTCAAAAGTCGCTGTTGAACTTTGACACTCCCTTTAGATCAGGGATCGCATAGTCCTCCGTTCTCAAGATATCGTGCGGACAATCACATGGAACATAATCATACTTATTGTCCAACAGTTTGTTTCACGATCTCTGATTCATCTGACATAGAACTTAATTGAACACATCAATTCAGTCTTGACCGGGCCCGACACATAAGTCATACCAAATCATCGAGGGGCCCAAGATATCGCTTTTACCCTCGTCGGATAAAAGGAATAGTAAATTTTGACTTATATGCATTTACTATTTACTCATCAAATCATACACAACAATGCGTTTTATAACATCAAGTTACTGACACGTTTACACATTATCAATGCACAACCAACTTGCAAACAATAAACCATATATCTAGGTTTAAAGACTATATGATATTATCATCTCACAATCACTCGTGATAAATTCCGTGAAGTGATTCAAGTGAGCACGGGTTTAAACCAATACCCAAATCATATTTTAAGAGCACTCATGAAGGTTGCAACAATCTTTTGCTATGTCTAAAAATTTAGACAATCTACATGCCAATTCATGACAATCTTCTTTCATACCTACTTCCAAAGTATGATCGACTGTGGATACTTTAAATAATCTTACTATTTAGGAAGTCAAAATATGCAAAGTGAAATAATAATAAATAATTGACATGAGACAGTAACGTTACTTATAAATAATACTCCTTTATTTAATCATCAAAATGTCAATTACAATTTATCTATTACAAGTTTCTATGGCTATCTAATTACTAAAACTAATATCATCAGTTAGCCCAATGCTCCTAGTGTGCTGCAAGAGCTTAACCCTAATCAGTCCCTCTGTAAGGGGAACTACTAATTATCCTCTGATGATACCATTTTAACCACGAGGAATCCCTCTTCTACCCGATGTGTAATGGAATAATATTTCCTGTAGATATGCCTGGATCTCCCATTATCCCTCAGTCCCTTGGTTAAGACAACCACACTTTCGTTATTGCAGAAAATTTCCATAGGCTCCTTTTTGACTGGCACAACTCTAAGGTCTCCGATGAAGTTCTTCAACCAAATTGCCTCTTTCAACGCTTCGCTCATTGCTATGTATTCTGATTCGTATGTTGAATCAGCTACGTTCTCCTGCTTGGAACTTTTCCAAGTCACTGCTCCCCCATTTAGGGTAAAGACCCAGCCCAACTGAGAGCAGAAGTTGTCTCTGCCGGTCTGAAAACTGGTGTCACTATACCTTCACACCCTTAAGTCATCACTCCCACCGAGGATAAGAAACCATTCATTAGTCCTCCGAAGGTACTTAAGAATATTCTTGACTATAGTCCAATATTCTTTACTAGGCTTCCCTTGATATCTGTTGACCATGCTCAAAACGAAGGCCACATCAGGGAGAGTACAAGTCATAGCATACATGATCGAGCCAACTGTAGAAGCGTAACGTACTCGACTCATCTCTGCTATCTCAGCTTCGGTACTCGGGCTTTAAGTCTTACTCAACTTGGTATTGCTTTGGATTGGTAACTCCCCTGTCTTGAAATTTTCCATACTAAAATGCTTTAGTACCTTATCGAAGTAAGTACTTTGAGTAAGTCCTATTAGTCTCTTACTCCCTTTTCTCACCATCCTTATCCCAAGAATATAAGCAGCTTCGCCGAGGTCCTTCATAGCGAAGTACTTCCCAAGCCAAGACTTAATCTCCTATAGGGTTGGGACGTTGTTTCCTATGAACAGTATGTCATCGACATACAAAACGAGAAAGCTAACTTTACTCCGACTGGATTTGACATATACACAAGACTCATCCTCGCTTCGCAAGAATCCAAACTTTTTGACTTTCTCATCGAAACAAAGATTCCATCTGCAAGATGCTTGTTTGAATCCATAAATGGATTTCTTAAGCTTGCACACTCTATTAGGGTGTTTTGCATCGACAAAACACTCTGGCTGACTCATGTAAACATCTTCAGCCAACTTCCCATTATGGATAGCAGTTTTGACACTCTATTAGGGTGTTTTGCTATGGCTAGCATAACCCTTATAGATTTAATCTTCGCAACTGGTAAGAAGGTCTCATCATAGTCAAGTCCGGGAGTTTGAGTAAAGACCTTCATAACCAATCGCGCCATATAAGTGTGTACTTTCCCATCCATGTCGGTCTTCTTTTTGAAGATCCATTTGCACCCGACCGTCTTACGACCCGGTACATTGTCAACCAAGTTCCAAACTTGACTGTCATACATGGACTCAATCTCGCTGTCCATAGCCTCTCTCTACTTTGCAGACTCCGGGCATGCCATGGATTCCTTGTAGCTGTTAGGTTCATCCAAATTTACTAGTGTACTATCACTAATAAGTGTATCACCCTCACTTGTTATATGAAAACCATATAACATAGGTGGAACACTAACTCTAATGGAAGGTCTAAGAGGTAAGGACTCGTCAATCGGTTCAACATGAGTTTCCTTCTCGGGTTGAACGCCAGCGTTAGAGGTTCCTTCATCGCTTGATTCTTGAAGCTCTTCAAGATCAATTTACCTCCCACTGTCCTCTTGGCTTATGAGTTTTCGCTCTCGGAACGAAGACAACATTGTCACTCGGTCTATAGAAGAGATATCCAAAAGACTTTTGTGGATAGCCGATGAAAATACACCGCTCACTATGAGTTTTGAGCTTGTCGCGAGTCTCTCGTCTTACGAAATCCTCGCAACCCAAAACCTTGATATGTGCCAACGAGGGAGCTTTCCCTGTCCATATCTCGTGAGGAGTTTTGGCAACCTTCTTAGTCAGGACTATATTAAGGATATGGGTGGCAGTCTCTAAGGCATACCCCCAAAATGAGATAGGTAACGAAGCACCACATATCATGGAACAAACCATGTCTAACTAGGTTCGACTACGCCTACCAGCCACACCATTCAACTGCGGTTTCCTAGGCGGCGTCAATTGCGAAACAATTCCGCATTCCTTGAGGTAATCAAGAAATTCAAGACTAAGGTACTCACAACCTTGATCGGATCGGAGCATCTTAATTTTCATTCCTTGCAAATTCTCTACTTCCTGCTTAAACTCTTTGAACTTTTCAAAAGTTTCTGACTTGTGCTTGATTAAGTAGATATACCCATATCTGCTATAATCGTCGGTGAAAGTCACATAGAAGTGACCTACATCCCTTGTGGTTGATCTAAAGGGACCACATACATCGGTATGTATGATGTCCAATAAACCCTCACCCCTTTCACAAGTGCTAGTGAAGGGTGAGTTGGTCATCTTTACAAGTAAACAAGACTCGCACACGTTATCATCCCTAAATTCGAATGACTCCAACACTCCACCCTTTTGGAGTTGGGTGATGCGCTTCTTGTTGACATCTCCAAGACGACAATGCCACAAGCATGCTTTGTCCAAACTATTGGAAGAATCGATATGCAACACATCATTTCCTAAGTTGTCTACAACCATCACAGTTTCATATATACCATTACAAGGCAATGATTCAAAATAGAAAGAACCATTAAAAAAAGCATTAATATAACCCTTTTCATTATCAAACGAAAATCTAAAACCTTGTTTATACAAACCATAAAAATAAATAATGTTTCGTGTCATTTCAGACGAGTAACAGAAAGTATTCAAATCTAAACCTAACCCACTACTAAGCACTAAAGAGTAAACTCCAATCTTGGTGACATGCGACGTTTTCCTATTCCCCATGATCAAGTTTATCTTCCCATGCTCCACATCCCTACTTCTTCTTAGGCCCTGCAAATCAGAACAAATGTGAAAACCACATCCTGTATCAAGGACCCAAGACATAGCATGTGATGAGTTGTTAGAATGAATAGTATAGATAACTATGAAGGATAGCTTTATCTTTCCATCCTTGATATCTTGCAAGTACTTTGGGCAACTTCGTTTCCAATGCCCTTTGGCGTGGTAGTAGTAGCACTCTGGATCCTTCAGGTTGGAGGAGGGTGCAGCGGGACCAGCCTTGGTTCCACTAGAAGAGGTACCATCATGGGACTTTCCCTTGTGGCTCTTAGAAGGAGCCTTCCTATTCCTGCCTTCCCTTGCCCAATTGCCAAGACGGGGGTGGTAGTAGGAGTTGATGCAATGGATTTGTCTTTCAGAGTACTCTTAGGAGTACTTAGCAAGCCTTGAAGCTTGCTTAGAGTGATATCATCCTTGTTCATGTGGTAGGTCATGCGGAACTGGTTGTAACAAGGAGGTAAGGAGTGTAGAATGATATATATGGCAAGCTCCTCATCAAAGTTAACATTTAACTTCAGCAAGCGGTCCACATACCTCTGCATTTTCTGCAGGTAGGTCGTGATGGACTCTCCAACCTTTATCTTGGTTGTGATCATCGCAGTGATGATCATGTACCTTTCGTACCTCGCGATTTGATGGTACCTATCCATCAAATCTTGATGGGTCTCATAGGGCAGTAGTCCTCGTAGGAATTTTGGAATTCGACGGTCATTGTCACGAGCATAATGCAATGAACTTGCATAACATCTCGCTCGTGAGCCTCGTAGGTAGTGATTTCTTCGGAGTAACAGTGTTAACATTCACCTCTTTTAGATCCATGTCGAGAACATACTCCTTGTCCTCATAACGGGTGACCATTCAGATATTGCGGATCCAATCATTGAAGTTGGACCTATCAAAAATCATCCTCCCACACAAATTCATGAGTGAGAATGAACTAGAAGGGGTCGAGCGTGAAGCGTTGTTGTTGTTCGAAGTAGACATCTAAAATAGAAAAGAGACAAAGTTTGATTAGATAAGAATCCCCAATTAAACACCCAAATGAGAAATTAGGGCTAGGGTCCAACAACATTATTTACAATTTAGAAGAGGGATGTCGTAATCCAAACTACAAATAATTTGAAGGTAAGTGAATGACGATACACTAATTTTTACCATGAAAAATGAAAAAGAGATTAAGTATTAAATGTATTGAAACTCTTAGATCTTTTTAGATTCATTGAAATTTTCAATGGCATGTTTAAATATCGATATGCCCTTCAAGTTTGTGACTGGGATACCGAGGATCACAAATAAGGTGTGAATAACCATGCAAATATACTTGGTACACTCGATGTCATTTACCACCTAATCAATGTTCCGGTTAGCCACACGTGCTCCATCGATCTATGATAAACATCGAGTCACCCTTTGCCACCATTGCTAGTCCATATTAGTGTATCGATTATCCACGCACGCTCCACTAACGACTTTGCATGGTGCAAAGTGTAATTTCATGGAATAGCATCATTTCACATTTTCCTAAAGTAACTAAGATTGAGAATTTTATAACAAAAACATATTTACTTACTTTATTAAACATTATACTTTTAACGAGGAATTAGTTTCCATATCCTACCCGTTCGGCTAACGACCCTCCACCAATCAAGGAAGCGGTGGGTGAGAGTGGACACCCATTAAACTGCCATTTTATAGGCAGCAACCTTAAACCCCCCTTATAGATCGACATCGTGAATGAGGCCTACTAACGGTAAGACTAGTTTAATCTTATATATATATATATATATATATATATATATATATATATATATATATATATATATATATATATATGTATATATATATATATGTATGTATATATATATATATATATATATATATATATATATATATATATATATGTATATATATATATTAATCTTATAATGTTATAATAGTATAAGGGTTAAGTTTTAAACTTGTAAAATTCTAGGGTTTGGAAGTTAAATATTTCAAAATTAAATATTTAATAAAATTTTAAATTCCAAAACTTGAGAAACTTTTCGAAACATCTTTTAGATCAAATTTGAAAATTATTAATTAATCATATTATTAATACTTATCACATAATTTGTCCTAATCTTTTTCCTTTACAAGATAATTCAAATCAAAAATACAAATAATTAAATTTATCTTATAAAACAAGTAATTATCTTATTTTTGACAATTATCCATTAATTTGATTAAGATATAAATTACCATAACAGACAACCTGGTTTTTAAATTTAAAAAACAATTTATAGTAATTATCTAAACCTAATTAGGGAAAAAAATTCGAGATTCGGCATATCACTGAACTCACGTCGTGACATGAATTGTGTCACGTCGTGAGTCGAGTCAGAAACCCAAAAAACAATTTTTTTTTCTTGTTTTAGCTATGAACAATTAACAAGGCATCAAATACAATAGAAGAACATCCTAGGCTTTGATACCACTGTTGGGTTATAAGCAAAACAACATTCCAATGGTGTTCATGCAAACCCTAATGATCGGATCTAGTTTTTCTATTTGTACATGCAACAATTGTCCAAGACTTGCAAACCCAAATCTAGCACACAACAAAAAAGAAAACAACATCTAATAAACAAGTTAGAAGGTTACCTTGATTGTTGCTTGAAGATCTTGAGCTTTTGAGAACCTTAGCACCCCAAATTATGTGCCTCTAATAGATTACAAACACCAAATCAAGTTGGAGAATAATAGGAGAGAGAGAGAGAGAGAGGAAGGCTAAAATTGGCTCTTGAACTCTTCTTAGGGTTGTGTTCGCCGAATTCTAGTGCCCAAGGGTCCTTTATATAGGTGAGCTGCTAGGGTTTCAGTCAAAACTCTAATTAGATTGCTTAGGCCTTAAGCAGTCCAAAGGAACCTTCCAGAATGAGGCCTTGGACGAATTCAAGGTGGGCTTCCCTCCTTGATTTCGTCCACCCCTTTCTAAGGGATCTTCAGCCCAAAATCCAATTATCTTATAATTGCAATTCCAGTCCCTTAGGTTCAATTAATATCTTTTAATCACAAAATTAATTTCTGAATTAATTCTTGACCAATATTAATTAACCAATATGATTTCTCTTTTTATATATTATTCATATAATATATTAATAAACCATAATAACCTTTTTCTCCATTATTCATCCAGTCAAGTTGTTTTGGTGAAGGCAACCCAAAAGGACCATGCTACAACCGGGTTAAGTACATACCAGATATAGTTATGGGCTTAGACATCTAACCTAACAATTGGGCCATTAACTTCTTATCTGAGCTTTTTTCTAACATTTTGGGCTTCCTTGGATTTAGGCCCATGATGGGTTTTGGGCCTAATTTAGAAGATTGTGCCATATTAGGCTTTGGGTTGCCATTTAGGATTTGGGCCTTTTGAGTAGTTGGGTCGGGCCTTGGTTTTGGGCCAAGTAAGGAAAAGGGTAAAATGGTGTCTCGCCCTGGTTATGGGCTAAGTAGCTTAGATTCTTGGTTATGGATCGAGATCCAATTATTAATTAGATATTATTTTGATGATGATGGCACGGGGATTTTCCAGACCAGTAGACCGAGATTCATTTGAGTGTTTCAGCAGTTAGAGGTGAGCTTCCTCATTGTGTTTAGCGAGTCGAAGGAATTAATGTCGTCGCATGGTTTATTATGTTTTAGGATGCTATATGCCTACATCAGTATTGCATATGTTAGATGTTTATATGTTTACTAGACGGTGCCTGATGCCGGGATGGGCTAGACGGCCATTCTGTATGCTATTTAACTTTGTGATTATTGCATGTGTAAGGTGTTTATCTATATATATGTTTATATGTATACCGTTCGAGGCTCGATGATTGACAAATTTGTACACCGAGTGAGACTCGATGCTGGTTGGGGCCTGATGTCGGGCGACGCCCATTATATTTTTATTATGTATCGTACATGGTATTCTTGGGAAGTCACTAAGCTTTGTGCTTACAGTTTTCAAGTACTTCTTGTTCAAAAGGGAAGAGCTCGGGATGATTATAGTGCACGCACCATCTCATTTTGCATTTTATGTTACCCTGAGGTTTTAATATGGTGGAAAAACTTGTTCCACTATGATTTATATGATGATGCTTTGGATAATCCTTTTATTAATTTAAAAATGAAAATTTTTAGTCTTAATTTTTTGTACGTTACAAGTTGGTGGCAGAGCCTTAGTTTGAGGGATTTGGACATACTCTCGGGTGTGCCTAAACTCAAACTAAGGGTTTAGTGGAATTTTTCAAAAATAAATGTTTTATAAAAAGGGTTTCTAATAAAAGAAAAGGTTGTGGTGCATGCAACCGATCGACCTCAAGTAAGTTTTCCCAAAATACGCATACATCTTTTATGATATGCTTTGATTTATGAATCTGTGTATCGTATGCTAGTTAGGGATAAGGATCTACTCAGAATTTACAAGATTGAATGCTAGGAGAGATGCATTTATATGCATACTTTATGAGCTTTTAGACTTGCATGCTAGTACTAATCAGTCAGTGGTAGGATGGCATGATTAGGTTATGCTTGATTTTGATTACTCGATGCTTGAATGCTACATGCGTTGTGTTTTTTTTAGGATTTTTCACTATCTTCAGCTAAATAGTAAGCAAATATGTTGAGTTACATATTACGGAAACTAAATAATTTTAGAAGGTTAGCTTTTAACTCTATTGCCTATCTCTTGTTTGAGTCCAACCATTGTAGTGTGAGATCTTTCATTCAAAGAATTAGTTGGTGATATGTAATTGTATTCGTGAGCTAGTTAGAGGGTGCTAGTAGAGATTCCTTCTATAGCTGATGGTGGAGAGTGGTGTGGTGATTTCCCTAGGAAAACTTAGGAAGAGATTTAGTGTTGTGAGCCTTCTTTTTTCAAGGATTGTATGTGTGGATAAGGAGTGACTTGGAGGATTCAAAGCAATCCTTGAGGAAAGTACAGATATATGTGGAAGGTAGTATAGGCCCGTACTACTAGAAGGAGAGGATCCGTACTCGAGTCAACGAGAACTGCGATGAACCCAAGAATCATGTAGAGTATGAAACTCCTCGATATATATATATATATATATATATATATATATATATATATATATATATATATATATATTGATGCGTATTCTGATGGTTTAAATGATATATTTTCAGTATGGTTGGTGGTTCTGGTGCTAGTGAGGGTTCATGCTCGGGTTCTGTATCCGGACAGTTGGATGATCAGACACAGGAGCTCATTTCATCTGAGATTACCTGTAAAATACTGGAGCACACTCCTGTGATCTTTGGTACGATCAAGGAGGGTATCATGGAGGTGTTGGTGGAGCGATTGGGCTCTTTACGTTCTGAGATGGTGGCTTTGATTGGGGCATGTTCATTGACTTTCGGCAAGTTCCGCACATGTGGTGCTCTGGACTATTTTGGGGAGAAGAACCTGATTGCAAGTAGGCAATGGTTAGTGGATGTCGCTAACACCTTCCCCACTAGTAATTGCCCCGATGGAGCAAAGGTACGACTTGCTTCCTGTCTTCAGAAAGACAGGGCTCGAGATTGGTGGGAGGAGGTTGGGCGCTCCAGTGGTGATGAGGCGGTTGATTCGATGACATCGGATGATTATGGGATAAGGAGTGACTTGGAGGATTCAAAGAAATCCTTAAGGAAAGTACATATATATGTGGAAAGTAGTATAGGCCCGTACTACTGGAAGTAGAGGATCCGTACTCGAGTCAACGAGAACTGCGATGAACCCAATAATCATGTAGAGTATGAAACTCCTCGATATATATATATATATATATATATATATATATATATATATATATATATATATATATATATATATATATATATATATATATATTGATGTGTATTCTGATGGTTTAAATGATATATTTTCAGTATGGTTGGTGGTTCTGGTGCTAGTGAGGGTTCAAGCTCGGGTTCTGTATCCGGACAGTTGGATGATCAGACACAGGAGTTCATTTCGTCTGAGATTACCTGCAAAATACTAGAGCACACTCCTGTGATCTTTGGTACGATCAAGGAGGGTATCATGGAGGTGTTGGTGGAGCAATTGGGCTCTTTACGTTCTGAGATGGTGGCTTTGATTGGGGCATGTTCATTGACTTTCAGCAAGTTCCGCACATGTGGTGCTCTGGACTATTTTGGGGAGAAGGACCCGATTGCAAGTAGGCAATGGTTAGTGGATGTCGCTAACACCTTCCCCACTAGTAATTGCCCCGATGGAGCAAAGGTACGACTTGCTTTCTGTCTTCAGAAAGACAGGGCTCGAGACTGGTGGGAGGAGGTTGGGCGCTCCGTTGGTGATGAGGCGGTTGATTCGATGACATCGGATGATTATGGGACTAGATTTAGAACTCATTTTGCACCAGTAATCAAGGTGCAGCAGTTGGTGAGGGAGTCCCAAGACCTTTTCCAGACTATCGAGATGGTGGCTGATATTACCACGACGTTCCATGAGACGACATTTTTGGTTTCGCAGTATTTGGCGGACGAGGAGATGAAGAAGGATAGATACGATGAGATATTGATGATTTATATTTGGCAGTATATGAGTCGGTCCAGTTGCAAGACACATGAGGATATGATTATGAGAGCCAGAGAGAGGGAGATTAATCTTGAGATGGAGAGGAAGAGGAAGTCGGATCAGGCTAAGGTTTCAGGGGGATGGGCAAGAAGACAAACATATTTGATTTGAGATCGAGAGGCCAGTAGGGCAGGAGCCGCTATGGCAAGACACATAATGGGGTGTGTAGGGTGGGTGGCTTTGGCTGCTTCAAGTACGCCCAGACGAGTCCTATTAGCAGGGATTATACTGCTACTACTACCACCACCACCACCCGGGTATCTGATGTGATTTGCTTCCATTGCGATCATAGGGGCCACAAGAAGTCCTATTTTATGAATTTCGCATCAGCGGTATCAGTGGTAGCACCCGCTCCAATGATGCTGAGGATTACTGATGGCCGCCTCGCAAGGTGGATGCGCCTGTGGTGAGGAGCAGGGATATTCAACTGATGGCCAAGGAGCTCGTGCAACACCTTATCGCTTTAATTATGTTGCATTGCATGCTTATATTTGTGTGTTTTGTTTTAGGATCATTCCTCGTGAACGGTATCTCTGCATTGATATTGTTTGATTCGGGGGCTACCCGATCTGTTGTATCACTTGTGCTTACAAAGAGGTTTGTTGGAGCTTAGGGAGAGATGGATTGTCCTTTAGACATTGAGATTCCAGATTATCAATTTGTCTGGGTTTCGAGGGTTCATCGGGGTTGTGTTCTTCAGATGTTCAGCGAGCTGTATCCAATTGATTTGGTTCCTATTCCTTTGTGCAGGAGCAAGGTTATCATAGGGATGGACTGGTTGAGCCCCATTGGGGCAGTGATCAATTGTGAGCATTAGTTAGTGCATATTCAAACACCAAGTGGGGGAGAGTCGGTGGTTCAGGTAAGATATCTCAGCGTGGACTAACTCTATGTTTAGCAACTAGAGTCAGACATTATCTTCGTCAGGTTGTTCCAGATTTTGTCGCCTATGTTATAGATACCCGAGATAAGGGTATGGCGACTGTGGATGATGTGTCGATTGTACGGGAGTGCCTATGGAGAGGTAGGCAGAGTTTAAGATTGACCTGGTTCATGGTGGGGCTCTGGTAGCCAAGGAACCGTATCCAATAGGTCCTCCAAAAATGCAAGAGTTGTCTACACGACTGCAGGAGTTGTTAGACAAGGGGTTCATTCGACCGATAAGTTTCCCATGGAGAGCACTGATCCTGTTTGTGAAGAAGAAAGATGAGTCTCATTGGATATGTATTGATTACTGGGAGTTGAATAAGCTAATAGTGAAGAACAGTTATCCACTCCTAAGGATTGATGATTTGTTTACAAGCTTCAAGGCGCATCTTGGTTTTCCAAGATTGATATGCATTCGGGTTACCATCATATGAGGGTCAGAGAGGAAGATGTGCAGAAGACGACCTTCTAGACTCTTTATGGTCATTACGAGTTCGCGGTGATGCCCTTCGGTCTCACCAATGCTCCAGTCGTGTTCATGGACCTCATAAACCGTGTATGGATGATGATGTTGGATCAGTTTGTGATTGTATTCATTGATGATATCCTAGTCTATTCCAATACCCAAGAGCTACATGAGGAGCACTTGAGAGAGGTATTGGAGACTTTGAGGAGGGAGATACTTTATGCAAAGCTCTCCAAGTGTGAGTTCTGATTGCGCGAGGTGCACTTTCTGGGGCACCTTGTCAACCAAAATGGTATTCTGGTCGATCCAGCTAAGGTTTAGGCTATGATGAGTTGGGAGGTTTCGAGGCCTCCATCTGAGATTCGGATTTTCCTTGGTTTAGTGGGTTACTATCAGAGATTCATTCAGTATTTCTCCAAAACAACGGTTACTATAAATCGGCTGACGAAGAAGAACGTCACTTTTCGATGTAGGCATGAGCAATACGTAGCTTTTGATACGCTGAGGCAAAGATTGTGTGAGGAGCTGATTTTGACCCTGCCGGAGGGTGGAGGACTTCCTGGTTTATTATGATGCTTCGATCATAGGTTTGGGTGCAGTTCTAATGCAGAGGTGTTGCATGATCGCTTATGCTTTGAGGTAGCTGAAGCCTCATGAGGCGAACTATTTTACACGTGATTTAGAGTTGGGGGATGTGTATTCGTCCTCAATATTTGGCAACATTACCTCCATGGGGTCCATTGTACTATTTACACGAATCACAAGAGCCTGAGGTATCTGATGGATCAGCCGAATCTGAACATGAGGTAGCATCGGTGGTTGGATGTGGCGAAAGATTATGATTATGAGATCCATACCATCCGGGGAAGGCCAATGTGGTGGCCCATGCTCTCAGACGCAAGGTGGTCGTGGTTGTAATTTGGTATTTGTTTGAGGATGACCATGATTACTTTGCTTTTGGAGCGGATTCGAGAGGCTCAGATCGAGGCTATGAAGGAAGATAACCAGAAAAGTGAGCAAAGACTGTGTCAGGTTGCTTACTTTGATTATGATAACTGAGGTTTATTGACTCTCCATCGGAGAGTATGGGTTCCATATTGGGGATCTATGCGTTGGGTTCTAATGGAGGAGGCACACAAATCGATGTTTGTCCATTCATCTCAGGGAGATGAATACGTATAGAGATCATCGTCCTGATTATCGGTGGCCCTGTATGAAGCGGGTTGTATCTTGGTAAGTGGAGAGGTGCTTGACTTACAGGAAATTCAAGGCCGAGCATCAGCGGCCTCACGATAAGACGCAATTGCTGGTTATTCCCATTTGGAAGACCCAAGAGCCTGCGTTTCATTATGAAGTTGCCTCAGACTGCATGCGGAGTGGATTCAATTTAGGTCATCGTGGATCGATTGACCAAGAGCATGCTTTTTATTCCGATTCAGGAGAATATCTATGCGGAGAAGTTGGCTGAGGTATATATCAGGGAGGTCGTAGCAAGGCATGTGGTGCGGGTTTCGGTGGTTTCAAACAGGGACGTCCTATTCATTTCCATATTTTAGACAGGGACGTCCTGTTCACTTCCATATTATAGAATCATTTAAGGTGATCTTGGAAGGAAATGTTTCAATAACTCGTGCTAAAGAAATAACAGGGTGGATTCCTGATTTTTTGAGAAAGATTCAAAGCAAGAAGAAAATGATAATGGTGGTTTTGACCCATTTCAAGTTGTTGTTAAAGATGATGATATTGAAAGAGATGAGGAAGTTAATTATGTTGAAGGTGAGTCATCGTTTGATGAGGAAGAGCGGGAGATTGTTCCAGATTCGTTTATAGTTCATAATAAAAAAATTAAAACTAAAGTTGTTGAGGATGATGACCCAACATATCCACTTGAATTTACTCCGGATGTTTCTAATATGGGTGGTATTGATCCACAACAATAGACGGCTCAAAGGAAGGCTACACAACCTTGTGCCAACGTTAGGACTGCCTCAATCTCTAGTGGGCCTATGAAAGTTGTGCATGTTGTGGAAAAGAGTAACAAATCAGAACCATTTGTTGATCAATCAGAATTTCATGATAAAATGGGTACTCAATAAAGTTGTTCACAACAAGGTTTATAATTGTAACAAGTCATTATAATTGTTCTAAGGAAGCTATTGAGATGGTTGTTCACAACAAGGTTTATAATTAGGTTGTGGTTGGTGATGGTCATTCTCATTCGGCCATTGGTCCTTTGCATGTGGAGTTTAGGGAGTCGGTTTCATCCAAATTAGGATATTGTTTTGTCTCTCAAAAAACCAATTACTAGTATATCTTTATTGGAAATTTTAATGCTTTTATTGAAATGGGTCAAGCCATGGGTTATGCTATGAAAGGGTGTGAGGATGATCTTCATAATTTCCTTAATCGAATGGGAAGAGTTGATTTGTTAGCATGTATTTTCTTTCGCTAAATAATCAAGGATTAGGAGATAATGCGAAGAAAACTTGGGTAAACGAACTTTTTAATAAAAATGGTATTAATTTTTTAGCTTTGCAAGAAACAAAGATGCTTCATATGGAAGGGTTTGTGGTTAGTTCAATTTGGGGAAATTTATTTTTTTAGTATGCTTTTAGCTCGGCTTTTTGAAGATCTAGTGGAATTTTGTGTGGTTCGGATAAGTCCATGTTTTTAAAATATAGAGTTATCTCTATTGATTGTTTTATTGAAGTTGAAGGGAAGTGGGTGGATTCTAATACTAATATTTAGTTATGTCTGTATATGCTCCCCAAGAGTTAGATGTTAAAACATTGTTATGGGCTGACCTTTTGACACTTATTTCTAGCTAGAATGGTGAGGTGATTTTCATGGGAGATTTTATTGATGTTCAATATGAAAGTGAGAGATTTGGTTCGATCTTTCATAAGAATTTGGCTAATATTTTTAACAAATTTATTTTCCAAACGGGGGTAGTGGACAATCCTTTAGGTGGTTATTCTTTCACTTGGTCGGACAAAAGTGCGGGGAAAATGAGTAAACCAGATAGATTTCTTATTTTAGAAGGTCTCTTGTCTCTTTTCCCAAATCTTTCGGGTTTGATTCCTGATCAGCATATTTTAGATCATAGGCTGATTCTCTTTAAAGAAGTATGTGTTAACTATGGTCCTATAACTTTTCAACTTTTTCATTCCTAGTTTTTGGAAAATGATTTTGAGGAGGTTGTTGAAAGATCTTGGCATTCGGATGGGGTAGTGGCTGGAAATGCTATGGTGGTCCTAAAAAACAAACTAAAAAAAGTTGAAGCAGGCTTTAAAATCTTCAAATATCGAAAAGAGAAATACACAACAAAGTTCTAAAAAAGTTCTTTACGAACAATTGTTGGAGATTGATCACCATTTGGATCAAGGAGAGGGGTTGCTTTTGGATGCTACCTCTAGAATGGATTTGTTGAAAAGTATTAATGATTTAGAACACTCGGAATAGCTCGACTTAGCTCAAAGAGCTAAGATTCAGTGGGCTATTGAAGGTCATGAAAATAGTAAATACTTTCATGGTGTTATTAATAAAAAGATAATACAACAAAGTATTCCGAGAATTTTAGTTGATGGAGAGTGGATTGATACACCAGATCGAGTTAAGATAGATTTTCTTTCTCATTTTTCTGAGTGGTTAAACGCCCCTTCTTGGTCTCATCCTTCTTTAAATGAGGTGTTCCCTCATTTGTTCTCTGCTGAGCAAGCTTCGGTTCTAGAGGTAGATGTTATGTGTCAAGAAATTAAAAGGGTTGTTCGGGATTGCGGGTATGATAAGGCTCCTGGCCCTGATGGTTTTACTTTTAATTTTTTCTAAAAGTTTTGGAATTTAGTGGGAGATGTTGTGGTGTGGGCAGTATCAAAATTCTTTAGATAGGGTATTTTTCAAAGGGTTGTAATCAGTTGTTTATTGCTTTGATTTCGAAGGTTCATGATGCAAAGTTGGTTGGTGCTTTTAGACCTATTAGCCTTATAGGGTGCCAATACAAAATTGTTGGTAAAATTTTAGCTAATAGACTCAGTCCAGTGATTGGTTCTATTATGAGTCAAGAACAATCTACTTAAATAAAAGGAACGTAAATCCTAGATGGTCTGGTGATTTTAAATGAAGTTTTCTCCTGGTGTAATAATTGTAAACATAAAAGCGCCTGTTTTTAAAAAGTTGACTTTCAAAAAGCGTATGAATCAGTTCATTGGGATTACCTTGATGATATTTTAGGTGGTTTCGGCTTTGGAGATAAATGGAGAATGTGGATCCGAGACTGTTTGTCCTCGTCTCAAGAAAATGTTGTCACCATCTTTATATTGCTTCATTCTTTTTACCTAATCTTGGATCTCTAAAAAAAATATTCATAAAAGTGGGTTTATAGGTACTGCTGTCATTCAACATGTGGTGGATGAGATGGCAACTTCAAATGGATGTGTTGCTAGCAAGTTCCCATTTACTTATTTGGGTCTTCCCGTGGGAAAAAATATGGCTCGGGTGGAAGATTGGAGTGATGTTATTCATAAAGTTACTTGTAAGCTGTCAAATTGGATATTTAAAACTCTTTATGTGCGTGGTATATTGACTTTGTTAAAATCAGTCTTAGGTGCTCTTCCCACTTATTTTTTTGTCTCTTTTTAAGCCTCTAGCAGGTGTGCTTAAAAGCCTTGAATCTATTAGGAAGTCTTTCTTTTTAGGAGTTGATTTAGTAGAAAAGAGAATGACTTGGTTGAGTTGGAAGAAGGTGATGGCGCAAAAAGTTCATGGTGGTCTTGGGGTGAGCATCCTTTTTGCTTTGAATGGTGCTCATATTTCCAAATGGGTTTGGCATTTTCTTTCTTCTCCCACTTCTCTATAGGTTAAAATTGTTAAGGTTATACATGGTGTTCATGGTTTGATTTGTAATGTCACTCATAGGAATCCTCACAACTTAGTTTGGGTTTCGATTATAAAGGCATTACATAATTTGCATTCTAAAGGTATTAAACTTTTTTCTTTTTGTAAAAGGAAAATTGGTTATGGTTAAATTCAAGATTTTGGGAGGATATATAGATTGTTGACATGCCTTAGAAGACTAAATTTCATAGGCTTTATGCTTTGGAGTTAGATAAGCAGGTTTCGGTGGCCTAAAAACTTATATAGACTAATAGATTTGGTTCGATTTGTCGCACAACTAGAGGAGGTGTCGAAAGTGCTCAATGGGAGGAGTTATCTGCTTTGCTAAAAAAGGTGGTTCTTTCCCCTATTCTTGATAGACGGGGCTGATCGTTAGATGGTTCAGTTTCATTTTCGGTTAGCTTTGCTCAGTTGGCGATTGATAAGAAAATTTTGATTTGTTCAGATATTACAACCAGATGGTTTTATCTTGTTCCTATAAAAATTATTGATTTTGGTTGGTGGCTGCACTTAGATAAGCTCCCTACTAGGGCAAATTTATCTAGTAGAGGTTTTGATTTGTCTTCTATTATGTTTCCAGTTTGCAATCAGGAGTTGGAATTAGTAAATCATCTTTTTTTGGGTGCCCCATGGCGATGATTTATTGCTTCTTTTGGGTAAATGGTGGCATATTGTGATGCCTATTTTGACCTTTATGTGGGATTGATTTATTTGGTTTTTCTCTCTTTGGATGTATAAGGTTCACAAAAAGTTCTTGGAAGCCTCCTTTCTTACTTTATGGTGGCATATTTGGTGGTTTTGTAATGGCTGTATTTTTTTAGAGGAATTTAAAAAAAGAGTTTGATTTTTGAGTAGCTTGTTACTCAGTCTTTCTTTGTGCTAATGTTAGGTTTCGTAGTCTGAAGTTGAATTGGGTTGCCTGGTTATAGGATCTAACCCTCGCTATCTCTTCCATGTAATTTTGGTTGGTTTTTGTACAGCTTCTTGCTAATTTTATCATATCTTTGTCGTTCGAAAAAAACAAGCACCTCATGCTTGGTATGCCACTTTAGCAAATTTTTTGAAGATTGCTACATTTAAGCAATGATCAATTGATCCCACTCTATTTCAAAAGAAAGTTGGGATCATCTAATGTTTGTTCAAATTTATGTCGATAATATCATTTTTGGTTCAAATAACCGTTCGTTGTCAAAGGAATTTGAAGATTTTATGAAGAGTCAATTCGAAATGTGTATGATGGGGAAGATCAATCACTTCTTGGGACTTGTCACACCCCGCTAAAGCGGAAACATGAGGCATGGCAGTATAAAGGGTTTCATAGCAAAAGTTTAAAGACAACACCAACCATAGTATTAAAAATCATTACAAATTTACAATGAGTTTGAACAACTTTTTAAAAGAAATTACAATGTATCTAAAAGTCAACACATGAAAATGCTCCTACAAGTGTTGTGTCTCTACGTGCCTCTTACTAGATGATTCCTAAAAAAGCATGTAAAATGAGCGTCAACTATATTAATAGTTGGTGAGAACTCACAGATTAAAAATAATATTGGTTTCAAGAATCGAAATAAAGTTTTGATAAAAGTTTCCATAAATAAAAGTATATTGCTAAAATGAGTTTTCACGAATCGAAATAATATTCGTTGTTACAAGGAGCAAACAATTTCATTGCTAAGACAAGTATATAAGTTTTCAGTAATAAAAGTTTGTTGCTATAATGAGAAACAAAGTTCGTTGCTATAATAAGCATAAAAGTTTGGTTGCTAAAAGAAGTATACAAGTTTCATTGCTAAAATAAGTATACAAGTGTCGTTTCTAACATGAGAATACAAGTTTCGTTACTAAAATAAGTATACAAGTTTCATTGCTAAAATAAGTATACAAGTGTCGTTGCTAACATGAGAATACAAGTTTTGTATGTGCATAAAGATTCGATTTATGAGTTCACAACTCAAGCCTAATGACCGAATCGTTCCCTATTGACTACTATGTGTATCGTAAACATAGTGTATAAAATGGTAAAATGCACTCAATCGAATCGTGTGAGTGAGGAGTTGTCTACCTCCTGATAGCGCTATCCATAATAACCATAGGCTCAAAAGAGTTAATGAGTTGTGTCTAGAGATTCCAGGGACTTAACCGCGATACAGTACTCATGAATTAAAGTAACATACACATACATACGAAATATAGCAACCAAGTTTCATACGAGTCAAAATAAATACAACGAACATAAAAAGTTTAGGACATGCTTTTCCACCGTAAAACATTTAAAAACCGAAAATAGGGGAGTAGGGAATACTCACAATATGCATTGAGATGATGCAAATGGTGCATTCAACTACGTTCCACTTATACCACTATCAATTCCTACACGATGTTAGACACCAATGAGTCTCTAATAGAAAGCTAACACTAGTATATTTGCTACTACAATAGAATTATGTCAATATTGTGTCAAAATTTAATATTGATAAGTTACAAACATTTTTCTGAAATGGTGAAGATTTATAACTCATGTGATTAAGATAATTTTGGATATTATTTTCCATATTTTTGTAATATTAATTGAGAGTATTTCAATACATTTAAAGGTGTTTTAAACTCCTAAAAATCCCAAAATATTATCAAAAAGTTTCCAAAATTCATCAAATTTTACAATTTTTTTTGAAAATAACATAGATGTCTTCCAAAAAGTTTCTCTTGAATTATTGATGTGATTAACTATTTTTCCAAAATTTTAAGCCTTCATATCAATATAAATTCGTGAAAAATAGTATCCAGATAATAAAAATTCTAAATTTTTTTATTTTTTCCACTAAACATACTTAAGCTGAGAAAAATATAAAAATGGGTTTCTAAATAGTTTATCCCGATTTTATGATTATTATGCATTTACTCTAACAAAAATGTAAATAAATAGAATTCAGTTTCCAAAATTGCCCAAACTTTGTTTAACACTGTTATAATACATATAGAAGGAGTGAAAAATATAAAACATATTTTTCAATTAGTTTTGATATTTTTCTTTTTTTTATTCTCTTGAATAATTATTAATTGGTGAATATTTATCAAACAGTTAAAGTAAATTACCAAAATTTTTGTAAACTTCATTTACAGTTTACCTAATCCAGGAAAAATACTAATGATGATTTTTATATAGTGTAATCCGATTTTGTTGATTTAAGTATATTTAATCTTATAAAATAGAAGAAAATAGCATACTGAATAGAATAATCATCTAAATTTTTATTTAGAGTTCTAATATATTATAAGGTCATCTGGTAAGTTTTCATGAATTTTGGATGAGTAGAAATATTTTTCCCTTTATTAGTCTATTGTAAATACAAAAATAAGGGAAAATAGGAATGCATTAAGAAAAATTCGGAAAATATTTTTCTGAGTACTCCACATTAGTTAGGATCTATGAAAAATCTTATATAGCCTTTTCAGATTCCTTAAAGTGGTTTTATGATTTATTTGAATTAACAAAAATTCAAAACTATAACAAACAATATCAAAAATTGATGAAACTCATTGAGATATCATAATTTACTTTAGGAGTCATCCACAAATTTACCTAGGATTTATAGACCTCAGAAAGTATTTTATATGAATTATTTCCCTAATTTATTGCAATAAATATAATAATTCGAGAAAAATAAATTATTTTCTGAAATTTTTTAGAACATCTCAATTTGTTTATGGGATTCTGGAAAAAATTGGATTTGATCAAAAAAGTTGTTTTAGATATTTATTTGGGAATAAATCCTTTATGAACATATTTGAAAGCTTTTAACAACAAATTTTTATCATCAAGGATCTAAGCTTGAAGATCATCACATGCATGTTGTTTTGAAGACCATTAAAAAGTTTGAAATGTTTAAAAATCATTTTTGAAAGAAAACTTAGAGTGCATGTGTTGATTTTCCACAAAAACATGTAGAAAAGTGCATTTTCATGATCTTGACTTAGGTTTAGGTCATTGGATTTCACCATTTACAACATGCATGTTGTTTTTGGATGAAATCCTACCACCATCATTATAAAAACGGTGAGTGTGTGTGTGTGTGTGTGTATTTATGTGTTCATGATCTTTCATTAGAATGGAGTAGAAGATGGAGAAAGTGCAAGAAAACACAAAGCTCTAAAGGAAAAGGTGAATGGATAATGTAAGTTTTGTGATTACCTCAAGAACAACACTTGATGATGAAGTTTTTTGAGTGTTATGAGATTATATTTTCTGGAAATTTTCGTGTTTGATGGAGATAGGAAGAGAAAATAGCGGTGGTGGAGTGTGAGAGAGAGGAGAATGAAAGAGAAATGAAGAGGTGGAGTGAAGAATGAGTGAAAATAAGTAGTGTGTGCCTTTTGAGTGTGAGAGAGTGACATGGGGAGAGAGGGATCCGAATTTTTGAGGTATAAAACCCTCTTTCTCTTTAACTTTTATAAAAATTTCAATTCTTTTATAAAAATATTAAACTTTTTATAAAATATACACCCTAACCTACTTTGTGTTCACGAAACCTTGTTTTTTGACTTATAAATTAAGGGTGAATGTTAATGACTTAAATTTTATTTTCCTTGATTATATTTCCCTGAATTTAATTATTTTAAGATAATATTATAAGTTTTATAACTATTTTTGTAGAATTCTTGATGTTAGATTTTATAAAATTTAGGTTTTAGGGCTTTTATGGTTTTGAGATTTAATAAATCTTTGGATATGAAAATCCATAGAATCTTTGAGACTTCAATTTATCTTATGGTATTATAACTCTGTTTATAATTATAAACAATGTTTGTAACTTATTTTATCGGTTTATTGGCATTCTATGTAGTGATTCTGAGATTCAAGCGAAATTGAGGAATCAAGTATACTAGTCCTAGTTTTCAATTCTGACTTATGTTCCAACGAGACTAGGACCTAATTTCTACCACTAGTTAAAGTGCATGATGTGTGTATATGATTCATGAAAAGGTGTTCGAGTCAAAGAGTGACCTAAATATTGATATTCAGTACAGTTAAGTAGTTGTAGAATTCACATATCAATGTGAAATCTAAGTATACTATCCATTGATTCTAATTGTTTCCAAGTTTATAGTAGGTTATAATATAGTTTCTAGGTACTAAGTCTAGTATGTGTTGTGCCTACACGTACAACTAAGTTTATCAAATCTATAACCGACTCGAATTTTGACGGTTGTCACAGGACTGAACATTCGCCAAAGCGTAGAATGAATCTTTATTAATAAAGAAAGTTATACGTGAAACTTGTGTAAGTGCTTTGGAATGAGCAACAGTTCAAACGTAAAGGTTCCCGTGGTAGTTGACACTCGCTTAAGTCCTTCGTTATATAAGCCTTCCATTGATTTAAGACATATTGAAGCATGATCGGTTCTTTTTAACTACAAGTCGACCTTATATTATGTTTTAGGCTTGTAATTATCCTAGTTACCACGCGAATCACATAGAACCACATCTCAGAGCTATTAAGAATATCTTTCGATATTTAAATCGAACTCCGACTCTAGGATTGTGGTATCTAATAAACATATGATTCTTCACTCAAGCATTTTCTAATGTAGATCTAGGGGTTGCCAATTGGAGTGAAATAGTACTACTAGATGATGTCAATTTCTAGATGGGAAGCTTGTGAGTTGGCAGTCGAAGAAGCAGACGAGTGTATCGATATCTACAGAAGATGCTAAATTAACTGTTGTTGAAGACTGTACTTCCCAAAGTGATCTGGATCCAAAGTTAATTATATGGGTTTTCTATTAACATGAAGAAAATTCCTTTATTTAGTGATTCTCAAAGCGCACTTTGCATTTGTCATAATCTAGTTCAGCATTCAAAAACAAAACATATTGCACTTCAATATTGTTTCATCAAAGATCATGTTGAGGATGGTAATATCAAAGTTCATTTTGTTAAAAACACAGACTAATTGGTGGATATTTTGACAAAATGTCACACCCCCAAACCGGAACGGTGGAAACGTTTGGGGGCGGAGGACGTCATATTTAGTATCACAACACATGCATCATAGTAATCAAATTAACAAACAACCATTGCATTAATATTAAAGTGTTTAGAAAGTATGATTCACAAAAGATTGACTCCAAAACTAAATAACAAAACAAGACATGAAGCTACTATACTTCATCTTGTAAATCCCGGAGCACGTACCTGTCTACTAGTTTCCTGAGAATACAAGTTACTTTGAAAGAGTAGATCAGCATTTAAGCTGGTGACTTCATAAGTATTTTAGTGATGAAAAGTAAACTGTATGCTCTTTAGAAAAGTTCGCTTGTTCCTCCAGAAAATCCTATATTTTCTGATGTGATGATTGAAAGTGAAAATGATTCTACAATTGCTTCTATGAGTACTAAATGGATACAAGTTATATACAATTTAGAGTAAATAGACAATTGATTGTGTGAATCTGCCCTAAGCCCACCACCAGACAAGGAACAGGAAATGAGGCGGAAGTCACACATCTCATTGTTTGTTAGATCTTCTTTGTATATAACCTTGGCATATTCATTTGGTACTTATGGAGTTAACTGTAATAGTTCCTTATATTTGATGAAAACATTCTTTAAGAATATCATATATTTTCTCTAGTAAAATGGTAACCATAATAGTTCCTTCTATAATCACTTAGATTATACAAGCTATATATAATCTAATATCGAACGGACAGTTAAATGGGTGAATCCGCCGTAAGTCCACAACCAAACAAGGAACAGGAAGTAAGGTGAAAAGCACACATCCAACTGCCTATCATATATTAATTATATATAACCCTGATGTATAAACTAAGGTATTATAGAATTAACCACTAAAGGTCCTTTAAGTTATAGTGGTTTAATTAAATGAATTAAACCCTTTTACTGATAAGTTTCTAGTTTAGCCTACTAAATGGTCTATCTGGAAAGTATGTTCTTGTACTAGAAAACGGTATACTGAATCTGTATGCTATGACCTGACCCATACCTGATACTCCTTATGATTGCTTAGTGTATACAGGATATATATATATATATATATATATATATATATATATATATATATATATATATATAGCTAAGATCGAATAGATAGTAGACTGTATGAATCTACTCTAAGCCCACAACCAAATAAGGAACAGGAAATGAAGTGGAAAGCACACATTCTACTTTCTTTCGGACCCGATTAATATATATCCCTGATGTATCTACTAAGGAATCATAAAGTTAGCATTATAGGCCCCTTTCTAACTGAATGTACTAAGACTCGACTGTTCTGCTTGTCTTTTGGAATGATGTAACTTTTCCTAAGTTTAAGACTATCTTTACTAGAAAATAGTTTGAATTACCTTTTATGTGAGAAGATCACTATATGAATGTAATGGGAAAATGAAAGTGTACACTAATGTTGTATATAGTAACTACTCAACACTAACTACCTTAAAAACCAGTTTGTTAATTACAGTTAAAATGTGAGGTGGTTATAACCATACTGATTGACAAGTGTTTAACACGACGACCTACTGACGCCAAAACTGATGTGGCATTTTTCACCCCTTGGCCTGTCGGCCAAACTATAGCGAACAGTCGGGATGCGGGATTGTCAGACCCATGTAGATCTATACACACAATGTCTGTTCTCCCTCCAGAAGACTCTGGTTACAAAACTCGACATAACAAGTATATTGTTATGTCATGAAGTAGTGGTATCACATTATTGTTATCTTGTTCTTGTTATCGTATGTTCCTTCTGTTCTTGTTATTGTATGTTCCTCCCTGTTCTAGTTATAGTATGTTCTGAACCTCTAAACTATACCTATTATAGTTTACTAGTATGTTTGTTTTGTACTGTCCCTGGTTTGTAGAAAAGACTCGATTATCTATTGAGTTATGATTGTACTTTAAAAACAGAGTTTTATAAACAACTATGTAACATAACTTAAAAGAGTTTTTGAAGTGATTTGATCACTTATAAAAGCATAAGAAATCCTTTAATGTGATGGTTATCACTTATCATAGATAAACATTTACACAATATCATTGTGTTCAACTTATATCCCCCCCCCCCCCCCCCCCCCCCCCGCTTAAAATCATTTAGAAACATTTAAAAGATTGATTATAGGGGTATGAACTCACCTTATGCGGGTGATTCAATTGAAGATTCGAGTAAGGATGAGAAGTTCCACGAATGAAGTCCCGAGGCACAAACGAGTCCTAATTGAAATATATTGATACATATATGTATATAATTAGTGTTTTAACACCACTAAAATGAAGGGAAACAACCTTAGGGACTAGGAAACACTTGAAATGAAGTGTTAGAATCACATGTGACTGATTAAAGGGAGTTCACGGCCACACAAAGTGTGTTTACAGCCAAGCGGAGTTTACGGCCACACATGGAGTGTTTACAGCCCTAGGATGGATTCTATGAAGGGTTTACGACCATGGGTTGAAGGGTTCACGGCCACCCCATGAATTAAGAAGGGTTTACGGCCACAAGAAGCATTTACGGACATAAACACTTGAAGATGGTGCATTTTGGATCTTGTGTAAAACCGTAAATTTTCAAACAATTTTTCACATTTTAAAAACATATTTTCATTCATAAAAATTATAAAATCTCATTGTTTTACATATCAATCCATATATCACAACCCAAGATCATAATGTATAAAAACTCCTCATGTGTGTACTGATCATGCCGGCACCTTCCCGCGATCCTCGCTGGTACCTGAAACACATAACACCAAACACTGTAAGCATAAATGCTTAGTGAGTTCCCCAAAATACCACATACAAAACATGTTAGCCACTCAAGGCTATAACTCTGTATGATCCTCTGGTCAAAGTGTCTCAGTGGGACCCTCCAGTCCCATAACTCTATGGACCCTCTGGCCCTAACTCTATGGACCTTCCGGTCCTCACTCTGTAACTCTAAATCATATAGATAACACATAACATACAATATACTCTGTCACATAACTCTAATTACCACTCTAGGTAAAGTATAGTGAGAAGACTTACCTCGGGTAACTCGGTAAACCTCGATCTCTGAAATACTACACTAGCGTCCGCCTAATAACATAAATAATTACTCTAATTAATACAACTTCTAAAGGCTAGGCTAACCCCTCTCTATAAGTTCTCTAAGAAGGGTAAAAGACCATTCTACCCCTCTAATGGCTCATAAGTCCAAACACTGACTAAACCCTAAAAGTCAACAAAAGTAAACGGTCAAACTTTGACCCAACTCATCGAGTGCACTCGCGTGACTCGGTGAGTACATACGTGTCCTCATTTCCCCAGGTCCTCACTTGACTCGATGCGTCAACCCTTCACTCAAAGGGTCATTACAGGTCGCGAATCGCGGGGCAACCCGACTCGACTCGTCGAGTCCCCTTAAGAACTCGGCGAGTTACTCCCATGTCAACACTAAAATGACCTCCTGAGGTCAGATCCACTTTCCTAAGCTATAGATTTGGCTTCCCCACGACCAAAAACCACATAAAGGTCGAAACTTGACCCGCATGCAACGTATACGAGGCTATCTTTGGCCAAAAGGCTTCTAAAATGGCAGTCCAGACTCTTTTCTTCCTTAAACCAACATAAAGCTGTTGGATAAGGTGTCGAAGTCCATAACTATTTCTGGTAAGTACTTGACCCGACCCAGCATGGTCCATTTGGGTTGCATGGCACCATGCAATTGGATAGACTAAATGAGAGAAATAACACTTGTGGATTATTAATATATTATAAGTTCTAATATATTAATAATATTATTTAATTAGTTTGATCAAGAATTAATTTAGAATTAATTAAGTGATCAAAAGATAACTAATTAAATATATGGGTTGATTATGTAAATCATCCATAACTTGTATAGTGGGCTAAAAGGCTCCATGGATTATCCAGTTGGGTTCCAACCATAGGATGCTCCATGGAAGTTACAAACCCATGGGTCATGGAAATGAAGAGTCATGACACATTAGGGTTTACATGGTGTAACCCTAGATGTGTCAACACTATATAAGAAGCCCATTCTCCACCAAAATCGGCTACACATACGAAACAAGAGGGCTAGGCCGATTTTAGAAGTGTTTATTCTCTCTAAAGTCGTTCCAAAAGCATTTGGTGTTGTGTGAAGCATTTGAGGCATCACACTTGGGGTGCTAGGCTCACAAGGTTTCAAGGATCATAAGCAACAACAAGGTAAGTTATTCTATCTTTCATTCAAGTTAAAAATTGTTCCCCAAGGTTATTAGGGTTGCATGTACACTTAGGGAGTGTTATAATGCTCAAAACCCTTCAGTGGTATCAGAGACTAGGCTTCTTTGTTGATTTTTTGTGCAAACTGTTGAAAAAAATCATTTTTCTATTTTCTGCTCGTATGAACTCGCCGAGTCCATGGGGGGACTCGACGAGTCCATGAACAAATGCAAGCTACTTGTCGAGTCTGTTCTTGCACTCGACGAGTAGAGGTTGCAGTTTTCAGAAATTCGACTTTTGTTGTTGGAAATGGACTAGAAACATTACCCTAAACTGTTTTGGTACTTGAAAACTTGTTTTAGATGGTGTAATGTTTATGCTAATCCATTTGCAATGGCAATTATCAAAATTACAAAGTTTTTAAGTGTAATTTTTGATTCTTGAAAGTGTTCATATTCATGTTCTTGAACTTATGAAGATTAGATGATCATAGGAATTATTTGTAACCTACTTGGTAGTTTAATTCTTGATCATAATGTGTTTTAATGGAGTCCATAACTTGTCCTAAAGTTATGGAAAATCAAAAGTCACACTTTTATTAAAGCCATTAAAAGAACACAAGAGTTATAAAAATGAAGAGTCTTCATTTTATTACTCAATTAACTCATAAGTTATTAGAAATGAAAAGTTTTGAAAGTTTACAAAACTTGCCCTCAAGTTTTGGAACAAGTAAAGTCTTTATTAAAACTTTAGTTCCAACCCTTAGAATTTTAAAAGTTAAAATTCAACCCTTATACTTTATGATATTATAAGTTAATAATAATAATATTGTAACGACCCAATTTTCATGACCAAAAATTTCGTTTTAAAAACATTACTTTAGAAAATATTAAAAGCTAAAAACATTGTCTGATCAAATCATAACACAAGTGAACCATGTCTAAAAGCCAATTCATACATTCAATCAAAATATCAGAGTACAAATCCCAGTGAAGCTCGTAAATGCGGAAACCGGAGAGTGTGTGTGTGACATGCTGCTACCGTGCCGGCTCCTTTCCCCTAGCTGAGGAGGTACCTGAAACCAAAACTGAAGACTGTAAGCACAAAGCTTAGTGAGTTCCCCCGTCGTACCACATACCATACAAACACATAACATACATACTGCCAGGCTATTCTGGGGTGCCTGACTACCCGGTACGACCGTTCTGGGGTGCCGTCCTACCTGTGTCAAGCCATTCTGGGGTGCTAACTACCCATGTCAAGCCATTCTGGGGTGCTGACTACCCGTCGGTCCTAACAACCGACCACAGGGACTGGTCCCCTCATACTACCTCTACCGCATATAACATAACAAGCCAGCATGCAAACATATCATCATATACTGTCAGACGTATCTGGGGTGTCTGACTACCCTTCGGTCCTAACAACCGAACTCGACTACTATCACATACAATGTATCATGCTAGCATATAACATATCAGGTAGTAGTAAACCTAGATGATATCACAAAGACAATCATCTACCATACGTCTCCTACTGGTGGGTCGGCGTTGTGGCCTTAGACCCACCGCTACTGGAAGGTAACTCACCTCGAAGTAGCCGCTGATCTGATCGGGAACTGACTGCCTACTGCTGCTGCTGCTCCGGAAATCCTCCGGCTGCAATTCCCACAATATACCCAATCAAACACTGCGCACTGACCTTTGGGTAAAAAGACCATTTTACCCCTGACCATGCCCTAAGACAAAGTCAGAGTCAACTTTCAGTTGACCCGACTCGCCGAGTTGGCTTTCCAACTCGCCGAGTCCCTATCCAAACGACTGCCCTGAATCCCGATCCTACCTGTCGAGTTAGGCGACGACTCGACGGGTTTACCGGCTTGGGGCTGATAAGTCCTTTAAATAGGGTGCAAACCCCTGAAACTTAGGGTTTCATCCGACAGCTATGACTCGCCGAGTCCAGGATATGGACTCGCCGAGTCGCCAACTTAAACGTGTCCCGGGTCCCGCATCCACTCGGCGAGTCGGACCCATGACTCGCCGAGTCCAAGGCTAAAAGAAAGGAAATACTCAAATAACATTTACGTACCAGGAACCGGGTGCTACAAATATATATGTATATATATATATATATATATATATATATATATATATATATATATATATATATATATATATATATATATATATATATATGTATGTATGTATCTATAAGATCAAGTCGTCTTACCACTAGTACGCCTCATTCACGAAGCCGGTCTATATGGGGGGTATAAGGTTGTTGCCTATAAAATGGCAACTTAATGGGTGTCCACTCTCACACATCGATTCCTTGATCGGTGGAGGGTCGTTAGCCGAACGGGTAAGACAAGGACTTATAAATTCTCATTAAAAGTATGATGAATATTATAAAGTAACTAAATTCTTTTATTAAATTCTCAATCTTAGTTACTTTAGGAAAAATGTGAATAAGGTGCTAATCCATGAAATTACAGTTTACACTTTGTTTAAGTCATTGGTGGAGCGTGTGTGGTTAACCGGCACACTAACTTGGACTTAACAAGGTAGGTAAAGGGTGACTTAAGGTTTATCATAGTATTGGTGGAGCGTGTGTGGTTTACCGGCACATCGATTGAGTGATAAACTTTAAGGGTACCAAGTGATTTGCATGGTTACTTCACACCTCGTTTTGTGATCCACGGTATCCCAGTCACAAAACTTGGAGGGCACACTCGAGATTGAAACATGCCTTTGAAAAGTTCATTGAATCTCAAAAGAATCTAGGAATTTCTAAGAACCAATCAAAAAACCTAATATCTAACATTTCGTTTTTCATGATGGAAATTGGTGAATCGTCATTCACCTACCTTTCAAATATGTTATAGCTTGGATTACGGCATACCTCTTCTAAGTTATAATATATTGTGATTGGATCCTAGGCTTAATATTACATTTGGGTGTTTTATTAAGGACTCTCTTAATATCTAAACTAATCTTGTCCTTCTCTTTCAGATGTCTTCCAACAATGTTGGTTTTGGCTCTAATCCTAGTGGCTCCTTTACCCTTATGAACTTGTGTGGGAAAGTCACTTTTGATGGATCCAACTTTAATGAATGGATCAAAAACATCAGGATGATTACCCGCTATGAGGACAAAGAATATGTCCTCGACATGGAGCTTAAGGAGATTGATGAGACCACTACAACTCCCAGGAGATCGCTGACTTCCAGGCACATGAAAGGGATGCTACCAAAGTGGCATGCATCATGTTGGCCATGATGACAACAAAACTCCAAAAGTCCTATGAGGACTTCTACCCTTTTGAAATGCACCAAGATCTGATGGAAAGATACCATCAAATTGCAAGAAAAGAGAGGTATGAAATCATTTGCTCCATGATAACAACCATGATGAAGGACGGGGAATCCGTCACGAACCACATGTAGAAAATGCAAAGGTGTGTGGATCGGTTGCTGAAGCTTAATGTGAACTTACCTGAGGAGCTTGCAATAGATATCATTTTGCACTCCTTACCATCGTGCTATGATCAATTCCGCATGACATATCACATGAATAAGGAAGAGGTCACACTTAGCACACTTCAGGGATTTCTCAAGACCGCGGAAACAGGTCTTAAGGGGAAGTCGGTTGTTAACACTCCTACTCCAAACTCCGCCCCGGTTTTGGCAATCGGGAAAGGTCGAGGGAAGAAGAGAAAGAGCTCTTCGAAGGGTACCAAGGCTAGGACCCTTGATGACTCTTCTTCAAGTGGAACCAAGAAAGGTTTCGTCACTCCTTCTTCTGACCCAAAAGAGGTTGAATGCTTCTATTGCCATGAAAAGTGACATTGGAAATGGAACTGCCCAAAATACCAGAAAGATGTGAAGGATGGGAAAGTTAAACGCAACCATGCAGGTATTTACACTATCTTATCTAATAACTCACCCCATTCTAATTCTTGGGTCCTTGATACCGGTTGTGGTATTCATATCTGTTCTGATTTGCAGGGACTAAGAAGAAGTGAGAATGTGGAGCATGGAAGAATAAACTTAATCATGGGGAATAGGAAAGCTTTACTTGTCACCAAGATTGGAGTTTATACTTTATCGCTAAGTAGTGGGTTTAGTTTAGATTTGAATAAGTGTTGTTATTCGCCAGAAATGGCAAGAAACATTATTTCCTTTCATGCATTGTATAAACAAGGTTTCACCTTTTCATTTGATAATGAAGTTGGTTCGATGAATGCTTTCTTTAATAATGTTCTTTATTTTAAAGCATTACCTTGTGATGGTGTGTATGAAACTGTATCTGTGGTTGATAACTTAGGAAATAATGTATTGTGTATTGATTCTATTAATGATAATAACTTGGATAAAGCATCATTATGGCATTTTCGTATTGGACATATAAGCAAGAAATGCATAGGCCAACTCCAAAAGGATGGAGTCTTCGATTCATTTGACCTAAAGTCAGATGATAGTTGTGAATCATGCTTACTTGGAAAATTGACAAAGTCACCCTTCACAGGTTCTTATGAGAGGGGTGAAGGTTTGTTGGATTTTATACACACGGATGTGTGTGGACCCTTCAAACATGCCACAAGGGATGTTAATTGTCATTATTTGACTTTTACTGATGATTACATTAGATATGGATATGTCTACTTAATCAAGCATAAGTCAGAGACTTTCGAAAGGTTTAAAGAATTTAAACAGGAAGTCGAGAATCAATTGGGCAGGAACATTAAGATGCTTCGATCTGATCGAGGTGGTGAGTATCTTAGTTCAGATTTCCTCGACTATCTTAGGGAATGTGGGATTGTCTCACAATTGACACCTCCTAGGACACCGCAGTTGAATGGTGTGGCTGAGAGGCGTAATCGAACCTTGTTGGATATGGTTCGTTCCATGATGAGTCGATCTTCGCTACCAATCTCATTTTGGGGGTATGCCTTAAAGACTGCCGCCCATATGCTTAATCTAGTACCTACAAAGAAAGTTGCCAAAACTCCTCATGAGATGTGGACCGGTAAAGTACCCAAACTATACTACATCAATATTTGGGGTTGCGAGGCTTTCGTGAGATGCGAGGCTTATGATAAGCTCGAACCTCGAAGCGAGAGGTGTATTTTCATGGGCTACCCACAGCAATCCTTTGGTTACCTCTTCTATAGACCTAGTGAAAATGTGGTCTTTGTAGCTAGGAGGGCTTTCTTTAGAGAGAGAGAGAGAGAGAGAGAGAGAGAGAGAGAGAAAGAGAAGTTCATAAGCCAAGGAAACAGTGGGAGGCAAGTTGACCTTGAAGAAATTCAAGAGTCAAGTGGTTAAGGAACTTCAAACCCTAGCATTCAACTTGAGGAGGAAACTCATGTTGAGCCAATTGACAAGTCTGTACCTCTGAGGCATTCCACAAGGGTTAGGAATGAACCTGAGCATTACTATGGATTCCATGTTACTGCGGAAGGTGATACACTTATCAGTGATGAGACACTGATAGGTCTGGATGAACCTAACAGTTACGCGGAAGCCATGGCAGACCCTAAGTCAGCCAAGTGGAAAGAGGAAATGGACAGCGAGATACAGTCCATGTATGACAATCAAGTTTGGAACTTGGTTGAGAATGTACCAGGTCGTAAGACTGTAGGGTGCAAATGGATCTTCAAGAAGAAGACCGACATGGATGGTAAGGTACACAATTATAAGGCACGACTGGTTGCAAAGGGTTTCTCACAAACTCCGGGAGTTGATTATGATGAGACCTTTTCTCCAGTGGCCAAGATTAAGTATATTAGGGTTCTGTTAGCCATAGCCGCATTTCATGACTATGAAATATGGCAAATGGATGTCAAAACCGCTTTCCTTAATGGAAAGTTGGCTGAGGATGTTTACATGAGTCAACCAGTGGGTTTTGTCAATACAGAGTAACCTAATAGAGTGTGTAAGCTCGAGAAATCCATTTATGGGTTAAATCAAGCACCTCGCAGATGGAATCTTTGCTTTTATGAGAAAGTCAAGTAATTTGGCTTTTCTAGGAGTGAAGATGATTCTTGTGTATATGTCAAGGCTAGTGGGAGTATAGTTAGCTTTTTGGTATTGTATGTGGATGACATACTACTCATAGGAAATGACATCCCAACTCTACAGGAAGTTAAGCCCTGGCTTGGGAAGTGTTTCTCTATGAAGGACCTAGGAGAAGCTGCCTATATTCTAGGGATAAGGATCTTGAGAGACCGGAGTAAAAGACTAATTGGACTTAGTCAGGGTACCTACTTGGATAAGGTGCTGAAGAGATTCAGCATGCAGGACTCCAAGAAAGGAGAGTTACCCATCCAGAGTAACGCCAGATTGAGTAAGATACAAAGCCCTAGTACTGAGGCTGAGATAGCAGAAATGAGTCGAATACCTTATGCTTCGGTTGTAGGATCGATCATGTATGCTATGACGTGTACTCAACCTGATGTAGCCTTTGCTTTGAGCATGGTTAGCAGGTATCAGGGGAACCCTAGCAAGGCACACTGGACTGTGGTAAAGAATATCCTTAAGTACCTACGGAGTACTAAGGACTGGGTCCTTACCCTCGGTGGGAGTGATGACTTGAGAGTTGTAGGGTATAGTGATGCTAGCTTTCAGACTGATAGAGATAATTTCTGCTCTCAGTCAGGCTGGGTCTTTACCTTAAACGGAGGAGCAACTTCTTGGAAGAGTTCCAAGCAAGAGATAGTGGCTTATTCAACTTGCGACTCAGAGTATATTGCAGCTAGCGAGGCAGCAAAGGAGGCGATATGGCTGAAGAACTTCATTGGAGACCTTAGAGTTGTGCCAGCTATTAAAGAGTCAATGGAAATTTTCTGTGATAGTGAAAGTGTTGTTGCCTTAGCCAAGGAACCAAGGGATCACGAGAGATCCAGACACATCGACAGAAAATACCATTTCATCAGACATCGAATAGAAGAAGGACTCCTCGTGGCGAAGAGGGTATCATCGGATGAGAATCCATCAGATCCCCTCATGAAGGGACTGACACGGGTTAAGCATCTCCAGCATGCTCGAAGCATAGGGCTGAAGGATGATATTAGATTTAGTAGTTAGATACCCGCGAAATTTGTATAGTTTAATTGACATTAGATGATGAATAAAAGTTGTTTTATTTATGAGTAAAGTGTTTATATCTCTTGTCGATCGTTTATTATACTTCTTTTGCATGTTTTGACTTCCAAAATAATTATGGTTGGTATATCATATTATTCAAACCTCCACAGTCGGTCATATGTCGGAAGTAGGTATGAATCAAGACTGTCATGATTGGTTGCAGAGGTCTAAGGTGTTGGACATGGCTACAAAAATCATGAGTGCTCATAAGTTCTGAGCATTGGACCTAACCCACGCTCACTGGAATCACTTCATGGAATTTATCTCGAGTGATCGTGAGATGGTAATATCATATAATTCTTCAAACCTAGAGATATGATTTGTTACTTACGAGTTGGTTATGCATTGATTATACGTAAACGCATTGGTAACTCGATGTTATAAAACAGGCTTTTGTGTATAATTCAATGAGTAGTAGAACAAACATATGATTTGAGTTTATCTGTTCCTTCTTGGATTAGAAGCTGATATATGGGCCCCTCGACGATTTTGTTTTGACCTATGTATCGGGCCCAGTCAGAACTAAGTTGATGTGTTCAATTAAGTTCTTTGTCAAACAAATCGGAAATCGAGAAACAAACTGTTGGACAATAAGTAAGACATTGTTCCATGTATTTGTCCGGCTGATATCTAGAACAGAGGATTATATGATCACTTGTCTTAAATGGCGTATCATCATCTTCTCAGTCCCGAGAGACCTTGAAAGAGCTACGATTGCCGATCGGTTCCTGAAGTCATACTTGCAGTTGTAGTTATTAGACTTATCCAAGTGGGAGACTGTTGGATAAGGTGTCTAAGTCCATAACTATTTCTGGTATGTACTTGACCCGACCTGACATGGTCCATTTGGGTTACATGGCACCATGCAATTGGATAGACTAAATGAGAGAAATAACACTTGTGGATTATTAATATATTATAAGTTCTAATATATTAATAATATTATTTAATTAGTTTGATCAAGAGTTAATTTAGAATTAATTAAGTGATCGAAAGATAACTAATTAAATATATGGTTTGATTATGTAAATCATTCATAACTTGTATAATGGGTTAAGAGGCTCCATGGATTATCAAGTTGGGTTCCACACGTAGGATGCTCCATGGGAGTTACAAACCCATAGGTCATGGAAATGAAGAGTCAAGACACATTAGGGTTTACATGGTGTATCCTTAGATGTGTCAACACTATATAAGAAACCCATTCTCCACCAAAAATGGCTACACATAAGAAACAAGAGGGCTAGGCCGATTTTAGAAGTGTTTATTCTTTCTAAAGTCATTCCAAAAGCATTTGGTGTTGTGTGAAGCATTTGAGGCATCACACTTGGGGTGCTAGGCTTAAAAGGTTTCAAGGATCATAAGCAACAACAAGGTAAGTTATTCTATCTTTCATTCAAGTTAAAAATTGGTCCCCATGTATGCTAGATAGGAATATAACCTTGGAATTCAAATTTTCATGATAATTAGACAAACATAGATCCAAGGTTATTAGGGTTGCATGTACACTTAGGAAGTGTTAGAATGCTCAAAACCCTTCAAAAGCGGATTGGGGAAAGCTCTCTGGACCTCTATGGATCCAGATCCGAAGTCCGACACCACAAGGGACCATCAACATAACAACCTCAAAAGGGGTATAGAAAACCCTAGGTCATAGATATTAATCCCTAAACAGAAAGGGAACCCGATTTGGTACCTCAATAGTGTAGATCTAGGAATGAAACTTTGGATCCACAACTCCCTTGACCTCCTCTTGCTTGGAACAACTTCTCCTATGCTAGAACACACCAAAATCGATCAATATGGCCTTATCTCTCTATCTACTTGCTCAAGCTCTTAAGGGGTACTCTCTCTGGACAGATAGCTACACAAGAGGGCTATAAGGTCCGTTAAATAGGGTCAGGCCCGGGGAATTAGGGTTTCAGCTTACAGCGCGGACTCGTTGAGTCCACTCTTTCCAGCTCGTCGAGTCCGTTCATTAATCGAGTCAGCGATCGCGGTCCTACTCGACGAGTCCACGACTCAACTCGTCGAGTCCCTCTTTTTTTCTCAAAAAATAAAATGATAACATATAATACCTTGAAATCCGGATGTTACAATTCTCCCCCACTAGAATCAGACTTCACCCTCAAAGTCTTACTCTTCAAACAACTCTGGATGTTGCTCACGCATCTCTAACTCCGGCTCCCAAGTCAGCTCGGACCCTGTCCGATGTTGCAACTAGACCTGCACCAGGGGCACCTCCTTGTTCCTCAGAAGCTTGATCTTCCGATCCCAAATCGCAACTGGCCTCTCCACATAATTTAGGTTGGCATCCACCTGAATATCCTCCAATGGTACCACCTCCGACTCGTCAACTATACACTTCCTCAACTGAGACACGTGGAAGGTATTATGGATCTGAATCAACTCCGCAGGTAGCTCCAGACGATATGTTACCTTTCCTACCCTCGCAGTCACCCTGAACGGACCGATGTACCGGGGACCCAGCTTGCCCCTCTTCCTCAATCGGATCATTCCTTTCCAAGGAAATACCTTCAGGATTAAGAAATCCTTCACCTAGAATTCAAGCTCGGATCGTCACCTATCCACATAACTCTTCGGGCGACTCTGGGCTGTCAACAACCTCTGTTCGACCTGCTGAATCTGCTCAGTCGTCTAAAGCACTAACTCAGTGCTGCCCATCACTCGCTGTCCGACCTCTCCTCAGCATATGAGAGTCTGACACCTCCTCCTGTACAACAACTCAAAGGGAGGCATACAAATGCTCGAATGGTGGCTGTTATTATAAGAAAACTCAGCCAACGGAAAATACATGTCCCAACTTCCCCCAAAGTCCATCACACATGCTCGCAGCATGTCTTCGAGCGTCTGAATTTTTCGCTCACTCTGACCATCCGTCTGTGGGTGGTATGCGGTACTAAAATGCAACCTTGTACCCAACTCCTCATGGAATTTCTTCCAGAATCTGGAAGTGAAACGCACATCTCGATCTGACACGATCGAGATCGGCACTCCATGCCGCGATATGACCTTTCTCCCATATAACTCTACCAGCCTCTCAGCAGAAGATCTCTCATTGATAGCAAGAAAGTGAGCGCTCTTCGTCAGCCGATCAACAATCACCCAAATTGCATCGACTCCCCTCGCGGTACTCGACAATTTGGTGATAAAATCCATGGAAATCTATTCCCACTTCCACTCGGGAACCTCTAGTGGTTGCAACTTTCCATGCGGATGCTGGTGCTCGGCCTTCACCCTGCGACAGGTCAGGCACCTCTCTACGAACCACGCGACATCCATCTTCATACAGGGCCATCAATACTCCCTCTTCAGGTCCAAATACATCTTAGTGGCCCCGGGATGGATTGAGAACCTCAATCTATGCGCCTCCTCCATCAGAATGGTACGTTCCCCACCTCCAAACGACACCCGAATCCGACCCTGAAAGGTCATATGTCCACGGCTATCAGCAACGAACTTAGATATCTTCCCGATCACCCGCTCTCTCTTGCAGTTTTCCAGTCCCATGGCCTCTAACTAGGCCTCCCTAATGGTGTCCAACACAGGGGTCGTCACTGTCAATCGCAAACAAACATCTCGTATCGGGGCACTCTCTGCCTTGCGACTCAGGGCATCGGCTACAACATTAGCCTTGCCCGGGTGGTATAGGATTTCACACTCATAATCCTTTACCACATCCAACTACCTCCTCTGACGCATATTCAGGTTAGGCTAATCTATCAGATACTTCAAGCTCTTGTGATCCATGTATATGGTACACCGGACCCCATACAAATAGTGACGCCAGATCTTGAGGGCGAACACCACAGCCCCCAACTCCAGATCATGAGTAGGATATCTCTACTCATGAGGCTTCAACTGCCTCGATGTGTATGTTATCACATGACCTATCTGCATCAGCACCACACCCAATCCCGATATCGATGCGTCACAATACACCACGAAATCCTCCGTCCCCTCCAGAACGGATAATAGTGGGGCTTCGCATAATCTCTAGCGAAGTGTCTTGAATGAGGCCTGCTGCTCTGGGCCCCAACTGAATGCTACACCCTTACGAGTCAACCTGGTGAGAGGAACAGCAATCTTGGAGAAATCTCGGATAAATTTCCGATAATAGCCGGTCAACCCCAGGAAACTCCTGATCTCTTAGGGGGATCTCAGCACCTCCCAACTCATCACCGCCTCAATATTGGCCGGATCGACCAATATCCCATTCTGTTTGACGCGTTGTCCTAAGAACTAGACCTCTCGTAACCAGAAATCACACTTGGAGAATTTGGCGTAAAGCCTCTCCGATCTCAGAACTCCGAGGATCCCTCAAATGCTCTTCATGCTGCTCTCTGGATCCTGAATACACCAATATGTCGTCGATGAACACAATCATTAAACGATCCAACATCGGCTTGCACACCTTGTTCATGAGATCCATGAATGTTGTCGGTGCATTGGTAAGCCCGAAAGGCATCACCACGAACTCGTAATGCCCATAACGAGTCCTGAACGCTGTCTTCTGGATATCCTCCTCATGCACCCTCATTTGAAGATATCCAGACCTCAGATCGATCTTGGAGAATCAAGACGTTCCCTGCAACTGATCGAACAAATTGTCGATCCTCGGTAAAGGGTAACGGTCACTATTAGAAAAACAGCCTTTTACGACGCTCATTACGCATCGTAAAACGCTCAGACGACGTGCAAATGCACGTCAAGGAAGGCCCTGTCATAACGAGAGACGACGCGCTTTTGCGCGTCATCTAGAGACGACGCACATTTACGACGCTCATTTATGACACGCAGTGCGTATCATTAAAGCCGCTGTCAAGAAAGGCCATGTCATAAATGAAGATGACACATATTTTTGCGTATCGTAATTTTTATTTTTTTAAAAAAATATATTTATAGATCTACTAATTTTCAAATTAAATTTGCATTTCATGTCTCATAATAGAAAATAAAATACCATATACAAAAAATACAAACCATTGCACAAAAGTTAATGTTATACAAAATACAAAATAAAATACAATAAATAAGAAAGATAATTCATTGCACTAACATGTCAAATACAAATAATCATCCCTAACTATATAACCTAATACTACATTGCTATTAAGGGACATCATCATAACTTACTGAAGGTCTTGAAACAATGTTATCGTCATCAACTTGTATATCTGCCAAAAACTTAAAAGCAACAACAAATATTTAATGTTTATATATATAACAAGAACATATTGAATGCATAAAATAACAAGAGCTAATAGAACATAACCATATATAATTATTATTAATTAATATACTTGGGACATTGGACACTTGAGAAGTCTGGACAGTTAGAGGGGCAACAGGAGGTGTGAGGGACTTGGTGGTTGCATGTGTTACTAGGTCTCTGAGAAGACTTCACTTCACTACCATGTTTATTTGTACTACTGTCTTTGCTGCAATGAAACCGAAGAAGAAATATATTTTTTCTGAGTAAATGACCTAAATACCCTCAGAATCGTAAATCATAGCCAACAGCAGGAACTCCAAGCCCACCAAGAATTATCGAGCTGATCTGAGATAATTCCTCATTATCTCATATCTTCCCTGACAAAACATTCATTCAATATCATTCTCACCACACACCATATCTCATATCTATTTCTTTTCTTTGATATTTAGAATATTATTATAGAATAACTAAATTATTTTTACTTTAGGCATTATAGGTATATCTTTTCTTTCCAATTTTGGATGGAAACCAATTCCTATAAATCCAATTCCCATCTCTTCAGCAACAGCTTTCACCTGTAAAGTAAAGTAACACATCCACATTTGACATATCACTTTCAACACATGGAATTATATAATCATATCAACTTCATGTAAGGTACCAACCATTACAATTTACAAACCTGGTAAAGGTGTGAATTCACTTCTGCACATGTTTGATGGAGAGTTTCAAGAGGAGCGCTACTAAGCTCAAACTGACCACCAGGTTCCATAGATATACTTTGTTTTCCCTGACATTATTTTTTTTAAAGTTTAGAAATAGACCACATACAATCAAACAGCAGCTTTGGGTTCTTTAAATATACAGTGCTGATTACCTATTTAAGCCCAATTATATTGTCCCCTTCCATGATTTTCTCCCAGTCAAATCTCTCAGAAATAGCATTCAGCAGATCTGCTATTTGTCCATATGTCATAGGCTTCAATGTTTTCAGCTCGAACCCAAACTTTTCATGTTCAATTCCTATTCTGCAATATCCATAACATTCATCATTAATCAACACAGACACATATGTGCAAAATAAAATACTTAGTATAAGAGACAATTAAGTAAGAACCTCTAATTTTCCTTAGTCTTGCATCCAGAAGCAAGGTACCCCACAAGATCTTCTTTTGTAAGTGGGTCTGTAGCAACCACTGCATCCTCTATGGGAGGACTTGCAGCAACAACTACTTGATTTCCTCGTTTGGATTTTACACCAATGGCATCTACATGATGCATCTTTTGGCTACTCTTGGAGGAGGAATCCCATGTCATTTCAGTGGGACCCTATGGACAGCCTTACAGACCACCTCCACCTCATTAGCAGCAGCCGCAGCCTTACCCTATTTCTACACGAATGAGTAAAGAATAATGAAACCTTTCGTTCTCGCACAGTGGTAAGTGAATCCTAGATCTGTTGCTCGAGAATGGTGAGATCATTCATGTCCAAACCATCTAAATCTTCACCAAGAACTCTTTGCCTGCAAAACAATATTTGCCAACTACTTTCTTTAACCTTTAATTAATTTACATAACCGTGATGGGTTTAAGAATAAAACTCCACATTGATTCCACATAGTAGCGCTTTAGACTGATTGACTTCAAAAAAAAACCTTTTAGATGAGATATTTAACCTTTAATGTAATACACTCACCTGATCTCCCTCCTAAGTTTCGTGTTAGTGTCTTAATTTAAGCTTTTTCATAGTCTCCTTCATTCTCTATACATGCATATACACACCACCGTATTACACAAGAATCAGTTTTCATATTTTTACCATTTTAGCCACTAAGTTATCATTTTTTTATCCTAATAGTCATTTAAAGTCTATAAAGCACAATTCTTTTTGTTCAAGAATCTACTCTTGATCTTCTTATTATTTTGTCTATTTCTAATTCCATAAACAACTTAGCATATTAGAATGTTGGACAAAGATGATGACCTGATTAAATGCAGCTCTATATGCTTCCAATTGCCTTATGATACTAGTCTTAACAGAAGCTCTAAATGCTTCCAATTTCGTTCTTGGTAACTCAACTCGCTCATAAACCACCTGCAACAAAAAAACGCCCAAAAGGATCAATAACTTTTGGGTGCTGAATAATCTTTTCCAAATTTTTATGCAAGACGAAAAAAGCCCTAGAAGAGGGAGAAGAAGAAGAAACAAGAGAAATATACGAGTTCCTTGTAAATCGAGGCAGACAGATGCGCAACACGACTTGACCTTCTGACCTCCACCATTTTTGTCCCAATAACACGAGGTTTTGTGCGCTTCATCTTTCATTGTAACACAAAACACACAAAACCAAGTTTAGATCACAATAAAAATCCAATATTGAGACATAATGCACAAATTAGGGCTCATTTAGCTTCATCTTACTATTGTTACAAACAACAAGGAAAACCAACTCACCCAATCACTGTGAGTATCGCCGTCTTGGATTGTGTATTTGCATTCCCCAAGTGTGTTCCACAGTTTGATCGACTTGTCATGTGATGCCGACACGATCTGAAGATTGTCGATCGAGAATGCGACGGAGAGGAAGTCTTTGGTGTGGCCAACGAAGCGGCGTGCGGTGGTTCCGACATTGAGATCCCAGAGACAGAGTTCGTCGTCCCATGAACCGGATAGAGCAAACTGGTAGTCGGAGGAGAGAACGACGTCTTGAACAAAGTGAGAGTGGCCGGTGAGATGGCGTTGTGCGACACCATAGGTCTTGTCTTCCTTGGTGAGGCGCCAAATGATGATTGATTTGTCACGAGAAGAGGTGACGACCATGTCGGAGTTGTCGATTGTGGTGACCCAATCGATGTGGGCCCTCATCGTGCCCCGGAGTACCATGAGTCCGCCATTTTTTTGCAACTGTAAGCTCCTCTCGGATAATACAAGAGGCTGAGAAGAAGCGAAGGTTAGAGATACCCCCATTTTTTTAGGGTTCATTGGTAGAGGATTGTAGAAGGAGAAAGAGATAAATGGCGGGGTGTTTAATTTTGGGGATTTCATTTCCCGGCTATTAAAAAAAATTGGAGAACGCGCCCCTTCATTAAAAAAATATAAAGCGACACCTTTAGAGGACAACCTTTTTTCGTTAGGTGGCCTCCGTGTTTTTTTAGACACTAATTTAAGGGCACGCAAAAATGCGTGACCTCTATCCTTCAGTTTTTGGAAACCGGACATTATTTTTATGGACACACAAAAATGCGTATCTTAAATCTATGAGTGTCATTGTTTGCGCGTCATTAAAGGGTATTTTTCTTGTAGTGGGTTCTAGACCGTCAACTTGTTCAACTCCCGGTAATCAATGCACATTCGATGTGAACCATCCTTTTTCTTGACAAAAAGGATCAGCGCTCCCCACGGCGAGCTACTCGACTGTATAAACCCCTTTCCAAGTAGCTCCTAAAGCTGCAAGGATAACTCCTGCATTTCTGGAGGCACGAGGCGATAGGGCACCTTGGCGATAGGCGCTGCCCCCGGAACCAAATTGATACGAAACTCCACCTGCCTCTCGGGAGGCACACCCAAAAACTCCTCGGGGAAAACATCCGGGAACTCACGCACTATCGGGACCTCATCGACCAACCTCGGTCCCTCTGACCCAGAACGGGTACCCTCGCCATAAACCATAAGAACTCCCCCACTAGGGTATTGTATGGTCACCAACTGTTGCTCGCATTCGATAACTGCTCCAAACTTGCTCAACCAGTCCACGCCCACGATGACACAAACATCTCCCATCACAATTGGGACCAAATCAACTGGGTACTCAACGCCGAAGATCTCAAGTACACATCCTCGAATCACATCAGTGGCATACACCGCTCTCTCATCAGCTATGGAAACTCGCAAATATCGACTTAATGCCTCATGACAGATACTGATATGCTGACAAAAGGCTAACGACACAAAAGACCGACTCGCACCCGAGCCGAATAACACCAAATCCGGTACAAAACTCACAAGAAATGTCCCTACGCATATCATAATATAAGCATAACATCACGACTCAACATAAATAGATGAAAGAATACATACCAGCCACAACATCGGGCGTTGCGCGGACCTCCTCCGCTATCATCTAGAAGGCTCTCCCGCGAGCCTTTGGCGCCTCGGCCTTCACTGGCCGACTCTCGGTAGCTCGAACAGCAGCAGGGGCGGATCCCTGCGATGCCCCCTGGGATGACCTCTGCAACTGCGAACACTCGGCCTTCCGATGTCCGGTATGGTTGTAGTGAAAACAGACTGCAAACCCCTTGGGGCAATCCTTGGCCATGTGCCCCTCCTTTCCACACTTGTAGCAAGACCCTGCCCTACACACCACCTCATGACTCTTGCCGCACTTGCCACAAGTGCGGCCCTTCTGGTTCCCAGATCTCGAATTGGCTGGCTTGGCCCGCTTGGCAGCCGGCTGGGACTGTGTCGGTCGCCAATCCCTCCCCTGAGGCTCCGCCTCCTCCCTGGCCTGAGTCTCGAGCTCAATCTCCCTATTCTGGGCATTTGCTTGAAGCTCGACAAATTTTCGGTATGTCGAGTTCGCCACGAACTCGCGGATGTCTCTCCTCAAAATGCTGAAATATCTACTCATGTGTGCCTGCTCGGAAGACACATGCTCATGGCAAAACATCGCCCTCTCATGGAACATCCTAGTGATCATTGTAACAGACTCAAAACCTAGCTTGAGGGTAAAGAACTCCTGGGTCACACGTTCCCTTTCCACTAGGGGAATGTACTCATCATGAAACATAGCGGTGAACCTCTCCAAGGTCACCACGGCAAGCTCTGCAGAAGAATAGTTCATTGTCACAAACTTCTACCAGTCCTTTGCCCCCAAGAGACGTTGGTTCAGCGCGAACCGAACTCTCAGATGCTCCGGACAAGAACACGTATAGAAGCAATCCTCAATATCAGAAATCCATCTCATCGCAGCGATCGGATCCTGTGTCCCATCAAACTTAGGTGGCTTCGTGTTGTTGAACTCTCGGTACAACAAAGAGTCACCCCCCTGTGGCCTCGCAGCAGCAATGGCAGCGGTGGCCGCAACAATAGCAGCATCAGTAAGAGCAGCATAACGCTCGTCAAAAGTCTCGATCAGGGTGGTCTTGATAAACACAAACATCTCTGGTATCTCAGCTCGGATGGTAGCATCCACCTCTGCGTGAATAAATCTGCGAATCTCCTCATCGCTAACACCATTGCTCTCAGGTGTGTGGCGTGTCCCAACCATGATGTCTTTCTAAAATACAACACAAAATATCAGAGACTCGCTTGAGTGTACACACATACACGATATCCCATTCCTACTCGATCCCTGGTACCCTAAGGATTCTTACTTGGGTTGCGCACTGATCCGGTGCCTTCGATAGTACGGGCCCAATACTACCGTCTACACCGTATCAGTATTCACCCCAAGTCCTCCTCCTAGGATCCCAAGTCCCAAGCACTCTACTCTCTCCATTCATAGACTACTCACTAGCAGATCTCTCACAAGCTCCTCGCTGCTACCTATTCACTCTCAAGCATCTCCTAGCAGCAAAACCCCTAGGCTAAGGCATCACAAATCAGGCCACTCTAGTCCTAATAAGAATACATAGCCTACTCTAGCATTCATATCATATCATAACATATCTCATAACTCATAATGTAAGGGTATTTTGGGAAGCCACCGTTCGGGCGTTGGCTGATCGTACACACTACTCTGCTCTGCTCTTTCAAAAACTTTTTACTCTTTAAGAAAATTTGTTGTGATTTTAATTTGAAAATCTCTCAAATCCTCAGTTTGAGTTCAGATACGCCCGAAGGTACACTCGAATCCCTCAAACCAAGGCTCTGATACCAACTTGTAACACTGTAATTTTTCAAACAATTTTTCACATTTTAAAAACATATTTTCATTCATAAACATCATAAAATCTCATTGTTTCACATATCAATCCATATATCACAACCCAAGATCATAATGTATAAAAACTCCTCATGTGCGTACTGATCATGCCGGCGCCTGAAACACATAACACCAAACACTGTAAGCATAAATGCTTAGTGAGTTCCCCAAAATACCACATACAAAACATATTAGCCAGTCGAGGCTATAACTCCATATGACCCTCTAGTCAAAGGGTCTCAGTGGGACCCTCCAGTCCCATAACTTTATGGACCCTCTGGCCCTAACCCTGTGGACTTTCCGGTCCTAACTTTGTAAATCTGAATCACATATAGCATAGAATCACATAGATAACACATAGCATACAATATACTCTATCACATAACTCTAATTACCACTCTAGGTAAAGTATAGTGAGAAGAGTCACCTCGGGTAACTCGGTAAACCACGATCACTGAAATACTACACTAGCCTCCGCCTAATCACATAAATAATTACTCTAATTAATACAACTTCTAAAGGCTAGGCTAACCCCTCTCTATAAGTTCTCTAAGAAGGGTAAAAGACCATTCTACCCTTCTAATTGCTCATAAGTCCAAACACTGACTAAACCCTAAAAGTCAACAAAAGTCAACGGTCAAACTTTGACCCGAGTCGTCGAGTGCACTCACATCACTCGGCGAGTACATGCGTGTCCTCATTGCTCCAGGTCCTCACTTAACTTGCTGAGTCATCCCTTCATTCAATGGGTCATTACAGATCGTGAATCACGGGGCAACCCGACTCAACTCGTCGAGTCCCCTTATGAACTCGGCGAGTTACTCCCATGTCAACACTAAAATGACCTCCTGAGGTCAGATCTGCTTTCCTAAGCTATAGATCTGGCTTCCCCACGACCAAAAACCACGTAAAGGTCGAAACTTGACCCACATGCAACGTGAACGAGGATATCTTTGGCCAAAAGGCTTCTAAAATGGCAATCCAGACTCTTTTCTTCCTTAAACCAATATAAAGTGGATTGGGGAAAGCTCTCTGCACCTCTATGGATCCAGATCCGAAGTCGAACACCACAAGGGACCATGAAATCAACATAACAACCTCAAAAGGGGTATAGAAACCCTAGGTCATAGATATTAATCCCTAAACAGAAAGGGAACTCGATTTGGTACCTCAATAGTGTAGATCTAGGCGTGAAACTCTGGATCCACAACTCCGTTGACCTCCTCTTGCTTTGAACAACTTCTCCTATGCTAGAACACGCCAAAATCAATCAATATGGCCTTATCTCTCTATCTACTCGCTCAATCTCTTAAAGGGTACTCTCTCTGGACATATAGCCGTACAAGAGGGCTATAAGGTCCTTTAAATAGGGCTGAAGCCTGGGGAATTAGGGTTTCAGCTTACAGCGCAGACTCGTCGAGTCCACTCTTTCCGGCTCGTTTAGTCTGTTCATTAATCCAGTCAGCAGTCGCGGTCCTACTCGACGAGTCCACGACTCAACTTTTCGAGTCCCTCTTTTTCTCAAAAAATAAAAGGATAACATATAATACCTGGAAATCCGGATGTTACATCTTGATTCATGCTTATAGGGTGTTTGTTTCATGAGGATACAAGTGCTTCTAATGGATAACAAGTTGATGAAAGAGCTACTTACAATTTGGAAGCTTTTAAGGTGTTCACGGCCCAAGAACAAGTGTGCGTGTTCTTGGTTCAAATATGAAGACTTGAAGATCTTGAAGGAAAAGTGATGAATTCAAGGATGTGATTCATAGGATCATATGATCATGAAGATTAACTAGTAAAAGGGATGAATCACTTACATTTTTTAAGAGAAATGATGGATTCACTTGATGATACTTGAGAGAGTTTGAGTGTTCTTCATTGAAAGATGTGAGAAATGAAGAATAATGAAGGAAATCTATACTAATAGAAAGGGTTTTACGGCCAAGCTTGGGTTTACGGCCGTAAACCTACTTTGGGCCGTAAACATCCCTTGATGGATGATCTTGGCTCAATTTAAAAGTCATAGATTCGTTACTCACACTTCATAGCATCAAGTCCTACGTGTATGGGGCTTAAAACTCACAGAATAACCCTTAGCACGGCTAAAAGGTAATAGATACAAGTCTAACTTTTATTGATTGGATTGACTTTACAAGATAGAAATTTACGGGTTGTCACACAAAACCACTTGATGAAAAATCTTATTTGAGAATATTAAATGGTTTGGGAATGATGGAAGCTTGTTATGTTCCATTATCTAACTAATTTTTTTGTCTTTAAATTACGAAGATTTCAACTAAAATTCACTATTGATATAACTTCATTCACATGTTACTGTTCATCTTCAGAGCTTCGATACGCTTCGTTTTCAACAATTGCTCTTACTAGTTCAGCGACTGTTGCCAACACGCGAAGGCATAGAGAAGGACTAATGGAGGTAATAAAAAATGTGAATAGGAGACTTGAGTGATGAAATAGCGAATGGGTAGCAAATGTTTTACTGAGAAGTATTCGTTATCATTAACAAACAAGAAGCGAAGGTCAACTTATGTTTTTAAATAAGTAGGGAAGGTCTTATCACAGATCCTTTGCAACACTATTCGCTATCAATATCGAAGGGCTAACGAAGGTAATATTTTTTTTTCCTGTTGTTTTAGACTAGTAAAAAACAAAAATAGATTTTCTTATGTTTTGTCTTTTATTACTAAAACTCAAAAATCCGAAAAGATTTTATTTATTTGTTTTTCGTTTTTTAAAATCAAAAATCCAAAAAGATTTTTGTTTATTTCATGAAATCAAAAACACAAAAAGATTTTTTTATATTTGTGTTTAATTTCATACTTTCAAAAATACAAAATTATTTTGTTTATTTTGTTTTCATTATCATGATTGCGAAGTTAATTGTAACTGTTAACACGCTGTCGCAGGCGTATTAAGGAAATTATATTTCACTACTAATTGCACTAATGGGTAGCATAGGGAAGCAGAGTTGAATACTCAGGGACACAACCTAGCGGTCAATGCCTTTTTGCATCATGCACATTCTAGTCAATAAATAGAAATTATAAAAAAGGGGATTTTGATTAAAAATTAAAACTAAAAATTATAGTGAAAATAAATTAAATAAAACTCAATACTGAAAACGAATTCAATTCTACTGCGACTTTTCGAATCATGTAATCAGCCTAGATATGGTTACTCAGAACACGTTCTATATAAGCTACTACTGAGAAAAAGGAAGAAGCTCTAGTATAATCTCTTTTACCTAGTTAAATTAACCAAAACAACATCTTCAATTAACCCTAACGTTTTACTGTCTAATTAAATAAGATCTTAGTAATGTTCAGAAAAGTTGCATTAAGATCTATGTAAAATTCCTAGCAATACCCAGTACTTCTCACAAGCTCGGAAGCGTAAAGGTATGGTATTTTAGTTTATATTAGAGTTAAATCCCTAACACAAAACCAATCTAATACTTTTTACGTATTACCAGTTGACAAAAACAATTACAAATTCTATTAATTGATTAAATAGAATGATAAAACCCTAGCTAGGTGATCAACCAAATAAGAATTTAAAATCAAACATTAATTAAGTTTAAAACTGAAACAACTAGATAGAAGCATATAAAGAAAACCAGTTCTGATAACTAATCACATGAAAACTACTAGTCTAATGCAAAACTAAAAACTAGAGTTTTAGCCAAACATTGCTAAAAACAAATTAAAACTAGTAAAAAGAAATGTTAACTGAATAATCTTCTAAACTAGGTGTAGGAGATGATTCATAGCCTTCAGATCTTTAGAGATCGCTGAAAGGTATCAAAAATCATCTTTCATAAGGGTTTTTCATCATCTTGAACCGTCTCCCCTTCGAATCTGATCAAGAGGGTCACATTTATACGCAAGATAGACGGTTTCGAAACAAGTTGGCAGAATATGTGAACGCAGATATCAGATATGGGATCGCAGATAAGGGGATTTTTTCAGATTTTCCTTTAAATGAAGTACGATGCTATTTTTTGAAGTTTTGGAAGCTCCTTCACAAAAATGTGATCGCAAAAGTGAATATACGGCTGCAGAAATTGATTTATTTTCTTCCAGATGAATTTTTTTCGACCCTGCAAAACTTCGACCAACAAATGCGGTCGTAGAATTCAAAAATATGATCTCATTTTTGGCTTTTTGGCAGGTTTTGGTCATGATTCTTTAGGTTAAGTAAACACAAAAGTCATCTGAAACTTTGTCTGGTTTTCCAAAAAAAATTGAATCACATCAATCGAAGTTACGAGTCATGAGATATGGTCAAAATACTAACAGGGGGTCAAAGCTGCCAGCAACATCCCTTAGGCTTTAGGATATAGCAATCTATCTTCTTAAAATTGATTTGATTGAATGTTTCTTGACCAATATAGATTGTAAGCATTCCTCAGAATCCTTCATAAGTTCCAAACTCCATTTAACTCCAATGCTCCATCAATCGCATCCAATACTGCTCCACTCAAATTATCTAAAAATGACATAAAAATGCTAGCAGTACTAGAATTGTGATATAAAACATGAGTTGAACATTATTTAAATGAATGACATGAAAATGTATAAATTATGATGCTAAATGCTAATAAAAACTACCCTAGAAGATGCACAAAGTGACATTTAACAAATCTCCACAAGCTTGAAACTTACTTTCCCTCAACTAATAAGAAGATTATGATGGGTTTTAGGCATAAGAACAATCCTATGTGCTCATACAAACCCTAATGATTGGATCTAGGTTTCTCTATTGTACATGCTTTGAATCCAAGACTAATAAACTTAGATCTAACATATTATAAACTGAATTAGGGTATATAGAATTACCTTTGATTGTTATATAGCAATAACAATCAATTCCTTGCTTGGATTGGCTTCAAAAGCTTAGTGCCTCAAGTGTTGCACCTCTAATGGAGTCACAAACACCATATACAACTTGGATGAAGAGGAGAAGAAAGGAGGCTGCCCAAAAACGACTAGAAACCCTAGAGAATCAGTTCCACACGTTTTTGGGGCCTAAGGGGTCCTTTATATACTTGTGTGGGCTACTAGGGTTTCAATCAAAACCCTAATGGACAGCTTAAACTTTAAGCAGCCCATGGAACCTTCTGGATAAAGACCATGGACGAAAATATGATGGGCTTCCATCATAATTTCGTTCACCCCTTATTCCTTTAGCATTCCTTAGCCCAATAACTCAATTATCCAATAATTGCAGTCCAGTCCCCTAAATTTAATAAATCTCTTTTAGCCACAAAATTAATTATCAAATAATTCTTGACTAATATTAATTAAACAATATGATTTCTCCTTTAATATATTATTCTCATAATATATTAATAAATCACACTTAAACCTCTCTCTCCTTAATTCATCCTACATATTGCTATGGTGAAGGCAACCCAAAAGGACCATGCTCATAATCGGGTCAAGTACATACCAAAATAGTTATGGACTTAGACACTAATCCAACAGTCTCCCACTTGGATAAGTCTAATAACTATTTTCCGTATGACTTCAGAACCTAATCAGCAATCGTAGCTTTCAAAAGCCGTTGTCAACTCTGATCTTATCAGATAGCGTGTCCTCTAGATAAGGGATTATTTATTCCTCCATTCTCAAGATATCGTATAGACAAAAGACATGAATTTCAATCATTCTCTCTATACTGTTTCCCAACTTCCGATTTATGACGACTGACAATAGACTACAATTGAACACATCAACTTAGTCCCGGCTTGGCCAAGCGCTTATGTGTCATCACTAAATCATCGAGAGGCCCACATATATCACTTTTATCCCACTTTGAGTAAAAGGAATGGATAAACTTTGACTCATATGCTTGCTTGCATTTACTGATCGAATCATACACAACAATAAGTTTTATAACACCAAGTTACTGGTGCGTTTACTTATTATCAATGTGAAACTAACCAACAAATAACAACTCACACATCTCGGTTTCAAGAATATACAATATTATCGTCTCACTAATCACTCGTGATAAATTTATGAAGTGATCCAAGTGAGCGTGGGTTTAATCCAATACTCTAATCTTATCAAAGCACTCATGAACTATGCAGCAAACTTGTGCTATGTCTAAACACTTCAGACAATCTACAGACAAATTCATGACAGTCTTTATTCATACCTATTCCCAACGTATGACTGACTGTGGATGTTTGAATAACCTAGTTATTCTGGAAGTCAAAACATGCAAATTGAAACATAACAATAATACTTAATCCTATATGGCCTCAAACTTGTGAGAGTAAATAAAACACTTCTATTTAACCACCATATTGATTACTCATTATTATCGTTTACTGTTTCAGAAAATCAACTTATTACTCAAATTACAACAATAGCTATCCCATGCATAAAGCATGCACACTATGTTTCCTATGGTCCTTACTTTGTGAAATAGATTAATTGAAAAACCTTTTCAATGATGCTCATTTCACAATTCCTTAATCCCCATTGTCAGTGTAAGCACACAAGGTTCTTGCCACTACTAGAATATGCTAGATTCTAACATTTTACGCAACGATCGTTTCGCAAAGTCATAGCATAAAAGTCACCAAGACTTGGCCAATGAAATTACAAAGTACTATATCGTAAATTGTTACAAGACAATTCTATAGACATGAAGTCTCACATTCAAAGTACATTCCTTTGAACATCCTTCTTGCATAAAAGTTTCTAATCTAGACATAGATTCTTAATATGCAACTCCCAAAATGGAAACATTTCCACATTTGCCATATGACAACTCATTCTTAATAGAATCTTATCTACTCATAATAATGTCGATGTGGTCCATTCAATACCATACTTCCAACTACTCACAAGCGACCAATCCTCCGTGAACTTTGGATCGTCCTTTGATAGTTGTTTAATTATTTTAGTCAAAACCAATTCTAGTCCTTTTTCCCTCTTAATGCGCTAGACTTTTGGAAAAAAATTTAATGGTAAAATATTATAGCATTTGCAATCGATCCTACACCCGAAGCGTATGGGACACGATGCATAATGTCTTACATAAAGATATGATACTTTACCAATCTTTTGCCATAATATTTTATGTGTCATGTTCTCACAATTCGAACTATGAAGAGGGATGCCGTAATCATAATCGAATTTTAAGAACAGACAATGTATCCTTTGACTGAAAATATTAAAATTTCTCAATCTAAGCTATAGATTTTGAAACGAAGTATAATATTATCTCCCTTAATTATATTAAAACAACTTTTCAACCCATGCAACTTTGCAAATTGAATCTTTGTTTTTCTATAATTAATATTGCTAACTTGCAATACTCGCCATAATAATCATACAGGCATAACACTTATGCTCCCACTATCATGATGACTATTATCATATAAGCGTAACACTTATGCTCCCACTAGCTTTGACATGTATTCAGAAAACAAATGAACTTTCAGAAAGCAATGCCTATTGAATTTCTGAAATTCATATTTCTAATACCAGATGCTTCGATAAGCCTTTATCTAGGCTTCTTAACCTTATACACCTTTGTCTTAGATAGCTCATATGTGTGTTTAAACAATTCAGAACTTATGTTACTAAGTTCCAAATGTTGAAACTAATTGCCAAATCTCATAATTCGAACTATGGAAAGGGATGCCGTAACCATAATCGAATTTTGAGAATACAATTTTCACAATCGCTATCTTCCTAAAATCTCTTTTAGTGAAAGCATTTCCTCACAGTCATTTTCATGAAGGAGGGAATCTTATGACACTTAGATTTTATGGTGTATGAGTTCCTATCCATGTGAATTTGCCAAAACCAAGGTTTGCGACAAATCCAAACTCATATGGACTGAACTTTCTTAATCTTGATTTCTTGCCTTATGGTAACACGAGTGCCCACCATGTCTTCCAAGTAGTTTAGTAACTTATCCTTACATATCAATGTACTTTCCATCGACTAAGGCTCTAGTATGCATTCAAATGAGAACTCATAGAACTCACATACGCAATTAACTCAATTGGAATGGCACAAAAACAAAATAATGTCAGCACGATAGGTTGCAAACCTCAAGTCGTGTGCTAGTGATGATCGATAAGGTATATTCTTGATTTGTTCTTGAAACCTTTCAAGACCATTAAGACTCCCACTGACTCCTTGACATATAAGATTCTCTTGTCAAAAAACATTTCTTGACAAAGCAAATATTCAAGAGTTAGTGTAGTTCTTATCAAGACAAAACACTTCACAAATTGGTCCTAGTTGGTCTTTGTCTTATCCAAGACATCACAACTTACCAATTTCTAATGTGCAAGAATAAGAAAAAATTTCCAAATTCCACATTTGATGAGTGTTATAAACCTACTTAAGACTTGTCACTCGATGTCACAATCTTGGAGTATGACTCTAAGACTTGATATTGGAACGAAGTATTATTGACTCTTTGATTTAACCATTTCTACAATTCTCGATTCCTCTTCTTAGACATGCAAATTCACTAAGACTCACTTAGAGGATCAATTGAGATATGGTTCTTAATCATTAAGACTTCATCATAAAACACAATAAAAGGTACTCTCCCTTCTTCTTAGAATGGAGAAACTTTTATCTTTCTGCCTTCTTGATTCTTCTTATTCGTTCTGCTATTGATTGAAACTATTTCAGTTAACTCAGAATTATACTCAATCTTATAAGTATAACCATATTTACTAAACTTTAGTAAATCACGACGAATATCTTTGTCACTCTTGTGGTAGACTTGGTCAACATACAACCTAGTGTACTCGATCTCCTAGTTCTTCAATTGACACTTTGTCAAAGAATTTGTCTAAATTTCCCAAATGTGAAAGTTTTTCATTCATCATACAATACACGTTGCATGATTCCAAGTTTCTGTCCAATTGAAACTTAGGAGATGAGAAACTCTCCCTATTTGGTAAACTTTTGATATGTCCACAAATAACATAATTAAGAATCAAATCCATTGTTGCTAATAATAGAAACATTCAAACATCAATTTTTTCATACATGCCATCGCAAGGATAAATAAATAAGATAAAATCAAAATTCATTTTATTGCGGAAAAAATTTGTCCTTACAATGCAATTCAATTGAAAAACTATGTTATTACATATTTCTTAACAATCTATTCTAACTCCAAGTAGTAGCTCAAGAATCCATTCTTCAAGTAATGCGATCGAAATCCATTTCTTCATTATTAGATTCAGCTCACTTCTTCCCTCAAGCTTCCTCTCTTTTCTTTGATCCTACAAAACATCAAAATGTAATCTTATCACATCATGTATTAAGAATCTAGAATAGGAACTCAAAAAGAGTTAGATAATGGATTTTACCTGAAGCAAAGCCATATGTCTTGACTCTCCCATCTCTTAGATTTCTCAAGTAGTTAGGGCAGCTTCGTCTCCAATGCCCCTTCTCTTGGCAATAAAAGCAAATGGACTCCTTTGGCACAACACATCGGACAATCACAGACTTAGTTCTTTCTGCACTTCCAATGTTGTCGGTGTCCATTGAAGTTTGGGAGTTTGAGTCACCAGACAGGTTTGCTTGACCAGCACGCCAAATCATTGCTGATTCAGCAGCTATAAGCAAATAGGTGAGATTAATGAGGGTCACGTCGTGATCCATCATATAGTACTCTCTAACGAACTCACTATATGATTCAGGAAGTGACTGAAGAACCCAGTCAGCAGCCAACTCGCTTGAAATCTCGACACCCAACATGCTTAACCTATCAATGTGTGACTTCATCTCTAAGACGTGTGCACACACAGGTTTCCCATCTTCGTGTTTACTTGCCAAAAAGGGCTTGAGTGAGCTTGAACTTTTCAAGCCTTTGAAATTGTGGGTCAGGGAGAACGATTGGAGGAGGTGGAGGAAGTGAAGCATGACTCTCATTTCCTTGATCGTATCTCGGAACGTCATCTTCATTTGGAAAGCTTGTTCCAAAGGATTTAGGAAGACTATTGTAAGATTCAGACATCTACAAAACGGGAGAAAATTCAAGTTATGTTGATTAGAATTCTTGATGTAACACCCAAATGAAACATCAAGCTAGGATCCAACACAATATTCTACAACCTAGAAAAGGGATGTCGTAATCTAGTTGCAAAATATTTGAAGGTAGGTAAATGACGATTTACCAATTTCCACCATGAAAAATGAAAAGGAATATTAAGTTTTAAATGCATTGAAACTCCTAGATCTTTTGAGATTCATTGAACTTTTCAATGGCATGTTTAATCTCGATTATGCCCTACTATTTGTGACTGGGATGCCGAGGATCGCAAACAAGGTGTGAATAACCATACGAATCACGTGGTGCACCCAATGCTACTATCACCTAATCAATGTGCCGGTTAGCCACACACGCTCCATTAATCTATGAGAAACATCGAGTCACCCTTCGCTACCAATGTCATCCCCAAATTAGTGTGTCGGTTAACCACACACGCTCCACTAACGTTTGACAGGGGTACGAAGTGTAATTCTATGGATTAGCATACAATTTCACATTTTTCCTAAAGTAACTATGATTTGGGAATTTGAAAAAGCATTTAGTTACTTTGTACTTCATTATACTTATAATGGAAGGTTTCTGTCCTATCCTACCCGTTCGGCTAACGACCCTCCACTAGTCAAGAGTGCGGTGGGTAAGAATCGATACCCATTCAATCGCCATTTTATAGGCAATTTCCTTAAACACCCCCTATAGACCAGCTTCGTGAATGAGGCCTACTAACGGTAAGACTGACTGATTACTCATACATATATAATATTAGACTTTTAATGTTATATATAGTATAGGGTGTATTTTACACTTTTAAAATACTAGGTGGTTTAATTTAGTGAATTATACTTTTAATTTAATTAAATGTAAACCAAAACTTTATGGATTTATTAAATCACTTTTAATTATACATGTTAATTAATTAATAAAACCATAAGGGTGAGATTTGAACTATTTTCAAATTAGTAGGGTTTTAGAATTTAACATTTCAAAATTAAACTTTTAATCAACTTTTAAATCCCAAAACTTGAGGGCAAGTTTTGAGACTTTTCAAAACATAAGGGATCAAATAACAAATAACATAAATTAAACAATTAATTTCATAATTATCTATATTTGACCTAATCTTATTTTAGTCATTAGATAATTACCAAATAACTTTAAATAATCCATATTTATCACATAAGCAACCAATATTTAAAAGATTTGAAATTATCTATTGTTTTGGCATGGATAAACACTTAATTAAGATAAAATTCGGATTTTAACTTCATAAAACAAACTAAGCATCAAGTCCAAGTCAAAACAGCAGCCAAAACCCGAAAATCCCTCTGTCTGACCCCTAGACTCGCCGAGTCAGGGACTGGACTCGCTGAGTCAGACAGACTCGCCAAGTTCATCCACTGACTAGCCGAGTCAGGTCGGGCAGAGGCCAAAAAAAACGTTTTTCAGTAAATAATTCCACATAGCATCACATACAATTGAAACCAATCAAGGCTCTGATACCACTGATGGGTTTTAGTCATAAGAACAACCCTATGTGCTCATACAAACCCTAATGCTTGGATCTAGGTTTCTCTATTGTACATGCTTTGAATCCAAGACTAATAAACTTAGATCTAACATATTATAAACTGAATTAGGGTATACAGAATTACCTTTGATTGTTATATAGCAATAACAATCAATTCCTTGCTTGGATTGGCTTCAAAAGCTTAGTGCCTCAAGTGTTGCACCTCTAATGAAGTCACAAACACCATATACAACTTGGATGAAGAGGAGAAGAAAGGAGTGTCACACCCCCAAACCTGAACGGCGGAAACGTTCGGGGGCGGATGACTTCATGTGGTAACGTAACAAATGATTACATAGTAAAGAAAGCAATACAACCATCATATATATAATTGAAAGTTTACATTTGCAAAAAGTTACATGTTCAAAACCAATTACAATATGATGTCAAAATACGAGATTAAACTGGCGCCGCAGCATCCCTTCATCAAAAGCAAAATGAATACCTGAAATTTACTGATTTCCTGGGACATACAAGTAATTTTGAAAGAGTAGATCAACATTTAAGCTGGTGAGTTTCATAAGTATTTAAATGACAATGTTTGAATGAAATGAAATGTTTTGTCCTTGTTTGTTTGTATTTAGAAAATCCTACATTTTCTACTAGTATAAAAGTAGCCTTCACTCAAGACCAATGTTTGTTTCTAAAAATGTATGTAAGTGTAAAATAACCAATGAGTTTGAAAACCTTGTAAATCAATGCATTTTTTAATACCCCTTGTGAGTTTTATAACCCTACTATCGACTCGAAATGCCTATACACAACGTTCTTCAGGCGTTGGAATGTTATGACGTTTGTCACCCCAAACGGTGGACTGCAGCTAACAGTCAGGGCGCGGGTTGTCAAGCCCGTATAGATCTATACACAAACACCACGCTCCCCCTCCAAGGGATTCGGGTATATAATACAGGACTTGAAATGTGTACTCGAACGTACATGAAATTAGTGTCTCACAAAACCGTGGCATAAAAACAGATCTACTTGTTAAAACGTTACGTTTGTTCTTGTATACGAAAGTAAACTTCTTGAAATTCAGGTTTCTAGTACATAAGAGTTAGAAATTTGTTCGTAAAACTATACCTATTATAGTTTTCTAAAAGTGTGTCTTGTTTGTTTAGAAATACCTAGAAAAGGAATCACTTGTTTATGAAAGCATAGATTTTTGGTGTAGAGTCTAAGATAGGCAAGAATAATCTAAGAAGAATTTAGTTTATACATGCATTACAACAAATTTATATTTCAAAAGATAGAATTCTATTTTAACATATGTTATATATATGAAAGTTCCTTAAAGGTTTATAAATCGCATGTGATTTGGATATATAACAGCATATAAAAGAGTTTCTTTATGTAACACACGATAATACTCGTGTGTTTTACTTGTAATCCCCCCCTTGAAAGCATATAAAAGAATTTATAAAATATTTAAAAGGTAAATTAAGGGGTATGAACTCACTTGAAAGTTTGAAGACAGTGAGATGGAAAACCGGGCAGAGTTTCGTCTCGGGAAACGGATTTTCCACGGGATTCTCAGAAATCTCGTGAGTAAAATCGACCCTCGGGACTTGAGCAAAAAGACCAGAGCTTCGGGTTTGAACGGGCACGTAAAACGAAGCAATATTGGGAGAGAGAGGAGAGAAATGAGCCCTTTTCTCGGAAGCCCTCACATCCTATTTATAGGAAGGCTGAACTGCCTTGGTACGCGGGGCGTACGCTCGTACGCAGCGCGTACGCGTACGTCATGCATGACCGAAGCCTCGACTGCCTCGGCTTCGGATGGGATGGGTTGCTGGGGAGGCGGGTCGGATGGGACGGCGGGTCGGACGGGTCGGACGGGTCGGATAGGTCGGACGCCACGGATAGGGCGACGTGGACGATCAGAGGCCAAGTCTCTCGGGTACGCTGGGCGTACAGGGGTACGCAGTGCGTACTTCGGATGAGGACGCTGACCCCTCTTCGGATAAGGTCCGATTTTTGAATTAAATAAATATATAATTTATTTAATAAAATTCAAAAATTCATATCTTCTTCATACGAACTCCGTTTTCGATGGTCTTTATATCCACGCGTAGGTGAGACTACGCTCTACAATTTTCGTTTAGACTCCGTCGGCAAATTCCGAATTTATTTATTTTTATATATTTTAAACTCATCGTGTTTAAGGAATTTCTTTGAAAATTCATAACTTCTTTATCTGATGTCGGTTTTTGCCAGACTTTTTACCACTGGAATACCATTGTCGAGACCTTCGATTCTCGTTTAGGTCATTCCGGCCAAAAGTCGCTCGATCTCCGATTCGAATTTTTAGATGTCTGATGCTAAGCCGAACTTGGAAAAATCATAACTTCGCTATATGAAGTCGGATTTGGGCGTTCTTTTCACGTACGATCATGGTTCAAAGACATTTAAACATAGAAGGAAATTAAATAGAACTATTTGTACATTTTATTATGAAAGTAAATTTTATTACACAAAAGTGGTTACAATACTTGACCCTTTTTGGTCATTACAAAGAGTTGAAATATCGGGTTGTCACAAGGAGGCTGCCCAAAAATGACTAGAAATCCTAGAGAATCAGTTCCACACGTTTTTGGGGCCTAAGGGGTCCTTTATATACTTGTGTGGGCTACTAGGGTTTCAGTCAAAACCCTAATGGACAGCTTAAACTCTAAGCAGCCCATGGAACCTTCTGGATAAAGACCATGGACGAAAATATGATGGGCTTCCATCATAATTTCGTTCACCCCTTATTCCTTTAGCATTCCTTAGCCCAATAACTCAATTATCCAATAATTGCAGTCCAATCCCCTAAATTTAATAAATCTCTTTTAGCCACAAAATTAATTATCAAATAATTCTTGACTAATATTAATTAAACAATATGATTTCTACTTTAATATATTATTCTCATAATATATTAATAAATCACACTTAAACCTCTCTCTCCTTAATTCATCCTACATATTGCTATGGTGAAGCCAACCCAAAAGGACCATGCTCATAATCGGGTCAAGTACATACCAAAATAGTTATGGACTTAGACACTAATCCAACAGATTAAACATTGTAAACAAATTGAAATATGTATATGGCCTACAAAAACATAGATTAAAGGAAACTAAAAACTTGAACTAAAAATATTTCACACTTTTCTTCACGTGAGAACCTTACTCACCAATGCCACACAGAATAACCCAATTTTAGTTCACCAATTATGTCTCACCATAATTACTTTCCATGTCCTAAATACTAATTACTTTCCATGTCCTAAATACTCACGTTCTTCATAAATATTCCCTACTTAGTTTAAGCAACATTCATTTCTGCATCCCTCCGAATACCTCCTTAGAAAACTTTAACGTCAAGGTATTTTTTCAAAAGTCCCAAGAATACATACGATAAAGTAACCTGGAAAGAAAAATTACAACTTCATTCACTTGACAATTTTGCCTTATTCCAACATTCTCATAATCTTCATACTTTGCAAACTCTTTACTCTTCCAACAACTTTTGACAACTTTTCTTTTTTTTTTCTTTTTTTTAATCACAAAAACCTAAAAGGAAAACATATGCTTAAGCAAGGCAACTTAACCTTAATCCTTATTGGTTAAATGTATTATTATAGAGTATAATGAGTACACCAACTTTTCTGGATACATTTTTGTACACAATGCAAAACATATTATTTCCCTCAAACTACATAAGTTCACGTTTTTATCCCATTATTTTACTAGAACTAGGAAGCTACACATATATTAAAACATATTGGTTTAACTAAATCTTATAACTCTCATCAAATTATCCCACTTAACGCACCGCATATGCCACAAACCCACTACAACCCTGCTGTAGGCTCTGCCTCGCTCTAGCGGCCGAACAAAATGCTGACCCAGAACGGGTACCCTCGCCATAAACCGTAAGAACTCCCCCACTAGGGTCTCGTATGGTCACCAACTGCCACTCGCAGTTGATAACCGCTCCAAATCTGCTCAACCAGTCCATGCCCACGATGACATAAACATCTCCCATCGCAATCGGGACCAAATCAATCGGAAACTCAACGCCGAAGATCTCAAGTACACATCCTTGAATCACATCAGTGGCATACACTGCTCTCTCTTCAATTATGGAAACTCGCAAAGGTCGACTCAACGCCTCTCAACCGATATTGATGTGCTGACTAAAGGCTAATGACATAAAAGACCGACTCGCACCCGAGTCAAATAACACCAAAGCAGGTAAAGAACTCACAAGAAATGTACCTACACATATCATAATATAAGCATAACACCACAAAATCAAAATAAATAGATGAAAGAATACATACCAGCCACAACATCTGGCGCTGAGCGGACCTCCTCTGCTGTCAACTGGAAGGCTCTCCTGCAAGACTTTGGAGCCTCATCCTTCACGGGCCGACTCTCTGAAGCTTGAACGGGAGTAGGGGCAGATCCCTGTGATGCTCCTTGGGCTGACCCCCGCAACTGCAGACACTCGGCCTTCCGGTGTCCAGTCTGGTTGCAGTGAAAACAGACTGCAAACCCGTTGGGGAAATCCTTGGCCATGTGCCCCTCCTTGCCACACTTGTAACAAGACCCTGCTCTACAAGCCCCCTCATGACCCTTGTCGTACTTGCCACAAGTGCGGCCCTTCTAGTTCCCTGATCTCGAATCGGCGGGCTTGGCCCGCTTGGTTGTCGGCTGGAACTGAGCCGGCCGCCGATCCCTCCCCTGAGACTCCGCCTCCTCTCCAGCGTGAGTCTCCAACTCTTTCTCCTTCTTCTGAGCATTTTCCTAGAGCTCGGAAAATGTCCGGTACGAAGAGTTCGCCATGAACTCTCGTATGTCCCTCCTCAGAATACTCAGATACCGACTCATACGTGCCTGCTCGGTAGACACGTGCTCATGGCAGAACATTGCCCTCTCATGGAACATCTTGGTGATCATAGTAACAGACTCAGTACCCTGCTTGAGGGTCAGAAACTCCTGGGCCAATCATTCCCTCTCCACCGGGGGAACGTACTCATCACGGAACATGGCGGTGAACCTCTCCCAGGTCACCGCAGCAAGCTCAGCAGGCGAATAGTGCGCTGTAACAAACTTTCACCAGTCTTTCGCTCCCAAGCGAAGCTGGTTCAGCGTGAACCGAACCCTCAGATGCTCCGGACATGAACACGTATAGAAGCATCCCTCAATATCAGAAACCCATCTCATCACAGCAATCGGATCTCGTGTCCCATCAAACTCTGGTGGCTTCGTGTTGCTGAACTTCTAGAACAACAACGAATCACCACCCTGAGGTCATCTTCGCCTTTGATCCTCACTCGACTCGCATTTAAAAGCATACTTTCACATTTTAAAAGCATACTTTCATTCATAATATTATAAAAATCTCATTGTATCACATATCAAACCATAGAACACAACCCAAGATCATAATGTATAAAAGCTCCTCATGTGTGTGTATTGATCATGTCGGCGCCTTCCCGCGATCCTTATTGGTACCTGAAACACATAACACAACACTTTAAGCATAAATGTTTAGTGAGTTCCCCAAAATACCACATACAACACATATTAGCCACTCAAGGCTATAACTCTGTATGACCCTCTGGTCAAAGTGTCTCCGTGGGACCCTCCAGTCCCATAACTCTATGGACCCTCTGGTCCTATCTCTGTGGACCATTCGGTCCTAACTTTGTAAACACTGAATCACATATAGCACATAATCATATAGATATCACATCATATAATAGCATACAACATAATCTATCACATAACTCTAATTACCACTCTAGGTAAAGTATAGTGAGAAGACTCACCTTGGATAACTCGGTAAACCTCGAACTCTGAGATACTGCACTAGCCTCCGCCTAATCACATAAATAATTACTCTAATTAATACAACTTCTAAAGGCTAGGCTAACCCTTCTCTTTAAGTTCTCTAAGAAGGGTAAAAGACCATTCTAACCCTCTAATGGCTAATAAGTCCAAACACTGACTAAACCCTAAAAGTCAACAAAAGTCAAAGGTCAAACTTTGACCAGACTCGTCGAGTACACTTGTGTGACTCGGAGAGTACATGCGTGTCATCTTCGCCTTTGATCCTCACTCGACTCGCTGAGTCAACCCTACACTCAACGGGTAATCACAGGATGCGAATCGTGGGGCAACCCGACTTGACTTGTCGAGTCCCTTATGGGCTCGGCGAGTTCCTCCCATGAAAACACTCATCTGACCTCCTAAGGTCAGATCTGCTTCTCTAATCTATAGATCTGGCTCCCCCATGACCAATAAACACGTAAAGCTCGAATCTTGGTACACATGTAAGGCACTCTAGGCTTATTTTGGTGAAATCCCTTCTAACATGGAAACCTATGTCCCTTTCCTCCATAGAACCACAAAAAGCAAGGTGGTTCAAGCTCTTTGGACCTTAAAAGGTCCAGATCTAGAGTTTAGCACTCAATGGGACACAATACTCAACTAAACAAGCCATAAACGTGCATAGAAAGCCCTAAATTCAATTCCCTTAATCAAAACAGAAGGATAAGATCGAATAGCTACCTCAAACTTGAAGATCCAAGATGAAAACCCACTGAAATGCAATCCTCTTGACCTCCCTTTGCTGGAAACACTTTCTCCTTTGCAAAATCACACCAAAAATGATCAAAATAGCTCAATATCTCTCACAACACGCTCAAGCTCTCTAGGGTTTCTCTCTCTGGACTGGTAGCCACAAATGGAGGCCATAAAGGCCTTTAAATAGGGCACAGTGATGGGTTTTGAGCATTCTAACACTTCCTAAGTGTACATGCAACCCTAATAAACCTTGGATCTATGTTTGTCTAAGATACATGCAAATAATTATTTTTCCAAGGTTCATATCCTATCTAGCATGGCATGGGGAACTTGAATCAAATAAAGCTAGTAGAAATACTTACCTTGTAGTTGTAGTTGATTGCTTGGAGTTTTAGAGCCTAGCACCAATAGTGTGGATGCCTCAAATGGAAATCACAAATCACCACAAACTTGGAACTTTGAGAGAATAGTCACAACTATCTTGAAATCGGCCCTCTTGCTTTACTCACCTCAACTAGTATGATTTCAAGAACCAAAGCCTCCTTTATATAGTGTGGAGGATTAGGGGTTACATCCATGTAAACCCTAATACCCATGTCTCTTCATTTCCATGAGATCCATGGGTTAAAGCTCCATGGAGTATCAATGGACTTTCCATGCAAGCCTAGCCCATTCCAAATAAGCATTAGCCCACACTATACAAATATAGGAGCCCATATTTAATTAGTAATACTTTTGATCTCTAAATTAATCTTAGATTAATTATAGATCAATACTAATTAAATAATATGATCTTATATTAATATATTAGAACTTATAATATATTAATAAATCATAACTTATACTATTCTCCAAAGATTATCCATAAATTGTTCGGGTGAAGTGCAACCCAAATGGACCATGCCGGGTTGGGTCAAGTACATACCAAATATAGTTATGGACTTAGACACTATATCCAACAGTCTCCCACATGGATAAGTCTAATAACTATAGTTGCAAGTATGACTTTGGGAACCGATCAGCAATCGTAGCTCTTTAAACTATGTTGAACTAGAACGCGCCATTTTAGATAAGTGATCATATAATCCTCTGTTCTAGATATCAGCCGGACAAATACATGGAACATGGTCTTACTTATTGTCCAGCATTTGTTTCCCAATTACCAATTTGTTTGACATAGAACTTAACTGAACACATCAATTTAGTTCTGACCGGGCCCGGTACATAGGTCAAAACAAAATCATCGAGGAGCCCAGATATCGCTTCTAATCCTAGAAGGAACAGATAAACTTCGACTCATATGTTTGCTCTACTACTTGTTGAATTACACACAAAGGTACATTTTATAACATCGAGTTACCAATGCATTTTCGTATAATCAATGCATAACCAACTCATAGGTAACAAATCATATCTCTAGGTTTGAAGACTTATATGATATTACCGTCTCACGATCACTCGAGATAAATTCCATGAAGTGATTCCAGTGAGCGTGGGTTGAGTCTAATGCTCAGAACTTATGAGCACTCATGATTGTTGTAGCGATGTCCAACACCTTAGACCTCTGCAACCAATCATGACAGTCTTGATTCATACCTACTTCCGACATATGACCGACTGCGGAGGTTCGAATAATATGATATACCAAACATAATTATTCTGGAAGTCAAAACATGCAAAAGAAATATAGTAAACGATTGACAAGCGATAGCAACACTTTACACATAAATAACAGCTTTTATTTATCATCAAATGTCAATTACATTTCACAAATTTCGAAATTATCTAACTACTAAAACTAATATCATCCTTCAACCCTATGCTCCGAGCATGCTGAAGATGCTTAGCCCGAGTCAGTCCCTTCGTGAGGGGATCTGTTGGGTTCTCATCCGAGGATACCGTCTTTGCCACGAGGATTCCTTCTTATATTCGATGTCTAATGAAGTGATATTTTTTGTCAATGTGTCTGGATCTCCCATGATCTCTTGGTTCCTTGGCTAAGGCAACCGCACTATTGCTGTCATAGAAAATCTCGATTGGCTCCTTTATAGCTGGTACAACTCCAAGGTCTCTGATGAAGTTCTTTAGCCATATAGCCTCCTTTGTAGCCTCGCGTGCTGCTATATACTCTGATTCACAAGTGGAATCAACCACTGTCTCCTGCTTGGAACTTTTCCAAGTAATTGCCCCTCCGTTTAGGGTAAAGACCCAGCCCGATTGAGAGTGGAAATTATCCCTGTCAGTCTGAAAGCTAGCATCACTATACCCTACAACTTTCAAGTCATCACTCCCACCAAGGGTAAGGACCCAGTCCTTAGTCCTTCGCAGGTACTTGAGGATATTCTTTACCGCAGTCCAGTGTGCCTTGCCAGGGTTCCCCTGATACCTGCTAACCATGCTCAAAGCAAAGGCTACATCAGGTCGAGTACACGTCATAGCATACATGATCGATCCTACAGCTGAAGCATAAGGTAGTCGACTCATTTCTGCTATCTCAGCCTCTGTACTAGGGCTTTGTGTCTTACTCAATCTGGCGTTACTCTGAATGGGTAACTCACCTTTCTTGGAGTTATGCATGTTGAATCTTTTCAACACTTTGTCCACATAGGTTCTTTGACTAAGTCCAATTAGTCTTTTACTCCTGTTTCTCAATATCCTTATCCCTAGGATATAGGCAGCTTCACCAAGGTCCTTCATAGCGAAACACTTCCCAAGCCAGGACTTTACTTCCTGCAGGGTTGGGATGTCATTTCCTATGAGTAGTATGTCATCAACATACAGTACCAAAAAGCTGACTATGCTCCCACTAGCCTTGATATAGAAACAATATTCATCTTCACTCCTTGAAAAGCCAAATTCTTTGACTTTCTCATCAAAGCAAAGATTCCATCTGCGAGGTGCCTGTTTCAATCCATAAATGGATTTCTCGAGTTTACACACTCTATTGGGGTACTCTGTACTGACAAAACCTTCTGGCTGAACCACGTAAACATCTTCAGCCAACTTTCCATTAAGGAAAGCGGTTTTGACATCCATTTGCCATATTTCATAGTCATGAAATGCAGCAATGGCTAACAGAACCCTAATAGACTTAGTCTTGGCCACTGGTGAAAAGGTTTCATCATAATCAACTCCCGGAGTTTGAGAATAACCCTTTGCAACTAGTTGTGCCTTATAAGTGTGTACATTACCATCCATGTCGGTCTTCTTCTCGAAGATCCATTTGCACCCAACTATCTTACGATTAGGTACATTGTCAACCAAGTTCCAAACTTGATTGTCATACATGGACTGTATCTCGCTATCCATAGCCTCTTTCCATTTAGCAGCCTCAGGGCCTGCCATGGCTTCCGTGTAGCTGTTAGGCTCATCCAGATTTACCAGTGTGTTATCATTGATAAGTGTCTCACCTTCTGCAGTAATATGGAAACCATAATAATGCTCAGGTGCATTCCTAACTCTGGTGGAACGCCTCAGAGGTATAGATTCTTCAGTTGGCTCAACAGGAGTTTCCTGCTCAGGTTGAAGGCTAGGGTTTGAGGTTCCTTCATCACTTGACTCTTGAAGTTCCTCAAGGTCAATTTGCATCCCACTGTCTCCTTGAATCATGAATTCTCTCTCTCGAAAGAATCCTCTTCTTGCTACAAAGACTACATTATCACTAGGTCTGTAGAAGATGTAGCCAAAGGATTTCTGTGGATAGCCGATGAAAATACACCTTTCGCTTCGGGTTTCGAGCTTATCGTGAGTATCGCATCTCACGAAAGCCTCACAACCCCAAATCTTGATGTGGTCTAGATTGGGAACTTTTCCAGTCCACATCTCGTGAGGTGTTTTGGCAACCTTCTTTGTAGGGACTAGATTAAGGATATGGGCGGCAGTCTCTAAGGCATACCCCCAAAATGAGATTGGTAGTGAAGCTCGACTCATCATGGAACGAACCATGTCCAATAAGGTTCGATTGCGCCTCTCAGCTACACCATTCAACTGTGGTGTCCTAGGAGGTGTCAATTATGAGATAATCTCACATTCCTTAAGATAGTCAAGGAACTCAGTACTAAGATACTCACCACCATGATCAGATCGAAGCATCTTAATGTTCCTGCCCAACTGATTCTCCACTTCTTGTTTAAACTCTTTGAATTTCTCAAAGGTTTCTGACTTATGCTTGATTAAGTAGACATATCCATATCTACTAAAATCATCAGTAACAGTCACATAAAACCGATTAGCATCTCTTGTGGCGGTTCTGAAGGGTCCACACACATCCGTTTAAACCTTCACCCCTAGTACAAGTGCCAGTAAAAGGTGACTTTGTCATTTTACCAAGCAAACAACATTCACAACTATCATCTGACTTTAGGTCAAATGACTCCAAGACTCCATCCTTTTGGAGATGGCCTATGCGTTTCTTGCTTACATGTCCAAGATGACAATGCCATAAAGATGCTTTATCTAAGCTAGTGGAAGAGTCAATATACAATACATTATTTCCTAGATTATCTACAACAGATACAGTTTCATACACGCCATCACAAGGTAACGCTTTAAAATAATGAACATTATTAATGAAAGCATCAATACTACCATTATTATTATCAAAATAAAAGGTAAAACCTTGTTTATACAATGCATGAAAGGAAATAACATTTCTTGCCATTTCTGGCGAATAATAACACTTATTCAAATCTAATGTAAACCCACTATTTAGCACTAAGGAATAAACTTCGATCTTGGTGACAGGTGAAGCTTTCCTGTTTCCCATGATCAAGTTTATCTTTCCCTACTCCATATTCTCACTTCTTCTTAGTCCCTGCAAATCACAACATATGTGAATACCACAACTTGTGTCAAGGACCCAAGACTTAGAATGAGGTGAGTTATTAGACAATATAGTGTATATACCCGCATGGTTGGGTTTTACTTTCCCATGCTTCATATCTTGCTGGTACTTTGGGCAGTTTCGCTTCCAGTGCGACTTTTCATGACAATAGAAGCATTCAGCCTCATTAGGGTTATCAGAAGGGGTGACAAAGCCTTTCTTGGTTTTGCTTGAAGAGGAGCCTTCAAGGGTCTTACCTTGGTACCCTTAGAAGGGTTCTTTCTCTTCTTCCCTATGCCATGCCCGATTGCCAAGACATCAGCCGCAGTTGGAGTAGGAGTAGGAGTAGTAACAACCGACTTAACCTTTAGACCACTTTCCGCGGTCTTCAAGAGTCCCTGAAGTTTACTGAGGGTGACTTCTTCCTTGTTCATGTGATATGTCATGCGGAATTGATCATAACACGATGGTAAGGAGTGCAAAATGATGTCTATTGCTAACTCCTTGGGGAAGTTCACATTCAGCTTCAGTAAACGGTCTACATACCTTTGCATTTTCTGCATGTGGCCCGTGATGGGTTCACCATCCTTCATTCGGGTTGTTATCATGGAGGAGATTATTTCATATCGCTCTTGACGAGCACTTTGATGGTAATGGTCCATCAAATCCTGGTGCATCTCAAAAGGATAATAGTCCTCATAGGACTTTTGGAGCTCGGCTGTCATGGTGGCCATCATGATGCATGCTACTTTTGTAGCATCCCTTTCATGTACCTCATAATCAGAAAGCTCTTCAGGAGTAGTAGTTGGCTCGGGTACCTTTAGCTCCTTGTCGAGAACATATTCTTTGTTCTCATACCGAGTGACCATCCTGATGTTCCTGATCCAATCAGTAAAGTTGGATCCATCGAAGATGACTCTCCCACAAAGATTCATGAGAGAGAAAGAGCTAGTAGGGTTAGAGCCAGAAGCATTGTTATTGGAAGACATCTGAAAGGAAGAGGGAATAGATTAGATTAGATTTAGAGATAGTCCTTAATAAAACACCCAAATGTAGTATTAAGGCTAGGACCCAACACAATATTTTATAACTTAGAAGAGGGATGTCGTAATCTAAGCTATAAGATATTTGAAGGTAGGTGAATGACGATTCACCAATTTTCCACCATGAAAAAACGAAATTTTAATTAGGTTTTAATTGGTTTAGAAACTCCTAGATTCTTTGAGATTCATTGAACTTTCTTCAATGGCATGTTTCAATCTCGAGTGTGCCCTTCAAGTTTTGTGACTGGGATGTCGAGGATCACAAAACAAGGTGTGAAGTAACCATGCAAATTACTTGGTACCCTTAATGTATTACCCCTCAATCGATGTGCTGGTTAACCACAAACGCTCCATCGATACTATGATAAACATTAAGTCACCCTTTACCTACCTTATTAAGTTCAAGTTAGTGTGCCGGTTAACCACACACGCTCCACTAACGACTTAAACAAAGTGTAAAGTGTAATTTCATGGATTAGCACCTTATTCACATTTTCCTAAAATAACTAAGATTGAGAATTCAATAAAGTTTAGTTACTTTAGTATTATCATTATACTTTTAATTAGAATTTATAAGTCCTTGTCCTACCCATTCGGCTAACGACCCTCCACCAGTCAAGCAAGCAGTGGGTGAGAGTGGACACCCATTAAGTTGCCATTTTATAGGCAACAACCTTATACCCCCCCCCCATATAGACCGGCTTCGTGAATGAGGCGTACTAGCGGTAAGACGACTTGATCTTATACATACATATATATATACATACATATATATATATATATATATATATATATATATATATATATATATATTATTAACTTATAATATTATAAGTATAAGGGTTGAATTTTAACTTTTAAAATTCTAAGGGTTGGAACTAAAGTTTTAATATGACTTTACTTGTTTCAAAACTTGAGGGCAAGTTTTGTAAACTTTCAAAACTTTTCATTTCTTATAACTTATGAAGTTAATTGAGTATTAAAATGAAGACTTTTCATTTTTCTAACTCTTGTGTTCTTTTAATGGTTTTAATTCAAGTGTGACTCTTGGTTTTCCATAACTTGAGGACAAGTTATGGACTCCATTAAAACACATTATGATCAAAAATTAAACTACCAAGTAGGTTACAAACACTTCCTATGATCATCTAATCTTCATAAGTTTAAGAACATGAATATGAACATTTCAAGAATCATAAAGTACTCATAAAACTTGTAATTTTTTATTATAGCCATTGTAAATGGATTAGCATAAACATTACACCATCTAAAACAAGTTTTATAACACCAAAACAATTTAGGGTAATGTTTATAGTCCATTTCCAGCAACAAAAGTTGAAAATCTGCATTCTGAGGCTCCTACTCGTCGAGTGCACGAACCTACTTGGCGAGTAGGATGAAGATACACATGAACTCGGCGAGTCGCCCCATGGACTCGGCAAGTTCATCAGGCAGACATCAAGATTTCGACTTTTTTCTAATATTTTGCATCAAGTATCAAACAAACAAGCCTAGGCTCTGATACCACTGATGGGTTTTGAGCATTCTAACACTTCCTAAGTGTACATGCAACCCTAATAAACCTTGGATCTATGTTTGTCTAAGATACATGCAAATAATTATTTTTCCAAGGTTCATATCCTATCTAGCATGGCATGGGGAACTTGAATCAAATAAAGCTAGTAGAAATACTTACCTTGTAGTTGTAGTTGATTGCTTGGAGTTTTAGAGCCTAGCACCAATAGTGTGGATGCCTCAAATGGAAATCACAAATCACCACAAACTTGGAACTCTGAGAGAATAGTCACAACTATCTTGAAATCGGCCCTCTTGCTTTACTCACCTCAACTAATATGATTTCAAGAACCAAAGCCTCCTTTATATAGTGTGGTGGATTAGGGTTACATCCATGTAAACCCTAATACCCATGTCTCTTCATTTCCATGAGATCCATGGGTTAAAGCTCCATGGAGTATCCATGGACTTTCCATGCAAGCCTAGCCCATTCCAAATAAGGATTAGCCCACACTATATAAATATAGGAGCCCATATTTAATTAGTAATACTTTTGATCTCTAAATTAATCCTAGATTAATTATGGATCAATACTAATTAAATAATATGATCTTATATTAATATATTAGAACTTATAATATTTTAATAAATCATAACTTATACTATTCTCCAAAGATTATCCATAAATTGCTCGGGTGAAGTGCAACCCAAATGGACCATGCCGGGTCGAGTCAAGTACATACCAAATATAGTTATGGACTTAGACACTATATCCAACACACAGACCCCGAGGATTAGGGTTTCAATCCACAGCACGGACTCGTCGAGTCCACCCTTTCCGACTCATCGAGTCCCGTCATTAATCTAGTCAGCAATCGCGGTCCTACTCGACGAGTCTACGACTCAACTCGTCGAGTCCCTCTCTTTTATCAAAAAATAAAATGATAAAATATAATACCTGGAAATCCGGATGTTACACGTGTGCTCATAACCATTTTGAAAAGAAACATAACAAATGATCAGAACATACACAAAGAATCATCATCCTTTAGGCGTCTTAGATTCTTCGTGACTCGCCTCGAGTTGAGTATGGATCTTGTGCTTTCAGTAGCACGGGCCCAATACTACCTTCCACACCTATCCATACTTTCATCAATAATTATCCCGAATCCTCCAAGTCACCTTCTCAAACTAATACTCCAAATATCTGCTAAATAGCGCAGCCAACTCACTACATCACAACCTAGGCTCTCCTAGGTTTCTGACCTCACCCTGTCATCAACTACTAAAGAACTCCCAATATTGTCAGTTAAATACATCATGAATAATATAATATGCAACAAAGCTTAGATAATCCTTCTAGTAAAAGACTCAATCCTACAACGGTTAGACTAAAACGAGAGTTGCGCAGTAAGGTCAAATCCGTCACTCTGAGATTATTTAACCTATACAACATGTGACTTAACATATTCACTTAATAGTTAACCCGCATCATCAAGAGTCCCACAAAGCACAAAGGACAAAGCAAGTAGCATTCGTGTAGTAACACTCTAAGCCACAGCCAAACAGTAGACATCTCAAGCTCACTTCCTACCAAGTGAAATTCCAAATCTAGTATAACATATAATTCCTCTTAGGCAACATGGCATCATATATCAGGCCAATCCATCCAGTCTTCTGAAATCCATACTAGCAAGCAATTCTAAAAGCTCAAACCATTAGGAATATAAAAGCATCTCTCCTAGCATGAAATCCTAAGCAAATCCTTAGCCATAATCTAGCATGCAATTCTCATAACATATAACATAACAAACATGTATGGGTATTCTGGGAATCACTTACTTGAGCTTGGCTGATTGCACACACCAAACCCTTTTCTTTCATTGGAAAATCCTATAATAAAACTTTTATTTTATGAAAAATCTACCAAACCCTTAGTTTGGGTTTAGGCACACCCAAGAATATGCCCAGATCCCTTAAACGAAGACTCTGATACCAACTTGTAACGTCCCAAAATTTAAAACAAAATTTTCATTTTTAATTCATTCGAAAACATCCAGTAATAATGTCAAAAAAATCAAAAGTATATCATAGTGAAATAGTATCAGAGTACAATTCCTAAAATCACATAATTCGGAAAACATGAGCGGAAGCGGTGCGATCAACCCAGGCCCTTCCCATTCGAGCTGGAAGTACCTGAAACATACACTGAAAACTTTAAGCACAAAGCTTAGTGAACTCCCCTAAAATACCCCATACCATACATACATAACAATAAAACAATATTCGTTCTATTTCATCCCCTTCGGTTTCTTTCAAGCGACATTGGTCTATTTCACCCCCTTCGGTATCTTTCAACCAGTACTGGGTCTATTTCACCCCCTTCGGTATCTTTCAACCGGTATCAGGTCTATTTCACCCCTACAACTAAGTATAGTCACAAAGACAACAAGCATAAACAGACATAACATGGAATTTTCTCGAAGACAACTATCATTTTAGTATCATACTCTAGTACGACGTCATTGGTGCCTTCGACCCATGGTTATAATGGAGGAAACTCACTTCAAACTGTTTGAGACAACCAGATAAATGCTCGGACTGCCGATCTGGGAAATCTCTGCACTAAATATCATCATATAATACCCTAATTAATAATTAGTACGTTAACCATAACCAGGAATCTACTTCATTTGTACATCACCCAGAGTAAAAGAACTTTTTACCCTTTCCTCTCTTGGCCCAATATCTGAGGCCCAACCCATTGACACCCAAAAGCCCAATATGGCCCAAATTCCTAAATGATGCACAAAGTCCTTTATGGGCCCAAATCTAAGAAGGCCCAAAGCCTAACAATGTCCCAATGTCAGAAAGACTAGTGGCCTAACAAGGCCTAAAACCCTAGTACTCAAAATATGGCCCAAATCTCAAAAGTCAACAAAAGTCAATGGATGCTGTGTACTTTGACTTACCCCCTACGTATGCCTTCTTTGTCCAGTACGTTACATATGAGCTGGGTACGCCCCGCATACTACATAGCCAACCCAACTCACCAGTAAGTGCTTAATTGGTTAAGCCACTAAGTCCACTTCTCATATCGGATTCTAAATGATGTCTTAACACGTAAAGTTGGAAACTTTACTCCTTTGTGTGTCTTAATGAGACTCAATACTCAATAAAACCCATAATAAGAACCCTAACTCATGTATTGTCCAAAATAACACATCAATATTGCATTTTTATGAACAAGGGGCCTCAAAGATGCTAAGATCTACAATCCTTAGCTTCAAGAGTAGCTCATACTCTCATGCATGACTTAAAGGAACATAAAAAGCACAAAAACAAGCCTTAACTAGATCTATCAAAATGAACCTTCAAGTTAAGAGCTTTATACCTACAAAATCTTTCCAAATTGGTGATGATTCTGGATCCACAAGCTCTAGCCACACCAACGCAACTTCCAAGAGTTCTGCTTCCTTCAAGATCACCAAAAACACATTTAAAGTTCACTTCCAAGCTCAAAACACTCAAATGGCAATTAGGGTTTCTTTTTAGGGTTTGGAGAGGTGGAGGCTGAAGATAAGAAGGGTTCCCAAGAAGTTAAAGTGTTTAAATAGGGTTCATGACCTAAAGCTAGGGTTCTGGTATGATTGGCGTATGCCCAACGTACGTGGGTGCTCCATCACGATCATCTGAGCCTCGTATGCTCATAGTAGTCACTGTACGCCCAACGTACTTGGCTTAACCCTAAATCCTTGTAACTTCAAACGATCATAACTTCTTCGTTCCAACTTCGTTTTCGACGTTTTGTATATCCATGAAAGGTAATGAGAAGCTCTACATTCCTATCAACTCTCTGTTTCCTTAAAACCTTACGAACATAAATCCAAAATTCATAAAAGCCCACACAATCACTTTTTTGTTCTACCTTTGGGCTCAAAAACACAAACTAAACATTCAGTACCCACAACCTATATTATTCACCACTAAATGGGGCTAAACCTCTCATTCCCAAGGCTTGAAGCCTTACAATGCTTGATCCTCGGGTCACGGTCCCAAATTATGAAACGACCTAAAACAGGGTGTTCCATGCTGAGAGTTATAAGGATCTGCTTGAGTTTAAGAAGTTTAAGATTCGTTTTTATGTTGTGCTTGGGAAGAATGAAGAAGATGTGTGGTCTTTGGTAAAGATCGTCAAGATTGTATCAATAACTCCTGATGCTTTGTTCGAAGTAATTTTGCAAAATTATCGATACAGTGTTGTCTGGGAAAACAATGTATTATTTGATTTCACTATTTTCAATTTCCTATTGATGAATCTTAATTATCTTATTACAGCTACGAAGATCTTGGGTGATTTGATAAAATACCAAATACAAGATAAAACTTCGTACATCATCGGATACGAGCACATCAAGCGCTTTTTGGATGGTTATTTTGCTCACTTGGCTTTAACAAATATTGATCTCTCCATTGCCTTCAATAGAATGTCGAAAGTTCCTAAGGCTTTATTGAAAGGGAAAATAAACATTGATGTACGAAGATGGAAATTTTTTTCATAAACCACTAGGAGTTGTTTTCAGGGCAAAGGTAAGACGGGAGGGAAGAAGAAATTCGTATTTCGTACCGATGATGATGTAGAAAGATATTCCCATCAGATTTTTCTAGTATCCTTCTTTGCATCAACAATTGTATGAACTTGATGAAAACATAATATGAATATATACATGAGCTAACCACCTCCAACAACTCCTAACAAATTAATTAACATGTGCTTTGATTAATTGATAATGATCAAACTAACAATGATTCATCATCCAACCATTGCCATTGCACTAAGGCTTGAAAGAGTGGAGCCAACAAAAGGTCGGCATGACCGCAACACTTGACGTACATCACCTCCCAATGTGGCATGCCAAGCTACAAAGAAACATACTACATTCAATTGTTCGATTGATATAAATGAGAGTGTGTGAGGGTTTGGGAAGTTCTCTCTCTCTTTTTTGTTAAAAAATCAATTTTGATTCATCCCTTCAAAGTGACATGCCATATATATTTTGGCAAAAGTGACGTGGTGGTGAAGTGAGTGCCAAAAAACGAAAGCCGCTACGTGAGATACTATGATCCACTCCCCCAAGCTTAATAGAAAAATCCTAGATTCCGATTTAACTATTAATTGCACAAAATTTATATATTATTTATTATTGAGCCAACGTCAATTAAGGGTCAGATACATGTTTGGCGAGGATGACAAGCTAGATCAGATGGCATTAAGACTGTGAATAATGTTACTTCCCGGCACATGTGATAATTAGCATAGAGAAAATGGAGTTTAATAACCTATGTTGCCATTTAACCCATGAAGCTCGACTTGAAAAATGTGCCACAAAAATTTCCTCTCTTAGCTTACATATCATGTTTTCTACTACTTTATTTGCAGCACTCTATTCTTTCTCCAAATGAACACCATCTAGTATGCTACTCATAATCATGTTTTTTACTTTCTAACAGTGGTAGGGGGTACTTTTGACGATGGAATCACCTTTACATCACTATTTTTTATCCTTTTTCAACTTTACAGTAGAGAAAAAGAGTACGTCACGTGAGGCAGCACAGGAAGTCACGTGTAAGGGTGTTTCTGGACCTGCATATATTCATGCAAAACATTGCATTTTCTTTTATACATCGATAAAAGAAAATAAAAGAAAAGAGAAAAAATTTAATGACTGTTTTGTTTGTTTTTTCTTGTAAGGTGGGGTTGTATTTTTGGTTTCATCTGTCGGGTTTCTCTCTTGTGGGCTCAAGTTTCGATTCATTTGATTGGGTTTAAGAACCTCTATCTCTTTCATTCTCACCCTAAACCCCACATACACACTATGTGTTCTTTAGTGTGTGTATTAATCTTTTTCTCGATTCCACTGTTTCAAGCTTTATATAGAAGATTTGGCTCAACCTTACCTGCTCAAGGTGCGGGGTCAATGAGAGAAAAGCAAAGAAAGTTCATTGAAAAAGCTAAAAGGTCTTAAAGCTTAAAAGAAAGCTGATTTTTCTCAAAGCAAACTACTTTTCTTCTATCCTCATCTCCTCTCTATCTCCCCCCTCATCTCAAGAACTATTAAAGCTGAAACAAACAACTACCCCCACTTCAACATCTGTACCGAATCAACTGGATTAATTTCTCATAGATTTCGAGCTTCTTCCACTACAAAAATCCACCCACATGTTAGACAACAGCGACCACCACCACCTCCACCATCTTACTTCTGCACCTGGTCCATCTTCTTCTTCTGATCCTTTCCTTTCCCCAGATAATGGTGTTTCCAACAAAAGGAAAAGACGTCCTGCTGGCACCCCAGGTACCCATTACTCAATCATCATTATTAATTATTGAATTTAGTCATTAGAAGTATATGTGATCTTTAATCAGCATATGTTTCGATTTACAGATCCGGATGCGGAGGTGGTATCTTTATCACCGAAGACATTGTTGGAGTCGGACAGATACGTATGTGAGATCTGTAACCAAGGCTTCCAAAGGGATCAGAATCTGCAGATGCACCGGAGACGGCATAAAGTGCCATGGAAACTCTTGAAGAGAGAGACACCGGAGGTGAAGAAGAAGGTCTTCGTGTGCCCCGAGCCCAGCTGCTTACACCATGATCCTTGTCACGCCCTCGGTGATCTTGTTGGAATAAAAAAACACTTTCGGAGGAAACACAGCAATGATAAACAGTGGGTTTGTGAGAAGTGCTCAAAGGGTTATGCTGTTCAATCTGATTATAAAGCTCATCTCAAAACCTGTGGCACTAGAGGCCATTCTTGTGACTGTGGCCGTGTTTTTTCCAGGTTTTTTTTTTTTTGTTCTTTTATTTTCTCGATTAACATTTAACATCCACCCACATCTTCTTTTGGCCTATATCTTAATTTTTAATCTTTAAATGGGAAAGACCGGAAACTATGTCATTTTTCCTCCTTGGTGTTTGTTTTCTCTGCTCATGCTCCTACATGGAATTCAGCAACAACCGATAAGCAACAAAAATTCCTTAATGCTTTTTCTCAGAAAATGTCGACTTCTGTTCATTGTAATTAAAGTAATTCTAAAATCTTTGAAGTTTCTATACACATACATTTTTTTTTCTAGTTTGACTCTTGACAATATATATTAAATTAACCAATGAATTAATTCCTAGGATCTATGATCTCATGTTTTTCATATTAAAACATAAAACAAAATCTTAATATTCATTACGCTTTAATTTAGTCTTTCTTTTAATATAATATTACTTAATATAATCCAAAAACTTATGATTAAACTTGAGTTATATGGATATATACTACATATAAATTAATTGTCACAAGTCATAATCTCAAACACTCAACGTTTCCTAATTTGATCATTAATTTATTGTTTTCTTCTTCCTATCCCTACATGAGAAGGCTTTGATTTCTTACGTTTGATTAGATATTTTGTCCAATAGCGCGTGATCTCTGTCTCCCAGTATACATCATTACGTACTAAGTTTTTTTTTCAACTTTTGAATGATTATTGTATGCTTTTCTTTGTCATGACTCGTTTGTCTTTGTAGAGTTGAGAGTTTTATAGAGCATCAAGACGCTTGTACTATCCGCCGAGTGCACCCAGACCTACCGGCGTTTCATCAACAGGCGTGTTCATCTAGAACCGCATCAAGTACGAGTCCATCAAGTGACACAAATTTGAGTGCAATCCCATCATTGCAAAGAATGCAACAAATCCCACCTTCGGAACCTCTTTTCCCACAAACTCAAGATCACACACGAAACAAGTTGGAACTTCAGCTCTTGCCATCATCGTCATTATACGAACAAAGCACAAGTAATCAAACCAGTTTAAAGCTCTCTATTGGAAGTGGAATTAGCTTCCACAAGGAAGAAGAGAAGATGAAGATGACATTAAGTTCGGAAAATGAGTTTGCAGAAGAGGCTAGGCAACAAGCGAAGAGGCAGATAGAAACCGCAGAGTTGGAGTTTGCTCATGCGAAGAGGATTAGAAAACAAGCTCAAGCGGAGTTGGAAAGGGCTAGAGTTCTTCGAGAACAAGCCACCAAGAAAATCAGTGCCACCATTTTAGAGATCACTTGTCATTCTTGCAAGCAACGATTCCAAGCCGCTAGTAATAATGCAGCAGCCACTACAGCGGACGAGATGTCATCTGCAGTAACCGAAGGAGAAGGAGATTAGTGGCATTTACAATCAAACCTGTCTCTTTTTTATTCACTTCTTCCCTCTCTCTAAATTGTATTTGTTATATGTGAGTTCATTCATGTTTTTGCTGTCTGCTTTTGAAAAAAAATATACATACACACATATATGTATGTATGTATGTGTGTATTCATATATGTATGTATGTATGTGTGTACGTACTTACGTATGTATGTGTAGATTTTGGTACTGTATCATGTAATGCCATATCTAGGATTCTACAATATATAGATTTTGGGACCAATTTATTTACAACCAATTGGTTCTGGATGAAATGTAATGAGATCTAGTTAGTCATGGTACTTGTTGTAATTATAGGTTTCTTGAAGTTTTAATAAGTACATGTACATCGTCTGATTTTTAAGGCTTTTTGTCTTTTAATGAAAGAAAAGGAATCAAAGATGTATGGTAGTATTTGGATTTTCCAATTTGTGGAGTAGTTGAGACTTCTATAGTGGAGGATCAACAGTTGTTCGTGATACATGGTAATGAATCTACACTACAATAATTGATATAACAGCAACGACTTCCTGTTATCGGCAAAGAAATTAGCAACCATTGGTCTTTCTTCAGGACCTATATACTGATGCAAGCGTCATAATTATTTTGCGTATATCCTCAACCAAGGACATGTAGGCGAATCTCATCAATTACAAGCTATATAATAATTAGATCCTAGTTTATCTTTAACGTGAGGATTGACGTTACTCAAATTAATATTGAATTCTTGATTGTTTTGAGTCGTCCTTGCTAACCATTTTCTATATAATATGTTCCAAAAAATATAAGGCCTACCGGTATACTCTCCACGAACGGATCCGTGGTTGAGGTGGCAACGAACAACGAACAACGGCCGTGTACATCAACCTGGCCGTTCGTGGTTGAGGTTTTTCGTGGTGTTTTGTGGTGGGCATCACGAGTGTAAACGACCAATGGTCGTTTTATTCTCTCCCAGACACCCAGCTTCCTCTTCTCTCTCTTCTGTCTTTCTCTTCTCTCTCTTCTTTCCGGTAGTGGTGAGTATACCGATGGTTTATGATGGCCTGAGGTGGCTGACTTGGAAGCTCCTCACGACCGTTGTCGTGGAGAGTATACTGGATGGCCTAAGAACATTGTTCAACGTGAGTGTTGCCGGCATTTCTAAGTGCCACCTCTCTCTCATAACCCACCTAAAATTAAAAAGTTTATAATAAGTTATATATATATATATATATATATATATATATATATATATATATATATATATATATATATATATATTAAGGACCTATCTTAATGTATATATTTAACAAAAAAAGAATTTAAAAAAGATCTAAAATTGTACACAATAGAAGACATTTTATATATATATATATATATATATATATATATATATATATATATATATATATATATATATATATATATATATATATATATATATATATATATATATATATATTCCCACATTGACTCCTATAGAATATGGTGAGAGATTTTCTATTATATATATATATATATATATATATATATATATATATATATATATATATATATATATATATATATATATATATATATATTCCCACATTGACTCCTATAGAATATGGTGAGAGATTTTCTATTATATATAGACACTTCAAATTTAATATTTCTACACCATAGCTCCGATTACTAGTTTAGACCCGCTAACTATAAGTATAAGCTGTTTTTAGTCATAAATTTAAAGAAAGATGGATTTGAGTTCTTCGGCCCATTCACCACCAAATTTTATATACGTTGAGAGGATAGGCGGCTGAGTAGAATCATAAACACATGTTCATTAATCGGCGATTTTTTTTTTTTTTCTTATGTTGTAGATCAGAATGGACTTTTAATAGTACTCCTGAGATTGAAAGGATAAACGACCTCTTGCATGTTGCTTTGGATTATAGAAGGCTAGGCATGCTTTATACATCCTCACAAAATTTGTGAAGCAAAACAAGTGAACACCTAGAAGAAGCCCATATCAATGCTCCTTCACAAGGATAAGAAATATATTAAAAAGTGACAATGAAAATTAAGAGATACAAGCTGCTGACACACCCTAAAGTAAATTTCAAGGGATATGATATCATTTTATAAACTTTAAATGCTTAGAAATATATGTAATATATGCAAAACCAAAGGGAGTTGACTGTGGTAATAATGAAGTGGAGCTTATGTGACATGTTTTATCGTACGGTTTGGGTTGTGCAACTCTCTCTCTCTCTCTCTCTCTCTCTCTCTCTCTCTCTCTCTCTCTCTCTCTCTCTCTCTCTCTCTCTCTCTCTCTCTCTCTCTCTCTCTCTCTCTATTATTATTTTTCTATCTCTAAAAATATAGAAAAAAAAACATATCAAAATTGTTCTATAATTTTTTTTTATCAATTTCACCCATCCACCTCCGTATAAAATACCCAGAAAAATTTGTATTAAATTAATTCATCTTTACATAATCGTTTACTTTAATTATATTATTTTATTTTGTTAAATTAGTAAATGAATTTTTTATTTAATATAGTTATGACCAATGTAATTGTTACAATATATATTAAAATCTATTATCAACCGACAAACTCCCGTTGATGAAATTATACGTGAGTACTTTCAAAATAAACACACTAGAAGTATGGCAATAAGAGACCAACAAGAAAGGAAAAAAAAAACAAATTAAAAGTCTTTATAGTTGTAAATTATTTTAGTTTAAAAAAACAAACTAATCTCATTTACCTGTTTTCAAGATTTAATAAAGACTTAGGTGTTGTTTGTTTTTCGTATAAAACCTCTTAAGACTTCTTATTGTTGCGCGGTGCGGCAGACGCACATCATTTTTAATCACACAGTTGTTTGTTTTTTAAAAGTCTTCAGAGTTAAAAACTTTTGCGCGTGTTTTGTTTCGCGCAACACTTGTATTGTATCCTCTTTCAACCTCTTCTTCTTCTTTTTTCCTTGCTGAAATCTAGATTATAAGCGTGTTTGGTACCGGGCTTTTGGAAGCGTTTGGGAGCTTCTAGCTTATAGTTTTTGATAAAACGCCCTAGTTTAAACAAAAAGCTTCGTTTGACAGTAGGAACGTTTAGCTTTTAGTTTAACCAAAACACGCAGATTTTAAAAGCTATTTCATGTAGCGTTTAACAAAACGCTCCTGAACTTTTGAAATCAATTTCCATAATTACCCTTAAAAATGTATTTATATATTTATATATTTTTAATCAATTCTCCTTTTTTGTAATTTTATATATTTCAAAAGTTTTCAGCTATTTTTGCCAAATAAAAGCTACAACTTCTCACTACAAGCTACCAGTTAACCGCTATCCTCTTCCAGCTAACAGCTATTTTGCCAAACACACCATATATGTTGATGAAATCTTGTTTTAGATTTTTATTTTCGATTTTTTTGTTTATTGTTGTTGATTTTTTTATATTGAATAATGATAATTTCTTGATGAAATATCATTATTTTTTGCTAAAATATCTTTATTTTTTTGTTGCAATATCATTATTTTTTTGCTGAAATATAATAATTTTTTGCTGAAATGTCATACATTATTAAATTTTCGGTATTAGAAAACTATTTTTGGTTATAAAATTAGTTTATTTTAATTTTTTAATATCTGCAGCAACATGCAGATGTTAAAAAAAAAAAACAACAACAAACACGCTTCTTATTACAGTTTGCAACCGTTTGTTCCACCTTGTCTACTGTAGAGGGTTGTGGAGGTGGTCCGAAGACATTATGAATTTTTGCTTCAAAAAAACAAATAGCACTGTAGCAAATTTATCAAAATATTCATGATTTTCACATATAGACATCTGCAAAAATCCTATCCATCTACAAATCTATTCTAATAAATGAAGATTTTTGTTGTCACATTCTCATTCAAATTGTCAACTGTCATTTTATGGTTATTTTGAATTAATTTTTTTTTTCCGAATATCATTTTATGAATTTTTCTATTTTGTTAAATTACACATAATATTTCAATATAATAGTTATAATAAATGTAGTATTAAATGGATATGAATTTCATTAATTGACTTGTCTTCTAGTTTCAATTAAATTTTTTCTATCTGGCTATTTGTGGTTTTTTCCATTTTATTAAATTCCAGAAAATATTTAAATATAATAATTGTAAGAAATGTAATATATATATATATATATATATATATATATATATATATATATCAGTTTCATTAATTAATTTTCCTTCTAATTTAAAAAGTTTAAATTAAAACCTAATTAATTTCCTTTGTTTGTTTATTTAAATATTTGTTTAAATTAAAAAGAAAAAATACTTTAATTTGAATAATTCAATATTATTTATTTTTTATTATAAATTCAAACTTCTCAAATTTAATATTTAATTTTTCTTTTAAATGAACCGATGTAATACATTAGTTTTACACCTAGTATTTATTAATCGGATTAAAACGACCACGTTTTATGATTTTCATAGATAATTATATCATTTTTGTAGATATCATATGTGAAAATAAGAATTTAAAGTATTAAATGATCTATTTTAATCTTTTCCTTTCATTTTACATATAAAAGAAAAAAGGCGAAATCTAAAAATTCTCTCAACTCTCTGAACTATGAATTAATTCACAACTCTCTCAAACGAATTGTTTAAAAGATCACATTTTTAGTATTGAGAATTTATTTAAAGGTAATTGTGTGAATGTTTAGTATGACAGGAGAAAGTTTTGATCGAGTATACCAATCTTAGCAAATGTCATCTACGAGAATATGTAATCTCAATAAAAAATTGATAGGGAAAGCCTATTTTCACATATGACATGCAAAAATGGCTATTCTTGATCCTTTTTTTTTTGTTGAGAATACTTACTTTTGTAGATGTTAACTTCGAAAATGGCATTAGTTAGTCATACATTAGATTAGAAATGTTATTTGCAAAAATGGCTAATGTAATATAGTTTTCGTTGCAGATTTTAGAACATTGATGTTTTTTAACAGACGAAAATAATATTTTTTTTCTAACTTCCCATTACACTTGATGGGTGCAAAAGTAAGGATGGGACGAAAACTTGGGTAGTTCTGAATTGTTGACGTTAAAAATCAAATAGGGTGTCTAAATTCTAAATTGAAAAATAGGATGTCTTTTTAGCCAACCTTTTATTAAAATCCTAATAAATATGAAGCATCCATACTCATTCAACCTTATTTATGAAAGTCCCGATAATAGATCTATATGATGGGTTTGACCCAAAAAAAACATCATATGTGCTCATGCAAACCCTAATGCTTGGATCTAGGTTTCTCTATTGTACATGCAATTCATCCAAGACTTGCAAACCCAAGATCTAGTGTATATAATTCGAAATTAACATAATAAAACAGATCTAGATGATTACCTTTTCTTCAAAGCTTAAATTTTCTTGTCCTTGGAGCTTAGAGTCACAAATATCACCCCTCTAATGGCTTACAAACACCACAAGCAAGAGGATGATCTTGGAGAGGGGTTAGAGGCTCTAGAATTTGGCTCTTGCACTCTTAGGAATAGGGTTAGCCGATTTCTAAAGCCTAAGGGGTCTATTTATACTTGTGTTTCTAAGGTTTCAGTCAAAACCCTAATTGGATAGCTTAGTCCTTAAGCAGTCCAAAGAACCTTCCAGAATAAGGCCTTGGACGAAAATAAGATGATCTCCCACTCTAATTTCGTTCACCCCTTAATTCTAAAGGATTCTCAGCCCAAATCAGCTATCACACAATTGACAGTTCCAGTCCCCTTTATTTAATTTATCTCTTTTAGCCACATAATTAATTCTTAATTAATTCTTGTCTAATATTAATTAAACTATATGATTTCTCCTTTACTATATTATTCATATAAAATATTAATAAATCATAATAACCTCTTTATTCATAAATCATTCTATCATGTTGCTTTGGTGAAGGCAACCCAAAAGGACCATGCACAACCGGGTCAAGTACTTACCAAAAACAGTTACGGGCTTAAACACTAATCCAACAGTCTCTCACTTGGATATGTCTAGTAACTACAAATGTAAACACAATCCGATACGCAATCGTAGTTCTCAAAGACGCTGTCGAACTATGATCTTATCAGTAACCTGCCCTTTAGATAAAGGGATCGTATAATCCTTTATTCTAGATATCGTGCAGACAATTACATGGAACATAGTCATACTTATTGTCCAGCAGTTTGTTTCTCGATTTTAGATTCGTTTTTCATAGAACTTAATTGAACACATCAATACAGTCCTGACCGGGCCCGGCACATAAGTCAAACCAAATCATCGAGGGACCCTGATATCGCTTTTACCCTCCTAGGATAAAAGGAACAGATAAACTTCGACTTATATGCATTTACTATCCACGAATCAAATCATACACAACAATGCATTTAATAAAATCAAGTTACTGATGCGTTTACGCATTATCAATGTACAACCAATTAGCAAACAACAAACCATATATCTAGGTTTTAAGACCATATGATATTATCGTCTTGCGGTCACTTGTGATAAATTCCATGAATCGATTCCAGCAAGCGTGGGTTTATTCCAATGCTCAAATCAAGTTCATAAGCACTCATGAATGTTGTAGCAAACTTTTGCTATGTCTAATGCACTTTAGACAATCTACACACCAATTCATGACAGCCTTCATTCATACCTACTTCCAACATATGAACTACTAGTGGACCGTTCGAATAATCTTATTATTTAGAAGTCAAAACATGCAAAATGAAACAATAGGTAAACAATCAACATAAGACAATGACTTTACTTATAAATAATACTCATTTATTTAATCATCAAATATTAATTACAATTTATCTATTACACGCTTCTAAACTATCTAATCTAAACTAATATCGTCCTTCAACCCAATGTTCCTAGTGTGTTGCAAGTGCTTAACCCTACTCAGGCCCTTCGTAAGGGCATCTGCTCGGTTATCCTCCGACGATGCCCTCTTCACTACGAGGAGTCCTTATTCCACCCGATGTCGAATAAAGTGATATTTTTTGTCGATATGTCGAGATCTGCCATGATCCCTTGGTTCCTTGGTCAAGGTAACCGCTCCTTCATTATCACAGAAAATTTCCATAGGCTCATGTATGGCCGACATAACTCCAAGGTCTCTAATGAAGTTCTTCAACCATATTTCCTCCTTTGACGGTTCGCTCACTGCAATGTACTCTGATTCGCACGTTGAATCAGCTACGGTCTCCCGCTTGGAACTTTTCCAAGTCACTGCTATTCCATTAAGGGTAAAGACCCAGCCCGATTGTGAACGGTAGTTGTCCCTGTCGATCTGAAAACTAATGTCACTATACCCTCACACCCTTAAGTCATCAATCCCACCGAGGACTAGAAGCCATTCCTTGGTCCTCCGAAGGTACTTAAGAATATTCTTGACTGCGGTCCAATGCGCTTTGCCAGGGTTCCCTTGATATCTACTGACCATGCTCAAAGCGAAGGCCACATCTGGGCGAGTACAAGTCATAGCATACATGATCGAGCCAACTGCGGAAGCGTATGGTACTCGTCTCATTTCTGTATCTTGACTTCGGTACTCAGACTTTGAGTCTTACTAACCTGACATTTCTGCTATCTCGACTTTGGTACTCGGACATTTTAGTACCTTGTCCAAGTAAGTATTCTGACTAAGTCATATTAGTCTCTTACTTCTCTTTCTCATTATCCTTATTCCTAGAATATAGGCAGCCTCTCTGAGGTCCTTCATAGCGAAACACTTCCCGAGCTAGGACTCAACCTCCTACAGTTTCGGGATGTCGTTTCCTATGAGTAGTATTTCATCAACATACAATACGAGGAAGCTTACTATACTCCCACTGCGTTTGACATATACACATGATTCATCCTCACTTCGTTGAAAACCAAACTCTTTTACTTTCTCATCGAATCAAAGATTCCATCTGCGAGATGCTTGTTTCAGTCCATAAATGGACTTCTCAAGCTTGAACACTCTATCGGGATGCTTTGCATTGACAAAACCCTCTAGCTGAGCCATGTAAACATCTTCAACCAACTTTCCATTAAGGAAAGTTGTTTTAACATCCATCTGCCATATTTCATAGTCATGAAATGCAGCAATGGCCAACATCACCTTAATAGACTTTATCTTCGCAACCGGTGAGAAGGTTTCATCATAGTCAACTCTGGGCGTTTGAGTGAAACCCTTCGCAACCAATCATGCCTTGTAGGTGTGCACATTCCCATCAATGTCGGTCTTCTTCTTGAAGATCCATTTGCACCCGACCATCTTACGACCTGGTACATTGTCAACCAAATTCCAAACTTGGTTTTCATACATAGACTGAATCTCGCTATCCATCCCCTCTTTCAACTTCATAGACTCCGGGCCTGCCATGGCTTCCTTATAGCTGTTAGGTTCGTCCAAATTTACTAGTGTACTATCACCAATGAACATATCCCCTTCTGTAGTAATATGAAAACCATAAAACTGGGGTTGAACCCTAACTCTTTCGGAACGTCTAAGAGGTAAGGATTCGTCAATCGGTTCAACTGGTGTTTCCTCCTCGGGTTGAGCTCCAACGTTAGAGGTTCCTTCATTGCTCGACTCTTGAATCTCTTCAAGATCGATTTGCCTCCCATTATCCCCTTGGCTTATGAGTTCTCACTCACGGAAAACCTCTCTCCACACGACGAAGATAACTTTGTCACTCGGTCTATAAAAGAGATATCCAAAGGAAATATGCGGGTAGCCGATGAAAATACACCGCTCACTACGAGGCTCGAGCTTGTCATGAGTCTCTCGTCTTACGAAAGCCTCGCAACCCCAAACCTTGATATGACAACGAGGGAGCTTTCCCTGTCCAAATCTCATGGGGTGTTTTGGCAACCTTCTTCATAGGGACTAAGTTAAGGATATGGGCAGCAGTCTCTAAGGCATACCCCCAGAATGAGATAGATAGTGAAGCACGACTCATCATGGAATGAACCATGTCTAGCAAGGTTCTATTGCGCCTCTCAGCCACACCATTCAACTGTGGTATCCTATGTGGCGTCAATTGCGAAACAATTTCGCATTCCTTGAGGTAGTCGTGGAATTCAAGACATGAGTACTCTCCACCTCGATCGGACCGAAGCATCTTGATTTTCCTGCCCAACTGATACTCCACTTCTTGTTTAAACTCTTTGAACTTTTCAAAGGTTTTTGACTTGTGCTTGATTAAGTAGATATACCCATATGATATAATCATCGGTAAAAGTCACATAGAAGCAACTCGCATCTCTTGTGGTGGATCTAAATGGACCACACACATCGGTGTGTATGAGATCCAATAAACACTCACACCTCACACAAGTGCCAGTGAAGGGTGACTTGGTTATATTTCCATGTAAACAAGACTCGCACACGTCATCGTTCCTAAGGTCGAATGACTCCAACAATCCATCCTTTTGGAGTTGGGATATGTGTTTCTTGTTGACATGTCCAAGACGACAACACCACAAGCATGCTTTATCCAAACCATTGGATGAATCAATACACAACACATCATTTCCTAAATTGTCTACAACCATCACAGTTTCATATATTCCATTACAAGGTAATGCTTCAAAATAGAAAACACCAATAAGATAAGCATTAATAGAACCTTTTTCATTATCAAACGAATATCTAAAACCTTGTCTATATAAACCATGAAATGAAATGATGTTTCTTGCCGTATCTGGCGAATAGTAACAATTATTTAAATCTAATCCTAATCAACTACGGAGCATTAAAGGGTAAATTCTAATCTTGGTGACAGGTGACGATCTTCTATTCCCCATGATCAAATTTATCTTCCCATGCTTCACATCCCTATCTCTTTTTAGGCCCTACAAATCAAAACATATGTGAAAACCTCATCCTGTATCAACTACCCAAGAAATGGAATGTGATGAATCATTAGATTTAATAGTGTAAATACCTGCGTAGGATGGCTTGATCTTCCTATCCTTGATTGCATGTAGATATTCTGGGCAACTTCGTTTCCAATGCCCTATCTTGTGGCAGTGGTGACACTCTGCCTCCTTGGGGTTTGATTTGGGTTTAGAAGAACCAACTTTAGTTCCACTAGAAGAGGTACCATCTTGGGAATTTCCCTTATGGTGGCTCGTTGAGGGAGCCTTCCTCTTCTTACCCTTCCCTTGCCCAATTGCCAAGACATGGGCAGCAACAGGAGTTGGAGTTGATGCAACAGACTTATCTTTGAGATTGCTCTCAGCAGTCCTTAGCAAGCCTTGAAGCTTGCTCAAAGTGACCTCTTCCTTATTCATGTGGTAGGTCATGCAAAACTGGTTGTAGCAGGGAGGCAAGGAGTGAAGGATGATGTCAATTGCCAGCTCTTCATCAAAGTTAACATTCAACTTTAGTAGGCGATCGATATATATATCTTCATCTTTTGCAGATGGGCGGTAAGGGACTCTTCATTACTCATTCTAGTAGTGATCATCGAAGTGATGATCTCGTACCTTTCTTGCCTAGCACTCTGGTGGTACCGGTCCAGCAAGTGTTGATGCATTTCATAGGGATACATGTCCTCATAGGACTTCTGGAGTTCTGCAGTCATAGTCGCCAGCATGATGCAATGGACCTTCATAGCATCACACTCATGGGCCTCAAAGGCGACGATCTCTTCAGTAGTGGCAGTGTTGAGTTTGATTTCCTTCAGCTTCTCATCGAGGACATACTCTTTGTCCTTGTAATGAGTTACCATTCGGATGTTGCGGATCCAATCATTGAAATTGGACCCGTCAAAGATCACTCTCCCACACAAGTTCATGAGTGAGAACAAGCCGGAGGAATTCGATCCGGAAGCATTGTTGTTGACGTTCGACATCTGAAAAGGAAAAAGAACCAAGTTTTATTAGAAATAAATCCCCAATTAACCACCCAAATGAGAAATAAGGGCTAGGATCCAACAACATCATTTACAAATTAGAAGAGGGATGCCGTAATCTAACAAGTAAATAATTTGAAGGGAAGTGAATGATGATTCACTAATTCTCCACCATGAAAAGCAAAAAAAAAAAGATTAAGTTTTAAATGTATTGAAAGCTCCTGGATATTTTGAGATTCATTGAACTTTTCAATGGCATGTTTAAATCTCGATATGCCCCTCAAGTTTGTGACAGGGATGCCGATGATCACAAAGCGGGGTGTGAATAACCATGCAAATATACATGGTGCCCTCATTGTTATAGTCACTTATTCGATGTGCCGGTTAACCACACATGCTCCATCGAACTATGACAAACAATGAGTCACCTTTTGCCACCTTTGCTTAGAACCCAATTAGTGTGTCGGTTAACCACACATGCTCCACTAACGTCTTAAAAAGGGTACAAAGTGTAATTTCATGGAATTGCATCAATTCACTTCTTCCTAAAGTAACTAAGATTGAGAATTTTGAAAAACATTTAGTTACCTTATAATTTCATTATACTTTTAATGAGGAAAGGTTTGCCTATCCTACGAGTTCGGATAACGACCCTCCACCAATCAAGGAAGCAGTGGGTGAGAGTGGACACCCATTAAACGACCATTTTATAGGCCATAACCTTATACCCCCCTTATAGATCGACTTCGTGAATGAGGCCTACTAACGGTAAGACTAGCATTAAGTTTTATATATATATATATATATATATATATATATATATATATATATATATATATATATATATATATTAATATCATAATATTATAAAGTATAAAGTTGAATTTTAAACTTGTAAAATTCTAGGGTTTGAAATTTAAATAGTTCAAAGTAAACTTTTAATCCAAAAGTTAAATTTCAAAACTTGAGGACAAGTTTTGAAGTTTTCAAAACACAAAGATAATTCAACAATTAATTTAAATAATCAAATATTATCAAATGAGGAATTTATTATTCAAACAATTGGTAATTATCTTTTGATTTGGTAAGGATAATCATAAAACAGTAATAAAATTCAGATTTTATTAGTGAAAAACGATTTAGGTAATTATCCTTAAGAAAAACAGCAAGAAATTCTGAAAATCTCTTTGTCTGACAGCTAAACTCGTCGAGTTCTCATTGGAACTTGTCGAGTTCATCCAACTCGTCGAGTTCTCAATGGAACTCGTCGAGTTCATCAGACAGAAAGCCCAAAAACTATTTTATAGCATGAATAAACATACAAGGCATCAATACAATGGAAACCAAACAAAGCTCTGATACCACTGATGGGTTTGACAAAAAAAAAGCATCATATGTGCTCATGCAAACCCTAATGCTTGGATCTAGGTTTCTCTATTGTATATGCAATTCATCCAAGACTTGCAAACCCTAGATCTAGTGTATATAACTCGAAATTAACATAACAAAACAGATCTAGATGATTACCTTTTCTTCAAAGCTTGAATTTTCTTGTCCTTGGAGCTTAGAGTCACAAATGTCACTCCTCTAATGACTTACAAACACCATAAGCAAGAGGATGATCTTGGAGAGGGTTCGGAGGCTCTAGAATTCGGCTCTTGCACTCTTAGGAATAGGGTTAGCCGATTTCTAAAGGCTAAGGGGTCTATTTATACTTGTGTTGCTAGGGTTTCAGTCAAAACCCTAATTGGATAGCTTAGTCCTCAAGCAGTCCAAAGAACCTTCCAGAATAAGGCGTTGGATGAAAATAAGATGGTCTCCCACTCTAATTTCGTCCACCCCTTAATTCTAAAGGATTCTCAGCCCAAATCAACTATCACACAATTGACAATTCCAGTCCTATTTATTTAATCAATCTCTTTTTGCCAGAAAATTAATTCTTAGTTAATTCTTATCTAATATTAATTAAATTATATGATTTCTCCTTTAATATATTATTCATATAACATATTAATAAATCATAATAACCTTTTTATTAATAAATCATCCTATCAGGTTGCTTTGGTGAAGGCAACCCAAAAGGACCATGCATAACCGGGTCAAGTACTTACCAAATATAGTTACGGACTTAGACACTAATTCAACACTGTAAAAACCAAACACTTTGTTGATCGAAATATTGAATGTTGGAAAATTTGAATTTATGTCATTTTATATTGGAATAAGTTTTTGTTATTATTATTATTATTATTATTATTATTATTATTATTATTATTATTATTATTATTATTATTATTATTTTAGTTTACTAACATCCCATGTAGTGTTGTACTGGAAATTAATCTTTACATAAGTTGTTGTCGATAAGAAATAAATTTTTATCTATGTTTTTTGGTAACAATTGTAGTTTTATCTAATAAAACCGAGAGAATATACTTTTGTAAAAAAATTGAGTTGTTTGTTTTTTACATTTATGTTTATATATCTATCTAACTATTTGTTTTTGAGCTAGGTTCAAATATTTTAACTAATTATTATGTGGATATCATATGCTATGAGAATAATAAAGAAAATATGTTGTTTGATAATATAAATATGTTCATTCTTACATAACTTTTGTCATTCACATACATTCTCACTAATTAAATTGTCTATAAGGTTATTATACACTTATTATTATTATTCTCATTTTGATTAGAATGTTGTGAGAATGTTTTATTGGATTGTATTCTGTTAGAATAAAAATGAGTGAAAAATGATATGTGAGAACAAAAATAAATAATAATTAGCGAGAATGCATGAAAATGACAATATTTTTGTAAGGTTGAACGTATTCGCATTGCTAAACGACTTATTCTCTTAGTAGTTCTCATAGCATACGATATCCGCACAATAATTAGTTAGAATAGAATAACCTAAGTCATTAGTTTTCTATATAATTATATTAATTACAGATTCAATGATACATATCTCGCTTGATTTGATAGGGATGTGTGCTTAAAGAACCATTGTACTCACCTTGCTGTGCATTAAAAGAGTATCCTACTTGTGACCTCGCAATTTCATTAAGTCATCAAAAAGGATATAACCATGAGCAACGACTATATTGTGCTTAGGCTTAATACCTTAAATCAAAGTTTAATCACATAAGTATTATATTATAGTTAATGTCACTAACATCCTATAAACTTCTCTTTTTTAACTTAAAAGGTCAATCTTGCTTTGTTTGGTGTTATAGGGGCATGAACTTGAAATGTTTTACATCAACTCCAAAATTTTGGTTTAAAATGGCATTAATCGAAAACATGAAGGTATAAGTTGATTTCATTTTTTATGTTGCAATCCAATTGGATGTTTGGTCCTACTAACACGTTTATGTGGTGGTAACTTGGTATTGATATGGATGATTATATTGATATGTCCTAAATTGTATATATTTTAAGGGTTATTTCATATACTTTTAGAGTCATTTTTATAAATGAAATAGGACAAAAAGTACTTAATTATTTTATATTTCAATTTTGTACATAAAAACTACATGTTGGTGAAATAGTAACTGAAAATGGATATTTTGGAGATAATTATGTGAAGTGTGGAACAAAAAAGACAGATGGAGTTAATCATGGAAAATATTTTGAAGATCTTGAAGATTCTGTAGATAGTTTATGAAAATATAATTTCATGCCACGATTTAAGTCAGTTCTGAAAAACTATAAATAGACTATTAAATTCGTCCAAAGTCGGGGATATCAGAAAATAGAGTAAATTACACGAATGGTCCCTATGGTTTGGGGCAATTTATGCATTTTGTCCCTAACTTATTTTTTTAACTCGGAAAGTCCCTATTGTTTGTTTTTGTTACGCCATTGGTCCCTACTATTTGTTTTTGTTACGCCCTTGGTCCCTATCTCACCTAAAAAGAATATTATTTAAATAGGAAAAAATGGTGGGGTAGGTAAGGTAAGGCGAGAGGGATGAGGTTGGTGGTGTGTTTATTTAAATAAAATAAAAAATCAAGGGCAAAACAATTTTTTTAGGTAAGACAGGGACCAAGTGTATAACAAAAACAAACAATAGGGACCTTCCGAGTTAAAAAAATAAGTTAGGGACTAAACGTGCAAATTACCCTAAACCATAGGGACCATTCATGTAATTTACTACAGAAAATAAGAAGAACATAAAAGATCAAGACTAAAAGAGGTTTTTTTGAGGGTCTAAAGGCCATATTAGTTGGCTGACTAATATGGAACTAAAAATCTAAAGATCGAATGAAGAATCATTAGGTAATCAACTAGTTCATTTTTCTATCTATAATTAGTCAACTTTTTTATTTCCTACATGTTCTTTTCAACATTTGAGATCATCCCTGTATGATGATTTATTATATGTCAAACCTTACTTTGTTTAATTAATTTATAATTTGTATCGAGATCTATTCAATTATTTATGTTTGCTAAATTATAGACTCATGATATTAATGTTGATTTTGTTATGTTTATATAATTGAGTGCATGATCTAAGATTAGGTTCGGATTATGTATCTTGTATCATGTTGTTTTGCGAACATTATTGGCCCACAACTCCAATAATATAAGGTAGGCAGTAGGACTAGAGGCCGACCGTATCCCTAGGTTAAACATTATAAAATTGAGTTAATATCCATGCTTGATCTGATAACTTTGAAAAATTGAGAAGTCGTTGTAACGCTCGATTCCATGTATGAAATTATTTCCAACTTGTTCATGAATTGTCTTTAAACACGACGTGTTGAAGGGTGAACACAACGAGGTGATTTGGTTTTGACATGTGGAGTTTAATGAACCAACACGGCGTGTTGTGGTGTCTCAACATGGCATATTGGTGGCTGGGAAGGAATCCTTAATTTTTAGGGTGTTGCACCCTATATAAGCTCCTTCAGTCCCTAAGGTCTAGTCTCTTTACCAGCCTTCATTTTCACAAAAATCCCGATTCATCCCTTAAGCTTTCTTTGTGGTGTTCTTGAGCCTTAAGTGGGTTCTTGTGGTTATCTTGCTCATTTTGAAGGGATCTTTGAAGATTGAAGGTGCTTAGCTTGGAAGGAAGGTCATAGATCCAGAATCTCTCCACTTGTTGCAGTCTCTTTGAGGTATCAAGTTTGATCCTTGGCTTATAGATATTTTTAGATCTCCTTAATTCATGCTTTTGGTCCTTTCTGTTTTGATGAAGGGTAACGTCATTTTGAGGGCTTGTCATTTCATATTGATATTGTCTTGACCTCCTTAAGCATAAAGGTGAAAGCTTTATGAAATAATTGGTCCTATGCATGCATTAAGTCCCTTTTTGGGCTTAAAATTTCATTTAGGCATGCATAAATGTAAAGTTGGCAACTTTACGTGGTCTTCCAACTCAAGGAAGTCAGATCTTGGTTCTAGGGCTTTGTCTTCATGTTCTAGGTGCTTATTGGTTAAGCCTTTTCTCTACCAAGTCGTATGGTTAGATTTTGGACCCTTTTGGTAGTCCCTAGGGGTGAAATTGGAAACTTTACCCTTATAAGTCTCAATTGGGTTTAGATCTGAGCTTGGGAGCTCTGGGAGTCAAAGAAAAAAAACTTAATGTATAATGTGTAATCAATATGGTGATAAAATATTAAGTGTTTTATTTATACTCAAAAGTTTTGAGACCATATTAGATTAGATTATTCTTGTGTTTCACTTCGTATGTTTTTACTTCCCAAATAATATGATTATCCAAACATCCACAGTCAATCATACTTTGGAAGTAGGTAATGAGGTAAGACTGTCATGAATCAGACTGTAGATTGTCTAACTGCTTAGACATAGCAAAAGTTTGATGCAGTGTTCATGAGTACTCTTGTAATAAGATTTGAGTATTGGTAAGACTATCATGAATCAGGCTGTAGATTGTCTAAGTGCTTAGACATAGCAAAAGTTTGATGCAGTGTTCATGAGTACTCCTGTAAGAAGATTTGAGTATTGGTAAGACTGTCATGAATCAGACTGTAGATTGTCTAAGTGCTTAGACATAGCAAAAGTTAAATTAACAGGGACTGATTATGTAAATTAGTGATACATATGGTTTGGGCTATTGATCCATGATCGGCTAAGTTTATGTGTGAGTCCATGAAGAGTTAGTCGATATGATTTATGGATCATTAGCCTAAGTGTAAGAGTTAGGGTTGCATATGACTCTTTGAAGCATTTGAGGCATCATACTTGAGGTGCTAAGCTCTTAAAGGCCAAGTAATACAAGCTACAACTAAGAGGTAATCTTCTAACTAGTTTTTTTTTTAATATGTTTCAAGTATCAAAGTTGTATGATAGTTATAGGTTTCATACTTTGGATAATTTTTGTTGCATGTATAACTAGAGAAAACTTAGATCCAAAGCATTAGAGTTGTATGTGTTGGATTAGGTGTCTAAGCACATGACTATAATTGGTATGTACTTGACCCGAGAGTAGCATGGTCCATTTGCGTTGCATATCACCAAGACAATTTGACAAGATGGACTTTTGAGAAGAGGTTATTTTATTATTTATTAATATATGATGAGTTCAAAAACTCTTAGATCGATTAGATCTTTCACAAGAACGATAAAAGTAATGAAACAATGTAAGATTAATACGAGTATGAACACAAAACGGAATCAAACTTATGCTTATGATTCAAAATTGAGTCACGCCTCAGCAGAGCTTGATGAAGAACTTCCGCTGTAGAGGCGAGCTAGGGTTTACAAGCGATGTAAAATAAAAACAACTAAAGCGATGCTATCTAAGTCTGCATGCATGAAGCTTATATACTAAACCTTAAGACAAAATAATGCATAGCTGGACAGGCCCAATACCAACATTCAAACTAGGCTATGGACCGAGCCCATGACACAATCTAATAGACTCTACAATCTCCCCCTTTGCGTCAAATGAGGCGAGAGATTATTTCTTCTGAACAGGCTTCACCGTCTTGATAACTTTGAATAATCGAGGAATAATTGCGAGAAGAGTTTGTCTAAATTGAATGTACCACCTCAGCATGTCAATAAAAAGCTTCTTATCAGCAGCACTGTTCTGGTTACACCTTTGAATGATCTCCAAGATATGCTCGAGACAAGTCGTCGAGAAAAGGTGTTTGTCGACAAGAGCGAACATGCATTTTTGGCCTTCGCCCCTGAGAAACATGACTGTATGGTACTTCGAATCGATTAGGTTCTGTTGGGGTTTGATAGTGAGTAGGGGTTGACGAACTGAGGTATCGTGAACAAATGAACATTCTGCCATTTTAGGAGCTTGAAGATGACGATGAACAGTTGCAGAAAATTGTTGGGTTTCTTTGAGAGCTTTTTGGAAGTGATAAAGGTTGAGAGAGTACCGTTCCAATTCCTTTTATACGTACAAGGAAGAGAGAGAAGAATCCGGCTGTAATCTTGGATTATCTCAAAAACAGCAGCACTGTTCTGGTTACACCTTTGAATGATCTCCAAGATATGCTCGAGACAAGTCGTCGAGAAAAGGTGTTTGTCGACAAGAGCGAACATGCATTTTTGGCCTTCGCCCCTGAGAAACATGACTGTATGGTACTTCGAATCGATTAGGTTCTGTTGGGGTTTGATAGTGAGTAGGGGTTGACGAACTGAGGTATCGTGAACAAATGAACATTCTGCCATTTTAGGAGCTTGAAGATGACGATGAACAGTTGCAGAAAATTGTTGGGTTTCTTTGAGAGCTTTTTGGAAGTGATAAAGGTTGATAGAGTACCATTCCAATTCCTTTTATACGTACAAGGAAGAGAGAGAAGAATCCGGCTGTAATCTTGGATTATCTCAAAAATAGCGCTTCAGTTGATGTGTGAACAGTTGGCATGCCGAAGATGACGCAGGACAGAGAAAAACGTTTCCCTTTTTCATGCCTATTCATAAAACTCACCTTTTTCAAATCGCCAAACCGTTTGGATTTCTGCTGAGTCAGCGACCACTTTATACCAATCGTTTCCCCTTATGACGCTTGAGTGTTTGTGCCTTGATCATTTGAAGCATTAATTTGTGTGAAACTTAGAATTTAGAAAAATTAAAAATTTTCGTGCAAAGAGTGTAAAAGATAAAGAAATAAAACGAGTATTTTTGGGATTATCTGTGATGTCGTATTTAGACATAAAATAATTGATTATGGGCAAAAATCACTTCCTTCAAAGCCAAGAGAGACATTGAAGTACTTGCTTGGTTTCCCATGAAATAACGATCAATAACTTGTTGAGAAGTTTTGAAAGGCTTCTTTTAAAGGTTAAAGTGGGTGGCTTTCGCTTCAATTCATAATTTCGATACTTGACATAAGACCAAAAGTGAGCGAAGTACTTGTGAGATCATTGTGATCTGTTGAACAAGTAGGTGTGAAATTCTTTATAGTGACGAGAGAGTTAAAGAAATCTCAAAAAAATAAACTGGATCTTTTAGGGTTAGAGAAGCCTTGGTGAAAGGCATTCTCATAAAGATCACTTAAAGAAAAAGAGATTTCATTGGGTAACAAGTAATAGCTTGAATTTTTGAATTCACCGTCAATTCATTAGTGGTGCTGAATTTTGGGTTTCACTTAGTACATAGTGGCATGAAACTAAGATCATGAACACAGATGTTGTATAACCATAAACCTCAGTGGTTAAAACTGAGAATCTTAGGGGTTATATTGATGAAAACGAAATATAATAGAGAAAGATGATGGAGATGGTATAAGAAGCGAATGTACCTCTGCTTTTTAAAGAAAAAAAGGACCAAGCAGAAAACTCTAAACTCAGTTTGAGTAGAGTAAGGTAGCTCATGATTAGAGTGAACTTGATAGTCTGGATTGGGAAAACATGATTGGTGTTGATCATGTTATTAAGGCTTCACTCAGAATCAATTGAGGCTTGAGTCTACATATAGCAGCATGCTTCTAGGGACGCCTAACTAACCAAAAAAAACGTTTAGATGCCTTAGCTGTGCCATCGAGAATCACACTTAGACAAACAAAAAAAAACGGTAGAAATATGGATATATATATATATATATATATATATATATATATATATATATATATATATTTGGATTTTTGTGAGAATTGACCAATTGAACAAAAAAACAAAAAAATATTTTTGGGATTTTATAAGTAGAAAAGAAGTGAAGAAAAAATATACAAAAGAATACATTTGAAATGCCTTTTAAAAAAACAGTAAGCTCAGAGGGACCGAACCCGAAATAGACCGAACGCTCGGTTCATTTCGGTTCATGGTCGAACTGCACCCGAAATAGACCGAACCCGAAATAGACTGAATGCTCGGTTCATGTAGGTTCGCTATATTTCGTTTGTTACCTTTATGGAAGCGAAGGCGATTTCGGTACTGACTCGGCTTGCATCATTTCCTAGGCCTTGTAAAATCTTATTGAAGCTTGCTTCAGGTAAGGCCTTTGTGAATATGTCTGCCAGTTGATCAGTCATTCGGACGAAGTGAATTTCGACGTTGCCGTCTTCGACGTGATCCTTGATGAAATGGTACGTTAGTGCGATATGCTTAGTCTTTGAGTGTTGCACTGGGTTGTGACAAATTCTGATTGCGCTTTCAGAGTCATAGTATAATGGGATTTTCTTCATGTTTAACCCATAATCCCGGGAGTTAACTCTGTATCCATACGACTTGAGATGTACAGGATGCTGCAGCAATGTATTCGGCTTCTACAGTAGATAACGAAACATATGTTTGTTTCTTTTATTGCCAACTGACTAATTTTCCATCCAGAAATTGGCATCCTCCTGTGGTGCTTTTAAGATCCAATCCACAGCCACCCAGATCGGCATCTAAAAATGCTTGCACGAAGAATCCGGAGTTGGCGGGATACCATAGACCGAGAGAGGAGGTTCGCTTTAGATAGCGAAAGATGTTCTTCACTTCTTGAAGATGAGGTTCTCGTGGGTTGGATTGAAAGCGAGCACAATAACAGACAGAGAACATGATATCAGGTCTACTGGCGGTAAGATACATCAGAGACCCGATCATTTGTCGATAAAGCGTTGTATCAGCAACTGGTTTCTCCAATGATGGTGTGAGTTTCGTTCCAAAAGCCATCGACACTTTTACTTTGGAGTCTCCTGTCATTCCAAACTTAGTGAGCAAAGTCTTGGTATATGCTTCCTGATTTATAAAAATGCCTTCGGGTCCCTGTCTAATGTTCAATCCAAGAAAGAAATTAATTGGACCCATTGAGCTCATCTCAAATTTAGTTTCCATCAACTTTCGAAATTCAGCTATTAAGCTAGGATTCGTGGAACCAAAGATGATGTCATCAACATAAATTTGGACTATCATAAGGTGGTTACCTTCTCGCTTACAAAAAAAGGTTGGGTCAACCGAACCTTGTTTGAATTTAGACATTTTTAAGAAACGAGTGAGAGTTTCATACCATGATCTGGGAGCTTGTTTCAGGCCATAGACAACTTTGTTGAGGATATGCAATGATCCGGATACTTCTCGTTCACGAATCCTGGCGGTTGCTCAACATATACGGTTTCTTCAAGTTCACCGTTGAGGAAAGCACATTTGACGTCCATCTGATAGACTTCAAAGTTCTTGTGAGCAGCGTACACAAGAAAGATACTAACAGATTCCAATCTAGCCACTGGAGGGAAGGTTTCTTCATAATCAATTCCCTCTTCCTGAAAATATCCTTTGACCACCAGCCTTGCTTTATTACGAATGTCATTTCCTTCTTTGTCCATCTTGTTTCTGAATACCCATTTGAGACCGAAAACCGAAGCATCCTTTGGTGTTGGAATAAGACGCCATACCTTGTTTCGTTCAAACTCATTTAGCTCATCCTGCATGGCTTGAACCCAGTCTGAATGCTCAAGAGCTGAATTAACTGTCTTTGGCTCAATTTTGGACACAAATGTAACACTCGTGTTTCTAGCCTAGGCATTTATATTGAGTTGATAGTCTAGGTTAACCTTTGTAACTCATTTTGAAGAAATGAAAAGCAATTATGTGAATATTATGTGAATTATGTGTTTTATGCTTAATTATTAGGGCTTAATTAATTAAGAATAAAAATAAGCGTCAAAATTAAAGTGTGAGATAAGCCCGATATCTTTACATAAAGTTGTAGTGGTCGAAACAAGGATTTCAGGGATATAAAGAATACCAAAATCCGAGTTATAACGAAGAAGTTATGACCTGTCGAAGTTTCGCGACAAAACCGGCACGGTGCTGAATGTCGTAAAAAGTGAGTTTTCGATAAACTACTTTTTAGCCTTAGTAATCTAAACGAAAGTCGTAGTATTCGTTAAACCGAGAAGTTCGATAAAAAGAACGCCCAAATCTGACTTCGTATGAGGAAGTTATGATTTTTCGAAGTTTCAGCGTAGCAGTAGACAGCTAAAAACTCGAATTTTAGATCGAGCGATTTCTAGCCGACACAACCTAAACGAGAATTGAAGGTCTCGTCATTAGGAGCACAACGGTAAAAATTCTGACGAAAACGGACGTCGGATGAAGAAGTTATGAATTTTTAACGGATTTCCTGTCCCGGTCTGTTAAAAATAATAATATAAAATTTAAATTCAAAATTAGCCAACGAAGTCTAAACGGAAGTTGTAGATCATAATTTTAGGTACGCGTGCATATAAAGAACGTCAAAAACGGAGCTCGTATGCAAAAGTTATGGATTTTAGAAGTTTTGGCGCGAAAACCGAGAAATTTCGCATAGTCACACTTTGCCATGTCACCCTCGCTTAGAATATGACACGTGTCCTGCTGACTCACTAGGCTTCTGAGTCACCAGGCTGCTGAGTCACCAAAACTGCTGAGTCATGCGAAGCCACGTGTCCTCTTCTGATTCGACCGAGGAGGAGGCCCAATCCGAAGCAGCTAGCTCCCCAGCCGAAGCTTCGCCCTGCTGCCGCGTGTGTCCGAGCCTCGCTTAACCTAGCTCCGAGCCTTGCAGGTGCACCAGTAGACTCCGGTCCACTTAGTAGCCGCCAGCGAGCCCTCGCAGGTGCGAGCCATGTGCGAGCCTTCGCCTGCGAGCCTTCTCAGCCGTTGGATCAGAAGCTTCTCAGCCGTCCGATCAGAAGCTTCACCCTATAAATAGAAGGCTGCGAGCCTTCTCGAATATTTTTAAGAAATTTCCACTTTTAACCCCTAAACCCATATTTTCTTCATCTTAACATCCCGCAAAGCCCCGGTATCGATTGTAAAGCCCGGAATACCCCACGAAGTGCCCGAGAATCCCGAAAAATTTATCTTTTCGGTTTCAAAGCCCGACTTTTGCAGAGCCCAGTTTCTCAATAAAACTCCCGGTTTTTATTAGAAACGATCGTTTTAGGAAACGAATTGCTGCCCGATTTTTCACCAAAATATGTGAGTGTGTAGTTACTTTCAATTTACACATAGATATGAAGTATTTACCTCGAAATACGTGTTATGTGTAAATATGCTAATTGTTTATTCGAGGTGACTCTTGAATTGATGTTTCACACAAGTTTTAAACTGTATATGCTTTTTATCTACAAAATATGTTGGGTAGAACATGGGTAGATGAAATATTTGATGTGTGTTAAAATGGTGAGAGGCCTCGATATTGTTGTTGTTGTTGTTGTTGTCATCTAGCGGAGTATAGATGACGACCACGGACTTTCTAGATAGTCCAGTGGAACACTAGCAGGTTCGCAACTTGTAGGTGTTGATGAATTAAATGTTCATTGGCGTACTCCATCCCCCTCATGGTTGCTTTAAGGACATGCATGGCTGAGGAAACCCCTTAGCAGTAGTGTCCATCCCGATGATAATCCTTAGGCTAGGTCCCTTGTGATAGGTGTTTAGGGACGTAAAGTGAGGACAACGGGAATGGGTAATCAGGGTTATTGTTGATTGGTGAACTTAATAAGTATATTATTATTGTGGGTTGAAAACCCTATATGCTCACCAGGCTCCCAAGCCTGACCCACTCAGTTTTATGATTACAGGTAGTGGACCTCGAGCATAGTCGGAGGACGACAAGAGATTTTTGGATTATAGGCCAGTAGTTGTAAATAACTGTTGAAAGGCTTATAATGTCTTGTTTATGCTTTTGATCTGTATCGGAACATGACATCCCGAGGTTTTGATATATATATATATATATATATATATATATATATATATATATATATATATATATATATATATATATATATATATATATATATATATATATGGAAAACATATACCTTCTTAATGAAGGGTTTTGATAAACTTTTATCATATTTTGTTTGGGGACCAATTCCACAACATCTTTTAAAAAGATTTCTCTGATTTTATTTTAAAAAGCATAAATTAAATCGGTCTTTTCTGGCCGAGAAATTAGGGGATGTCACAACAAATGACTTGAACATACAAAACTCGACTTTCGAAAATAGAGCAGCCTGTTTCGCTTTGATTTGAGAGCGAGTCAACACCTTTTCTGAGGATTCCCTAATAATTTGAGTCTGGGGATGATCTTTGGTCCATTTGACAAGTGGAGGAAACTTTGGATCATAGATAGGATCCAATTCAGCATTGATTTCTTCTTCGAGTTCAGAAAAATTATCATCTTCACTAACTGTTTTCTCTCCCTCGAAGAATGATTCCCGTTCAGGATCAACATTTGTACCTCCTGAATTGGTCAGAATTTCAGTAGAGCTTGTTGTATTTGGCGATGAGTTCTCCCCCTGGAAAGAAGAACCTTGATCATGATGAGGAGAAGAACCCTCCCCCTCAACAGTAGGACGGTTACCAGAAGGTTCACTTGCGTCTTTACTTTCGGTTCCTTTGGATTGATCATCTGCCAGTTTTCTAGCAGCATCATCTATAAATTGTTTCAGATTATCAACTTTGTTGTCTTTTGCAGTTGATTCAGAGTCAATTTCCTTTTGAGGCTCATCAAACAAGAGCATGAATTGGTCGAAAAGATTCAAGATGGAGATCGTAACCTGACCATTCTTTGGAAATATGTCTTGTGATGCATCTTCGGTTGTTTTTAACTTCTTAACATAACTATCGTCAAAAGTGACATAGTATGTTTCTTCAATTTTCTTCGAGCATTTATTGAGAACTCTATATGCCTTGGAGTTCAGGGAGTAGCCTAAGAAAATTCCTTCATTCGCCTTAGCATCGAACTTGTTTCGATTCTCTTTGGAGTTAAAAATGAAGCATCTATAACCGAACACATGAAAGAATTTCACGTTTGGTTTTCGATTGTTCAGGATCTCGTAAGGAGTAATGGAGAACCGTTTATTCAAGTAAGAACGATTCTGAGTATAACAAGCAGCTGCAATTGCATCAGCCCAGAAGTATAATGGCAAGGATACGAAGCATAACATGGTGCGAGCAGCTTCACACAGGGATCGATTTCTCCTTTCAACAATACCATTTTGCTGTGGAGTATAGGGGGCTGAGAAATTGTGCGTCGTTCCCTTTTCAGCAAGAAAACATTCAAAATCTTTATTTTTGAATTCCAGGACATTATCGCTCCTTATATTACGAACAACCTTTCTTAGTTGCGTTTCTATCTGCTTAATGAAGAGCTTGAGCTTTGGTGTAGCTTTATACTTTTGCTTGAGAAAGAAGGTCTATGTGAACCTTGAGAAATCGTCTACTATAACCAAAATATATTTGTTTCCCCCAATGCTTTCGATGCACGATGGACCACATAGATCAATATGCAGTAACTCCAATGGTTCTATTACCTTAGTGTTGATAATTGAAGGATGACTATGTCGAGTCTGCTTTCCCATTTCACACGCTGCACAAAGATGTTCTTTATCGAATTTCAAAACTGGCAGCCCTCGAACATGATCACCTTGGACCAATTTGTTGATGTCCTTGAAGTTCAGATGAGAGAGTCTTCTGTGCCATAACCAACTTTCATCGGAGTGAGCCTTTGTGAGCAAACAGACTGCTGGTTTACCTCTTATCGGAATGAGGTTTAGGGGATACATTTCCCCTTTTCGCTTTGATTTCAACAGAATGTTGTTTGACTTCTTCTCGACAATTTCTGAGCCTTCATCGTCGAATGACACTTTTAGCCCGATACCAACCACCAACTGTGATACACTGATGAGGTTGTGTTGAAGTCCTTCAACATATGCAACCTTCCTTATGGAGAACTCGCCATTAGTGATCATTCCGTAGCCTTTAATAGTTCCAAAAGAGTTGTTTCCATACTTTACAATACCGCCATCTTTGAGAGAATGAAACTCTCTTAGTTCCTCCTTCCTTCCTATCGTGTGACGCGAGCATCCACTATCGATGTACCATTCTTCGTCGAACTGCTCGTCACGTATAACCTGCAAAAAATTAATTAGATTTAGGAACCCAAAGTTTCTTGGGTCCTTGTGAGCCTTTTACATGACATGGTATAATAAGAGAAATGTCAACCATATATGTGCGTTTAATTAAGGTTGTTTCATCTTTTCTTTAATGGTGAAAACTTTAATTTTTGTTGACTTAGAAGGACTGGAGTTTTTGACAGAAGGACTGGAATTAGGAGAGACATCAGATTCTTGGTTTTTATGATCAGACTTGTAGGCATAAGGACCAAAATTGCTATTTTGTTTGCCATGGAATGAGGGACCGAAACTCCTCTTTCGGTTGTTGTAGGATGAAGAACCAAAACTGCTCTTTCGGTTGTAGTTAGATGAGGGACCGAAACCCTCCTTTCGGTTGTTGACAGATGAGGGACCGAAACTCTCCTTTCGGTTGTTGAAGGATGAGGGACCGAAACTCTCCTTTTGGTTGCTGTTGGAAGATGAACCGAAACCACCCTTTCGGTTGTTGAAGGGTGATGGACCGAACCCGCTCTCTCGGTTGTATTCAGTCGAAGGACCGAAACTACCATTTCGGTTCCTATCTGTTGAAGGACCGAAACCCTCTTTTCGGTTCCTATCATAACTGTGCTTCTGGTTTCTTGAGTTTTCTTCCAATTTAGACTTGCTTTCAATCCTTACAAAATCAGGATTTTGAGAGTTCCAAAATCGCTTTCTTTCGGAGAGATTCTTCTTGTATCTTATGTTTCGTTGATGCTTTCGATCAGCCACCTGTTTTGGATTTCTATGAATGTTGGCCTTTCTTTTAGAAGCATGAGCACAACATTTACTCTTTGTTGAAGAAGTATCACTCGTAGTTTGCATCGGTTCATCCACAGCTGGTTTAGTTCCACTTGTGCTCGACACATCGTACTTTGTAGGCTCATTTAGTGGTTCAGGTATATATCTACCTTTCACTCTCCATGAGGTTTTCTGAGAAAGACCGTTCGTCTCATCTGCGTTGTCGATTGGGGCCGACCAAAAGAATTCATCACATCCACCAGCATTGTCTTCTTCCACCATCGCGGTTAACTCTGCAGTTTGTTGTGGAGTGACTCCCGGCACAATGTAGACTTGATTTGGGGTAGTCTGAACCTTTTGGTACACAACAACTTTAGCTTTGAGAACTTTGGACTTGTTGGTATAGGAACGAGCAAACTCATCATAGTTTTCAGAAATAAGGTTCTTATTGGACTTGGGTTCGTTTTTGGCTAATTCAGAACAGTCTACCAAATCTTCTGCATAAATTTCACTCATATCATCATCCTCATTAAGTTCAGACGTATTTTCAGCATCAATTTTGTTTTCTGAACTTAAGTTGGCATTCAAGGAGTCAAATTTTTGTATAGTTTCGGCTCTCAGTTTCAATCTATCATTTTCATCTAGCAGATTTTTGAGCATGTCCTTGTGTTCCTTGGACTTTATGTAGGATTCAATTTTGTCCAGACCTATCTTATATGCTGGAGACACCTCGTCAGAAGATACAACGCTTTCACAGTTGTATGCTTCTGCATCGATTTCATCCTCCTTTAATTCAAGGAAAGGTAAAATCATACGATGTATTTTCTTCCCTATTTCACAATCAAGATGCAACTGAGTTATGTGAAAATAGAGACTCTTAGCAATTAAACAAAAATCATTTCTCTATTTGAGAAGGTTAAGATTGTCTCTCTGCAAATAAATAGAATCGTCTTTAGATCTTATTAATTCATTTTCCTTCTGCTCGATCCACATTCTTCGTTCCTCACTCTTTGAAGAAATCTTGCTGATTTGATCAGTTAGGTTAGAATTCGTGACACGGGTTTGGGTGAGGCTGCTACTTATGCTAGAGAACTTTGACTTTAAATTATTCAACTCCTTTTCGTAATTATTAGCAGGTATTTTTAGAGAAGCAAGAATATTTTGTACCTTTTTGATCAACTCATCGCATTCGTTGATCTGAGTGTCAACAGGCTTGGCTGCAAAGCATCTGTCCTCTCGCTCTCTTTCTTCTTCAACTCCCCAGTTGTGTATCCTCTCATTTGGGACACACCCTCGGTCACTGCAAAGCATCTCCCCATTGTCTGTTCTGCTTTTTCCATCATAGCTTTTCTGTGAGTGGGCTTCCTAACTTCATCATCCTCCGAATCTGTGGACCAGACCTCCACACCTCCAAACTCATCACTGTTGTTTGAATCCTGCACAATTAAAGCATTCATGGTAGAGTTATTAACAGCAGACTTTCTTTTCTTTATCTCCTCCAATCTTCTCAGGAGGCTCGCTTCCTCATCATCTTCGCTTGTCTTCTCTTCTTTCTTTCTCAGCATGCAGTCTTTAGCAAAGTGATTTTTGCCACCACAGTAATGACAGTCAAATCCTGAATCTCCTCCAATTTTAGCTTCCTTCTTTGACTCTTCGGACTTTGACCCCATCTTCGGTTCCTCCCTGATCCTTTCGGCGCTATAACTTCCCTGCCAATTTCGGCTCTTGTTGGCTGGGAATTTCTTCTTGATGAATTTTCTGGGATTTGACACCATCATTGCATATTCCTCGCCGATTAGATCAAAATCTGCAAGATCTAATTCCTCTTCTTCTTCAACCGAACTCTTTCCTTTGGTGACAAGAGCTAAAGAACCCAGACTCGAAACTACATTCGTTTCCTTTGATAAGGCATTCTCATGGGATTTCAAAATACCCACAAGTTTTGCCAGAGAGTATGACTTGAACTGTTCATGAGCTTTGACAGTTGACACAACAGCCATCCATTCAGGTCTGAGACCGTTCATGAAGGTGACCTTTTGTTCAATCACCTTTCTTTCAATTCAATGCTTTATCATCTTACTCAAAAGATGATTGAAACGATCGAAAGTTTGGATAAGTTTTTCTTCAGGCTTTTGTTTAAAATCACCAAACTCTGATAACATGAGAGTTTGAATAGAGTGTTCCAGATCTTCATCTGTGGAATATAATTCCTTCAATCTATCCCAGATCTCCTTAGCTGTAGCACAGGAGCTTACCAAATGAAACGTATCCGATTGCAGCGCAAACCTTATCATCCGTAGAGCTTTGATGTTGCACTGAAACTTCTCTTTTTCATCCTGAGGAATGTATTTGACGTCATTGACAAGCTGAATGTATTCTTTCTGTGTTTTAACAATCTTTGATGTGCTTGAGTGAGCGAAAGGGCCTGAAGTGATTGCTTCCCAGATTAGATACCCATTGTCCTCCAATCCAATCACGTAGTCTTCAAAGTGATGCGTCCAGACTTCATAGTCTTGCGTATACAAGATCGGTATTCTTGTTGTAGACCCTATGCTGTTAGAGATATTTATCGGATTGGTTTGAGAATCGTCCATAGACATTGTGAATACTTTTGATCGAAAACCTGTAAAAGATCAGACTTGTAATTTTTCGTTTAGGGTTAGATTAACAATTAATGAGATACGCCAATAAAGAGTGACGGCTCAATAAATATCAATCAATGCGGAATTTAAACCCTATGAACTTCTTCGACAGAAGAGGTGTGTATGGATTACACAGTCTCCTGCTCTGATACCAATTGATGAGTTCAAAAACTCTTAGATCGATTAGATCTTTCACAAGAACGATAAAAGTAATGAAACAGTGTAAGATTAATACGAGTATGAACACAAAACAGAATCAAACTTATGCTTATGATTCAAAATTGAGTCACACCTCAGCAGAGCTCAATGAAGAACTTCCGCTGTAGAGGCGAGCTAGGGTTTACAAGAAATGTAAAATAAAAACAATTAAAGCGATGCTATCTAAGTCTGCATACATGCATCTTATATACTAAACCCTAAGACAAAATAATGCACGGCTGGACAGGTCCAATACCGGCATTCAAACTAGGCTATGGACCGAGCCCATGACGCAATCTAATAGACCCTACAATATATTATAAGTTCTAATATATTAATATGAAATCATATTATTTAATTAGTATTGATCAAGAATTAATTTAGAATTAATTTTGTGATCAAAAGAGACTAATTAAATATGAGGGGTTGATTTGGTAAAATCATTCATTCTTATGGTGTGGGCCAATGATCCACGATTCCTTAGGTTGAGCTAAACCCATATGACAACCCATAGATGATCCATGGAGGTTTAAACCCATGGAGCCTAAGGAATATGGAAGGTCATGCACATTAGGGTTTACATGGTGTAACCCTAGTTTTGCCACACTATATAAGAATCTCATTAGCTCCTAAAGTAGGCACCCTAATGTTCTTGGAATAGCTATAGCCGATTTTAGAGTACAAGTATTCTCTTTCAAGTCCTCAATTGTTGGTGGTGTTGTGTGATTCCATTTGAGGTGCAACACTTAGGGCACTAATTTCTTAAAGGCCAAAATAAAGAAGTTCTACAAGCTACAACAAATAGGGAATTCTATAACTCAATTTTATGTTGATTATGTCATTTGCATGCTAATTGTAGGCTTAATGTTTTGGAAACAATATTGCATGTATAATTAGAGAAAACATAGATCCAAAACATTTAGGGTTGTATGTGCACCATAGGATGTTATAGTATACTAAAACCCAACAGTGGTATCAGAACCTATGGTTGGTTTCTATTATACTTGATGCGTATTTTTTTTAAAGCAAGAAAATTTGGTTTTTTGGAATCTGCCTAATCACCACGAGGTGGTGACTGTTCAGTGGGCAAAATTTTCAGTTTTTTGGCCTGTTTTGGATTAGGGTCATTACCACAAAATGTTTTTGTTCATAAAATTTTATTTAGTTGCTATGGTAATGATTGTCCTCATCCAAATAAAAGATAATTGTCATAGTTTCAAGATTTGTATTAGTTTATACGATAGGCTAATTTCTTACAAATGGTTGATATGAATTATCTTGACTTATGAGTTTAATTAGATCATATATATATTATTTGATAATTTATGTTAGTTTAAAAATATGATCTAAATGCCCTTTATGAACTCCATAACTTGTCCTCAAGTTATGGAACTTGAAAAGTTTTTCATAAAAACCATATTAAACCCATAAGTTATGGAAACCAAAAGTTTTGACAAGTTTCAAAACTTGCCCTCAAGTTTTGGTATTTGTAAAGTTTCACTTATGAATACTTTAATTCCAAATTAAACCCTAGAGTTTTAAAAGTTAAAATTCAACCCCTTATACTATTATATTATTATAAATTTAATAATTATATATATGTATAAGATAAGTTAGTCTTACCATTAGTAGGCCTCATTCACAAAGTCGGTCTATAAGGTTGTATAAAGTTACTACCTATAAAATGGAAGTTTAATGGGTGTCCACTCTCACCAACCGCTTCCTTGACTGGTGGAGGGACATTAGCCGAATGGGTAGGATAGGAAATTAATTCTCATTATAAGTATATTGATAATTATAAGGTAAAGAAACTTTTATTAAATTCCTAATCTTAGTTACTTAGGAAAATGTGAATTTGGTGCTAACCCATGAAATTCCACTTTGCACCTTGTTAAGTCGTTAGCGGAGCGTGTGTGGTTAACCGACACACTAACCTGGGACTGACAGTGCGTGGAAAAGGGTAGCTTGATGTTAATCATAGATCAATGGAGTGTGTGTGGTTAACCGGCACATTGATTAGGTGGTAATTACATTAGGTGTACTAAGCTAATTTGCATGGTTATTCACACCTTGTTTGTGATCCTCGACATCCCAGTCACAAACTTGAAGGGCACAATCAAGATTTAAACATGCCATTGAATTGTTCAATGAGTCTCAAAGGATCTAGGAGTTTTAATCCTTTTAAACCTAATGATCAATTTCATTTTTCATGGTAGAAATTGGTAAAATTGTCATTTACCTACCTTCAAATATTTTGCAGTTTTGATTGTGGCATCCCTCTTCCAAATTGTAAAATATTGTGTTGGGTCCTAGCCTTAATATTTCATGTTGGGTGTTATAATAAGGACTGAAATCAACTAAACTTGAATTTCTCCCATTGTAGAGGTTTAGTTCAGATAACTATGGTCTTCCCGAATCTTTTGAACAAACTTTATTTATAAATATGATTTCCACAAGGCGATCAAGGTGAAAGATTAGTCCCTATTTCGTGTTGTAGTGGAACTTCACTTCCTCCACCTCCTCGAATAATTCTCCCTAACCCACATGTTCTAGGTCACTCAAAGCCCTATTGGAAGGAAGGAAACTACGTATGTGATCACGTCTTGGAGATGAAGTTACATACTAAAAAGCTGGGAGAGTTGGGTGTCGAAATCTCAAGGAAGTTGGTTGTTGACTGGGTTCTTCAATCTCTTCCTAAGTCATATAGCAGGTTCTTTAAGGACTACGATATGAGAGATCACGACATGACTCTTATTGATCTAACATATTTCCTTGTTGCTGCTAAATCAGGAATGATTTGGCGCACTGGAAAAGCAAATTTGGTTGGAAGATCTACTTCCCACACTTCCATGGACATGGAAAATGATAACATTGGAAGTCCAGAAAAGCTTTCTCATCCCAATGGAAAGGGATCGGCCATACTCAACCCGATTGACCAAATGGTAAAGAAAAGGGTTAGTCTGAGATTGTCCCATGTGTCATTCCCAAAGAGTCCATATGTTTCTGTTGCCAAGGGAAGGGGCATTGGTTGCGAACCTGCCATATTTACCTGAAAGATTGCAAGGATGGTAAAGTCAGAGTGTATGACTTTGCTTCAGGTAAGTCCACTATCTAACTCCATTAAATTCCTATTTGGAGATTATTAATACATGATGAAATGTAATTACATTTTGATGTTTTGTTGAATCGAAGAAAAGAATGGCAGCTTAAAAGAAGAGTAGGCTGAGTCTGATCGCGAAGAAATGGATTTCGATCGCATGGTTCGATGATAAGGAAAAGTTCTCCTCATTTTATAAATACATAAAATTTTGATTTTATTTTATATCTCCTTACAATGGCTTTTGTGAAAATTGATGTTTATGTATATTCTAGCAATGTTCAATATGGATTTGATTCTTTCGTTTGTGGTAGTGTCAAGAATTTGTCAAATAAGTAAAGATTCTCATCAACCAAGTTTCAATTGGATAGAAACTTGGAATCATGCAACTTGAATTGTGTGATGAATGAGAACCTTTATCTTTGGGAAATTAAGACTAATTCCTTGTTCGCATGTATATCTATGTCAAGTTAAGGACTAGGGGATCGGGTACACTAGGTGTGCGTTGGTCAGGTTTACCTCAAAGAACGATAAGACTATTCGTCATGATTTACTAAAGTTTAGTAAATACGGTTATACTTACAAGATTAAGTATAATTCTGAATTGTTGGGAACGTTTCAATGTATGCCAGAATGAATAAGAAGAATCAAACTAGGTAGAAAGATAAAATTTTCTCCAATCTGAAAAGATGGGAGAGTACTTTAGTATTGTGTTTTATGATCATCTTAATGATTATGGAAAACCATATCACACAATTTATCCTCTAAGAATATCTTAGTGCATTTGTATAGCTAAGAAGAGGAATCGTGAATTGTTGAAATGGTTAAATCAAGAAGATGAGTCATACTTTGTTCCAAGGACAAGTCTTAGAGTCAAACTCCAAGATTGTAACTTGAGTGACATAATCTTAAGAAAGGTTGATAACACTCATCAAATGTAGAGTAAAATGTTTCTTACTCTTGTACATTTGAAAATGGTAAGTTATGATGTTTTAGATAAAACAAAGACCAACTAAGACCAATTTTGTGAAGTGTTTACGCTGATAAGAAACCACAATAACTCTTGAATATTTTTTTGTCAATGAATGCTTCTTGACAAAGTGAATCTTATATGTCAAGAGGTCAGTGGGAGTCTTAAAGATCTTGACAAGTTTCAAGAACTAATCAAGAATAAACCTATTGTTAAACACTAGCACGCGACTTGAGGTTTATAACCTATCGTCTTAACATATTCTTGTTTCTGTGCCCATTCGAGTTAAAGTTGACTTTGCATGTGAGTTCTATGAGTTCTCAGTTGTTTGCATAACAACTTGGAAGACATGGTAGGCCCTTGTGCTACCAGGTGGCAAGAAATTAAGATTGAACAAGTTCAGTCCATATGGGTTTGGATTTGTCACTAACCTTGTCTTGTGATTATGGTTTGAAAAATTCACATGGAAAGGATCATATACACCATAAAATCTAAGTTTCATAAGATTTTTCTCCGCTTCATGAAAATGATTGTGAGGTAACACTTTCACTAAGTAGATTTTAAGAAGACAATAATTGTGGTATTTACATTCGTAAATTCGATTATGATTACGACATCCCTCTTCATAGTTCGAAATGTGAGAAATGGCAAAGGTCTAAACATTTGAGACTTACTACTGTATGTTCTTAAATTGTTTAGACACACATGTGAGCTATCTAAGGAAAGGTGTATGATTTTGAGAAGCCTAGATCAAGTCTCATCGAAGCATTTTGCATCAGAAATCTGAACTTTGGTAATGAAAGTTAATAAGTATTGATTTCTAGAAGTCCAACTGATTTTTGTATACATGTCAATGCTAGTGCGAGCATAAGTATTATGCTACTAAAGATAATAATTATTATGCTAGTGTGAGCATAATTATTATGGGAAGTGTTGCAAGTTAGCAATGTTAATTATAGAAAAACAAAAGTTTCAATTTGCAAATATGCATGGTTTGAAAAGTTGTTTTGCTATAATTAAGGGAGAGGAAATTATACTTCATTTCAAAATCTAAAAGCTTAGATTGAGTTTTTAATCAAATTTAGTCAAATATATATGAATGTTATGTTGGAATGGTTCAACACAAGGAAATTCTATATATGGAAATGTTAATTGCATTCTCAAAATTTGATTGTGATTATGGCATCCCTCTTCATAATTCGAATTGTGAGAACATGGCAAATAGAAATATTATAGCAAAAGACTGATCAAGTATCGTGTTTTTATGTTAGATATTATGAATCACATCCCATATGCTTCGGGCATAGGATCGATTGCATATGCTATAATATGATCGTGTTCTAATTTTCCAAATGCCAAGGGCATTAGGAGGGAAAAAGGAATAGAACCGGATAGTACTAAAGTGGTTAAACAACTGTTAAGGACAATCTAAGGTTCGCCAAGGATTGGTCGCTTAAGGACAGTTAGAAGTATAGTAATGGATGGACCATATTAACATTATTATGAATAGATAGGAGTCTATTAATAATGACTTGTCATATGGCAAATATGGAATATTTCCATACTGGGAGTTGAAGAATAGATGAGAAAGTTAGAAACTTTTATGCAAGAAGGATGTTTAAAGGAATGTACATTGAATTTGAGACTTCATTGCCTTGGAATTTTCTTGTAACATTCTCCAAAGGAATATTTTGTAATATCATTGGTCAAGTCCTGTGACTTTTGGTACCTAGACATTACAAAACAATTATTGGATGATAGTTTAGAATCTAACATTTTCTAGCAATGACAAGAATTTGGAATTCTTACACTTGCAATAAGGATTTGGAATTTTGAAATTATCATCATTGAAATGTTGTCAATTGATCTATTTCATAAAGTAAGGACCATAGAGAAACATAGTGTACATGCTTGGAGCATGGGACAACTATTGTTTTAATTCAAGTATTAAGTTGATAAATCAAAACATTATACAATGAATAATGAGTAATCAGTATGACACTCAAAAGTTTTGGAGCCATATAGGATTAGTATTATTCTTATGTTTCACTTTGCATGTTTTGAATTCCCGAATAAGTAGGTTTTTCAAACCATCAACAGTCGATCATACTTTGGAAGTAGGTATTGAGTCAAGACTGCCATGATGTAACGACCCAATTTTCACGCCCAAAAATTTCATTTAAATTAAGTGGTTTGTAAAACATTTGTAGTAAAACATCATCTGATCATATCATTTCACAAAACATATTTCGTGTCTGAAAACCCAACACAGGGAAATAATAATAATGTTAGAGTACAATCCCAGAATATCTCATAATGCGGAAACCAATGTGTGTGTGTATGATGTGCCACTACCGCGCCAGCTCCTTCCCCTTCGCTGAAGAGGTACCTGAAACCAAAACTGAAAACTATAAGCACGACGCTTAGTGAGTTCCACCATCGTACCATATACCATACAATCACATAACATACATACTGCCAGACATTTCTGGGGTGCCCGACCTACCCGGTACGACCATTCTGGGGTGCCGACCTACCCGTACGACCATTCTGAGGTGCCGACCTACCCATGCGGCCATTCTGGGGTGCCGTCCTACCCGTGTCAAGCCATTCTGGGGCGTTGACCTACCTATTTCGAGCTATTCTGGGGTGCTGACTACCCTTCGGTCCTAACAACCAAACCTCAGGGACTATTTCATCCCCTACTACTACTGCCACATATATCATAGCATAATCTATTGTCAAACATATATGGGGTGTCCAACCAACCCTCCGGTCCTAGCAACCGAATCTCGGGGACTTTCCCCTCTCATACTACCTCTATCTCATGTAACATATCATGCTAGCAGCTAAACATATCATAACATACTGTTAGGCATATCTGGGGTGCCTATCCTACCCTTCGGTCCTAACAACCGAACTCTATCACTATCACATACCATAACACACTAGCATATAACATATCAGGTAGTAACAACACATATGAATATCACTAAGACAAACATCTAGCATACGATCCTTACTGGTGGGCCGACATTGTGGCCGTAGACCCACCGCTACTGGAAGGTAACTCACCTCGTAGTAGCTGCTAAACTGTGCGGGAATCCTCTGACTGCTGCCGATGCTGCTCTGGAAATCTTCCGGCTATAATTCCCACAAAACACTTAGTCAGAAACTGACATCTACTCTTAGGGTAAAATAACCATTTTACCCCTGACTAAGTCAAAGACAAAGTCAACTTATAGTTGACCTGACTCGCCGAGTTGGCTCACCGACTCGCCAAGTCCCTATCCTTCCATTAGACCCCATACCCGTCTCTACTCGTCGAGATAGGCGATGACTCGACGAGTTTTCCTTCTAAATGAACATCGACTGAATCCTCATCCGACTCGCCAAGTTGTATGAACAACTTGTCGAGTTCATCATCAACTAATACACAGGTCCTGTCCTTGACTCGCCGAGTTGTATAAACAACTCATCGAGTTCATCTTCGTCCTTAAGAAGATTGCCTTGGACTGGTCGAGTCTTTTCATGCACTCGCCGAGTCTGTTCATGCACTCGCCGAGTCCTATGAATTTACAGAACAATGGTTGAGTCCAGAACGTTGGGTCACCCCTTGGGAGCCCCTTAAAACCTTTCCACACTCAACTGGGTCCTTATGACCCTCAACTGATATGGGACAGAACCTTGGACTCGCCGAGTCCAAGAACAGACCAGCCGAGTTGGTCACAACCACTCACAGAATCTTCGATTTCTGATGTATAACCCTTGATCAAAATGTAGATCTATGCTTCCATGCTTGCATGGGACTTTAAGCTCAAAAGGTCCTAAAACAAGCTCTCACAATGCATGGGGCCTTCCTTGAGTGAAAAAGTCACTCCTTTCTGCCTTGTAACCCCTCTAAGGACCTAGATCCGAAACATCAACCTCAAACCATGCGTGCAATCATGGTTGGTGACCAAAATGGCTTAGAAAATCCCTAAAACTTCCCCAAAATGGGATCTGTCAAAAGAGCAAGCAAGGTATAGACTTTATACCTTCTGAAGTCTGCAAATGTTGCTCAAAACCGAATCCTTCAAGCCTCCTCTTGATCCTTCAAGCTTTTCCTTCATTCCTTGGATCACAAAAGCACCAAAATCACTCCAAATGCCTTAGAATGCTTCAAAAACGGCTAGGGTTTGCTATGGGGGTCTTCTGGGAGCAAATGGGGCTAAGGAGGCCGAGTTAACGTGTTTAAATAGGGTGAAAACCCTCGGATTAGGGTTTTTGCCCAAATAGGGTCTACTCGCCGAGTCCACAACTTAAACTCCGCGCCTCATCCCGCTTCTACTCGGCGAGTTGGTCCTTCAACTCGCCGAGTCCAAGACCAAATGCAGAATATTAACAAAAATTAATAAAAAGAACACGTACCAAGAACCAAGTGCTACAAATTCCCTCACTTATTTTAGACACCGTCCTCGAAGTCTGCTGCTCGATCCTGAAATAGCTTGGGGTAGTGCTCCATCATCTCATCTACCGGCTCCCAGGTCCACTCCGACCCCTTCCGGTGCTGCCATTGCACCTTCACGAGCTCAACTCTTTTGCTCCTCAGATCCTTCAACTTCCGGTCAAGGATCGCTACAGGCCGCTCGATGTAATTCAAGTTGCCATCAACCTGAATGTCCTCCAAGGGTACTACTGTTGAGTCGTCCACCAGGCACTTTCGCAGCTGAGCAACATGGAAAGTGCTGTGTATCTAGCTGAGTTCGGCTGGAAAATCCAGCCTATAGGTCACCTTGCGCACCCGGGCTATAACCCTGAACAGTCTAATATACCTTGGGCCCAACTTGCCCCGCTTCCTGAATCGAATGACGCCTTTCCAAGGCGACTCCTTCAAGAGAACCATATCTCCGACCTGGAACTCCAGGTCGGATCGACGCTTATCGGCATAACTTTTCTGCCGACTCTGAGCAGTCTGAAGCCAGCTCCGGACCTGCTGAATCTTCTCTGTCGTCTTGAGCACTACTTTGGTGCTCCCCATGACCCTCTGGCCAACCTCGCCCTAGCATATCGGGGTCCTGCACCTCCTCCCATACAACATCTCGAAGGGAGGGCGGTCGATGCTTGCATGATAGCTATTATTATACGAGAACTCCGCCAATGGAAGGTAGGTATCCCAGCTACCTCTGAAGTCTAAAACACATGCCCGCAGCATGTCCTCTAGAGTCTGGATGGTCCGCTCACTCTGGCCATCCGTCTGCGGGTGAAAGGCGGTGCTAAAATGCAGACGAGTACCCAACTCGTTGTGGAATTTCTTCCAATACCTGGATGTGAACTGTACATCCCTATCCGAAATCACCGAAACTGGCACTCCGTGCTGGGCCACCACCTCTCTGATATAGATATCGGCCAATTTCTCGGCCGAGATGCTCTCCTGAATCGGGATAAAGTGGGCGCACTTGGTCAATCGATCGACGATGACCCATATCAAATCCAATCCTCTCGCGGTCCTGGGAAGCCTCGTGATAAAATCCATCGTAATATCCTCCCATTTCCACAGCGGGATATCCAACGGCTGCATCTTGTCGTGAGGTATCTGATGTTCGAGCTTGACCTTCCTGCATGTCAAGCACTGCTCCACGTACCATGCCACATCCTGCTTCATGCTGGGCCACCAATAGTCCAGACGAAGATCCCTATACATCTTCGTCGCCCCGGGATGAATGGAGAATCGGGATTTGTGCGCCTCCTCCATCAAGATCTGGCGCACGCCTCCGGGGTATGGCACCCACACTCTGCGATGTAATGTCAATAATTCCCCTATTGTCATAGTCGAAGGAGGAAACCTGACCCACTATACGCTCACTCTTCCGATGTTCCTCTTTCATGGCCTCCTACTGGGCCTCCCGAATCCGCTCCAATAGCGGAGTCACCACTGTCATCCGCATGCAGATATCCCTGATCAGCGCCGCCTTGCGGCTAAGCGCATCGGCCACCACATTGGCCTTACCCTGGTAATAAAGGATCTCGCAATCGTAATCCTTTACCAGGTCCATCCACCGACGCCGCCTCATGTTTAGATTCAGCTGATCCATGAGGTACCTCAAACTCTTATGGTCTGTGTAAATGGTACAGCGAACCCCATAGAGGTAATGACGCCAATCTTGAGGGCGAACAAAACAGCCCCCAGCTCCAAGTCATGCGTCGGGTAGTTCGCCTCGTGAGGCTTCAACTGCCTCGACGCGTATGCGATGACATGCCCTCCCTGCATCAATACCGCGCCCAAACCTGAGATGGACGCATCGCAGTACACAACAAAATCCTCCATGCCCTCTGGCTTAGCTAAGATTGGCGCCTCGCACAATCTCTGTCTCAGTATCTCAAACGCTGCATGCTGCTCAGGCCCCCAACGAAAGACCACGGCCTTCCTTGTTAGCATGGTCAAAGGTACGGTTATCTTGGAGAAATCCTGGATGAATCTCCGATAATATCCTGCTAATCCCAGGAAACTTCGAATCTTAGATGGAGACTTCGGAACCTCCCATCTCATTACCGCCTCCACCTTGGCCAGGTCTACCGAAATTCCATTATGATTGACAAGGTGCCCAAGAAACTGCACCTCACGCAACAAAAACTCACATTTGGAGAACTTGGCATACAATCTCTCCCTCCTCAAAGTCTCCAACACCTCCCGCAGGTGCTCCTTGTGCTCCTCCTGCGTCTTGGAATAAACCAAGATGTCATCAATGAAAACTATCACAGACCGATCCAGCATCGATCTGCACACGCAGTTCATGAGGTCCATGAACACGGCAGGGGCATTGGTGAGCCCAAACGGCATCACCACGAACTCATAATGGCCATAGTGCGTCCGAAACACGGTCTTCTGCACATCCTCCTCTCTGACCCTCATCTGATGATAACCCGAATACAAATCGATCTTGGAGAACGAAGATGCTCCCTGTAGCTGGTCAAAGAGGTTGTTAGTCCTCTGGAGTGGGTAACGGTTTTTCACCATTACCTTGTTCAGCTCCTGATAATCTATACACATCCGATGCGACTTGTCCTTCTTATTCACAAACATAATCGGGGCTCCCTAAGGTGAACTACTTGGCCTGATAAATCCCTTGTCTAGCAGCTCCTGCAGCTGCGTAGACAACTCCTGCATCTCAGGAGGAGCCAACTGATAGGGTGCCTTGGTTATCGGAGCCGCACCAGGGACTAGGTCGATCCTGAACTCCACCTGGCGCTCTGGAGGTATCCCAGGCAGCTCCTCGGGGAATATGTCCGCGGACTCTCATACTACGGGCACCTCGCCCACCGTCGCTCTACCCGCCTCCCGAGTATCCATAACATACGCGACATAATCTGTGCAACCCTGTTGGAGGTAACGCCTAGCTCTCACTGCTGAACATAGGGCTGGTCCTCGCTGTGGCCTCTCGCCCTGAATCGCCAGCTCTCCCCCACTTGGGGTCTTGATCCGCACCAACTGCTGCGCGCAGTCGATCACTGCCCCATTGGGGCTTAACCAATCCATACCGATAATAACCTTGTTCCCTCGCAAAGGTATGGGAACCAGATCCACCAGGTAACACTCCTCGAATAATCTCAACACACAATCTCGGAACACCGTCGATGCTCGCACCGAACGGTCATCTGGAATCTCTACGTCTAGAGGGCAATCCAACATGCCTGAAGACTCGGAAAATCTCTTGCTGAGCACAAGAGAAACAAGCGATTGGGTAGCACCCGAATCAAACAATACCTGAACTGGGATACCGGTCACATGGAATGATCCTAAAAAGAGCACATACATAACATATCAAAATCACAGCAGCATATCATAAAAAATAGGAAGTCATACCCGTCACCACATCAGGTGCAGCGCGTGCCTCCTCGGTAGTCAACCGGAATGTCCGGCTCCTCACCACTGGAGCCTCTGTCTTGCCCTGCCGGCCATCAGTGATCCGTAGGGTCGCTGGAGCTGGCGCTGATGCTGCTGTCAACTGGGGGCAATTGGTCTTCTTATGGCCCCTCTGGTTGCAGTGGAAACACAGCGACTCAGACGTCTGAATAATCGGTGCAAGCGCAGTACAATCCCTGCTGAAATGCCCCGTTTTGCCGCACTTGTAGCAGCTCGGCGATCCCAGTCTACATGCCCCCTCATGTGGCCTGCCGCATTTCCTGCAGCGGCCCGGTCTTGACTGGCCTTTCGGCCTACCATCTGATCCCATGGGGTTCTTCCACGAAGCCCCAATCGACTGCCCCTCCACTACTTTCCTCTTCCAGACATGCTCCAGATCGATCTCCCTCTCCCTCACCCTGGCAATCATGGACTCCAGGGTAGGGCAAGCTGAAAAGCTAACATGCTCTCGGATGTCAGCCCGTAGCATGTCATGGTAGCGGGTCCTCATCATATCCTCATCCCCCGCATACTGGGGCACTAACAACGCCCTCTCCCGGAACTTGGCGGTGATCCCCGCCACAGTCTCTGTAGTCTGTCTCATATCCAAAAACTCTCTGGCCAGCTGCTGCAGCTCTACCGCTGGCCCAAACTCTGCTCTGAACCGGGTCACAAAATCCGACCATGTCATAGCCTCAACAACCGAGGCTCCCAATGAGTCACCAACAGACTACCACCAGTCTCTAGCTCGGTCTCGCAAACATCCTGCTGCATATCTCACCTTCGACCCCTCGGGGCAGAAGCTGGTCAACTGTGCAGACTCAATGTCCGCAATCCATCGTCTGGCAGCAATGGGGTCCTTCGCCCCATGGAAATCCGACACACCACTGCCCCTAAAGTCCATAAAGGACAATGTGCGAGATCCTGACTGGCCAGATGCCATGTCACTCCTGAACGCCTTGAGGCGATCCTCCATCAGCTCAACTATCCCTTCCTTGATCGACCCGAAAATGATGGGGGTCGATGCAAGGATGCCTCTGGTGATCTCTGACATGATAAACTCACGTAGCCTCTCATCTACTGGCTCAGAACCTGATCCCGAACCCGATCCCTCTCCAGAACTGCCAACTGCTGGCCTCTGACGTAGTACAACCATTCTGCAATACATACATGAAACTATTAGTGATACTGATACCTCTAAAGGGATCACATCTATTCAAGTTCCCCGGTCTTGTCTTAGCCTTCCTCAATTCGGGTACTGATCCTCTGCTTTCAGTAGTACGGGCCCATACTACCTTCCATATCTATCCGTACCTTCCTCAAGGACTGCCTTGACTCCACCAGATCCCTTTTACCACTGCTGATCTCTGCTACTCTTATCTTAGGCTTACCCCAGGAAACCCCTGACTCCACCCAACCCAGTCCTCAGCTGCTGAAGGTCTCTTTGTAATGCTAATTAGCCATTACCTGAATACAATCACATGCAACGAGGCTTGGATAATCCTTCGAGTAAGGGACTCATTCCTACAACGCTTAGGACTCAAACAAGAGCTACACAATAGGGTCAAATCCAACACTATGAGATTATTCAACCCTGATCACATGTGACTTTAACGTATTCACATAACAACTAACTCCCATCACTCAAAGCCCACGTAGCACAAAGCAAACAACATTCAGACAAAAGGGAACAATATCAAGCAACTCTATCCTCATAACAGGAACTGCACTAGCATACAATGCTAAGCTCATACTATCAGGCATAACCTAGACAGGCTATCCTACTGCTGTCTACTCAATTCTAGCATGCAACTCTCATAAGTTGAAGCACATAAAGCAGGCACATAAGGCATCACTCCTAGATCCTTAGTCCTATTCTAGCATGTTGTTCTACTGAAACTGATAAACGTAGCATAACATTGTATGGGTACTTTGGGGAATACTTACTTGAGCTCGGCCGGTTGCGCACATCACACACTACGTTCTTTCTCAAAAACTCTTTAATTAACTTTTAGAAAACATTTCCTTTTTCAAAATCTTTGAATCCCTTTATTTGAGTTCAGACACCCCCGAGGGTGTGTCCGAATCCCTCAAACCAGGGCTCTGATACCAACTTGTAACGACCCAATTTTCACGCCCAAAAATTTCATTTAAATTAAGTGGTTTGTAAAACATTTCTAGTAAAACATCATCCGATCATATCATTTCACAAAACATATTTTGTGTCTGAAAACCCAACACATGGAAATAATAATAATGTCAGAGTACAATCCCAGAACATCTCATAATGCGGAAACCAATGTGTGTGTATGATGTGCCACTACCGCGCCAGCTCCTTCCCCTTCACTGAAGAGGTACCTGAAACCAAAACTGAAAGCTATAAGCACGAAGTTTAGTGAGTTCCCTCATCGTACCACATACCATACAATCACATAACATACATAATGCCAGGCATTTCAGGGGTGCCCGACCTACCCGGTACGGCCATTCTGGGGTGCCGACCTACCCGAACGGCCATTTTGGGTTGCTGACCTACCCATGCGGCCATTCTGGGGTGCCGTCCTACCCGTGTCAAGCCATTCTAGGGCGCTGACCTACCCATGTCGAGCTATTCTGGAGTGCTGACTACCCTTCGGTCCTAACAACCGAACCTCAGGGACTATTTCACCCCTACTACTACTGCCACATATATCATAGCATAATCTATTGTCACGCATATCTGGGGTGTCCCACTTACCCTCCGGTCCTAGCAAACAAATCTCGGGGACTTTCCCCCCTCCTACTACCTCTATCGCATGTAACATATCATGCTAGTAGCTAAACATATCATAACATACTGTTAGGCATATTTGGGGTGCCTAACCTACCCTTCGGTCCTAACAACCGAACTCTATCACTATCACATACCATAACACGCTAGCATATAACATATCAGGTAGTAACAACACAGATGAATATCACAAAGACAAACATCTAGCATACGATCCCTACTGGTGGGCCGACATTGTGGCCGTAGACCCACCGCTACTGGAAGGTAACTCACCTCGTAGTAGCTGCTAAACTGTGCGGGAATCCTCTAACTGCTGCCGATGCTGCTCTGGAAATCTTCCGGCTATAATTCCCACAAAACACTTAGTCAGAAACTGACATCTACTCTTAGGGTAAAATGACCATTTTACCCCTGACTAAGTCAAAGACAAAGTCAACTTCTAGTTGACCTGACTCGCCGAGTTGGCTCACCGACTCGCCGAGTCCCTATCCTTCCATTAGACCCCATACCCGTCTCTACTCGTCGATTTAGGCGATGAATCGACGAGTTTTCCTTCTAAATGAACATCGACTGAATCCTCATCCGACTCGCCGAGTTTTATAAACAACTCGTCGAGTTCATCATCAACTGATACACAAGTCCTGTCCTTGACTCGCCGAGTTGTATGAACAACTCGTCGAGTTCATCTTCATCCTTAAGAAGATTGCCTTGGACTCACCGAGTCTGTTCATGCACTCGGCAAGTCCCATGAATTTCCAGAACAATGGTTGAGTCCAGAACGTTGGGTCACCCCTTGGGACCCCCTTAAAACCTTTCCACACTCAACTGGGTCCTTATGACCCTCAATTGATATGGGACAGAACCTTGGACTCGCCGAGTTGGTCATAACGACTCACTAAATCTTCGATTTCTGATGTACAACCCTTGATCAAAATGTAGATCTATGCTTCTACAATCGATCTAGCACGTAAAGTTACAACCTTTACGTGCTTGCATGGGACTTTAAGCTCAAAAGTTCCTAAAACAAGCTCTCACAATGCATGGGGCCTTCCTTGAGTGCAAAAGCCACTCCTTTCTGCCTTGTAACCCCTCCAAGGACTTAGATCCGAAACATCAACCTCAAACCATGCTTGTAATCATGGTTGGTGACCAAAATGGCTTAGAAAAGCCCTAAAACCTCCCCAAAATGGGATCTATCAAAAGAGCAATCAAGGTATATACATTATACCTTCTGAATTCTTCAAATGATGCTCAAAACCGAATCCTTCAAGCCTCCTCTTGATCCTTCAAGCTTTTCCTTCCTTCCTTGGATCACAAAAGCACCAAAATCACTCCAAATGCCTTAGATAGCTTCAAAAACGGCTAGGGTTTGCTATGGGGGTCTTCTGGGAGCAAATTGGGCTAAGGAGGCAGAGTTAAGGTGTTTAAATAGGGTGCAAACCCTCAGATTAGGGTTTTTGCCCAAACAGGGTCTACTCGCCGAGTCCGGGACTCGACTCGCCGAGTCCACAACTTAACCTCCACGCCTCATCCCGCTTCTACTCGGCGAGTTGGTCCTTCAACTTGCCGAGTCCAAGACCAAATGCAGAATATTAAAAAAAATTAATAAAAAGAACACGTACCAAGAACCAAGTGCTACACCTAAATGGGTCTGTAGAGCTGTTTTAGTCATAGCACAAGTTAGCTACAGTGTTCATGAGTACTCCTGGAATAAGATTCGAGTATTGGATACAACCCACGCTCATCTGAATCACTTCATGGATTTTATCACGAGTGATTGTGAGATGATAATATCTCATATTCTTGAAACGGAGACATGTGAGTTGTAGTTGCGAGTCGGTTTCACATTGACATATGTAAACGCACCAGTAACTTGGATGTTATAAAACATATTGTTGTGTGTAATTTGATGAGTAAGTACAAGTGAGCATTTGTGTCGAAATTTATCCGTTCCTTTTACCCTATGTGGATAAAAGCGATATCTGTGGGCCCCTCGATGGTTTAGTGATTACACCCCTAAGTGCTTGGCCAAGCCTGGACTGATTTGATTTTTTCATTTAGTCAGTTTTCCTAAATCAGAAATCGAAAAACAACATATGGACAGAGAGAATGATTATAATCCATGTCTCAGTCCATATGATATCTAGAATGGAGGAATATATGACCCCTTATTTAATGATTGAAAAGGCCTTTAGATCAATCAATTTATCAAACACTGACAGTAAATAACAATAAGAAGAATTCACGAAGAAAAACTTTCACTAAGAAAGATAATCTCACAAAGAGATTATCGTGTGCACAAAGCAGCGATTAGGGTTTGTGAAAGGCGTAACCGTTCACAAACCTATACAAGATTTTATATACTGCTATTCTAAACAATCCCTATAAATCAGGGATATGCCAGCTAACTAATTTACGCTAACTATGGAAACAAGATAAATACAAAATCTGTTACAATGCACTGAATAAACTAAACACGCTGAGCTGCTCAAACGCTGATGCTGATACTGAGATATACGCTGATGCTGAGATTTATTTCAAACATCATCATATTTCAAGGTTTGACCTTACAATCTCCCCCAATATGATGATGTTAAAAACTAACTAAGTTAAAACACCTCTGGACAAGAACTCTTCATACTCAGCTTCTGCCTCTATTTTTAATGGCTAGTAAGGACTATCCAGCAACTCCTGTCTTCTATTCAGCAGCTCCATAGCAATAAGAATATGAAACTCTCCGGAGAGATCTTGATGACTCATGCACATTTGCCTTAAGCCAACGAGATGAGTGGTTGGAGTCTTTGGGATCTCAGTAGTTCGCTGAAAACACATCTTTCTGTTTTTATCGAGATAGAACATCTCGTGTTTAGGAACTGAGATAAACTTATGCTGAACCGGGCCAACACTGATAGGAAGAGAATTGTTTATTCCACCAGCACCAAAGTCCAGAACCAACACATCTTCACTATCAACTTGAAATTTGGTTCTTCGAGTTCTAGGAACAGATGACCTTTGGCCTTGATGTTGAGGTCGTTCTTTAGGAACAAGATCCAAACGCTGAACTTTCTTGATCAGCAGATGAAGAGCACATGTCAGTTCAGAGGAGTGAGCTGAGGTTTGCACCAAAGTTCAGTGTATGAATGCTGAGGACCTTGACGAGTGATCAGCAACGTAAGAATTTTCTCATTGCGTGGTTTGGAAGCTTTAACTTTGATAATCTTATCACCACACACTCGTCGATTAAGAACGTCTTCAAACCTATTTCGATCAATCCTGTCAAGAACACTGTCAGTCTTAGGCTTACTGCTGCTAGGAGAAGGCTGAGAAGATTGAGATTTGGACTGAAATTCCAAGAATTTCTGCATCTGAGCTTCAAAAGATCCTTTGGCCTGAAGTTTATGCTGAATAAGATTTTCATCAGCTTGAGCAATATTCTTTAGAAGCTGAGCTTGATTAGCTTCATCAAGAATTTGTTTAACTTGATCAGGAGACATGTTCCATTCAGCCGCCAAATTTGATATACTGACTATGGACTTGGGCTTCTTGCCAGGCAGAGAAGTATCAGTTTGAGAATGAGCCAAGTCAGTATCTGCTACCTTACGCTTTCGAGATAGCGGATGAGAATCTTCACTGGAAACGTCTGAATCTTCTCCTTGGACCGGAATAATGGGATCAGCAACAGGATCGACTAATTTCATGTATGGCCTTTGAGATTCATTATCAAGATCATCTGAATCTTCTTCTTGAACTGGAATAAGGGGATTAATGAAGTTCATATCCAGTATTTGACATTCATCATCTGGTTCATCATCATGCTCACTATCTTCAACCAGCTTTTCAGTAGCTGCTGGACTATTAGGCCCCGCAGAGTCAGACTCATGCATTGGCTTTGGTGATTCAGGCTGAACAATGGTGTTGTCAACATGTTCGGTGTCTCTCTCATTTGGTTCATCATCAGCATTATCATCAGCATCAGCATCATCATCATCAGTATCTCCCCCTTTTTGAGCATCATCAGATAAGGGACTAGAGGGAGGAGTATGCAGGAGAACTTCCTTTAGCTGATGAACATCAGCCTCAATGCGTAGAAGACGCTGACTCATGTCCCGAGTCAGTGTCAGAAGTTCAGTAAATGCTGAGGCCGGAATTTGAATAAATGAAGTGGCTGGGGCTGCTGGTGAGCTAGGTGGCATCCCCGGAGAATATTGGTCCCCTTGGGTGGATTCTCCCCCTGTGAGGGATGCTCCCCCTGAGATGGGTGCTCCCCCTGACTCAGTGAATCCTTTTGAGCTGAGGGAACTTTGTCAGTAACAACGACGATATGATGAGAAATTTGAGGAGAGAAATGACTACCATCATGTGGTTCATCCTCTTGGCCGACATGATCTTCATGGTTACCATCAGCGCCTCCTTGATCAGTATCAGCGGTGAGAGAAGGAACAATGTATGGATTTGCAATCCATTCTCTCATCCTATCAGAGATTCCGATGTCAGTATCTAGGGGATCATCTTGATACATTCAAATAGACATGCGAGGGCATTGGATGGGATTTCCAGGGTGTGAGAAGCAGTCTGCAGCGAAAAATTTATCGAGCACAAGAGCAATCCAGCATGGAAAGGGAACGTGATCAGCGCGTACATTTGCATGAAGAAGCTGAACAAGTTGATCAAAGAATAGGGCTCCATAATCAAGTCTTTTGTTGAGAAGAAGTGAGCAGACGACTTGTAGCTCATAATTACTCATTTGATCACCACTTCGAGACTTGTGACCCACACACTTGCACAGAGCACCGGTGAAGAATTTCCATCATGGGGTCATACATTGGCGCAGAATAAGAGCCGATCGAGCACCAGCCTTTGAGTGATCATATCCCAATTGATCGAATAGACGTCTACACCGTTCAATAGAAGGAAGTTCAGAGAAAGGTTCAAAGATAGGTAACCTGAGTGCAGCACTGAGGAGTTCTACGGTAATAAAGACAAAATGTCTTCCACGACCAATGGTCCCGGTGATGACATTGTTTTCATCATTGACTGTTGATGTGTAGTAGAACTCACAGACTTGTTTAGGGAAGAACTCTGATGGAATGTCACTGATGGCGTAACGAAGACGGCAGGAGGCTAAGAAGTTAACAAAATCATCGAGTCCAAGACCTCTATGAACATCTGGAATATCAGGGTTAAATACAACGTTGGTGGCTTTGATGTATATTGGGAGAGGAGGAGAGTTTGGGGCAGGGATTACCCTTCGTGAAGTAGAAGAGAAGGTGAACAAAGAAGCAGCCATTAGAGAGTTGTTAGGGTTCTAGAGTTTTGAGTATAAGTGAAAGAAGTTTGGATTGTGGAAGGAAAGTTTGAAATAAGGGTGAGAAGAGGTTTAAATATGGAATTAAACGGGCCTTTAAAAAGGTAATGATTATCTTCTTCAAAAATAACGGCGTATCGTAACAACCTGTCAGATAAAAAATAGCCGTTGGGTAAAAGAGCCGTTGACTGAAGATGAAGCGTCAATCAGTGTTTGCGGAAGTGCTGAGATCAGTGTCACAAAAGTTACATGCTAAAAATATTTCTCCGTCAATTCAAGGTACAACTTGCTCAATTGGGGCTAGCAAGGAGATTGGTGCGTGTGATAGATACTAGTTGCATTATCTAACCATCGGCACAGCGTGTTGTGACTTTATCAGTGAGTGGTTTATCTTACTGATTCATTAGACACTGAATGAGAAGAAGGTAAAGAAAGGATTTTTGCGTGTGATAAACCTTGGTGTTTTGGTCTAACCATTGCCAAAGATTTTTAGATTCTCATCAGCATGTGTTTTGTCACACTGAATCACGGAATTAGTGTAGTATTGGTAAGAATAGATAGTTGCGTGTGATAGATCTTGGTGTTTTGATCTAACCATCGGCAAAGAGTTTCAAGTTGTTATCAGTGTATGGTTTTTAGTACAGTGAATCATTCAACTTTAGTTTTAGAAGACTTGAAGAAGAGAGAAAGATAGAAGATCAAACCAAGTACTCAGTATGCAAATATCACCAGCATGTCATCATCAGCACAATGTACATCAACTTATAAGACAATACCAAACATTAGCAAAATCAATCAGCAAAATTAATTACAAAGTAATCATTCCAAGTTCTCCAATAATGTAAGCAGTTGTTTGAGAATCCAGTGCCTTGGTGAAGGTGTTAGCAAGTTGCTCTGAAGTCTTGACATGTTCGAGAACAACTTTTCCCTTCTCAACATTATCTCTGATGAAATGATGTCTGATTTCGATATGCTTCGTCTTTGAGTGCTGAACAGGGTTTTGTGTGATTTGAATGGCACTGGTGTTATCACAATATATGGGAGTCTTTGAGAACTTAATCCCATAATCTAGAAGCTGATTTTGAATCCATAAGAGCTGAGCACAACATCTCCCAGCTGCAACATACTCAGCTTCTGCAGTCGAGATGGCTACTGATGTTTGCTTCTTGCTAGACCAGCTGATGAGACGATTTCCAAGGAAATGAAATCCACCAGACGTACTCTTTTTGTCTAAGTTGCATCCTGCATAGTCTGAATCAGTGTATCCAAAAAGTTCAAATGCTGAGTCACGAGGATACCACAGTGCTAAGTTTTGAGTCCCTTTCAAGTATCGAAAGATACGTTTGACGGCCATGAGATGGGATTCCTTGGGATTAGCTTGGAATCGAGCACAGAGAATGGTTCCAAACATGATATCAGGACGACTTGCCGTGAGATATAAAAGAGATCCAATCATTCCTCGATACAAAGAGTGATTGACATCAGTTCCAGTTGGATCAGCGTGCATCTTATCAGTCTTGGACACTGGAGTAGAGGCTGGTTTGCAGTCACTGAGAGAATAATTAACAAGCAAGTCAGAAATATATTTACTTTGGCAAATAGAAATACCTGATTTTTGTTGCTGAACTTCAAGACCTAAGAAAAAGGTCATCTTCCCCATCATGCTCATTTTGAACCTTTAAGACATGATCTCTGCAAATTCCTTGCTCAGTTTCTCGTTTGGAGAGCCAAAAATGATGTCATCGACATAGATTTGAACAAGAACCATGTCTGAGCCTTTGTTTTTGATGAAGAGAGTATTGTCAATTGCTCTTCGTCTGTATCCATTTTCAAGAAGATACGATGTCAGCGTTTCATACCAAGCCCTGGGTGCTTGCTTCAGTCCATAAACAACTTTGTCTAATCGGTACACATAATCAGGGTGATCTTTGTCAACAAAGACTGGGGGCTGATTGAGGAATACTTCTTCTTCTAACACACCATGAAGAAATGTTGTTTTCACATCCATCTGATAGACAATGAAATTCATGTAGGATGCGTATGCGAGAAACATACTGATTGCTTCAATGGGAGCAACTGGAGCAAAGGTTTCCCCGTAGTCGATGAATTCAATTTGAGTAAACCCTTGAGCGACAAGCCTTGCCTTGTTGCGAGTAATGATTCCATCTTTATCAACCTTGTTACGATAGACCCAGCGAGTTCCGGTGATAGTCTTTCCTGATGGTCTTGGGACAAGAGTCCAAACTTTGTGCCTTTCAAACTCATTCAGTTCTTCTTGCATGGCTTTAATCCAGTCAGCATCTTGAAGAGCTGTGTGTATCTTGTCAGGTAAGATCATTGAAACGAAATTAACATACATGCAAAAGTTATTAGATACACGAGATATGGTTCGGACACCATCATGAATATTCCCAATAATTTGATCAACAGGATGATATCGATGTTCAGAAACTGATGCTGATTCCGGAGAGTTTGACACTGACAAGTTATCAGTTGCAGGAGAGTCTTCAGCTTCAAGGATTTCATCAGCACCTGATGAATTATTTGATGATCTGGCTGCAGTATCTTGATGCAGGGAACATGGAACTGGAACGATAGAATCAGAAGTATCAGCTTCATCTCCAGCAGGAGGAACTTCGTCAAATGGACAAGAGAGAAGCTCTTGAAAAATAGAAGAGGAATGAGTGACTTTTTCATCAGTGTATGATTCCTCATCAAACTTCACATGAATGGATTCTTCAATGCATTGCCTGTTCACATGAAAAACACGAAAAGCTTTTGAAATAGATGAGTACCCAACAAAAATACCTTTGTCAGCCTTAGGTTCAAATTTAGATCTTGGGTCACGCTGATTTAGAATATAACAAATACATCCGAACACATGAAAGAAGGATACGTCTGGCTTTCGACTTTTCAGCATTTCATAAGGTGTCTACTTGTGAATCCTGTGAATTAGAGATCGATTCTGAGTAAAGCACGCTGTATTGACAGCTTCAGCCCAAAACGACATAGGAAGACCAGCGTGAATCATTAAGGTCCTTCCTGCCTCAATCAGTGTTCTATTTCTTCGTTCATCAACTCCATTTTGTTGAGGAGTACGAGGAGCTGAGAAGTTTTGCCCAATGCCTTTGTGATCACAAAATTCTTCAAGAGTTGAATTTCGGAATTCAGTACCATGATCACTCCTTAGTTGCTTAACTTTGAGACCTGTCAGTGTCTCATTCTTACGAATCAGTGAGATAATTTCCTATGCAGCATGACTTTTCTTCTTCAAGAAAACCACCCATGTAAATTGAGTGAACTCATCCACAATCACTAGAGTATACTTATTTCCACCTAGAGAGCGGACAGGAATAGGTCCAAACAAGTCCATGTGGAGCAAATGTAGAGGGACAGATATACTGCAACATGACTTTTGTTTGAAAGATGACTTGGTTTGTTTTCCTTGTTCACAAGCTGAGCACATCTTGTCTTTAACAACGCTGAATTTTGGGAGCCCTCTAACTAGATCTTGATTGGATATTTTGGATAGGTTCTTGAAGTTCAGATGAGAGAACCTTTTGTGCCAAATCCAGCTGAGATTGGTCTGGGACTTTTTAAAGAAGCAATGCATCAGCGCCTTGTCACATGAGAACATATCAAGAACATATATATCATCCTTTCTACTTGCTGAAAGTACAATGTTCTTGTCAGTGTTGACAACTCTGCCTTCCTTCTTTGTAAAGTGAACTTCATAGTCAACATCACACAATTGGCTGATGGAGATAAGGTTGTGTTTGAGACCCTTTACATATGAAACGTTTTGAAAAACCACATTATTGCATTTGATATTTCCATATCCTTTAGTGAACCTTTTTCCATTGTCTCCATAAGTTACTGCAGGACCAGTTTTCTTGACATAGTCTTCCAGGAGAGACTTAGATCCTGTCATATGCCTTGAGCAACCACTATCTAAGTACCAAAGATGCTCCTGACCCTGCAGTGCTGAGAAACTAGTTAGAACACACTGACCCATTCGAGGATGGATCATTCCCAAAGTTATTTGATAATAGATTATAACACTCCTTAGGAAGACAGTTTAAAGAATTTGACTTAAGAGTCCATTTTTCATTTCTAACTTTAATATTATCAGCTCTTAAGGATGATTTATCAAATGAACATTCACTGATCTTGTGGGAGGAATCACCACATCTGTAACAAACTCTAGTACCAAAGTTCCTCTTGGTGAGCAAATTTTTTGACTTAACACATTTCGACATGTAAGATTCACCAAGAGAGCTTTGAATCCTTTTGTTTATCATTGAGTCAGAACTGAATTCAGTGTCAGAAAAAATTTGATCAGTGATAGATGATGAGCTATCAGTGTCTGATTTGGACTTATTCACAGATGCATTGCAATCAGGAAAATGCTTAAGTTGTTCATGAACAGCATGAAACACTCCGTTTGAGATAGGGAAGGCAATAATATTCTCAGTGAGGGGAGTTGGTCTTACAAGATGTGCAGGGTAAGAGGTTGGATCAATTCCGGTAATTTCAACATTACACTCAGTAACACCATTAGAGTTAGTAACACAGTATTCATCAATTAGACTCTGATTAATAAAAGAGTTACTGACAAACTTATTTTTGAAATTGTTTTTCATCTCATTCATGGAATAAAATTCAGATTCTTTTTCTTGTGATTTAAATACCTTTTCAGCTTCTGCAAAATTACCCCCAAGAATTTTCTCACATGAATGTGGAATTTGAGTAGAAATAATATAATTAGCATTTTTGTGAGATTTTGCCCAAGTATGAAGCACAGTTTGTTCTTTGATCAAAAGATCTTTAACATTGTCAATTTCAGTAGACAAAAATGTGTTTGACAAACTAGTGATTCTAAGATTTTCTTGAGTGGACTCAATAATGTTATTTTTCATGGATATATCAGTTTCAAGAAGATCAATTTGATTTTGCAAATCTCTTATTGTTTGGTTCTTCTTAGAATTAATAACACCCAAATACTCAAACATTTTGATTTTTTCATTCATTGAATAGGAAACAAAGTTTTTAACTTGATACATTGAAGAAGAGTCAGTGTTGTGCTTCCTGGAATTTTCAACAACATCAGACATATCAGCATCAAATGTACTTGTGCCTTTTTCAGGAACATCCGTGTCTTCTATCTTTACCATTAGACACTTGACTTCATCATCTGATGACTCCGCATCAGTCTTCCATTTTTCTTCTTCAGCAACAAGAACTTTATGTTCCAATTTCTCTGCTTTCAGCTTCTCAATCAGCTTGTTGTACTTCTGCTTCCAGTATTGATCAGTGCTCCCACAGTTAAAGCACTGAGCCTTCTCTTTCTTATCAGTACCATGCTTTTTATCAGCTTCTGATCTTTTTGAGAACTTTCCACCCATCTTCTTCTGAAACTTGGAGAAGTTTCGGCCTGATTTCTCAAAGGTCTTTACAATCAAAGCTGCACTAGCCACAACCTTTTCAAGATCATCAGTGTCAGTTTTAGAGGAATCAGTGTCTGAATGGCTTTCAGTGTCTGAATCTGACACTAGCTTTTTGTTTGAGAACAAGGCTACAGATGATTCACGCTGAGAATCTTTCATCAGCTCCTTTCTTTGAAGCTTGGATTCCTCATAGTATCGAAGATTTCCATACAGACTTTGTAAGTCCATAGTGTTGATCTTCTCACTATTTTTCAGCACATCAACATGGTTCTCCCAACCTACACCCAGAGAATCCAAAGACTTCTGCACTAGAACAGTCCTATGTTTCAACTGATCTAATCTTCATAGATCATTAACAAGAGTATTGAATCTGTTAAAGGTTTGAGTCAAGGTTTCACCTTTCTTAGCAAAAAAATGTTCATACCTTCGGTTAAGATCATTTATTTGAGTAGCCTTGACTTCTTCAGTGCCTTCAAAAGATACAGTCAGAGTATCCATCATCTCTTTTGCTGAGATGCAATTTTGAACTAGCCCAAAAATATTGTATGGCAGAGTGTAGCTGATTATGGCACGAGCACGAACATCTAGACCATTTTTTCTTTTGTCATCTGCCGTCCAGTTTTCTCTAGGTGTTTTCTTCATAGCACCATCAGGAACGTTGTTTTTCAGAGGCTGATACATTTGGGACATATGGACCTTTTTCGACAATGTCCAACATGTCTTCATCTACTGACTCTACAGCATATAGAGCCTTTATTTTCCACATGGCAAAATTTGTTTCATCAAAAGGAGGAATTTTAGCGGAGGGATGATTTGATGAGTTCGACGAAGAAGAAGATGAAGCCATTTGTTTGATAAGAGAAACCTGCTCTAATACCAATTGAAAAGGCCTTTAGATCAATCAACTTATCAAACAATGACAGTAAATAAGAATAAGAAGAATTCACGAAGAAAAACTTTCACTAAGAAAGATAATCTCACAAAGAGATTATCGTGTGCACAAAGCAGCGATTAGGGTTTGTGAAAGGCGTAACCATTCACAAACCTATACAAGAGATTATATACTGCTATTCTAAACAATCCCTACAAATCAGGGATATGCCAGCTATCTAATTTACGCTAACTATGGAAACAAGATAAATACAAAATCTGTTACAATGCACTGAATAAACTAAACACGCTGAGCTGCTCAAACGCTGATGCGGATACTGAGATATACGCTGATGCTGAGATTTATTTCAAACATCATCATATTTCAAGGTTCGACCTTACACGCGTCATTGACTAGGTCAGAGTTCGACAACAACTTTTAAGAGCTACGATTGCTAGTCAGGTTGTCGAGTCGTACTTGCACTAATAGTTATTAGACTTATCCAAGTGGGAGAGTGTTAGATTAGGTGTCTAAGCTCATAACTATAATTGGTATGTACTTGACCCGAGAGTAGCATGGTCCATTTGGGTTGCATATCACCAGGACAATTTGACAGGATGGACATTTGAGAAGAGGTTATTTATGATTTCTTAATATATTATAAGTTCTAACATATTAATATGAAATCATATTATTTAATTAGTATTGATCAAGAATTAATTTGGAATTAATTTTGTGATCAAAAGAGACTAATTAAATATGAGTGGTTGATTTGGTAAAATCATTCATTTTTATGGTGTGGGCCATTGATCCATGATTCCTTAGGTTAGGCTGAACCCATCTGACAACCCATGGATGATCCATGTAGGTTTAAACCCATGGAGCTTAAGGAATATGGAAGGTCATGCACATTAGGGTTTACATGGTGTAACCCTAGTTTTGCCACACTATATAAGAATCTCATTAGCTCCTAAAGTAGGCACCCTAATGTTCTTGGAATAGCTATAGCCGATTTTAGAGTACAAGTATTCTCTTTCAAGTCCTCAATTGTTGGTGGTGTTGTGTGATTCCATTTGAGGTGCAACACTTAGGGCACTAATTTCTTAAAGGCCAAAATAAAGAAGTTCTACAAGCTACAACAAATAGGGAATTCTATAACTCAATTTTATGTTGATTATGTAATTTGCATGCTAATTGTAGGCTTAATGTTTTGGAAACAATATTGCATGTATAATTAGAGAAAACATAGATCCAAAGCATTTAGGGTTGTATGTGAACTAGGGGTGGTCAAAAATATCCGCATCCGAACATCCGATCCGAAAAATCCAAAAATTCGATCCGAAAATACCCGAAGAATCGGATATCCGAAAATTCGGATACTCGAAATTCGGATATCCGGTTTTTCGGATTCGGATACGGATATTAAAATGTGAAAATTTCGGATATTTTGGATATCCGAAATCCGAAATATATAATATAAAAAATTATAAAAAATAGTTTTAATGCATTGGGTTTTTCATTTGAAATTCAAAAAGACAAATTATTAACATTTTTACTTGGTACACAAAGTGAGGATGGTATAAATGTTACCTTTTTATGTTGATTTTAGTAATTTGAGTTTGATTTGTCAAGATCTTCAGGTATCCTGAGGTAACTTGCATTTAACCGGACCAAATGAAATCTTATTATACCTAACAAATGCACGAAAATGTTCTTGTTCTTGGAGGGTTTATTTTCTTTATTTAAAACTAATGAAATTCGGATATCCGGTTTAATATCCGAATCCGTATCTGAAATTTCGGATACGGATTCGGATATCAATAATCAACTATTCGAATTTTCGGATATCCGGTTTTGAACACCCCTAATGTGCACCATAGGATGTTGTAATATACTAAAACCCAACAGTATGGGCACCATAGGAGTGTTATGGTACATAAAACCCAACAGTGGTATCAGAGCCATGAGTGTTTTTCTGTTATATAGATGCATTGGTTAATTGCTCAAAGTTGAAGAAAATGAAAATTTGCCTTCTGTCAGCACGAACTAAAGGAGTCCAGTATGGAACTCGACGAGTCCATTGCCTGGCTCAACGAGTTGGACCGTCTGTTGGCAAATTTTTGGTTTTTTGGCCAGAACTGGATTAGGATCATTACCACAAACTATTTTGTATCATAAAATCTGATTTTTCAGATATGGTAGCGACTTTCCTCATCCAATTAAAAGATAATTGTCAAAATTTTAAGATAATTATTAGATTATATTATAAAGCTAATTATTTTGTAAATTTTTTGATTTGAAATTATCTTGCTACAAGAGTTGCATTAGGTCAAATTGGTAAAAGATAAAAAATATATATATGATTATTTTAATGGTTTAAAATTGATCTAAATGTTTTGAAGAGTTACAAAACTTGTCTTCATGTTTTTGAATTCAAAAGTTTTTTTTAAAAGGAGTTACAAAACTTGCCCTCAAGGTTTAGAATTTGAAAAGTCTCTTTCATTAAACAGTGAATTCTAAAACATCTAGTAATTTGAAAAGATTTCAAAAGGTGCAACTCTTGGTTTCATAACTTAAAATTTTAATTAAATAGTTTTAATTTTTAATTTTTATATTTTGGACCTTGATGTTTTGAATAGTTCAAATTACACCTTATGGACTTTGATAAATTAATTAAAGTGTTTAATTAAAAGAGAGTTAATAAATCCATAATGATATGGTTTAAGTTTAATTAAATTAAAAGCCTAATTTATTAATAGTTTAAACATCTAGTAATTTGAAAAGAGAGTTAATTAAATAGTTTTAATTAAATTAACAGCCATTGGGTATCCACTCTTTCCCACTGCACCCTTGACCAGTGGAAGGTTGTTAGCCAAATGGATAGGATAGGACACAAACTTCCATTAAAATGTATAATGAAATACCAAGTAACTAAATGCTTTATAAATTCCCAATATTAGTTACTTAGGAAAAATGTGAATTTGATGCTAATCCATGAAATTGCACATTGCACCTTATTGGTCAGTTAGTTGAGCGTGTGTGGTTAATCAGCACACTAATGTGGACTAATAAAGGATGGCAATGGGTAGCTCGTAGTTTGTCATAGATCAATGGAGTGTGTGTGGTTAAACGACACATTGGTTAGGTGATAAATGACTTTGAGAGTACCAAGCTAATTTGCATGGGTATTCACACCATGTTTGGGAAATTAAGACTAATTCCTTGTTCACATATAGATATGAATCAAGTGAAGGACTGGGGATCTTGTACACATTGTTGTGCACTGGAATAGGTCCACCACAAAGAACGATAAAACTATTCTTCAAGATTTACTAAGAGTTTAGTGAATATGATTATGCTTACAAAGTTAACTGTAATTCTCAAAACATTGAACAAGTTTCAATGTGTAGCATAACGAATAAGAAGAATCAATTAGGCAGAAAGATAAAAGTTTCTCCAATCTAAAAGGAAAGGAGATTACTTCAGTATCTTGTTTTATGATCATCTTAATGATTATGAAAACCACATCACAATTGATCCTCTAAGGACACCTTAGCGCACTTGTATGGCTAAGAAGAGGAATTGTGAATTGTTGAAATGGTTAAATCAAGAAGGTGAATCATACTTCGTTCCAAAATCAAGTCTTAAAGTCATACTCCAAGATTGTGACTTGAGTGACATATCTTAAGCAGGTTTATAGCACCCTATAGGATGTGGAGTAGAAATGTTTCTTGCTCTTGCACATTTGGAATTGGTAGTTGTGATGTTTTAGATAAGACAAAGACCAACTAAGACCAGATATATGAAGTGTCATTCTTGATAAGAATCCGCACTATCCTTTGGATATTTTGTTGTCAAAGAATGTTTCTTGACAGAGAATCTTATAAGTCAAGAGGTTAGTGAGATTCTTAAAGATCTTGAAAAGTTTCAAAAACTAATCAAGAATAAACCTATTGTTTATCACTAGAACACAACTTGAGGTTTGTAACCTATCGTGTTGACATATTCTTGTTTCTATGCCCGTTCCATTTAAAGTTGACTATGCATGTGAGTTCTATGAGTTTTCAATTGTTTGCATAAGGCAAAGCACCTTGATCAATGAAAGTTCATTGATTAGTAAGGGTTATCTGCTCAGCAACTTGGAAGACATGGTAGGCCCTTGTGGTGTCAAGTAGCAAGAAATTAAGATTAAACATGTTCAGTCCATATGAGTTTCAATTCGTCATAGACCTTGTTTTATGATAATGATAAATTCACGTGGATAGGAACACATACACCATAAAATCTAAGTGACATAAGGTTTCTGTCCACTTCATGAAAATGATTTTGAGAAACCACTTTCACTAAGAAGATTTTGAGGAGAGAATAGTTGTGTTAATTGCGTTCTCAAATTCGATTATGATTACGACATCCCTCTTCATAGTTCAAATTGTGAGAAATGGCAAATAGTTTGAACAATCGGGACTTATTGTTGTAAGTTCCAAAATAGTTTAGATACACATATGAGCTTTCTTATCAAAGGTGTATAAGCTTAGATAATGGCTTATCGAAGAATCTCGTATCAGAAATCTAAACTTTGGTAAGAAAGTCAATAAGTATTGATTTCTAGAACTCCAGCTGATTTCTGGATACATGTCAAAGCTAGTGGGAGCAGAAATGTTATGCTAGTAACAAAATAATTGTTATGCTAGTGGGAGCATAATTATTATGGTAAGTGTTGCGAGTTAGCAATGCTATTTATAGGAAACAAAGTTCTACTTTGCAAAGTTGCAAAGTTTGAAAAGTTGTTCCGCTATAGTAAAGGAGAGCAAACTTATACTTCATTTGAAATCTAAAAGTGTAGATTGAAGTTTTAATCAAACTTAGTCATGAGCATATATGAATATCAGGTTGAAATGATCAACATTGAAAGTTATATATACGAAAATATTATAGCAAAAGACTGGTCAAGTATCATGTCTTTATGTAAGACATTATGAATCATATTCCATATGCTTCGGGTATAGGATTGATTGCATATGCTATAATAGTCACGCGTTCTAATTTCCAAATGCCTAGGGCATTAAGAGGGGAAATGATTAGAATCGGATAAGACTAAAGTTATTAAACAACTATCAAGGACGATCTAAGATTCGCTAAGGATTGATCGCTTGCAGTTGGAAGTATAGTAATGGATGGACCGTATTGACATTATTATGAATAGACAGGATTATATTAATAATGAGTGGTTATACAACATATATGGAAATGTTTTCATAATGGGAGTTAGATATAAATAATCTATGTGTAGATTAGTAACTTAATTTAATGTAAGAAGGATGTTCAAAGGAAAGTACTTTGAATGTGAGACTTCAATTCTGGGGAATTGTCTTGTAACAATCTCTAATAGAATACTTTGTAATATCATTGGCTGTGACTTTGGTACCATGACATTACAAAAGGAATCATTGCATGATAGTTTAGAATCTAACACACTCTTATAGTGGCAAGAATTAGGCATTCTTACACTAAGGATTTGGAATTGTGAAATAAGCATCATTGAAATGTTTTTCAATTGATCTATTTCACAAAGTAAGGACCATAGATATACATTATGTGCATACTTGGAGCATGGGATAACTATTGTTTTAATTCAAGTATTAAGTTTATTAATCGAAACATTATACAATGAATAATGTTAATCAATATGCTGATTAAATAATAAGTGTTTTATTTATACTCAAAAGTTTTGAGAACATACTAGATTAGATTATTCTTACATGTCACTTCGCATGTTTTGACTTCCCGAATAGTATGATTTTCCAAGCATCCACAGTCAATCATACTTTGGAAGTAGGTAATGAGGTAAGATTGTCATGAATCCGACTGTAGATTGTCTAAGTGCTTAGACATAGCAAAAGTTTGATGCAATGTTCATGATGCTCAAAACCGAATCCTTCAAGCCTCCTCTTGATCCTTCAAGCTTTTCCTTCCTTCCTTGGATCACAGAAGCACCAAAATCACTCCAAATGCCTTAGATTGCTTCAAAAACAGCTAGGGTTTGCTATGGGGGTCTTCTGGGAGCAAATGGGGCTAAGGAGGCCGAGTTAAGGTGTTTAAATAGGGTGCAAACCCTCAGATTAGGGTTTTTGCCCAAACAGGGTCTACTCGCCGAGTCCGGGACTCGACTCGCCGAGTCTACAACTTAACCTCCGCGCCTCATCTCGCTTCTACTCGGCGAGTTGGTCCTTCAACTTGCCGACTCCAAGACCAAATGCAGAATATTAAAAAAAAATTAATAAAAAGAACACGTACCAAGAACCAAGTGCTACACCTAAATGGGTATGTAGAGCTGTTTTAGTCATAGCACAAGTTGGCTACAGTGTTCATGAGTACTCCTGGAATAAGATTCGAGTATTGGATACAACCCACGCTCATCTGAATCACTTCATGGATTTTATCACGAGTGATTGTGAGATGATAATATCTCATATTCTTGAAATGGAGACATGTGAGTTGTAGTTGCGAGTCAGTTTCACATTGACATATGTAAACGCACCAGTAACTTGGATGTTATAAAACATATTGTTGTGTGTAATTTGATGAGTAAGTACAAGCGAGCATTTGTGTCGAAGTTTATCCGTTCCTTTTACCCTATGTGGATAAAAGCGATATCTGTGGGCCCCTCGATGGTTTAGTGATTACACCCCTAAGTGCTTGGCCAAGCCTGGACTGATTTGATTTTTTCATTTAGTCAGTTTTCCTAAATCAGAAATCGAAAAACAACATATGGACAGAGAGAATGATTATAATCCATGTCTCAGTCCATATGATATCTAGAATGGAGGAATATATGACCCCTTATTTAATGATTGAAAAGGCCTTTAGATCAATCAATTTATCAAACAATGACAGTAAATAAGAATAAGAAGAATTCAGGAAGAAAAACTTTCACTAATATATTATAAGTTCTAATATATTAATATGAAATCATATTATTTAATTAATATTGATCAAGAATTAATTTAGAACTAATATTTTAATCAAAAGAGACTAATTAAACATGAGTGGTTGATTTGGTCACATCATTCATTTTTATGGTGTGGGCCAATGATCCATGATTCCTTAGGTTAAGCTTAACCCATGTGACAACCCATGGACGATCCATGGAGGTTTAAACCCATGGAGCCTAAGGAATATGGAAGGTCATGCACATTAGGGTTTACATGGTGTAACCCTAATTTTGCCACACTATATAAGAAGCCCATTAGCTCCTAAAATGGGCACCCTAGTGTTCTATGAATAACTATAGCCAATTTTAGAGTACAAGTATTCTCTCTCAAGTCCTCCATTGTTGGTGGTGTTGTGTGATTCCATTTGAGGGGCAACACTTGGGGCACTAAGTTGTTAAAGGAAAAAAATCAAGAAGTTCTACTAGCTACAACAAAGATGTAATTCTATAACTCAATTTTATGTTGATTATGTCATTTTCATGCTAGTTGTAGGCTTAATGCTTCAGAAACAATATTGCATGTATAATTAGAGAAAACATAGATCCAAAGAATTTAGGGTTGTATGTGCATCATAGGATGTTGTAGTATTCTAAAACCCAACAGTATGTGCACCATAGGAGTGTTATGGTACATAAAACCCAACAGTGGTATGAGAGTCATGAGTGTTTTTTTGTTATATAGATGCATTGGTTAATTGCTCAAAGCTGAAGAAAATGGAAATTTGCCTTCTGTCAGCACGAACTGAAGGAGTCCAGTATGGAACTCGATGAGTCCATTGCCTGGCTCAACGAGTTGGACTGTCTGTAGGCAAATTTTTCGGTTTTTGTTGCCAGAACTGGATTAGGATCATTACCACAAACTGTTTTGTATCATAAAATCTGATTTTTCAGATATGGTAGTGACTTTCCGCATCCAATTAAAAGATAATTGTCAAAATTTTAAGATAATTACTAGTTTATATTATAAAGCTAATTATTTTGTAAATTTTTTGATTTGAAATTATCTTGCTACAAGAGTTGCATTAGGTCAAATTGGTAAAAGATAAAAAAAAATATGATTATTTTAATGGCTTAAAATTGATCTAAATGTTTTGAAGAGTTACAAAACTGTTCTTCAAGTTTTTGAATTCAAAAGTTTTTTTAAAATGAGTTACAAAACTTGCCCTCAAGGTTTGGAATTTGAAAAGTCTCTTTCCTGAAACAGTGAATTCTAAAACATCTAGTAATTTGAAAAGATTTCAAAAGGTGCAACTCTTGGTTTCATAACTTAAAATTTTAATTAAATAGTTTTAATTTTTAATTTTTATATTTTGGACCTTGATGTTTTGAATAGTTCAAATTACACCTTATGGACTTTGATAAATTAATTAAAGTGTTTAATTAAAAGAGAGTTAATAAATCCATAATGATATGGTTTAAGTTTAATTAAATTAAAAGTCTAATTTATTAATAGTTAGTATTTTAAATGTGAAAATACATCTTTATACTATATAAAATTAAAAGTTTAATATATTTTATATGTATAAGTAAAAGGTCAATCTTACCGTTAGTAGGCATTATTCACGAAGTTGATCTATAAGGGGGGTTTAAGGAAGCGGCCTGTAAAATGACAGCCATTGGGTATCCACTCTTACCCACCGCACCCTTGACCAGTGGAAGGTTGTTAGCCGAATGGGTAGGATAGGACACAAACTTCCATTAAAATGTATAATGAAATACCAAGTAACTAAATGCTTTATAAATTCCCAATATTAGTTACTTAGGAAAAATGTGAATTTGATGCTAATCCATGAAATTGCACATTGCACCTTATTGGTCAGTTAGTTGAGCGTGTGTGGTTAATCGGCACACTAATGTGGACTAATAAAGGATGGAAATGGGTAGCTCGTAGTTTGTCATAGATCAATGGAGTGTGTGTGGTTAAATGGCACATTGATTATTTGATAAATGACTTCGAGAGTACCAAGCTAATTTGCATGGTTATTCACACCATGTTTGGGAAATTAAGACTAATTCCTTGTTCACATATAGATGTGAATCAAGTGAAGGACTAGGGGATCTAGTACACATTGTTGTGCACTGGCCTAGGTCAACCACAAAGAACGATAAGACTATTCGTCATGATTTAGTAATAATTTAGTGAATATGATTATGCTTAGAAAGTTAAGTGTAATTCTGAATCATTGAAAAAGTTTCAATGTGTAGCATAACGAATAAAAAGAATCAATTAGGCAGAAAGATAAAAGTTTCTCCAATCTGAAAGGAAAGGAGAATACTTTAGTATCTTGTTTTATGATCATCTTATTGATTATGAAAACCACATCACAATTGATCCTCTAAGGACACCTTAGCACACTTGTATGGCTAAGAAGAGGAATTGTGAATTGTTGAAATGGTTAAATCAAGAAGGTGAATCATACTTCGTTCCAAAATCAAGTCTTAAAGTCATACTCCAAGATTGTGACTTGAGTGACATATCTTAAGCAGGTTTATAGCACCTCATAGGATGTGGAGTAGAAATGTTTCTTGCTCTTGCACATTTGAAATTGGTAGTTGTGATGTTTTAGATAAGACAAAGACCAACTAAGACCAGATATATGAAGTGTCATTCTTGATAAGAATCCGCACTATCCTTTGGATATTTTGTTGTCAAGGAATGTTTCTTGACAGAGAATCTTATAAGTCAAGAGGTCAGTGAGATTCTTAAAGATCTTGAAAAGTTTCAAAAACTAATCAAGAATAAACCTATTGTTTATCACTAGAACACGACTTGAGGTTTGTAACCTATCGTGTTGACATATTCTTGTTTCTATGCCCATTCCAGTTAAAGTTGACTATGCATGTGAGTTCTATGAGTTTCAATTGTTTGCATAAGGCAAAGCACCTTGATCAATGAAAGTTCATTGATTAGTAAGGGTGATCTGCTCAACAACTTGGAAGGCATGGTAGGCCCTTGTGCTCTCAAGTAGCAAGAAATTAAGATTAAACATGTTCATTCCATATGAGTTTGAATTCGTCATAGACCTTGTTTTATGATAATGATAAATTCATGTGGATAGGAACAAATACACCATAAAATCTAAGTGACATAAGGTTTCTGTCCACTCCATGAAAATGATTGTGAGAAAACACTTTCACTTAGTAGTTGTGTTAATTGCGTTCTCAAATTCGATTATGATTACGACATCCCTCTTCATAGTTCGAATTGTGAGAAATGGAAAATAGTTTGAACAATCGGGACTTATTGTTGTAAGTTCTAAAATAGTTTAGATACACATATGAGCTTTCTTATCAAATGTGTATAAGCTTAGATAAAGGCTTATCCAAGAATCTCGTATCAAAAATCTGAACTTTGGTAAGAAAGTCAATAAGTATTGATTTCTAGAACTCCAGTTGATTTCTGGATACATGTCAAAGCTAGTGGGAGCAGAAATGTTATGCTAGTAACAATAATTGTTATGCTAGTGGGAGCATAATTATTATGGTAAGTGTTGCGAGTTAGCAAAGCTATTTATAGGAAACAAAGTTCTACTTTGCAAAGTTGCAAAGTTTGAAAAGTTGTTCCGCTATAGTAAAGGAGAGCAAACTTATACTTCATTTCAAATCTAAAAGTGTAGATTGAAGTTTTAATCAAACTTAGTCATGAGCATATATGAATATCAGGTTGAAATGATCAACATTGAAAGTTCTATATATGAAAATATTATAGCAAAAGACTGTTCAAGTATCATGTCTTTATGTAAGACATTATGAATCGTATTCCATATGCTTCGGGTATAGGATTGATTGCATATGCTATAATATTCACACATTGTAATTTCCAAATGCCTAGGGCATTAAGAGGGAAAATGATTAGAATCGGATAAGACTAAAGTTATTAAACTACTATCAAGGACGATCTAAGATTCGCTAAGGATTGATCGCTTGTAGTTGGAAGTGTAGTAATGGATGGACCGTATTGACATTATTATGAATAGACAAGATTCTATTAATAATGAGTGGTCATATGGCATATATGGAAATGTTTTCATAATGGGAGTTAGATATAAATAATCTATGTGTAGATTAGTAACTTAATTTAATGTAAGAAGGATGTTCAAAGGAAAGTACTTTGAATGTGAGACTTCAATTCTGGGGAATTGTCTTGTAACAATCTCTAATAGAATACTTTGTAATATCATTGGCTGTGACTTTGGTACCATGACATTACAAAAGGAATCATTGCATGATAGTTTAGAATCTAACACACTCTTATAGTGGCAAGAATTAGGCATTCTTACACTAAGGATTTGGAATTGTGAAATGAACATCATTGAAATGTTTTCAATTGATCTATTTCACAAAGTAAGGACCATAGATAAACATTATGTGCATACTTGGAGCATGGGATAACTATTGTTTTAATTCAAGTATTAAGTTTATTAATCGAAACATTATACAATGAATAATGTTAATCAATATGCTGATTAAATAATAAGTGTTTTATTTATACTCAAAAGTTTTGAGAACATGTTAGATTAGATTATTCTTGCATTTCACCTCGCATGTTTTGACTTCCTGAATAATATGATTATCCAAGCATCCACAGTCAATCATACTTTGGAAGTAGGTGATGAGGTAAGATTGTCATGAATCCGACTGTAGATTGTCTAAGTGCTTAGACATAGCAAAAGTTTGTTGCAATGTTCATGAGTACTCCTGTAATAAGATTTGAGTACTGGATTAATCCCACGCTCATCTGAATCACTTCATGGTTTTTATCAATATTGATTCTGAGACAATAATATCTTATATTCTTGAAACGAAGACATATAGTTACAGTTTACAAGTCGGTTGCACATTGATGATATGTAAACGCACCAGTAACTTGGTGTTATAAAACGTATTATTGTGTGCGATTTGATTAGTAAGTATAGAAAGCGTATGAGTTGAATTGTATTTGTTCCTTTTACCCTAAGTCGTATAAAAGCGATATATGTGGGCCCCTCGATGATTTAGTGATGACAACTCCAAGCGCTTGGCCAAGTCTAGACTGATTTGATTTGTTTAATTAGTCCGTCGTCATAAATCGGAAATCAGGAAACAACACATGGACAGAGAGAATGATTATAATCCATGTCTCATGTCCATACGATATCTAGAATGGAGGAAGATATGATCCCTTATCTAAATGGCGTGTCAGAGTTCGACAATGACTTTTAAGAGCTACGATTGCTAGTCGGTTTTTAAGTCATACTTGCAGTTATAGTTATTAGACTTATCCAAGTGGAAGAATTTTTGATTAGGCGACTAAGCCCATAACTATAATTGGTATGTACTTGACTTGAGAGTAGCATGGTCCATTTGGGTTGCATTATGCAGAACAATTTGATAGGATAGATATTTATGAAAGAGGTTATTTATGATTTACTAATATATTATATGTATAATATATTAATTAAGAAATCGTATTATTTAATTACTACTGATCAAGAATTATTTTGGAATTAATTTAGTGATTAAAAAAGACTAGTTAAATTAACAGGGACTGATTATGTAAATTAGTGATACATAGTGTTTGGGTTGCATTCGATTATGTGAGAGTCCTTGAAGAGTTAGTCCATATGAGTTATGGATCATAAGCCTAAGTGTAAGAATTGGGGTTACATATGAATCTTGGAATTCTAACACTATATATGTAACCCCTTAGACCCCAAAATCGAATGGACAAGTAATATAGCAAGAGTATAGCCGATTTTAGGGTGTTCTAACCTCTCTCTCAAGTCCTCCAATTGTTGGTGGTGTTTTGTGAAGCATTTGAGGAATCACACTTGAGGTGCTAAGCTCTTAAAGGCCAAGTACTACAACTAAGAGGCATTTTTCTAACTAGTTTTTTTTTTTTTTTTTTTTTTTTTTTTTTTTTTTTTTTTTCAAGTATCAAAGTTGTATGCTAGTTATAAGTTTCATGCTTTGGATAATTTTTGTTGCATGTATAACTAGAGAAAACTTAGATCCACAACATTAGGGTTGTATGTGCACCATAGGAGTGTTATAGTACATAAAATCCAACAGTCGTATCTATCAAGATTCCTTATTTCTCAAATCTATTGTGGCTGGTATCGTCCCTTTCATAAACCTCCATACAAAGCAAGTGACCTTAATGGGGGTCGTTTTACACCATTTACTATGAGATTGAGTAGGTAATACCATGAAAGAACAGTTAATGTATCGCCTTAGGAGTTTCACCTCATAATTACCATCGGGATCAAGAGGGAATATCCATTTATATGGACCTGAACGAGGATGGAATTGATCAAGAATGCCAGTTAACCTCTCCAACTAATTTGACATGTTGGCAGTTACATGATCAGATTTCCAATTCGAACAATACCCAACTGTATTTCTCCTGTCAGCCACCAAACAGTTTTCCACGCTTCAAGTTGATATAGTTGTGGGAATTCTAACTTTAGCGTACGACTACCAATCCATTTGTTTTGCCAAACTTTTTCTTTATTCCCTAAGTTAATTATTGACCCGTAGATGTCATTAAAACATAATCCACTGGAATTAATGTCTTTTTTGGTGCTAGCTATGTTATTCCATACACCATAAATGCTTTTCTTTGAGAGGTATTCTATGGGCTCATTTGTGATGTTGTGAATTCCTGTAATTGTGCGACCCAAAGTGAATTTGGCTCATTCTTCAATCTCCACCACCACTTAACGGTTAATCTAAAATTTTTAATGTTGTAATTGATCCCACACCAAGTCTACCTTTATCTTTTGCAGCTACAACCTTTTCCCATGCTACTCAGTGTATCTTTTGTTTATCTTCATGACTACCCGATACAAACTTTCTACGAATTTTTACAAGAGAACCCAATACACCCCTCGGGGCTTTGAAAATGGATAAGAAATATATAGGAAGATTCCCTAAGACCAACTTGATTAGGCTTAATCTCCCCCCGAACGAAAGTGATTTGGCTTTCCAAGAAGAGAGTTTGGTGTGGAATTTATCAATAATTGGCTGCCAATTTTTCACTAGATTCATGTTGGCCTCCCCAAAAGTGATTACCGTTTTCTATTAATTAATAATAGTTTGATTACAATACAATAAACTAATTAATTAATTTAATTAAGATACTGACTTATTACTCAACGTTTAAGAATCAACGATAACTAATAGATAAATTTATTTTTATTCCATTAATCTAAACATCTCATAAAAATTATTGATTAAGGTAACTAAATACAATTTCTTACGGGTGAACATATTAACCAAAAAACCGAAACATAACCAAATTAACCGATATAACCGAACCATTACTAAAAGATATGGTGTGGTTTTTAAATTTGATTAACCGAATACATATGGTTCGGTTATGGTTTTATCAAAAATCAAACCATTATAAACCGAACTGAACCAATAATATTAAAAAATATTTTATAATCTAATAGTAAATATATGGTATGTAATTATATTGGGAATGAAAATTTTAAAGAGTAGATATTTGGAATTATATATGATAAGTTCTATCAATATAATTATATATACGTAATCATTCACTTTTTATAACAATAAACTTTATGTTTTTCAACTTTTATAAAAAAAAAAAATTTATTTTTATGTAATCTTAAATCATTATGGTTAACCGATATTAATCATTAAGCATAACCATTAACCAAAACCAATATTTATCGCTACCCAATGACTATAAAAATATATTAACCAATTATAATGGTTATGGTTCGATTTTGACCAAAAACCGAACTAAACCACGCCATACATACTTTTACAATTTCATTTTTCATAATACGATGCACTTATCCTAATTAACTCTTAATAAATTAATAGAAGACTATATTTTTATTTTTATGTAATCTTAAATCATTATGGTTAACCGATATTAATCATTAAGCATAACCATTAACCAAAACCAATATTTATCGCTACCCAATGACTATAAAATTCTCAGCCACTCATTTAATCTAAGCAGAAAAAGAGACAATGGCAGACTTGTAAATATGTTAATAACCTTCAATCTCAAATACATAACCATAGAGAATTCGATAACAGTTCGTTCATCATCAAAATTTCTCCTCCAACCTTCAACAATCATCCAGATTTTTTCAACTAAACCATCATCAATGTCATCCAGTGTTAATCAATCATCGATATTCGTGGCCGGGAGGTTCGCCGTTCATGACAGATTCGCAACCTAAATTCATCAGTTTCATTGATTTCTTTGTTGAATACTCCGAATGTTCGTAGCTTGCAAGCATTTGTTAAAGTTCATAATGGATTTGGAACTGGAATTTCCGAGATTCGCAAACGAAATCAGTTGGAATCGGAATTTCTTCGTTGTTCATGAAATTAGAGTCGGAGTTCTGGACTCACAGTCACAGTCGACATTGAAGGACTCAGAATCGGTACTCACAGGTTCCCAATCGGATTTTCGGAAATCAAAATCAAAATGAGAAATCGATTAGACATATGATGTCGCATCTGAAGTCGAAATCGGAAGTATATGATGATTTGGAATTTATAACTTGATGTTTTTAACATTTTTAAAATAGTTAACTTTTATGCACTCCAACTATTTGATGAAATGCATAAACTAAATTACCACGTTATATTCACATATGAATATGTTTTCTCACCTGAATCAGTATATGATTATTAAAAAACACAAAACAAATATGCAAGTCTATATGTTATTCATATGTGAATAACATATAAAAATTATATATATTTGTCAAAATACCTTCTAATATTCATAAGTGAATATATTCACAAGTGAATATACCTTGTAATATTCATATGTGAATATATTGTGTAATATTCATAAGTGAATATATATATACCATGTAATATTATGTAATATTCACATATGAAATATCAATTAATATTCATAATTGAATATACCATCTAATATTCACAAGTAAATATACTATGTTAATATTCACAAGTGAATTCATCGTCTAATATTTAAATATGAATATATTATGTTTATTATATGCTATATTTATATATGAATGATACGTAAATTGTAAAAAAAAAAATCATACTTTTTATTCATAAGTAAATAACGAATGTACCGTAATAAAACCTGATGCATTTTTATTCACTTATGAATAACGATATCTGAAAATATATAAAAAAATAATATTTTATCTTAAAACTATATCAATATGGATGTCTATTTGTAGAGAATAAAAAATCATGAATTTTGGTATATTTAATATCATTTTTTGATAAAAATAGCTTCTAAAAATAAAAAAAAAAACGAAAAAAACTATGTTTCTGTATAGATTAAGGTAATGATTAGTATAGTTTAAGGAAATATGTTTTGTTGGAAAACACATGTCTATTCATTTCCCATTTCCGTTAGTACAACGGAAACTTTTGCGGTAAAAATAAATAAGTGACTGAGAATGATTTCCGCATTCTAACTCTTTTTTTTTATCAATTGAACCATCCCCTATATATATATATATATATATATATATATATATATATATATATATATATATATATATATATATATATATATATATATATATATATATATATATATATATATATATATATATATATATATGTTCAGGTTTATTTGAGACCATTATAATTTTTTTAGACCGTAAGACCAAATCTAAAAATAATTTTAAAATGCAAAATAAATGTAAAAATCCAAAAATTCTTTTTTTAAATATTATTTTCGGAACTTGAATTAACTAAAAAAATTAAAAAAATCTCGTTTTTTTTTTAAAAATACGTGAAATATTATAAATAGAATATTATACTGACATATTCTAAAAAATAATTTTAAAATGCAAAATAAATGGAAAAATCTAAAAATTCTTTTTTTAAATATTATTTTCGGAACTTGAATTAACTAAAAAAAATCCCATTTTTTTGAAAAATACGTGAAATATTCTAAATAGAATATTACACTATACATATTCTAAAAATAATTTTAAAATGCAAATAAATGGAAAAATCAAAAAATTCTTTTTTTAAATATTATTTTCGGAACTTGAATTAACTAAAAATATATAAAAAAATAAAAAAATGCGTCTCACGGTCTCACAAAATTAGGTCGTCTCACATGAACCTAACCCTATATATATATATATATATATATATATGTATATATATATATATATATATATATATATATATATATATATATATATATATATATATATATATATATATATATATATATATATATATATATATATATATATATATATATATCAAAGGGACTAAAGTCAAAGGCTCCTATCTAGTCGATGCTATGCCACTAAAATTTATAAACTAATTACAAGATGCCTACCTTTGTGGACCTAAGATGGCCACGTCTAAGGCTTTTAGAAGTAAAAGATTTGGTTGTACTGTAATCTCTCTTTCTTTTATAAAGGGTTAACGATAAACTTTCATCATATGTAATGTAATGTAATATCTTTTTGGTTGTAATGTAATATCTTTTGCTTAGCTGAAGCAAATTCATGTCCATACACTCCTCGCCATCTCCACCACTAATCCCCATATGATTTTCCTTCGTCTTCTTCTTACTTCGGTATCTATTTAACAACTAGATATTTTTAAGAACATCGAAAAAATGAAGCCTGTAAAGACTAAACGGAAAAACAAAAGACTAGAATTGTATAACTGGCTTGAATCTTTTATTGAATAAAACTTATAGCCTAAAACATCAATCTGATAATTAAAATACAGGAACCTAATCAACTATATGTATACTAAACGAAAATCTGATTCGCATACAATTAGGATTCCTAACAAACTAGATTTTCCTTATATCTCAAGGGATTCTAGAATAACTTGGACAACACACCAAGTAATCTTGGACAACACTCCAAAAAATGGATGATATGGGACAGAACACGTATGCATATCATTTCTGTCTCGGTAAATTCACCAACAATCACCCCCAAAAATTCTGAGTCGACGGTAATTCTTGCACGCCAAGCAACGATCTCATTTCTGTGAACCTTATTCGAGATAAGGCATTCGTAAGTGAATCTGGTCGTTGCTTGTCTCCGGAAACATGTTCTACTATCACTTGTTTTTTTTTAACACGCTCTTGAATGAAGTGGAATCAAGTGTGGATGTGTTTGCTTCTTCCATTAACGACACGATTCTTTGACAGTGCTATTGTTGATTTGTTGTCTATGTGAATCAACACCTTTTGTTTCTTTATTCATGTCAACTCAGATAACAACTCTTTTAACCAAGCTGTCTGACACGCAACTGCGGTAGCTGCCATGAACTTAGTTTCACACGAGTACAAAGCTACTATATCTTGCTACCGGGAGTACCAAGTTATAGGTGAGTCTCCAATGTAGAAAACACATAATGTTGTACTTCTACCATCATCAGCATCAACATTGTGACTGCTATCACTGTAACCTAACAAGCTCAAATCTTTACTTCGTTTGTATATTATTCTACATGATGTTGTACCACGTAAGTAACGAAGAATTTGCTTAATATCATGCGCATGAGATTCGAACTTTGCATATAATGGCTAACTACTCTAACTGAATATGATAAATCTGAACGTGTGTTCAAGAGATACCGTAAACAACCTACTAATTTTCGAGAATGGGTAGCTTCAACTTCAGGTTCGTTTTCAGCTTTTGATAACTTTAGTCCCAGCTTCGTTGGACATTAAGTTACATTACACTCTTGCATGCTTGCCTCTTTTAGAATCTTCATAGCATAACTCTCTTGCTTTACATTTTCACAACCATTTTCTTGAAATACTTCAATAACCAAATAGCAAGTTAGGTCACCAAGGTCCGACATTTCAAAATGCAATGCCATTAGTTTCTTTAATTTGTTTTTGAACTCTAGACCTATTCCCATGATGAATAAATCATCTACATAAACCGTAACAAATACACATTTTCCACTTGAAACCTTTCTATAAACTGTATTTTCTTGCATGCATCGTTGAAAACCCATATTTTTCAATGTATTATTAAGCTTCAAATTCCATCCTCTTAAAGATTGTCGAAGACCATATAAAGCTTTTGCCAATTTGTCGACTTTCGTTTCTTCACCTTGCTTCACAAAACCTTGCGCTTGGCTAACATACACTTCTTCCTTTAATCACCATACAAGAATGTTGTTTTTACATCTAAGAGATGAATCTTCCATCCATTCCCGGCTACAAGAACAATCAATAGTCTTATTGTGTCGAGATGAGCTACTGGCGCGAATACTTCATCAAAATTTATACCTTACTCTTGTGTATAGCCTTTTGCAACTAGAAGCACTTTGTATATAACACCTGTTTTCCAATATGGATCGACTTAGGGTTTCAAGGAGTAAAAAGGTTGATTTTTGAGGAAAATTAGGTGCCACGATGTGACCATTGAGTGGTCACAACGTGACAAGCGAACTATGAGAAAGCGCGTTTTGGACCGTTCTCACGACATGATACATAAGGACTCACGACGTGAGAACTAATGCAGCCTAAGCCCATGATCTTTTAGGGTTTTCTTCATATTTAAGCAACCTGAAACTCATTTTTAGGGTTCATTTCCTAGCCTCCATCTCTCTAAACCTCATAAATGCTAACCCTGGTTCTTCATGGGGGTTTTTGGTGCTCATTTAGTGATTTATGGCTCTTTGAAGAAGAGGAAGACTCCTTGGGTGAATCCTTTTGGAAATCAAACTCCTACCTTATCACCTTGCAGTGTTTTTGGACCCTTGTAAGTCATAAAGCTTCTACCTTTATCTCTAATGCATGCAAGATCTAAGGTTTATGCTTTCCTTTTCATGGATAGGTTTGGTAGCATGCATGGGATCCATAAAGTTAGCAACTTTATGGGTCATTGAAGTATTTCCTTTTAGTATGAGTTTAGATTTGAGATTTAGTATTGATTTATACTCCAAGCATGAGTCTTGATCTTATTTTCCTCTTATTAATCTAATAGGTGTTCAAGTCATGTATTGGACATGCATGACTGTAAAGTTTCGATTTTTTATGGTCCTTAGGGTTAGGGGAGACCTTCCAGATAGTCTCAAGGAATTAATTAAGGGATTAAAAGCTTAATGCTCAAAGCTGGCCAGAGCAGATCTCACAACGTAAACAATAGCCTGTCATGTTGCGAGATGTGGTATTTGTGACTATTTTGTCATTTTCTAGTCATGACGTGACCTATGGGTGGTCACGACGTGACCATTGGCTAATATTGACTTTTTTTTACCATGGTTGACTTTTGGTCAAACTAAGGGTTTTAGATTTCAAACTAAGAAGGTACTCTTTATTGTTGTTATGTGTCATGTAGGACCAGTCTTTGTTGAGTGGGAGATGTAGAATTTATTTGCTACTTACAAGGTCAGTACTTTACTATAATTTCGAGTTTGGTAGTATGTGTTGAACAGATACGTCTTATATGTTGATTATTGTTGCATGTGAATTGACTTGTTGATAACTCCTAGATTGTTGTAAGTCCATTCGACTGCTGATAGTCCCTAGGGTTGCTAACAACCCGCGATGTGTGTTGTTAATCCACATGGCGTGTTGTTAGCCACTGGGATTGTTGATAGTGCCCAGGGTTGCTAAAGACCCATAGTTGTTATATTGCGTGATGTATGTGATATTCAAAATTTTTGATAGTTCTGAGCTTGTTGTTTTATGCTGTGCTGCATGAGATATTTAGGGAACTCACTAAGCTTTAAGCTTATAGTTGTGGATAAAATATTTTTGCAGGTACTTGTTGGATTGCAAAGGTGAGACTATACACACACATTAGCAAATTTATGATTTGAGATTTTACGTTGTGCTCATTATAACCCTTATTTCCGAATAATGGTTTTTGAATAATGATTTATTATGAATGTAACATTATTAAAAAAGAAAAAAATTGGCCCAAGTTTTCGGGATATTTCAAGATGGTATCAGAGCCATGAACACTCATGGGATTCCAATCTAAAACTATGGAACTAAGAATTTTTGTAAACTATTTTAGAAAAGATTTATTTCAAGAGCAGAAAAAGGAAGATGCGATGTGTACAGTCAACTGGAGCTCGAAAAGTGATTTCCCAAATATCCATATTTTCTTTATATGTTGTAATTGACTTGTTGTACTATGTGTTATAGTATGATGTGTATGCTATAAGATAAGCTAAGGATCTACTCAAGGTTGCATGATAGAGTACCTGCTAGGAGAGATGCCTTTATGTGTGTGTGCTATATGAGTTGTTAGAGATGTATGTGTAGGCTAAGGATCCTCAAGAATTGTGTGTTAGAATCGCCTAATCTTTATGATGCCTTCTTGCCTATTAGTTTTTTGCTTGAATGTTGCTTGTTTTGTGCTATGTGATTCTTATATTAAGGTTAGTTATCCATTAAGAAAATATGTTAAGTTACATGCCACAAGGATTAAATAGTTTTAGAATGTTACATTTGACATATTACGTAGCTCTTATTTGATTCCAAATGTTCTAGTGTGGGATCTTTCAGTTGAGGAATTGTTTCATCCTTGATTCATGTAATTGTATTCGTAAGTTAGTTAGTTGGAATGGGTAAAAGTTTATTTTGCAACTGATAGTAGGGTGGGATGGGTATTCCTAGTGATCTTGGGAAAGTGCTAGGGTATTGTGACATCCCCATTTTTTACGGCCAGAAAATACCGATTTGTTTATGCTTATTAAATTAGAGTATTCTTTTAAAAATATTAATTATGCAGAATTTGTCCCAATAACATGATAATATTATTATCAAAGTACTTTTTAAGAAATGTTTTTCATTGATTTATAAAAAGCTAGGGATGTCATAACTGATATTAGAAACATAAACATAAATGGAGACTTACAATGTCTCAATATACTAACAATATATATGTTCTTGAATCTCTCATTATTCATGTACCTATGTATCGCTATATGTGATACAAAGAGGCTGATTGGGCCAGGTTGGAAAACGTAACATCCCGATATCAGGTATTTTTATTATTGCTTGTGTCTTTTCAAAAGTGGCACATTTAGTCACTTGAAGAAAAGGCTTGCGGTTTTTGGTCGTATGTTGGGCGTACTTAAGAGTACGCGCAATGTACTCATGCAACTTAGGATCGCAAATGATCAGCTAGTATGTTGGGCGTACGTGTGGTACGTCGGGCGTACTAGCCAAGAATTCAAACCCTAATTTTAAGGGTCGCCCCTATTTAAATAACATGATGTCCATATTTGATAATCCTTATTAGCCACCAAACCCTATCTAAAACTCTAATCCCAAGTTGAGTTGTTTGTGTGAGTTTTTGCAAGCTTTTGTGTGTTCTTGGTGCTTGTAATGGAAGGAGGAGACTAGAGTAGAAGGAGTAGGTGCTAGAAAGCTTGTAGATGCAGAAATATTTCCTCTTTGTGCATCATTTTCAGGTATAAAGTCTATACATTGGAAAGCTTTTCATTAGATCTTTATGGTTGAGGTTTCATGAACATTTGTCCCCAAGATTGGACCTTTATGAGTTTGGAGCACTCCAGGGATTTGTGGTTGTCCTTTCATGTATTTTAGAACCTATATATTCATAAAAATGGTTGCTTGATCATTCCCTTTAGCTCATGCATGAGTAAAGTAGCTTAGAGTGTGTTAAAAGTTAAAGCATGTTGCATTTGGTCCTTCCTAGGCATGCAAAGGCTTAAAGACAACGACTTTATGGGTTAAGACATATTGGAATGGTCAGATCTATGGTGGGGATAATTGTTTTAAGGGATTAAGACACAAATTTGGTAAAAAGTGGGAATAGAAGGAATACGCCCAGTGTACTCCTAGGGCGTAGCCGGTTCTGACCCGGACCATACGTTGTTTAAGTAGTACGCCCGCGTAAGAAGAGGTACGCCCACCGTACTCATTGGGCAGTTGACTTTTGACCTTTAGTCAAGAGTTCGGTTTGGGATCACGAGAAAGGGAAACATAGTCTTTTTTCCCTTAAAATATTTAGTTGTGGGATTTGGACTTGCGATTTGAGTTTTGGACCTTAATTAATAATTAGGGTTAATTATTTTGTTGATTAGGCGGAGTCTAGATCTGGCAGTTCGGGTGTGAGATTACTTGTCGTCAGTATCAGGTGAGTCTCCTCATTGATTCTTACCTATGTGGTAGAATACTTGTATCTGTAATGACTAGTTAGGTCTAGCTATTATGATTATGTTATGTTGTTTATGTGTGACTGAGACTGCTGATAGTCTCCATGATTGTTGATAACCCCCAAGGCGTGCTTTTAACCCACAGGGTTGTTGATAGTCCCCAGGGTTGCTGATAACCCATAGTTGTTTATTTATAATGTGTTTTATGTGGTATCTTTGAGAACTCACTATGCTTCATGCTTGTAGTTGTTGATTTATATGTGGCAGGTACTTCCGAGGATTGCGAGAAGGCAAAGCTATGATTGTACACACACGTCGGGATATTTATTACTGGGACGGATGTGAACATTGTTTTCATTAACTAAAAACGAAAAATTTGGTCTAAATTTTGAGATGTTACATTTTGGTATCACAACCCTGGTTTGAGGGATTTAGATAAACCTCCGGGTGATTCCAAACTCAAATTAAGGATCTGAAAAAACTTTAAGAACTTAATAAAGAAATGAAGAATTTTACAGGAGAAATACCCAGAGAAATAGTGTGTACAATCAGCCAACGCTCGAGCAGTAGTTTCCCAGAATACCTCAATTTACATTATGAGTAGTCCAGATATATCTATATTATGATCTGATAGAATTGCATGCTAGTTAGTGATAGGATAAGGAATCTTGTAGGAATCGTGTGGTAATGTTGCCTGATTTGTGATGCCTTAGCCTAGGAGTTCATTCTTATAAGATTGAATATGTATTTACTATTTACTTAGTGTATGCTACATAGTTGTACATAGTTAGGATTTTATATCCTTAGAATGCCTGATTTAGCCTTTCTTCCTGTTTCTTGTTTGGTTATGGATTAGAGGTAGGATTATTTATTCAAATGTTTATCGAGTCTCATATTATGTATAATTGGCATACGCGAAGCAAATAGCAAGGGCATCACAGATCTTGTGAGGCAGAGCAATGTTGGGAGCAGTCTACAGTCAGTGTCTAGATGCTTAGTTGTGGTTCCAAGGAACCATCAGGGCACGTCCATAGCTGACTTGAAGAGGTAGATTATTTGGGGTCTTAAGGGGACGACTCGAGATAGATACGGGTTGGTGTGGAAGGTAGTATTAGGCCCGTACTACTAGAAACACTGGATCCGTACGTCACTCAAGGAGTAACATCAAGGAACTAAAGGGCTTGTATGGTGGTGGGAGTGTTGGTATGTGCGATTTAGCCTGATTTTTGATAATTTTCTTATGTGTTTCGGTATGGTGGTTACCCGAGTTTCAGGCTCTAGTGACCCCGAGAGGCCAAGTGCCAGCGATGATGAGATACATAGGATTATTTCCACAGAGGTGGTCGTAGCAATCAGAGAGGCTATTCCGGAGATATTTAGGTCTATCAGGACCACGTTGATCGAAACTTTTAACGAGCTCTATGTTGTTGTCACTAAGGTTGCGACTTCCGCAGCCACTGCAACTGTTGTTGCTGGGAGACCGTAGGGGTGATTCGCTATGGTATTGGGAGCACACCAACACAAAGCCACCCGAGTTTGATCGGACCCAGGATCCGATTGTTGCTATGAGATGGATCTCTGATGTTGAAGGATATTTCGATACCTACTCCTGTTCGGAGAATCTGAGGGTTCATTTCGCAATGAACCTGCTTCACTTGGGAGTGAAGGACTGGTGGAAGTTTGCGACAACTAACTACTCTATTGCATAACATACTACAGTGACTTGGGAGAGATTTATTGAGATGTTCAGGGACGAGTTTGTACCTGCAGTTGAGCAGGAAAGGTTGGCCCAGGGTTTTTTGTCTCTCAAGCAGAAGACAGAGACGGTGGCTGAGATCACGAAGACGTTTCATGAGAGGGCTTTGTTTTTTCCTGAGTAGGTGTCCGCAGAGTAGGCCCGTGTGAGTCTATATTTGAGTGTTCTCAGGAGGGATATTCGTGAGTTTGTGGCGAACACCAGGTATCGGACATTGGCTGAGTTGCACACCAATCCCAGGAGGAGAGAGATTGAGCTGGAGACCTAGGCTAGAGAATAAAGGGAAACCCATGGGAGAGATAGGAGGCCAGTGCAGTTGTAGCTGGTGACTAAGCGACCCAATCATGCTGAACAGAGAGATGCAGGCCAGAAGGTCTGCACTTGCGGAAAATGTGGCAATGGACAAGAGGGAGCCTATTGGTCCGGATCGCATTGCTACTTGTGTGGCAAGGAGGGGCATATGGCTAAGGATTGCACCAAGGGATTTCGGGTTGTTTCAGCTGCAACCAGATGGGTCACATGAAGGCAGATTGTCCTTAGCTTACATCTAGGGCGGTTCATACTCCGGCCCTCCCGATCCTGCATATCACTGATGGCCAGCAGGGGAAGGCCGAGGCACCAAGGGCTCGAGGGAGAGCACTTTAGTTGACAGTAGAGGTGGCCCGTACAGCTCCAGACGTCGAGGCTGGTATGTGTTCTTTATATTTATGTTGATTTATTTATGTTGCTTATATTATCAGTTGTGTAGGTACTTTTCTTGTGAATTATGTGTCTGTGCTTGTGTAGTTTGTGTTGAATCTATATGCCCAAGAATCATTATTGAGTGACATTCCTAATAATATATGATCTTATAGGGTCACACATTTATCAAGTTGGCACATTTTGTATATTTATTATTAATATGATTATTAATAAATGATATCAATTCTTGTATTTTAATTAGAGAGTAATTATTCTTTTATGATAATAATAATAATTATAAGAGAGTATAACTAGTTATTATTTCATATGGTATAAATTAATAGGTCGTGCATAATATTTTGGACTAGTTGGATTCTTTTGTCTTTTACCTAAAGGCAAAGTTTATATTTTATAAACTTGGAGTTTATAAAAAATAAAGAATCCATCCTCTTATGAGAGATATAGCCTCTATATATATATATATATATATATATATATATATATATATATATATATATATATATATATATATATATATATATATATATATATATATATATATATATATATACTAGCTGTTTATCCGTTCCAAACGCAGGGTGTGAATATGGTGGTGATGATGCTCGATAGTGATTCTAGTGGTTACTGTCGGCTCTTTTCAGCAGGTTTGTTTTTCAGCAAAGGTAGGTGTACGGAAGTGCAAAAGATGGTGCAACAATTTAGTTAAAATTAAACTTTTATTGTTGTTTTGGGTTGAAACTATAAGAATGTTGTTTTATTTTATAAATATTGACCTATGCATCAAGACATAAATGTATAGAGACAAAAAAAAAATGATAAAAAAAATGAAAAGCAAATCTAATCTCCCCTCACACTCTTATTTGAAGACTTAAAATTATTTTTTTTACTTTGTATTTATTTGGCAAACATCACCCTTTGCATTTATTTAGTGTGGCGGTGATGATGCTTGATGGTATTCTAGTGGTTTTCTGCCGGCTCTTTTCAGTGGATTTGTTTTTCAGCGAAAGCAGGTGTACGAAGTGCAGAAGACAGTGCAACAATTTAGTTAAAATTAAATGTTTGTTGTTGTTTTGGGTTGAAACTATAAGAATGTTGTTTTATTTTATAAATATTGACATATGCATCAAGATGTAAATATTGACCTATGCATCAAGATCTAAATGTATAGAGACAAAAAAAAATGAAAAAAAAAATGAAAATCCAATCTAATCTCTTCTCACACTCTTGTTTGAAGACTTAAAATCAATGTTTTTTTTTACTCTGTATCTATTTGCCAAACATCACCCTTTGCGTTCATTTAATGTGGCGGTGATGATGCTCGATAGTGATTCTAGTGGTTATTGTCGGCTCTTTTCAGCGGGTTTGTTTTTCAGCAAAGGCAAGTGTACGGAAATGCAGAAGACGGTGCAACAATTTTGTTAAAATTAAACGTTTGTTGTTGTTCCGGGTTGAAACTATAAGAATGTTGTTTTATTTTATAAATATTAACATATGCATCAAGATGTAAATATTGACCTATGCATCAAGATGTAAATGTATAGAGACAAAAAAAATGAAAACTGAATCTAATCTCTCCTCACACTCTTATTTGAAGACTTAAAAATCAAAGTTATTTTTTTTACTTTGTATTTATTCGCCAAACATCACCTTTTGTGTTTATTTAATATTATGGTTGAAGTCTTTTATGTAGACTTCTAATCTCTCTATACACCCGACTAAATTACTTTCAATTTTTTTTTTCTTTTTCAACAACGTGTTACCAATTATAGCGGTGTACTTTTTGTTTTTAAGTTTTTGTAGTAGTGAACTTTATAATTTATGTTCTTCATTGTACCGGTATGCAAAAGATTATCTTGGTTTAGAATAAATTTTTGATGAGGATGATTCCATATGCAATTTATTTGACAGGAAAATATAGAAGTATTTTATTATATCCATTAAGCCACCATTACATAGAAGTAATAAAGAGTAGAAACAGGAGAAAAAAAAATCAAAACAATTTATAACTTTAACTAAAGTTTAAATGCATTTAAAGATAAACATGTCCATTAAAAACACAATCAAGATGTCACCCATAATAAACTCTAGGGATATAAAGAACTCCATCTTCTTACACAATCTTTTTACCAAACCAGTAGGATGTATATAAACTGAAGGTTCATATATGGATATGTCAATTACAACTTTTATTATAGATACCTTTAAAAGGGCATCTAAAGCGAATCACAACTTATTTCTAACAATGCAAATACTTTTGATATATTTTTCAGTTAATGCAAACCTCCCCTGTATTACACAGCAAGGGCAACACCAGAAGACATATAAGTAAGCTAAAGGAATCATCTTTAAAGATAAAATCGTTAAAAACTGCCTTGCCAAAGCCATGGTCACAGAATTCGCCGAACATGCCATGATCTACGATCCAATCGTTGGCTTCCCAAAAACTGGGACGTACCGAAATGGACCTACCCCAACTGTACCCGATACATCCAACCTAGCGAACAATGTTCCAGGTCCTCGTTCCCGTACCCGAGCGGTCCACGAACTATGTGACTATACAATGAGTAAAAATACAATTCAAATGACTTCAATAGAAAACATGACCATGAAATCAAAAAATATATATATATACCTGGGGTTTGGCTTCAACAATATATTGAGCACTTTTGACAGCAACAACTTCTTTTGCTTAGGAAATCCAAATACACATAGATAAACAGTCACATACATAGACACATATGAACATACAGTCACACACAAACATAATCTTATACACATAGTCACATAGTCCTTTTATTCATGACAGGACCAAAACATTACAAAATGGTCAAATTAGCACCAAAATGGAAATATGTAATATTTGGGCCAGAACTGGAAAATATCACATATACTCAGGATGATATTAAAATATTTATTTTCAGAAAACTAAGATACAATTAAATTGACTTTGAACTTTTCTATTTTTGATTCCAAACTTCAAAATGAAATTAATGACAAACTATGTTTCTAGAAATAAATCTTTTTATATTACCCTACATGAAACAAAATGATTAATAGCATGGAACATGTATAAAGTTAATAACTAAAATTTAGCATACCTATCTCATATGAAATTTACAGTAATCCACAAGTTGCCTCCTGCCAAAAGGATAGGTCAAAAAATGATTTTTTTTAATATAAAAACGCATAAAAATTATATTGGTTATAAGCAAGGTTATTACACATAAATAAATCACAAAGTTCTTTTTCTCTATATTTAGAGATATAGAAAGAAGACTTGAGGATGTAGTGGCCATTCAAGTTGATTATCCCCTCTCACCCACGAAGTTATACCAATATGAACCTTCAAGCCAATCAACGAGTTAGTAAGTGATGAAATTAATTAGTAAAATGAATTGGAATTTGGGGGAATTATAATGTGTTAGGCGTTGGTTGGGAGAAAATGTTGGCATCTTATCATATGGAAAATGTTCAGTGTTGGAAGCAAAAGCATGTTCAAAGTATGAAGCGTGTAGTTTTCTAGCAAACATAATCTTCATAAAATGAAAACAAATGTTAGTAAAATTAAAACACCTCCAAAACCATTTCAACACATTTATAAGAAACTTACCATAGAAAAAAAAAACACCAACTTCTTCCTCTATCTTTCCAGTTGATTTCATTTTTTCTGCATATTCATATTCAAAATTATAACAACACCACATAAATGAAAAAAATCAAATATATACTAACACCACAGAAAAACATGTGTTGTTCAAATTTGGATCCATACACATAGATATAGAAAGATTGTGTATAAATAAACCTTGTTTACAATTGGTGAAGATGGCTATTCAGATTTTGTGAGGGAGGCACCATCAAATAGCAGAAAACATTACACACGCACACATGACACCAAACACCACCAAATGAAAAAAGGCATCAACTCTCAAGATCGTCGATGGATTTTGAAAGTGGGAACGTAGGTTGGTGGGGAGATATGATAGACGTGAGGAAGGTTGCTTATTGTGGTCTGGATAAAACTGGAAACAAAAGACACATACCTACAATAATTCAGCATTAGGTTTTAGAACAGAGACATCTCAAATCATGAGATTGAGTATTTTGATCGGGAAGAAAGATTGGATGTGAGAAAGTGAGAAGCATCGAGTATCAAGAGGTTACCTTGAATTGGTTAAAAGAAAATAGGATCTTGTAGAGGTCTTCGGAAAAAATTACTTCTGAATGGAATTCTTTAGAAGTGAATTAGAGACGGTGGAAGATTGTTTGTGTGAAGGCTTTTTTTATAGACTGCTTTTGGCCATCATTTGAGAGGAGCAATGATAACAAATGAAAGAGACACAGAGGGTGACACCTATTTCAAGCAGCTAGTGATGAAGCCAACGTTGGTTTGGGGTATTTTAGAGAGAAATGAAGGGCGAAAGTGGTGAAGCTGCAGTCTTTATTTGATGGTGTGCTGGTGGTAAAAGGTGTTCGATAGCGATGATTAGTAGTCTGGAGGTTGTGAGTGGTGTTTGAATCAAGTCTGATTTAATGTTGAAAGAAAGAGATACATCGATGCAGAGAGGAAGACACAAAGCAGAGTGCTGCTTGATGATGTTTGAGATTAGGGTTTCTAAAGTAGAGAAGTGAAAGGCGCACAAGACAAAATTTAGGCGAGATCCAATTTTAGTAAGGACCAATTCGTGGTCTATTTATGTCTAGTTGAGCTGTATGCGATTACGTCTAGTTGAGTTGTATGTGAAGCTTAATATTTATTTTCAGAATGGATTTCCATAATCATCTCCTCAATTCAATTCCTGGTGTCAGTTGTATTTGGTAAGAATTAATAGTTTGATTTTCATAAAATAAAGATTACTGGTATTTGCATTAGATTATGGTACTTGTTGTTGTAAAGATTGTACCTCTTAAATTTTTCAAGAAATGTTCAATATGCTTAAAAATATAGTAAAAATATAGTAAAGATATATATAATATTGTGGAGGTTGCTTGTCAACCTCCATGCCTTGCCCATGCTTCTTGAAAATAGGAGAGTTACTTTATATTATTTTAATGTAAAACCATTACCTTTCATGTTCTATATAAGAGATGCATGAGGCTTGCATTTGAAAAAGGGAAAACACTCTCTTCTTCTTCCTTTCTTCACCTTAAAACCGTAAGTATGAAAGAGTATGATCTCTTTGTAGTCTGGTGTTTTACTTTGGTGATTAGAATCCTTCTTGAGTTGTCCCCTTTAGTGCTTACTTGAGTTAAACACTAAAAGACTTTAGACACTCAAGAATACAAGAAGAAACTAGCATTCCAACTGCCTTAATCTTGATGATGGATACTTGTAGAGAGATCATGTTCTTTGATCTTTACATCTTCATCAACACCCCAAAACCAAGTTGGCTCAAAGGCTTCAAAGGTTATCTCTAAAACATCGTATGATTGTTTTTATTTCATTCTAACGTCTATAAATGGATCCATGATGGTTTGGCTTTGTTATGAACTAAAAATAAACTTGTTATTTTTAATGTCTTCCGTTGTCGGTTTTTTGTTAAAAACAAACTTATATTTCATATCAAAAACCAACAGTGGTATCAGAGCCATCTTTTATATGTTAGAATGATTTTTTATGTTTGATAATCTTTGATTTTTGGAAAACAAGCATGGATTTCTTTTTGTTAAGAAAAATCCATATTTGTCTTCTTTGACAACTTCTTGGTTAAAATTGTTCATTTTTATATATATCCGTTTTTCATGCATTTTGGTTATATAAAAGTTGTCTTAGAAAAAACAAAAAGTTGTTTGTTATAATATTTGATATGTTATCGTGTATAAACAATCCATTTGGACATTTGTGTTGTGTTTGGTTGATATTTATTTATTCATAAGATGTAATAGATAAATAGTTATTTTTTTTTCATTTGTTGACTTGTTGTAATAAATTAGTTAGACTAGTTGTATTTCTTTTTAAATATAACAAGATGAAGAAATGACCTCCTTCAAGCCGAATTAACCATTTAAGACCATAATCCCAACCACCAGCTTCTATTTTTAGTTTTGGGATTAATTATAGTCTTAATGGTTTAAGTGTTGCAACTTTCACAACATGAAGATTTGAAGTCCTTTTGCAAGCAAAAGTTGACTTGGCAAGTGGGAGCTTGAAGACCTTTTGAAGTGTCCCTTAATTCCTTTAGGAAAGACTTAATAGTTCTTGTGATGGCTCACAAAAATTATTACTACACATGACTTGGTTTATACACATTATAATGCATACTTGTGACGTTTATTTTATGTTAAATGTATGTTATGTTTTATGTATAAAAATGGTTTATACATGTCAAATAATATTTTTTTCATAAGATAATATCATTTGGAGTTTAAGTAAAAAATATTTAAATGATGACATAATATTTTTATGAATGACTATTTATAAAAACATTTTACCGGTTACCGATTTACCTGTTAAAACTCAATTTTTTTATTCAAAATAGTTGTTAGGTCTAGATAGTGTTGCGTCTTGGGCTCGACATTTAGTCCATTTAATCTCCGGTATGGGTCTGTCCATCCGTGCGTTATTTTGTAGGGTTTAATATTTATAGATGCTTGCATGCATCCTAGAACGTAAGATTTTGATAGAGATTTTAATAGCGTTCATCGTTCTTATCTTTTGTAACCCTAATATCCTCTATAGCGGAAGTTCTTCATCGAGCTCTGCTGAGGATTGAATCAATTGAATCATTCGACACATTCAGATTCATTCTTGTGCTTTATCTTACTATTTTTGCTTTCTTGATTTACCTGTTATAAGATCTAATCGATCAAAGAGTTTTATAAACTCATCAATTGGTATCAGAGCAGGAGGTTGTGTAATTCATACACATCTCTTCTGTGAAAGAAGTGATTAGGGTTTATTCCACATTAACTGATATTTATTGAGCCGTCACTCCATAATTGACGTATCTCATTATTTATTCGTTTTGCCCTAATATTACATATTACAAGTCTGATCTTGCAACAGGTTAAACGATCAAGCATGGACGATTCTCAATCTAATCCTATCAACATCTCAAACAGTATTGGATCTACAACAAAGATTCCAATTCTTTACACTCAAGATTACGAGGTTTGGGCACATCATTTCGAAGACTACGTCATCGGATCTGAAGATAATGGGTATCTAATATGGGAAGCCATTGTGTCTGGACCATTTGCTCATTCAGGAACATCCAGAATTATTAAAACTCAGAAGGAGTA